>NC_085970.1:18178126-18821459 GCF_910591565.1 Cydia splendana
ATAGCGGCGTGTTCAGATATTTGTGAGCGCCTTGGCCGCTCCGATATATCTTATGGCGACTGTACATATCTATACCGGGTGTGGCCTGTAATATGAGCAAAAAATTAAACAGTATGCTGTACTCCTCATACTGACCAACATTTGTTCAGCGACTTTTAAAAATAACTTGTGGTTTGATTTTTAATACACTTTAAAGTTTATTCTAAGACGCAATGTATTGCGAATTTTGTTATGTTTAAGGCGTGACAAGCAACGTCAATCACAATGATATGGCGTGGCGATGGCGTCCATTGAAGATAATATTTATTTTGTATGAAAAATAGGTAGTCTAAATACTTCATAATTTTTAAAAGTTGTTGAACAAAAGTGTCACCGTTTGAGGAGTACAATAAATGTTTTAATTATTTGCTCATGTTACAGGCCACACCCGGTATATAATATCTTGCATACTGATCGTCAGATGTTATCACAGAATTTGCCATTGATGATGCCATTATACCTACAGATTGTACTCAGTCGCCGTCAGATATATCGGAGCGGCGAAGGTGTTCACAATATCTGAACACGCCCTCTAACGCCTTGACAATAGAGGCGTGTTCAGATATTTCTGAGCGCCTTGTGCGCTCTTATATAGATGATAGCGACTGTCATGTGCAATGTGCATGCTTCCGCTGCGTACATCCAACAATTCAGGCCAATTATGGCCTCAGACGCAAAATTACGCACAGGTCATACTCAAAATCACTACTTACCACCACGTCATACTACTTTCAACTCTATTACTAGAATTTAAGGTTGGTTCTTGAATTTAAAAGGCAAAATTGAGGCGCCATCCATTTCCTTCGCATTGTATTGTGATGATGAATAGGTTTATGGTAATATTTTCGCATTTTGTGCGTTGGAAATGAATTTCAAATTTACGGTTTGCCCGAAAGCGTTTTTGTGTGCCATGTTTTACATGTAAAATATGGAGTAATTTTTAGGTAATCTTTGCAATTCTAACGAATACGATGATCTTAGTCATTAATATCATCATATATTATATCATTAATATTATGCGTCATAATGATCAATGCTTTAGTGTCAAGGATAGAAATAGAAATACTTTATTTAGTGTAAAACATAAAACTTAACCTATACATTTTATTCTAATATATTCTAACACCAAAATTAAGATACTAGGCACTATATTAAGATGACACTACACCTTACGTTTTACAAAATACAATTACAATTGCATTTATTTCATTACTTTTTTACATCTGTTCTGTTGTTATTTAATCGAGTTTAAGAACAAATGAGATAGGTACCTACCTAATATAGGTACTTGTACGAATATACTTATGTATAATTTATGGTAAACATTAGTTTATTAATTTATTTATATTCAAACTGAGTATGTTTAATTTTAGTTTTTAAATTTAGTTTTTAATCTTTTTATGTTACTCATTATACTGTATTATTTTTATCGAACCTTATAAATTAATCTTATAGGTATTTACATGTGTTAAGACGCTTGGTATAATAAAAACTGAGTATGTAATCTTTTATCTCATTGTTTTGCCATGAAATCTAAAAAAGATAAGTAATTTTTTATCTGTAGCAAAGATATCTACATACTAACAATAACATAACTAAACTAATATTAAAATCACGTCGCGATAGGTACAATATGCTCTCCGTATACACGTCGTAGTATGTATGTTTTATCAACTTATAGATTGAAATAGGTACTTGAAATCAATATATTATCTATAATGATCTGACTTCCATTTGAAATGATGACTCAATCCTATCCTATCACAACGTTAAGATTGTGAGATGTCTACGATTTGTATGATAGCTGTTGTTTATTTTGATTTCAGTTACTATTACTATCACTATCATTACACATTATAAAATAAGCATGTCTGTCCGTTTGTGTGTTCATTCGCGATAAACTCAAAAACTACTGAACGAATTTTCACGCGATTTTCACCTATCAATAGAGTGATTCTTGGGGAAACGTTTAATTTGTTAACCCGTGCGAAGTCGGGGCGGGTCGCTAGTAATGATTAAGTACAATAATTTAACCCTTGAATCCACACGCGGAAGGTCATGAATTTAAACCTCCTCAGCGCTCAAAGGGTAGAATTGCGTTCGGTAAGGAAAAACTGCATACCTAAGGAGGGGCAAAGGTATGTCCAGAATTAGGAGTCAATATATGTGCCGTCAAAATACATTTTAATTATATGAAAATACCAATTTAGCTTTCAATTTATTTGGTTTTACCATAATCCACCAGTTGTAAGTTCATCTAATAAGTACGAATCTATATATATGACCACTATGATGCTCTTATGATCATTTACATAGTCACAAACTTCGGAATATTTTAGAAGAAAAGAAAAGTGAAAACGCACCGCATCGGTGCCAAGGCTCGTGGTATCAAAGTAACCGGTTGACAAGGCCGGAGGGCCAACCGAACGAGTCGCTGATTAGATACCAGTTGAAAACCCTTTAACGTCGGCGACACCTTGTCTTGTCGCACCAAGGTTCGTGGTATCGGTAGGCAAGGCCGGAGTTACTATGACTATTAACCCTTTGGTTGACGACGACTATAGTTCTCGTGACAAGGTTGGAGGTTTCAAATTAGTCGGCAGGTGAAGGGCTAACTAACCGCTTCGTTGATGAGATAGGAGTTGGTTTCTGTCAGCCCTTTGACGGTGAACCTATGGTTACGCCAAGGTTAGAGATTTTAAACCAACCATTAGGAACAATACAACCACTAATGTTGATATGTTCTATGTTCTATGATATATAGTATAACTCTTTGAATGTTGCCAACACCTTTACTCATTGGTAGAGTCGGATCCAGATAACTCTGTAAGGTGGTGGTACTAGTGCTCGACATGCTAATGCCCAATAGATGACACCCTGCTGTCACCTCAATTGACAATGACTTAAGTTTCAAGATGACATGTACTGGGTCCGCATCGAGCACCAGTACCACCACCTTATGGCATTTGCAATGACAAAGTTTGGAAATGTTATCATTAATGATCTAAAACTTTCTTTCTCTTGTCTCGAAATCTATGAAAATTTTGTTACATTCAAGTCAGTGCAAAGTTAGCTTAGCCAGACTCTAGTCGTAATCTAAATATGGACTTCAGAATTGTCATTGTAGCCTCTGCTAGACGAATACTCATGGCCCTTGCATTTTGTCTCCTTGCGTTACCAGCGAGGCTATCGTTCTATTATTGCCTCTATAATGTCTACATTTTTTTTAAATAACCTGTTATAGTATCCCAGTGCTGGTTAAAGGCTACTCCCCTTGATTTCCATGACTCCCGTTGTTGAGCTTTTTCCGGCCTGTTATTAACTCCACAATAGCTAACAATATTTCTCTCTTGTCCACAGGCCTCTTCAAAGGCTCCACGACCACACTCGACGGCATAGGTCTCCGGCCGATGCCGGCCGAGCGGCCTAAGACCCTCCGTAAGCTCAAGTCGGTGTACGACGCCTCCCCCACAGACCCCCCGGCGGTGACCCTGGGCAATGGGAGCAGTGTCAATGGCTGTGAGGATGAGGTCAGGAGACGGAGCAACACGAACAGCTCGACGCATAGTGGGGATAAGTCGCTGTCAATACTTAGCCCGTTTGATGAGCAGGTATGTTGTTCAGAAGAAATATTTTTATGTAACATATTCATTATTGTCATCAATACCTATATAGCTTGATACAGTCTACTTTCAAACATACTACAAAGCTCTACATCCTATTGCGCTCCGCCCTTTATGTAATCAACAAAATAAATCAATTTTATTCTGTAAGTAGTTTTTTTCAAGCAGCGCCTAAAGATATCTAAAATAATAATAACAATTGACATCATCATCTTCCTAGCGTTATCCTGGCTTTTTGTTTTTTGTCACGGTTGGCAACCAATTCCAAAAATTGGCGTAGTATACCTACAGTTTGCTTGCAGATTTTATGTCTTCTTAATTTTGCAAAATAAGAAATATCTTGTTAAGCTCTCCACGGTAATAGTATTAGGTCCTTACCTATGAAATTGGCGTTTTTGTTCATAGATATAAGTCTGATCCTAGTTTTTTTTTTTTTACAAAAGTACATACACAATTACAATAAAACTACAATATGATTTCGCCAAACTGCTTGACAGCAATTAATTGTTATTTTTTATTGTTAAGTGTTCAGAATTAAGCCTTGAAAATAGGTCTTTTCATGTGCTGTCGGTTCGAGTATTAAAATTACTTATATTTTTCTAATGGTACCAATTTTCAAGAAATGGAGATATTGAAAACATACCTTAAAGGTGTCAAAAATTACTGGAAAAATTTTGTTTGGTTTGAATTAGCCATCAAAAAAATATCCGCAAAATTAATTGTATGGAAATTCGTGTTTCGTTGAAATTCTCCGAACAAAACGCCAATTTCATAGGTAATGACCTAATATTATTCGATCCCACGGTGTATTAGCAAGATTCTCCTTTCAGATAACCGGCCAGATGCAATGATAACATGCTATTAACTCGGTCCATGTATTACACAACTAGTACGGTCGAGTTCAAAAACATCTTTACAAGCGAACGTTCCAAAGAAACAACACGACCTTATGTATGTATGTATGTATGTATGTATGTATGTATGTATGTATGTATGTATAAACTCTTTATTGTTCAAAACACAAATTTATGGCACAGGATAGGCAGTACAAAGGCCACCTTAAGGATACCTTATTGTCAGTGTCTTAGAATAGTACTTAAATGTATTCATCCTTACGTGTCTTATCATGTAAACAACCGCGACGTCAAAGTGTCATTCCAACATTACGATAGACAATCTAGACATCGTAATGTCAGATGTTTTTGAGGTGATCCGTTCGTTGCTGCGATTCTTGATGAAAATCTTATTGAAAATGATATTTTTTAGTGGTTATTTCGTTGATTTCAATACTTTGTGAGTTTCTTCAAGTATACAACATTTTAAGTGATGATTATTGTGTAATTCCAGAGAAAAGTGTGATTTTGTCTTCGAGAAGTGTTTGTTTACATGTGACAAGTAAGGATTAATAGAATACACTTTGACGTAAGATACTTTTGACGCGAAGTCTGACCCGTTACTTGTGATGTTGACTGTACCAACAATAACAACAAGCCAGGGCCTTTGTGTGCCGCTCTACGTATTAATTGCTACAATCGGTTATGTCATATGGTAGCTAAATGGTTTTATTAATAGTAGCTGTAAACGGCCGCCGCTGGCATAGTACTTTCAAACGTGAGTTTTGTATGTGGAAATACCGCGAAAATTGATATAAGTACTTACTCGTGCTTAGAGGATATAACCAAACGGAGACGCCTTGTCTGTAATTTTCGGTACAAAACAGTCTGCCGCTTTTTGCGGGGGAGGGTCAAATGTAAAACGTAAAAATAGCCATGTCAGATAAACGTCAGTCCATACAATGTGTATGACCATTGGCCGCCTATTTTCGACAGAGGGGAACGCCTACGCCTGTTTAATGGCTACTCCGTGTGGTTATATCCTCTAAGGTATAAAGAGCGAAAAACAACATTGTTAGTAGATTAACAAACCTTCGCTTCAATAGTTCATTACAATCAGTAAATAGAAGGGCTTTAGCAATTCCCGGTACGACTTGACCTTATCGGTCACGATTCGCGAGGTGTGTTAGATAAACAAGAAAGTTGGTACACAGTTTCTATGTGTATTTAGCAACTAGAATACTTACTTTTACTAAAATATTCACTTCGGTATGAGTGTGGTTACCTGGGTAACACAAATATATTTGACACGATAAGGGCTGATTTAGACGATGCGAGACCTCGCATGCGAGTTTCATACGATTGCGGGTTTTGAACGGTCGGTAAAATTGGACGTAATCAACAGTCCGCAATGTAACTAAAATCGCATGCGAGTTCGCGCGCCGTCTAAATCAGCCCTAATTTAATATTAATATATTTATTTCGGATAACGAGATCCATACATTTTACATTACATATATAAATACCTAATACAATAAATTAAATTAAATTAAATAAAACTAATTCTTAAAGTACTTAACCAAATTTGCCCAACAGCACCTAATGCATAAACGGTATACATTATGATCGTTTTGGAAGTTCGGTTAGGGTGAAATTTAATTTGTTATCCAGACAATAAAAACTATTAAAAACTAATCGATTTACACCAAAATTAGCTCTGTAGTTTCAATAAATATATTGTAAGTCACCACACCGGTTTGTTATGGCATTTAGGGTTCTAGGGTAAATTGGATATTCCATAGCGTAAGTATTGAACAACCAATTTAGGTAGGACGTTAAATGGTGGTGCAACAATCGCGGTGCGTGATGGTACTTACATTCATACTCGTAGACTAAAAATCATAACAGCCTGCTTCTGCCATTGGTTAAGTATAAAAATATTGCGTAGTTCAGTACTCAGGCAAGCTAGTTTAACGTTTTGTCAGGTAGGTAATAAGGACTTTTAAAAGTTATATACTAATTCTCGTCAAATTAATTATGTTCTGATCAGAGCCATATGCTAACTTAATACCTAATAGTTATAGTAGCTACGGTATTACGTATGTAAATATTTCTTATGTAAGTTTAAGTTAGATTAAATAACAATTAATTTCACTTCTTATCTTGATTCGTACTCAAACTGTATTAAACTTTCACTAGCATTGTTGAACGTATGTATTATCTTATTGTATGTAGGTTATTGCCGTATTAAAAAGCTACTTAAGTGAGTGTAAAGTGACTTTCATGTGGATACTATCACTTATCAGACCAATTCAAACGTAGTGTACGTTTGAATTGGTCTGATAGTATACATGTCGTAGGCCGATCGTAAGATCGCAGATCGTAATGTTCCTGTGTAATGTTTTGACGATAGTCACATTAAACCAATACATAGGTAGGATAGGTTCGTTAGGTTGCTTCAGATGCCCGAAGGGCAAACTGCCCAGAAATAGGAGCCCCGCGTAGCGGGGCTCCGTCGACTCAGGGAACGAGTCAAAGATTTTCACGTTTCACGATATGCCTAGGAATTTCACGATATGCCTGATCTTACGATCGGCCGCCGATATCCACATGAAAGTCAGAATATTATATCAGAATGACATCTAATTGATGTCATTCAGTTAGATAAAATAAATAAATCAGATAAATATTAGGGGGATATCTTACACAGATCAACCTAGCCCCAAACTAAGCAAAGCTTGTACTATGGGTGCTAGGCAACGATATAGGTACATACTTATATAGATAAATACATAATTATATTAAAGTAAAGTAAAGTAAAGTAAAGTAAATCTTTATTTCAGTACATATATGAGATTGAGCATAAGTATTAGACATAAGGCGTAAGCAGGTACTCGAATAACATAAACCAAGAGTAGATTATACATGGTTCCTACACTAGGCAGTGCCTGTCCTGTAGGTAGCCGACACAGTTACGAGTATTCAAACGACAAGTAGCGCGATAGTTAACACAATCAGACATAGATTATTGTAGGTCATAATTACTATAAAACTAAGCTTATTTAAATAATTTACACATAAATCAATTTATCCTATCATGCTGCGAGGTTAAATATTATATTTACAGTTTGAGCTTAGTAATTTGTAGCGAAATGCAGGTGTGTATGTATACGTGAGTGTGCAAGTGAAGGGGGAGTTTGTTTGTATGTATGTTATGTTTGTGTATAAGTAAATAAACTAGTCCATGTGTTTATCCTCGGTATTTCTTCTATTTCCTCGTAAGATAGCGTATTGAGCCATGTTTTGAGTTTGCGTTTTAGTTCTGCGATTGAGCAATCTTTAAAACTAACTGTTGCACTAACTTTGTTGTAGATGTAAGGTTGGAGAAATACTATAAATCTCTTAGCGAATGCTGTTTTAACTGTTGGGATGGGAATTTTATACTTTCGTTTTTGCATTATAGCTGAGAGATCTGATGATCCAAGAACTCGAGCGTGTTCGTTCAGCACTACCCGCATAATAAACAAACTACGAACGTTTAGTACATCCATATCCCCATACACTTGCTTGGTTGGGTACAAGACTGACTTCTTAAGAATAACTTTTAGTACCGCACGTTGAGCTCTTTCTAACATAATCATAGCTGTTTTAGCAGTCCCACCCCAAGCAGTTATGCAATAAGACAAAATCGGTTGGCAGATACTAACATAAACAGTGCTAAGAAGCTTTTTATCAGCGGAATTGCGCAGGTTCTTAAATATATATATTAATTTACGTATACGATTGGCAGTGAGTAGTATGTGTTGTTGAAAGTCAAGCTTTTCGTCAAATGTAACGCCAAGATATTTTACCGTTTTGGCCCGACTGATATGCTCACAACTACAGTTTGGAATTTGCGACCCGAATGGGCTGCATCTATGTATCACGATATCCGGCAAGCTAGCAGGCGCGGAAGCTTTAGATTTATGAAAGCATACAAACTTAGACTTGTCAACATTTAAAGTAAGTAGGTTGTGTTGAAGCCTTTTGGCCACCACTGCCATTCCTTTCTCGGCGGATTTGACAACTTTACTCCACGTGTCTTCATGAAATAGAATGGCAGTGTCATCCGCGTAACATATGACGTCTGCCTGTTCAATGTTTGCATTAGCTATGTCATTCACGTATAAAATGAAGAGTGTGGGGCCCAAAATACTGCCTTGCGGGACACCAAAATCTAACTCTACCGCGCTGCTCACATCTTTGCCTATCTTTAGTCTCTGGGTCCGACAGGTCAAATAACTCTGAAACCAGCTTAGGGCGTTTCCCCTTACCCCACATAGCTCCAGCTTTTTTAAAAGTATAGGGACCGAAACCGTGTCAAACGCCTTCGCGAGGTCCAAGAATACTCCCAAGCAGGCCTTACCGTTATCTAAGTATCCTGAGATGAGCTTGGTCATGAGCTCTACAGCGTCAGCAGTCGACCTCTTTGCTCGGAATCCATATTGGTGTTCAGAAAGGATGTTATTTTTTTCTAAGTAACTTACTAAGCGCCTGTTCACCACTTTCTCTAAGATTTTAGAAAAGGCTCCCAGCAAAGAGATCGGTCTGTAGTTGCTAGGATTAGATTTAGCACCTGATTTGTGGATAGGAACAACAGCAGATACCTTCCACTCTTCAGGAAAAACTCCTTCAGATAGGCTGAGATTAAAAATATGAGTGAGAGGTACCGCTATTATACTCTTGAGAACCTTAAGTAAGCGGTTTGTTACCCCATCAATGCCCGGTGCACTGTCTGTTTTTAAACCGTTGATGAGGGATTTTACTTCAGCTACGTCGGTAGGATACAGGAATATAGATTGAGCAGAAGATACCTGGACCGAAGTCTTACTAGCTAAATTTTCCTGCGTGCTATTGAGTGACGTTAATATATTACCAGCAAGACATCGGCCCACACTCGAGAAGTATTCATTGCAGTGGTCTAGAGATTCAGTTACTGAGTTCTTAATGAGTGTGAGTTCCAGAGGTATTTTAGCAGTTTTCCTGGTATACGTAATAGTTTTAATAGTATTCCAAAGCTTTTTTGGGTCATTTTTGCTTTTTTCCAGCTCTAGCGATTCGTATTTGTATTTTAACTTCTTTATTAAATTATTATAAAAGTTTTTGTATCGAGTATATATCAACTTTAGGCTTTCATCGTTAGGGTTGTTACGGCATTTTGCATGCAGACGATCTCGGTGCTTGGAACATCTAATTAGACCCGGAGTCATCCATGGTTTGATAGCGAATTTGGAACGACTAACAGTAACCTCTTTAGTGTGTTTGTGAATGACACTGCAGAACAACTCATTAAAAGCTTGAACCGAATCAATTACAGAGATCGAACTTGTCACGCGACTCCAGTCCAGTCGTTTTAGTTCGTCCTCAACGGAGGCAAAATCTATTTTGTTGGTCTGACGTCGTTTTTGGACCGGATGCGCTATTCTAGTTTTTATTCCTGCAATCACCATATCGTGATCAGTGACGTTTGACTTACATACTACCGACGAAGCATGATAACGAGATGAAACGTGGATGTGGTCTAAGCAAGCGGCACCTCTAGTAGGTTCATTTACAGTCGGGATAAGATTGAGTGCCGCGAGTGAGCACAGATAATTTGTGCGAGTAGTAAGTTGATTTGAGTCTACTGATAGAGTATCGATATTTATGTCCCCGGCTACTATCTTACAATGCGATGTTTTGATGGATGTGATTACTGATGCAATCGAATCAATGAAGACTGAAGTGTCAGGAAAGGACGGAGAGCGGTATATAGCAACAACACTAAAATTATTCTTCACTGTCACCAACAGACAATCAGCTTCATCAACCTTTGGCTCTGTTGCTTGCGCAGGCCATTTATTGTGCACATAGACTACAACACCTCCCGCTTTATTAGTGACTTTTTGAGTCCTAAAAGATTGATAGCCATCTATTTGTGGTATGATTGAACAATCGTGAATCCAGCATCCAGCATCCATATACATAGAAAACACCCAGGGCCCAGGAACAAATATCTGTGCTCTGTGCTCATCACACAAATGAATGCCGTTACCGGGATTCGAACCTAGGACCATCGGCTTCACAGGAGGGTCACTACCCACTAGGCCAGACCGGTCGTCAAAAGAATAGCTTCAATACTTTATGATACGCTCTTTGTTCTTAAAGTCTACAAATAAATATTATCAACGATCACCATATTCTTATCCCAGTAAAAAATTGCCTTTATGCTTTATGCTTCGTAAACAATACCTAGCTGATATAAGATAATACGCCCGTATGCGTTATCTGATGATATGCAGTCATTATGTGCAAGCGCATGCAGGTATACTACACTAAAAAAAAAGTTAACTGAACTTGAACTCTAAGTCAATGGAATAAAGACTTTGATAGTTCGTTCGTTTTTGTCGTAACGCAGGTGGGTAAGCAGCTTGGCGATCGGCAGATGTTTTAACACGCACGACAATTTTATCGCGGTTTTTAACTTGACTGTGACAGCCTCTTAATTGTTATCATTAAGCGTCAGCTGTTTATTAGCGAACGTTTTAAGTTCTTCTTTATTTTTATCTTTAGTCTGATGTAGGTATACTGACGTTAAAATATGTATTAACTGTATTAATTATACATCATCAGCCTGTTCTTTGGTTTATAAACGTACATACTTATAGTTACATTATTTTGTATTTTATGCTATTCTCATTGATGTTGAAATAACAGTTCGTAATTTCCGTCCGTATCATAAATAAAGCGTTTTCTTGAATGAAACAACTTCTCCCGATGTTTTTTTTATTTATATTCCAAAACCATGTAAAAATACAAGTTTTGAAAACAGTGCAAACACCATAGTAATAAACACAGTAGAAGTAAACGTGATAAAATTATTATTAGTGATACTAAGAGGCCTATTCTAGGCTATGAATTTGATGTGGATTTGTTATGGATATGATCTGTCAGCATCATACGTGATATTTCTCCAACTAGAAACGACCTTAGGTACTCTTTTGTTCATTCCATTTCTATTAACTCTCGCTTATACACCAGTCTCACTTATATATCTGATATACCAGTCAACAACTACATTTGTTTCTATATATTTATTTACTTATATTGTCCACAGGAGGAATGGGCTAAGATCTCCGAGATAATGGCCTCGTTCGGCAGCAAGCTCGTCCGCGAGTCCGTGTTTGTCTCTGAACTCGAGCAGGAGTTCACCTCCCGGCTCGGCCTGAGCTGCTCCGAGTCCAGCTTGAGTCCTTCTGTGGCCTCGAACTTGGGCCTCTGGCTTTCCGGCCTCGGTTTACATGACTACGAACCGCTGTTCCTAGAAAGCGGCTTCGATGATGTTGATTTTGTGGTAAGTGTCCTTTAAAATCAGAGTTTAGTAGCAGTAGTTTAGATAGTTTGAGTCCCTCTGTAGCCTTGAACTTAGGCCTCTTGCAATATTTTTGACAACTTGACTACTTAGTACTAAAACGAAATTACTTACTAATTTATTTGAAGTGTTTTTACAAATTTCGACAAATTGCAGCTTAATAAATAAATAACTCTGATATTACTTTAGTTGCTTCTGTGTATGTATATTGTTCTGAAATCCTAGTTCGCTTCTGCATCCTTTTTGATTTTTTTATACATATATAATTAAGTTTAAATTTATTCATTTATTATTTCCGGTCCATAAACGCTCCTAGCAAACGATAATACAATGACTATTGACAATTAATAATAACTAACCTACATTTTTTATTATCCATTGATTAGTTAGAATCATTAATTTTGCATTGAATGGTGACACAAATAAAACCAGTATGTTGTTTTGATAGCTGAATATTTAATCAGTTGGTGTCTTTTATTACGTAAAAGTTTTGTTACGTAGATTTGAATATTGTTTTAGTTAAAATTAGAGTTTAGTAAGATTCCAAAACGATAGTTATAAGTATCATTGTGTATGTTTGGTACAACAGCAGCCATTAATAAAGTAATCCTAGCTATCAAAGGTTGGGAAAGGTTAGCGGTTTCCACTTGCAGTTAAATAATGGATGTACAAAATGATATAGACAGTTATTAATGCCAGAGAATATAGACAGTTAATAATAGAGTGCTAATGTCAAAGAAAAATATGAGGTGTAAAAATAGCAGGTAGGTAGGTAGGTATATTAAATTACATTCTTATAATGTCCGCAACACATAATATTGTGTATGGATTGACCGGGCGGTGTAATTATGCTATATTTTGATAATTATGTATTATGTTTATACAGCACACTTACATTATATTACATGTTTGAAGTCTACTTCCATTTACCTATTTACAAAGTAAGTTTGAAAATCTGCATACTTTAAATGAACTTTTGAGACTA
The DNA here is from genome assembly GCF_910591565.1 of Cydia splendana. Taxonomy (NCBI): domain Eukaryota; kingdom Metazoa; phylum Arthropoda; class Insecta; order Lepidoptera; family Tortricidae; genus Cydia; species Cydia splendana. Next base: position 18,190,997 of record NC_085970.1, read on the forward strand.
TAAATGCGGTCAGTCAAACCAATTTTACGTTTTGAAATGAAACAAATAGCAATGGAGATTGTACGTCTTCTTTAATTAATGGACTTTGTTTGCTTAAATGTTACATATTTCTAATTGAACCTTTCTTTTCCAGAACGGCATACTAGACGAGAACGACCTCCGAGAAATGGGAATAGAAGATAGCGATAGACAAAGAATATTAGAGTCAGCGAAACAATTACCTCTTAAAATAACTGAAATAAGCAATAACTATAATAACAATAATATAAGTAAAAACCAAAACGAATCCGTAGAAGAATGGTTAAGGAATATAAATTTAGAGATATATAGTGATACGTTTAGGAAGCATTTGTATGTGGACATGGATCGGGTGAGGAGGATTTGGGAGGTGGAGTTGACGGCTGTGCTGGAGATACAGAAGGCGGGGCATAGGAAGAGGATCTTGGCTTCGGTGTCGGGCGAGCATAATGGACCCGCGAATCATATGGAAGACATTAATGCTGATCTCAATTCGTTGGTGAGTTATTATTATTATTATTTTTTCTATTTTTCAGACAACATGATGCGTAGTTTGTTAATGCTAAAACTCCTTAGGTATGACTATTAGTAGGTAAACGTACTAGCAACAGAGAATTTTTAAATAAATGTAGCATAATTCCGCACTCATGTCTTACAAGCTATATATGTTTTGGATATTTGATTTTGTTTTGCTGATGCGCTTTGATATTCAGTACTTATAGATTTTTACTTCGTTTCAAAGATTCAATCAACATAGTAAGCACGAAGAAGTCTAATTTAGTAGTGTCATATCAGTATTCTGAAGTGCCTGGTAGTTAACTTTATTACCTAACTTTCTATCTAACAATGCTTCTTATTTCCGTTGCTGGCTTCTTATTTCAAATGGTTTAAATTACATTAAAGTAGTATTATCGATAGGACCGTAATTATATGTATATGCAAGTGGTTGAGCCGGCTCTTGAAATATTATAATAATCTTCTATACCTACTTACATTATCATGATAAGTATTATTTATCTTTTCTGTGAGAATCCTTACGCTATAAATATGGTACGCCTAACAATTGGCAATTCCATTATAATTCCTTCCAACACCAACGTCATATCATTGCACTATATTTAATTTAACCCCTTTAATGCCACCGTCACGTACTTCGATTAGGTATTTCGACCAGAAGCATTGTCTATGCGTTACGTATGCTGTCCACGGCACTGGACGGACGCACTCCGTACGAATGTTATTGCATTTTAAGTTATGGCTTATGGTTTCCCATGGGTTTTCCTTATTTGATAGTCACGCCAGGTTTATTGTGATTTTAATAACGATAATGCTTTATTACTTTCTTGGTGCATAAAGTATGGGAAAATACTACAACACACGCCCGCTTCGTCGCCAGTTCTCTTCTTTTGAACTTGGCTTGACACGCTACTGCGTGTCTAGATTCTATGACTTCGACGCATTTGTTTCGACATTTCGTAGATGTTGTAGTATTGGGGGCACGGCCGTGCCCCCTCCAAGACGAGACAAAGGGCAAAAGGCAGTGCCTATCTTTTCTCGGCACGTTTCGTCGTGTTTTCGAACCCTCGTATTTTGTTTGTTCGTAAAAAGATTACATACTCGTATAGAAGGAACCTTCTTCTCGTAACTTTTATATCTACATCTACTGATTTTCATCCATTTAGGAGACGATTAAATAATGTAATACTGATACAAAAAAGATAAAATAAGTATACCTATATGTTGTCCGTAATAAAATACATAACAAACGGAATTATAACATTGTTATGTTATGTATTACAAACGGAACATGTACTAATGTGTATCGCTGTTAATATGTGTTTAAATGAGACAAAGTTGGTCGTGTCCTGGGTATTATACATATATTATTTATTTATTTAAACTTTTTTGAACAAATTAAAACAATGTACGAATGGCATTATATCAAAGGACTCATTGTATAAGAAAAATAAATAGTTTATAATTTAAAAGCCAATTTTCGATTAATCAACAGGGCAATGGCAAATAAAATGGCACGCCTAAAGTGGCCGGTATCAACCGTTGAACTGTAAATGGCGGCCATTAAAGATGGCAGTCTGTTCAATCGTGGTAAAAAGGATATCCTCGATCGTTGAGGGAGTTGCTTAGATACTGCACAATGCAATCAACTCTAACAGGGTGACGACAGGAGTTGATGACACTCGAACGAGTATTAGATTGCATTCAGAGTAAGACCAAGCTTGCTCTGCACAGACTTTGCAACGACAAAGTGTGAAAACATTTTTCCAAATTTCAAATCAAATGTCGTGTGTCGTCAAATTTCTATGAAAATATGACGTTTATATTGACACTCTACACTTTGTTATATCAATGAAAACATTATTTAAGAAAATTAATTAAATAAAACAGTAAAGATAGTTTTTATTATTTATTTTCTTGCATCAGTACAACATTTTTGTTTGGCATAGTTACGTATAAATGTTGTTAAATATTGACAACACTGCAATAAAAGTATGAACAGAGGCTGTTTAAACAGTAAAAAAAATGCGTTTTAATATTCCATTACAGTAAGATGTTACGTGTTTTTATTATGTTATAAAACGTAATTATGTCAGACATTTCACATGCAATAAGCGTAACTGGGTCGCATAAAATAAAAATACAGTATGCTTAGCACAGGACTACCGGTCTTTTTCTTACTGTATTATTTTCAATTCTTATGTATATCATCACTATCATCAGTACCTACATCTGTCTTGAAAAAGTATATTAAATATTAAATTGCCAGATTTAGAATTTTAATTGCTAATACTTAGTACGTTTATAAAGGACACAGAAAATGTTTAGACAGATTTATCTAGTAGGTAAATTACGAATGAGTATGACCTAATAATAAATCGCTAGTACTGATAGTAGTGATCTCACATGCGTCTATCATCTCATGCGTCTATGCGTCGTGTGTGCATCAGTAAATGTCCTATGTAGGTTCGTACAGATATATTTATACTAGCTTTTGCCCGCGACTTTGTCTGCGTGGAATTAGTGACAGCAGCTGAAGTAGGTATATCGCATGGATAATGCTAATAGCAATCATTCAATTCGCGCATTGCTTACTTCAATTATTAGGCAATTCATTAACTCTTTCAATTCCACCCCCCTTTGCACTCTCTTCAGGGATGATTTCCGACATAAAAACTATCCTATGTCCTTCCCCGGGACTCAAACTATACCAAATTTCAACTAAATCAGTTCAAAACGTGAAGAAGTAACAGACAGACAGACACACTTTCGCGTTTATAATATTAGTATGAATTTTTTACCCCAAAATAAAATGTTGTGTAAAATTATTAATATTATTATTCAAAAAGGACAACGAGATATTTAAGATATCAAATAAAGCTATGTATAAAGGAATGCGAGTGGTTTTAGTATAATTTTATTGACTATCCGGTCAATATCCATTTAATTTGATAAGGGATAACAGCTTTAAATAAGAGTTTAATAATAATTTGACCTATTCTAATAATGCGTGCACTAACTAGGCAAAACCTATGTAATATAGGTAGGTACCTAGTATGTATTCACAAAATCACCATCTAGCATGCAGTATTGCGAGAGCGGGACGCAACTATCTGCTAGAGTGTGACGGTAAAGGAAGGCTTCTTCTAATATGTCGATACGCATAAACTATAAGTACGTTGTTAGATGTTTCGATAATGTGACTTTAATGAAGTTCAACATCGCATTAGGCCCTGTCATTTCTATAGCCACCCTTTCTATGTAAACACCACTGTCTTAAACAACTCTATTACAAGTGTAATAAGATCACATTTACTCTGCTTCCTAAAACTAAGACTGGTTGCACACCAGTTAAAACACCGTTTTATATTAAACCTATCACTCAATTTTACCCCAAACGATGAGATTAAAATGGCTAATCCTTGCAAATTGCTCATCTTACGTGTAATTATGGTAACACGTGCGAGGGGGGTAGCCAGGCAACCCCGCTGGTGTGGTAACGCCTTTATAAGTGGGATGCAATTCAGCCCTAATATGCAGTTAAGTATGAAAATGTTGATTACTGATGTGCACTTCGGGAAAGTCAGGTGTAAAAATTGGTAATTATTTTTTAGCCTTTTTGTCGGTTCGTTGTTGCATCGTCAACACTAGAGTCTGTGCGGAAAGAGAAGAGTCGTGGAATGTATGGAGCCCTATACATTCCACGACCCTTCTCTTTCCGAACAGACTCTATATTTTTACTGGTGAACGCACATGTGCGGAAAAGTAAATGGGGCCCTACCGAACATCTTCGGTACTTTACTTAAGATTTATCTTGTGATGATAAAAAAACTGATAAGATAAACAGGTCAATGTGGTGAAAATCGTCCATCAGGTAAGACCGTCTATAAGCTCTTTCATTTCATCGCTTTAACTTCCAACTCTTGCGTTTGTACATATACTAACTCCAATTACAAAAGGTCCGTGTCTGAGCCAAACACTTATACCATAGGTACCAATACGAGAGTTCATGCCTTATGACATCGTAAATTTTATAGCCTTTTTGGTGCAGCGGAGTGGTGTTAACGGAATTGGTATAGATAATTCCAACTGAAATGGTAAATTAAGGTTAATATTAACGTAATTAACGCTAATTAATCATTAGGGTTGAATTTTTTTTTTTTTTTTTTTTTTTTTATCAGTATGGCCATTATTTTATTTTATTTTACTTTATTAGGTACACTAAACAGACATCGTACAATATCATGGGTAAGTAATACAATTGCACATTATGGCTTAAATCTAGCACGAGATCCAAAACAAGTGTACACAGCATGTTTTACAATTGAGCGGAAATATTACAAACTAATTAACACCATATTCCTATAGCTACAGTGAAAAATATCAGAGTAGAAATAACTATCTAAACATTACAATATAACGAGTAACGAACTTTACATTATAAAGACTATTAAACATCACTGAAACAAACTTAAATTGTTACCAATTCCATTAAAACCACTCCGCTGCACCGAATTTACGATGTCTGATAAGATCGGTCTAATGTATATGCCAGTCTTAGTTGTCTTAATGATAAATATCGATGCTCATTGGAGTTGTTGGCGTCAAACATAAGACCTTAAAATGTATTTCACGCCAATTAAATATCTTTAAAGACACGTGCATATGTTAGCAGGATTCGTTACATGCTAACAAAAATGAGACTCGATTTTCTGCTTTATTTTTTATTTATTTTTACAACGACGTTCTTCAGACATAAGGATATGACTAGTTCTCTTAAAATAGCAATGTTTTCCCTTAATAAAACTATGAATGAATAGCACAAAGAAAAAGCTAATGTAGTAAGTGTAGCTTTCGACGTGTAGGTAGCTATATTATCTAGTAAAAGCGACCCTATGGAATCTTTAATAAGGTATTAAACAGATTTTATGTTACTTGCCATAAGGTCCTTTTTTCCACAAAACTACTAAGCACTAAGGTTTCGCATTTTTTTACAAAATGCATTAAAGTCTGTTTTCCACTGCAATCCCACATGTGTCTTTTCTGTACTGAGTAAAGTACGCGGTCTTTTTTTAATTTCACACGTCGTCGGCCATGTATAGGTAATTAGTGTTCAATCCTACGTCTATTCACGGCCCATTCATACCGACTGCCGAGCTGAGTGCAGGTGGAATTACCCTTACTATGGTGGATAGTCATCGCAAAATGTAGATAGATTTGTAGGCGAGTTAATAGTTGTCGTTGACGTTTTGCGCAAGTAGTTATTTGTCAGATGTCATCCGCACTTCGTCAAATAAGATTCTAACCCCTTTAGGACAGTTTCTGGCTTGTCAGTTGTCATGGCGGAAACAGTGCAGTACCTATTATACTTACTTTACTCTTTGCAGTGCAGTTATATACGTTAGTTATAAGTTTGTAAAAGCCACAGCTTAGATATATTATGTTAAGTAATTAAATTATTTGTATTTGCTACACCCTATTCAGGGTCCATGTGATACCTACCATAAGAAATATGTAAAACCTAAAAATGTACCATGGAAGCAAGATAAAAATGAATACTGAATACTGAATACAGTATGCAGTATATTTCCTGATTGGGTGGGGGTGGTAGGAGCGCATGAAACGCAATCAAAAATCTTCGTGCGATCTTAATAGTACCTACCTATCAGATTATGAGTATGAGTATCATAGCATGTGTGGGTTTGCGGGATTCCTATGGTTTAGTAACTTTAATAAAACTTATTTTAAGCTAAAAGCTAGTCTCAATGCCCAAAAAATCATCTGCATAATTTACCAAGAATTGATTTAAAAAGTTACCAACGAAACTTGAACTCGAAACTTCAAACGCAAACCCCATAGTTGGGGCGCACGAAACCTCCGCCATATCCCCCATTCAGAACCGTTCCAACGGAACATTATTCATACAAACCCTTCATACGCCCGCTATATTTTTTTATCAAAATGACACTCGTCAAATTAGACGGCTCATGTCAATTATTTTTCGTACCTTTGACTACAGTTAATTAAAATTTCATGGTTCGTCTCTTTTTTGTCGCTGCATCATTACTTTTGTTTTGCACCTGTGAGGTGTGAATCGGTGTCGGAGTGTCATTTTTTCCCTTTTGTTTTATTGTATGCTTTGTTTAACTTTTTTGTTTAATTAGCGATGTTTTTGCGAAAGCTTGTGCTTTTATTTTCAACTTTCACGGAGAGAGTAAAAGTGTAACTGTTTCGATTCTAGTAGAGTACAAAGAATCAGAGTCAGGGAACGTTGTATATTTATAGCAATATGATTCGGTGAAATCGTTCGTAAACATTTGCTGGATACGTTTTAATTTGAGCGGATTGTATCACTGGAACAATACTGGATTATTAGGTGATTTATCGACATTAATCTAGGCCGAATCCAGCATTGAAGCTATATCGAGCATAGATACCGTGTGTACTTCTGGTCATATCTATGTTTTTTCTTCGACTTGCTCCTGCCAAAAATTAAACCAATTATTCTTTTGTTCTAGAAAAACAACATAAAACAGCTAAAAGAAGACATCAAAGAAAAGTTACCTATCTCCGAAAACCTGAAAGCGGTACCCCCTCCCGTAGTACCTTCCCTCGCACCCCCGGGCGGTGAGACGTTGAAACGCAGCAAGAAGAACAGACCAGCTCCTCAGCCACCTAGACCCTCGGACTTGGAGATCAGGGCGCCGTCGGAGCTGCTGGTGGGCGTGCCGGGGGCGCTGAAGACGCAGTGGAAGCATCAGCCGTTCGTGTTGGTGACGGGCGCTGTGACTTACGTGGCTAATGTAAGTTCTCTTCTTTTTTTCGTGTCGAGGTTCCTTTTTTATACGATGGATGCCCAGTAGGCAGCGGTGTTGACAGCCCTGGCTGTCGCGTCCCTCAGATCCAGCTCCGAGCAGTGATGCGGGCATGCGGGGCACGCCAGTAGATGTGCCATGGTTTGCGTTGCTGTGTCGCAGGTACACTGAGTCGAGGGGCTACGGAGCAATCCCCATTTGGCCATGTTTTGCCTACAGCGACCAACCATGTCAGTTTACAAATCTTTAAACAGCTTAAGATGGGGCAGGAGAAACACTTGAAGGGAATTCTCATACCGTTGCTGGTGCCCCCATCGAAATAGACTATGTTTTTCTTACCCTAACCATACCTTATTCATTCCGTTGCCAGTTTGTATTTGTTAACATACTAGTTAACATACACCGCTTCCATCTTTCGCAATTTCTGGCGATCTTTTGTCAAATATAGTATGATTATTTGTGTTCTAGTATATTGTTTGGTACTTTTAAACTAAAATAAATTATCACCCATTATAGAACTAGAGTTAGGTACATTATATGACATGAAATTGTGGCTAACAATATAAACTGTTTAATCTTATACATCAAACATCAACATCATCAACATTTATTCAGCAAATAGGCCACAAGGGCACTTTTACACGTCAACATTGAATTTACATACAAGCAAAAATAATAACATCAACAATTTTATAAAATAAAACTAACAATTCAATCTAACGTATTACAATTACTAAGAGATGTATATGGTCTCTTAATGTCGAATTACATACAAAATACAGATACAAAACACAAAAAAAATCTATAATATTTAGAGGTGTAAATGTCTCTAGGTGTCAGAACTATAAGATTATATAGTTTATCAAGTTATCCTTAGAGATGTATAGGGTCTCCAAGAGTCAATATCCTGTATAATTAATACATTCATTAAGAGAAAAGAAACATACGAGAGCAGAATGAGGCGTCTCACTGTAATTAATTAATAAAAATAAAGTTACTAAGTATAATAGCTTGTGTTAGCTTAAACAGACCAGTCTCCACAAACAGCACCCGTTCACGAGTATGACGCGTATCTCAGCCATCGCCTCCCTCAACCTTCATTCGGGAAAGTGGCGACCCGATTAACGACGCCACCGTAAGCAAAGACTTTTAAGCGAGCATGACATGTTCAAGCTACCGGCCTATATTAATATTAAAATAGTAATAACATGTAGCTGTAAGAAACGGCATTTTGTGCTCGTAAAAAGACAGTATAGCTTCACATAATTACTAGCCTAAGTTGACTTAGAGATGTAAAGGTCTCTAAGTGTCAGAAACATTAAAAATATAGGTATGTACAATCAAAAATAAAAATAAAATATATAAATAAATACTTAGAGATGTATAAGGTCTCCAAGTGTCCAAAACTAAAATTAAATTAAACAATTTAATCAAGCGAGAACATCATTGTCTCATGTGTCAATTCTACTGGACACTAGCATATTTAATTCACAATGTAAAAAAAAAACAATATTTATTTAGCTCTTATTATACTATATAAGTTTGATTTGGCCGAAATGTCGCTAATATGATTTACGGCGTTTTTTGAAGATTGCATCATAGACACTAGGTATATACTTTTTAACAATACGGGTATTTTATGCGTTTGTTTCGAGCTTTAAAAAAAAACAACTTGAAAAGAGACTTATCAATAACGTGTTTTATTTATTTAAATATGAAACAAACGGTCATACAAAAAATATTGTTACAGTTTCTTCTCTTAATCTAAACCTATAGTTTCCATTTTTATTAAACATATATTTATATAGAAGCACGAAAAAGTACCTATCTTGGCTTAAGTTCAGCTGATTAGTAAGAGGTTACACTGAGTTTGCGAAGCTAGAAATTAAGTATACATAAAACTCAATGAAGTACTTGTTCTACGTTTTCAACAACTATTGAATAAGTATCGACATACATGACATGACATATATTAATACTTAAAATTTTGACAAATCGCGTTAATTTACACACTACTAGTCCTGAATTTTTTTTTTATTGAGCTTATGGTACAGTGAAATATGTCTAAATTTTTTACAATATTATTATCATTATAGAGTGCACATGCTCGCTTAATAAACATATTTTTAGAATAGTTAGTTCTACTACGTGGGATGGAGAATAAATGTTTGAATCTATGACGACATCGGCGTTCTTTATTACCTGGGACTCTTATACATATGTCTTTTAACAGGCTATCAATATGACTATTTATTATTTTATATAATAGAACAGAATCAACGCAGTCTCTTCGACACTCAAGCGACTGCATTTTATGACGGTTTAAGGATTCCACATAATCTTTGTATTCAATACCGCATTTGAAATCAAGGGCTTTTAGGAACTTTTTTTGCAATCTCTCTATCCTGTCGTTATGAATGCTGTAATGGGGTTTCCAAACCGCACATGCAAACTCAAGCCGACTTCGTAAGTACATAACTGTTATAAAGAATTTTAAGTGTTAAAGTATTCCTGAAAGGTTTACCAATTCGCAGAATCATACCCAATTGTTTAAAAGACTTAGCTAAGATGGAATCGATATGAGGTATAAATAATAATTTGTCGTCCATGACTACTCCAAGATCACGAATCTCATTTACTTTTACCAGGTCCTGGTTACATAATTTGTAATTAAAGTAAGACAATGTTTTTTTTCTAGAAAAACTAATAGTATTACATTTTTCTATGTTTAGAAACAGATTATTTTCTCTACAAAAGCTCTCAAAATTACACAGATCATTTTGTAACAGTTCGCAATCAGAAGAGTTACGAATAACTTTATAAATTTTTGCATCATCTGCATAAAGAAGAATGCAAGAGTGGGAGATACATTTTACGATATCGTTTATATATAACGAAAACAACAAAGGCCCCAAATGGGAGCCTTGGGGAACGCCTGAGCTGATATATTTACTTTGAGAGATAAACCCTGATACTACCACTGACTGTGTGCGATTTTCTACATATGACTTAATCCAGCGAAACAAATCACCGTGTATACCGAGTTCCCAAAGCTTGCATAATAACGTGTTTTATATTAACGAAGTAGAAAAATTCGCTAATTATGTAAGTAAGAGTCGTGAATGCACAATTCCACAAAATATCGAATTGGTAATTTGAATCACAAATTTATTACCTTCCTTGACATTTGTAAAGAGAGAAAAAAAGTCAAGATCAGGTGTTTTTAGGTTACCATACATACTCATTTTTTATTTGTTAAAATTATTTTCTAGAACCGGTAGTCATTTAAACCTTGCTCGGATTTTATTTCAAAAGCCTGGTTTTGTACAGTAGTAAAAGTTTACTATCGTGGTTCTAAAGTTTAAAAAAAGTGACTTTAAAAATTATTGCGGCCTTAAGAACTTAACATACATAAATTTCAATCAATCAATCAATAATTTTATTTCGTCATCATAGGTGTAAATACATTAGTACAGGTGATAGGGTGTTTTTTCAATGCAACAGCTATGATGTTGATGTTTGGGACTATCTTACGCAAATTGATCAAGTCTTTCATTTAGCTTGTGTTGTGGGTACTATCAGATGACGCAATATAATTTAACTCAGGAACGGTGACCACTTCCCATCAGCTCGTTTGTTGACTATCACATAAAAATATATACGAGCTCATCAAACATATAAATGTCCTTACCGAAACTACAACAGAATCACTACCCACTACCCACTAAACCCAGATAGCCATTAACAGTGATACTAACGGTAATTTTTAAACAGTACCTAGGGTCAACGGTGGTGAAGGAGCTTCGAGGAACGGAGTCCACAAAGAAGTCCATACAGAAGCTGAAAAAGTCTACCAAAGAGCCCCGGGATTCCCCGGACATCATCCTGTCGATCAGCTACAGGGGGGTCAAGTTTCTGAACACCATCACGAGGGTAAGTGTTTAATTGTTATGTCAATGTTTTAGTTTTAATTTTATCATACAGGAATGAGCACTCTCGGAAATAATTAAAAAAAACAAGACATCTGGCAATCTTCAACCATTCACTATGAATAGAAACGAAATAAAGTAATGACTGTAGTGTACTTTGTCGAGAAAAGAAAGCGCTACCCTTTTGTAAAATAAAATATGGAGTTGTTACGCCAATAGAAAGGGTTCATAAATAACCCAAAAATCTTAAAGCATAATAGTTGGCAAGTCTTTGTATTACGGAAGACTGTTTCGTAAAATCATCGGAGCGAGTAAAGGGCAAACATCCCTCGGACTTAACAGAGCCCTCGTCTCCGCTTGACTTTTAATTATGGATCTTCACACTTCATCGGACCACTGACCAATCTTGCCTTTGTGTTTCTTACAAAAAAGGATTGCTTTTTCTTTTCAGTTTTTTGTGAGGCCATCACGGTTAGTTAGCTTTGCTAATTAATGTTTTCGGTGTTGTGCTCTTTTCAGCTTGACCGGGGTTGAATTTGTTGTTTATAAAGGCTTTGATGTTTCATAAATAATATTTTACTTGATTTTTCTCAATGAAAATGTCTTACCTATTGTAGATTTACGTACACAAAAAATATGGCTCTGTCAACCGAAAAAATCAATCGACACCCACTGACTATGCCATCCCTTTTACCAGTATTATTTACTTAGGTGAATGAAGATGCCAGAATATATAACATATTTTTTTATCGTAACATTTTCATCATTTCGTAAGGGCTAATTAGGATTTTTCTATTTTAATATCACTGTAACTCACAAAATTCATCTTGTCAGGATCTGATCTGCGAGCACGAGATCCGCAACATCCACTGCGCGTGTCAAGACGCCGATGATCTCACACACTTCGCCTACATCACCAAGGACCACACCACCAAAAGCCACTATTGCCATGTGTTCAGAGTTGCCACCATGGTGAGTTTCATCTTCTATATGGTTGTTCAGCAGATTATCATCAACTTGTATCAAAACGTTGATGGTTATACGCACTCTTTCTACATCACCAAGGACCTCACCACCAAGAGCCACTATTGCCATGTGTTCAGAGTTGCCACCATGGTGAGTTTCATCTTCTATATGGTTGTTCAGCAGATTATCATCAACTTGTATCAAAACGTTGATGGTTATACGCACTCTGTCTACATCACCAAAGACCACTCACAAAATAAGGTCTTCAGAGTTGCCACTAATGTAATTTTCATCTTTGCCATCATTGTTCTGAAGACCAAATTCCAATTCGTGTGTCACGCTGCCTACCTATCGCACAGACCACCAACGTCAGGCCACCTGAGTCACCTAAGACCAAATTATTATTACTGTTGGTCCATGGTAAGATTTACAGTGTTAAAAACACAAGGGCTTTATAATCCTCAATATTTTAGTATTGCATTAGGGCAAGCATAGTCTAGACCTATAAGGATTTGCTGAGTTGAGGATATTAGAAAGATTTCAGTCTGTAGCTAAATGTGAAATGTGTTCAGCAGTAAGTCGACTTTGGCTTGACATAATTAATATAAGCAGCACATGAAGCGCTTTCTGTCCCTCGTCCAAGGTGCAGCTATCAAAGCTCTCGGATAGATCACCCATCAATTTTATTATACTTCCTTCTGAAATACTATTCCGTCTTACTATATTCACTAATTGTTAATTTCTTCCATTCCAGGACCAAGCGACAGAAGTCATCTTGACCCTGGGCGAAGCGTTTGAGGTAGCCTACCAGATGGCCCTCCGCGAACAGTCCAACCGGGTCCGTGTCACCCACTCGCAGGCCAAGACCCCCACCCACGACCCCACGACCACCACCAACAAGGATAAGCCTATAGTCAACCACGGCAGATCACATTCCATTACCGAGATTAAACTAAACGGCCATCAGCTCAAGATAGCCCCCATGCCCGCCTCCTTATCCAACGAGGATTTCCAGTCTTCGAGAAACTCCGATGGCTCTAGGAGCCCCAGAACACCGCTTCTCAAAGCGCCTATAGCTTCCACTGAAGAGTTGTGAACAGTTTAAGGTTCATGTGTAAGATTAGAATGGAATTTTAAAACAAATGGCATTACGGGCCGTTAGAAATGGCTTCCACATGTTAAAAGGCTTAAATTTTGTAACGAGGTTAGTGTTTAAAGTATTCAAATTACTCGAATTGTTATCGGCCATAAATATAGTGACACTGCGTGACATTTTGCAGCAATGATATAATTTTTCCGGTCTTGATTCGTAAGACTGGTCGATAAAATTATAAAATTATTGACTTTTTGTATTTCGATTTCGACACTGCTTTTATGAACCATAAACCTTATTATATTATTATAACGAATAGTTAAATAAACAATTTTACTATTGAATAGTAAAAATAGGGCTGTTGTATTTATAGTAGTTGTAAATGTATATTATTTGTTTAATTTGCAATTTGTGTGTGGATGTTACGACTATTATCAGATTAGAATTGAGCTATACTTATGATTATTAAAAATATAGCGTCATAATTTTAAAGTTCTGATTATGCGCGCATAAGAGTATTATAATAACGCGTTTTTTAATAATTTGAATTTTTGGGTAAGGCCTAATATATACCTATGGGCGTTATATTGTACCTTCTGTGCGTTACCAAGTTTTCGATGTCGTGAGTAAGGACCGGTACAGACGGACTGTAACCCGACTGCAACTTGTATGGGAGCTGCACGCCGACGTTGCAGTTGGCTTGCAGTCGGCGTGCAGTTCCCATACAAATTGGAGTCGGCTTCCAGACCGTCTGTATCGGCCCTAACAATGTAAATATATTATAGTTTAAGATTGCATATAGACTTATATCGAATTGTTGATATTACACATCTTATGACAAGATCGGTGGATACGCCTAACACATAGTACATTAAACATATCAAACTTATGTTATATTACTACGATTATTCAATTTATTTTGAACACATTAATAAGAAACTACGTGACATTTAATTTAGGTATTTATTGTGTTCAGTGACATAATTTTAACCAATTGTATTATACTTTTATTAAGACTTTTGCATTTCAAAAATGTGTACGTATCCTTCATGTATATTATACACGGAACAATTTTTTATTAATGTGGTCAAACCGTATTTAAAATGTTTTAATATGAGCTTCCGAAGTTAATTTTGCTCGTAAATTACATATATATAATGTAATTCGTTGTCTTCGTACAATAATCATGTCTAAAAAACGACAAAAAAGAAATTTTTGGAAAAAAATGTTTAATGTTTTCCTCATAGGTGCAACCGTTTGCTCAAAGCCTCTGGCGTTACAATTGAATGTAATATCATTTTAGTATTGAATTGTTGTATGACTTGCGGCCCGATTCTAACTTTAAGATACGTCAATTAGGTAATAGATCTAGAAACGATATGGATTATATATGTCAGTGTCAAGTCAAATGTGACGTTTCTTCAAACATACCTACGTCACTTTTGACACTGACATATCTAATCCATATCGTTTCTAGATCTATTAATTGACGTATCATAAAGTTCGAATCCGGCAGTTGGTATTAAATACGTTGTGACATTTTGGCATGTTATTTATTTCGAGTCTGATCACTTATGAGATTTCATGTGATGTGATATAAAGAGTAAAAGTATTCAAACGAATATGTTTCTTTCATTTATGATTACGATACCTTGCTTTTATATTTCATTCCTATTAATTTATAAATATTTTATATGTATATGTAGCTGAGCTTTATATAATTGTTATAATATGGATCGAGTTATATGTACAACAATTTCTTAAGAGTTAAGATGTCTGTCGATGTTTTCTTAAAATAAGGTAGGTGGTATTGCTATTTATATAAATATGGTATAATATTAGCTATAAATTTGTGCCAAAACTCATGGATACAGGTAATATACGCCAATATACAACCCCAAATTGAAATAATAAATTGAAGCTCACTTGTCGAACACCAATTTTTGTACATTTGGCCTCATTTCGGTATTTAATATACATAGTATAATTATTAATTACAGTAATTTTTTTACCGTCCCCGGTAGGGTTAGTTTTATACTAAATAATTTAGGGCATACGTTTCTGTAGCAATTTTTAAATTTTTACAAATTTTCGTTCGTCATTCGATACAATAAGATAAGTGCTAAGTTTTTGACATTTTAATTCCAGTAGTAGACACCCTGTTTGTGAACTCTATTTCGACGGTGGAAATTTCAAATGTCGTAAGGGACATGTTGTCTTATGTCCCTTACAACATTTGAAATTTCCACCGTCGATTTATGAATGAAGAACCAACTATTGATACACTGTCAAGCACTGAGATATTTATGTTACCTATATGTAATGTAGAGTGGTTGCTCATGAAACGGTTGTAAAACATTTATTTGGGGTCAATTAGCGTATCTGATGCCTGATATAGTATGTATTTATCAGTATTCTTTTGCTTTGTATACATAGAACAACTCCCTCGCATACAATAATAAAACTGTAACCTACAGTTATATTTGACGTAATAAATGCTCAAAATATCTGATAGGTATCCTCAAGCTTAATAGAGTTAGACCAAGAAAAGTCTGCAGCGATTTTGACAGCCCACGTAGTGCAAGTGTTATTTATACGTCATAATTTCATAGAAGTTTGACGTTTAAAATAACATTTGCACTGCGTGGGCTATCAAAATCGCTGCAGACTTTTCTTGGTCTAACTCTACATAAACATTAACCTTTTGATCGCCAAAACGTCAACTGACGCGCGCGGCTGCAGCTCAATATCAACCTTCGTGCATTCTGACAAGGTTTAGAATAAAACCACCCTACACTGTATAGCGTCTTTTGAGCGTCAACGTCTAGTCAGCGCTATGGAAAATGGCGTTGCTGCGCAGTTGCGCCGACGTTGCGTCGAGCAGCAGCCATAGAGTGGGCAAGACGGCGACGCTCGGAAGACACTAGTGTGGAGAGGCACACAATAGGCTTGGCGTTCAAAGGGTACATGCGTATTGTCAGATATTTTTGAACGCTTGATCCTGTCTAATATTACCTTAATGGTACATTTCTAATTAGCGATCCCCTTAAAACTTAAAAACTGACCATTATTTGTAATCATTCACATTTATCTAATAACGGAGAATATAACATCTAAAACACGTAGAAACTGCATGTATACCAAAGAAATTATTAGACTACAAAATAAACTAAATATTCATAGTTTTGAGATCAATCTAGCGATTACACAAAGTAGGTAGGGATAGTAATTAATGAAATAAATAAAGTTTGAAATTGTCACTGCCGTTGGAACTAATAATTTGTATTTTTCTTATTTTTATTTATTTTCTTCAACTCAATGCTTAGGTTTTCTATTATTCTAATTAAGTAGAAATATTTTTATGACATCTCATAAACTTCTATGCTTTTTTAAATCATATCAAATGACAACTAAAGTCGTTAAAATGGTTTTAAGTTTTAGATAAATGTTATAAAACCTGAGAGAATATATAAATATATGTTGCGTACCTATTGTTTATGTATATCGTAGAAATATAAAAAATATATTGTACCTAGTTGAATATCCAAATATTGATGTAAATATAATATTATGATGATATTATATTAATCTATCCGAGATTCAATAAATTGTGAAATACAAACTGGCTTTCTATTATTAATTATTATATTTTATTTCGCTTTGATACGCTTAATCCTATCATAAATATTTTAATATTAAGTAGGCATATTAAAAATAGGTAAGTAATCAGTTGTGTAGCGAGGGCACGACAGTTAGATAGGTAACTAATAAATCCTTATACCTGGATACCTGGGGCCCATTTCTCGAACGACAATTATTAGAGTCTCGAAATATTAGACTAATATTATTAGTGTGTTGTCATGGAAACCCATACGATTTCATATTTCGTGGACTAATAATATTAGTCTAATATCGTTCTCGAAATGGGCCCCTGTGCTAACTCGGGGCAAGAACACTAAAGTGATGGTAAGTATTAAAGTTTTGACCTTAAGAGGCTCGATATTAGACATGATGTTGAATCTGTTTACAGTTACAGTGATTTCCAATAGGAACCTAAGCAAATGCATAACAATATACTTCCATAATAGGTAATTAATAATAAACGTCAATTAGTATTCATGCCCCGAGTTAGCACAGGTATGCTAATAAGTACAGGTAAATCTTCAGTGCCAGGCGTCCGCCTAAAGGGGCCCACTGATTAACAGTCCGCCGGACGGTATCGGCCGGTCAGTTGTTCGGAACTGTCAAAATTTTGTTCTAACTGTTAGGCCGATACCGTCCGGCGGACTGTTGATCAGTGGGCCCCTTACTGTCAGGCCGATACCGTCCGGCGGAGTGTTAATCAGTGGGCCCCTTAAAGGTATGTGTGGGTAGGTCCGTCTAAGCTAACTTTGCACCGACTTGAACGGAGCAAAGTGTGGCCGCGTCATCAATGTCAACTTGAATGTCAAATTTCTATGAAATTTTCATGCAGAGTTGGCTTGGTCCTACTCTACCCACCTACACATAATCTACACCTCCTACCTACGTAAATAGGTAGGAGTTACTGATTTTTTTTATTTACCCAAACAAAATAAACTGCCAAGGAGAAGGCAGAGGACCGACGTGCATGGAAATCGCTCCACCGACAAGAGTCTAACTCTTAAATAAATGATGATGATGATGAAACAAAATTCGCTGTAAGTACATTTTTTAACCTCCCAACCCCTATTCGCAACAGCTAATAATTTACCCAGCATCCAATAATAAATCCGTGGCCATAAAGAGGCTAATTACTTCTGGCCCATTAGCTCGCCCGAAAAAAGGCTGCTTTAAGCGCCGTTTATTAATCTTGGCCAAGCTCGATTAGCGAGCGATGGACAGGCCAGGTACGGGGTGGGTAGGGTAGTGTAGTACATAATTATTTTCCATCGGATTTTTACGGAAACGTAATATGAACGTGTCTTCCTATTTCAGTCAGTCTCGGTACAAAAAGTAATGAGGTTGACTGAAGTTGCATGACAAATACGAACGTTCCCGAGAAAATACGATGAAAAACAATTATACACTACATCTGTAACCAGTACTGATGTGCCGTCGGAAAATTTAAAAAAAATCTCACATACTTGTAAAGGGAATCTAAATTTTCCTTTTCGAAAATGAAAGTTTCCTTAACTTCCTAAGGGCCACTTGCATGCAGCATCCTACTAACCCGGGGTTAACCCGTTGAACCGTTAACCCATGCAGTGTCAAGTTGTACTGGTAATCATGGTAATTCCAGGTTCAACCGGTTATCCCCGGGTTAGTGGGATGGTGCAAGTCCTAAGAGTTTTCCTGAAAATACTGTTTTTCCAACTTTTTTAAAGTTTTCCGCAGCTTGTACACATTAATTATGTAGTATTAATCAGTGAAATTAGGGGTGAGTGACGATGATTTATATAAAAGCCAATCGAAACTTAAATAATCTGCTAATAGTCAATTGGTGCAATTTTCTTTTTGTTTGTCGATGTACGATTTTGGCTAGTCCACCAGATGACCTTCGACGATAGGTGCTCGGTATAAACGGCGCCAAGTGAACCCTTGAGAACTAGGCTATATTTTAACTGAACTGAAGTGAGCGGACTAATCGGCCCGTCTAATGGGCCGTGGGATGGATGTTGCACAATCACGGCCCCGACCGCCGTAATCGGTGGATTTGCGGGGAAAACTCGCTTTTTACAACGTGTGTTTTTTACACCACATCGGTGGCGCAGACTCGCACAGGTTCTAGTGCATGTGACACCCCTGGCTTACTTGCTGTGGTAGTTTTTGACATTCGTAATATGCTTACGTACTTAAATCGAAATATAAAGACTTTCACTTTCGCTGCTCCGACTATTTTAAAGGTCATACCATCCCTTGAGAAAACCTTGCCACTTTAATCGTAATCGTAATCGGTGGATTTGCGGGGGAAGCCACATTTTACAACGTGTGTTTTTTACACCACATCGGTGGCGCAGACTCTTGCCAGGGGTGTCACATGCACTAGAACCTGTGGTAGTTTTTGACATTCGTAATATGCTTAGTATTCTCTCGTCCAATATTTTATAACTGTAGGTAATATTCGACACCAAAAACTGTTAACTTACCGAAATTCATTATTGATGGGTACCTATTAAGTCCTCGACTATCAATTTTCTGTCTCGCCGCATTCGACAATAGGGGAACTTGCAAAACAGATTACTTTCAAGTGCAAATAAGCAAGTGCAGTTTAGTGCAAGTACTTGATAGATGCGAGTAGCTCGAACGTAGGGCGAGGGGCACTTGACTGCTGTTAGAACAACTGTTACAGTTTTTGTCGCATTTGTGATTAGTTTTAAATTAGTATGATGATTTAAATGTTTACCATGAAAAATACTTTGTTGTTACATACAAAAATTCATAGTAGTTCTGTAGAAAGCGACCAACATTATTTTATTTTTGTCCAAGTGACTTACACCTTAACTCAGTGGATTTGGTCGCTTCCTGCATTGATAAAAAATGGAGTTGGTCGTTTTCTGCATAACTACGGTTATGTGTCGACGTACAATTTCAATTTCAATTTCTTTATTATTCAATTTAGGCATTAACATAATGCACCTATGAAGGTCAAAAAAGTACAATTGTACAGAATTAAATCTAAATTAAACAATCACAACAAACATCAAATACATAATTACAAACACATTGCATAATTGGTATACATAGCATCAAATAAAATAAAATCTGTTTCAATTATTTAACCGTTTTTTGGTTTATGTCATTTTTTTTTCCATATATCCCGATCAGTGATATAGTCCATAACTCTATAATACGCTCTAGCAATAAGTGCTCGTTTAACCACGGTTTTAAATTTTGCATCCGTTAGCTTACAAATTTCTAAAGGAATTTTGTTGTAGAACTTTGTACAATTCCCCAAGAAGGACTTTGTTGTTTTTACTAGCCTGTAGGATGAGACTTTAAGCTTACCCGAATTTCTGGTAACCTTTGGTTTATCAGTATTTGTTGGAAAATTGTACAAATTCCTCCTGACATACATTATTATCTCGAAAATATATAGTGACGGTAGCGTTAAAATGTCAATTTTCTTGAATATTTCTCTCAATGAGTCCCGCGTTCTTAAGTTATATATTGCCCTTATTGCTCGTTTTTGCAGTATAAATATAGTTTCCATATCGGCAGCAGAACCCCACAGTACAAGACCGTATGACATCAAACTATTAAAGTAGGCGAAGTAAACCAATCGTGCTGTCTCTACATTAGTTAACTGTCTCATTTTTCTGACTGCAAAAGCAGCTGAGCTCAACCTACTAGCTAGTGTAGTTACATGGGATCCCCTACTACAGACTAATGAACGCATTTGAATTTTGCACAATAAATCGAATTTTACAATAAATAAGTATTACTTCAGAACCATTATGGCAGGCTTACCTAACTACATATATATGTAACTGATTTGTATTATTGTTTGTTTTTATTTATTAAAGTTCCACCATACATAAAATTAATCGCAGTTTAAATTGCTTTAACTGTTAAGTCCAATTTAGGAAGTTACAAGCCTTACCCGGTAATTATTTCAAAGTGCCGACCAGAGCATCTGAGCAAAGTCCATTGGCTAATACGTAATCTTCGCGTACATTATAAGGCACTTGTTGTTGTTGTTGTGTTGTTCTTTACGTAGTAAAATAAAAGTAGACTATGTGTTTTTACATATGGAATGGGTACTTAAAGCATGTACCTATTAGTTACACAATGAAATACTGCCTTGATTTGTTATCATTTTCCCTTATCGTTCTGACTTTAACCTATTTCATATAAGCGGTGGTGGCCGAGATATGACGTTCGACTTTCAATCCGGAGGCCCCGTTTCAAATCCTGGCTCGTAGGTACCAATGAGTTTTTCGGTATGTGGTTGGTAAGTTAAGGTAAGTTCGGTGAAGGAATACATCGTGAGGAAACCTGCATACATCTGCGAAGTAATTCAATAAGGGTATGAGAAGTCCCCAATCCGCATTGGGTTAGCGTTGGGACTATACCCCAAGCCCTCTCGTGCATGAGAGGAGGCCTGTGGCCAGCAGTGGGACGTATATAGGCTGAATTGATTATTATTATATTTAATCGAATGGCTAAACATTCCGTCTCGTTTTAGGTTCTTTACTAGGGTCGGTATCTAATACCTACTAATACTGGTAATATTAATAAAAAAAAAATAAAAAAAAAAATTACATCTTCTTATATCACGCTGTATCTTAACCCACATATAAGGGCTATACATATCACATCCTGTCACACTCACACATATTTACAAATGTGTTAAGTTGGTGATCGGCGTCATTTCGCGGCGCAATTACCACGGATGCACGCTGGATGCACCCCGCGCTGTTACAGTTTAAACAGTATGCAGTGTTCCAACTCTATACAAATAGCGCTTGGAACAAGTAGCCTTACCACGATTGCCTTAGCAGTGTCAATTTGACATATTTGCTGTCTGCGTAACTTACTTTCTATACTTACATCTCTCGTAGCGAGACACATAGAAAGTATCTGCGCTACATAGTAAGTACGCATGTGTCAGTGTCAAACTGGTGGTAGCGCCGTAAAGGGCATACCACAAAACGGTCAACTTTGTCGGTGACGTGACGCGTTTGGCAACTACCTCTATAACCAGCGAAAAGCTAAGTTATCCAACATTATGATACCAAATATTAGCTTCTAAGCTTTTTCAAAAGTGTAAAATAATTGCGTCAGGTACCCGACAATTTTTTGGATGCCCCAACAACGCAACCTCGTAAGAGAGCGGCGGGATATAGATTGATATAAGAATCATATTAATAAAAGTGGCTCTGTGAGCTGTAGACCTCGCCTATGGACATGAGAGTATTTTCCTCGCGTTAGTAGCAAAGTTTGTTTAACCCTCGTTGTTTGAAACCCTCGCAACAGTCGCAACGCTCATGAATCTCATGATTCAGTTATTCAAACCACTTGCTACGCTCGCGGTTCAACTTTGGAATATTTTGCTTGCTCCGGTATCAATAGCACGAGTTAAACAACAACTTTGCCCTCTTGTAAAATAAATAAGGCTATGGTGACTGCTTACCGTCAGGCGAGCCGTATCCTTGTTTGCCACCGATGTGGTATAAAAAAACTATTTCTTGCTTGCAATTGTCATACTGCACGACTTCACAAATATACTGTGCACGAGGGATGCAGCGCTGATGAGAAATTTGCCGCGCGCCCGTTCGGAAGTATTGCCATAATATTGCCGTAATATCGCCGATCGACTCGCCAACGATCGGCGCCGATGCCCCGTGATGAAATGAGATTACGGTGCTGTAGCGTCTAATGTAAATCACTAAAACTGTGTTTTTTAAAGCCTCGTATCTCTGCACTGAACCGATACTGAGATATGATTATTACATCCGTATAGCCTATTCCGACAGAGTAGAAACTACGGAACCCTACACTGAGCATGGCCCGACATGCTCTTGGGCGATTTTTTTATATGTCACCTAAAACAAATTAGTTGTTTATTTCCGGGTCTGAGAAAATTAAGGTAGTTCAGATCCTATGATTAATGTACTCAGATTAATAATTACTAATACTATTTCATCCTATAGCTACTAGGAGGAAAAGGTCTAGTTTATTATATTTTCGACTTTCCATTATGTTAACTCCGTGCCCATAGGAAAGTAGCGTTAGTGGGTTGATTCAAACTTTACCCTAGAATCTTTTGAAATCCGAAGAACTCTATAAACTACAAAGATTTCTAAAAAGGCCCTAATTTTAAATAGGTAACTAACGCATTTCAAGGTTTTTATTATGAATAAGAAGGGTAAAGGGGCCCACAAATTACCAGTTCGCCGGACGATTTCAGTCTGTCAGTTAAACGCAAAAATTGACAGCTCCGAACAACTTTACAGGCTGATATCGTCCGGCGAACTGGTATTCTGTAGGCCCCTATGCGAAGTGACCGAAAGTTCATCATACAGACTGTAACACACACACGAGTACGCGTCGCAAACCTCAAGTAGGTAATACAATTTCCAGCACAAAGTCAAAGAGCGCCCGTGTCGCAATAAACAAATTACTGTAATACCAACCTAAATACGTGACGGCTGATGTAGGGTGGCTAGGCTTCCGGGTTTCAGGACGGGATAAATATGTTCAAGTGTTTTAAGACGTCATTTATGCCCAGGCACAGGCAATTATTTGTTATCTTTAGAGTATTTAATTTCTTTCAATGCGGTACAGTGCATATTAGTATTTTGTAGGTATACATTTTTATTTGTATAGGGTCAGTTGTTCTACATTGAAACAATCGGACACAGTGTAACTTTGCGATATCTCGGAAACTAGGTGTTACCAGCTAGTGCCGTCTGTCAAGCAAGGGCAGGCTCAGGGACCCCCAGCACCTCCCCAAAACACGAGCGCGCCTCGGAGAAGGAGCACGCTGCTATGAGCATTATTCTGAATTCGTGCAACAAAAGTAAATTTTTTCATTTAAGTTTCGCTATTTTTTACCAAGATATAGACTCGAGTTTGGCGTTTTTTAAGTTTTTGTTATGTTCTATGTGTATTAAAGTTTATTTGGAGCTAAATATTTTTAAATTTCTTTCACTCTTTGGTGCAGTTTTTATTAATTGATTAAAAAAACACCCCCTAGTCTCACAATGAAACATTTTTATGTAGTATACAATGAAACACGATGTTCACTGAACACCAGTACCAGCACACAATGAAACAAACTCATTATTTTTTTTAATAATTAAAACCTATGTGCTAAATTTGTGAAACTAAAATACCATGAAAATTGGTAATAATTTGTCTATCATATGACAAAATATAAGATACTTAACTTTAGGAATGGCTGAGATAGGATGGCTTATATGTTGAATGTTTCATTGATGGCAAGGTTAAGGACACATGCCTTACATTGAAACAGTCGTGTATAAACACTATGTTGCAAGAAAGTGTATGAAATCAAGCATGGAGATGCTCAAAACCCTCTCGCGTCTACCTAGTTGGCAATCATGCTCCGTGGACATAAAAGGCGCCTTTTTCGCAGCATGCCGTACCTGCCGACCAGATTTTCGATTCACAATGAAACTCAGGTGTGTGTACAATGAAACAAGTCTTTCGCTTTTAGATATTTCAGCAATCTTATAATGATTCCATATGTCGAAAACCTTTTAAATAACTAATTTCAGCCTACCACTATTTTCTCCTTTCCTTTCTCATTAATTGAGTGAAAGCATATATGTATTAATGTCACTTATTTATTACACCGTTTCAATGTTTATTAACGATGTTTCATGGTAGACTATAATTATTACATTTGTTTCACTGTAAAAATCAGAGTGTTTCATTGAAAACATGCACAAGTACACAATGAAACAAAACTCATTTTTCAAAAAAAGGCTTATAACACAGGAACTGTTACAGATAAGTAGAAACCGAGAATGCCATATGATAGCCAACGAAATTGTTTATCTTCATACGAAATGTCACACTCATAACTTTAAAAACACCAGAGATAGAAAGGCTTGAACTTTTAGTGTTTCATTGATCAACAAGTTACCCTACGCATGATTTAAAAAAATGGTAAAAAAAAAATGGTGAAGCGCTGGTGGCCTAGTGGTAAGAGCGTGCGACTTTCAATCCGGAGGTCGCGGGTTCAAACCCCGGCTCGTACCAATGAGTTTCTCAGAACGGACTAATCCCAATAAGGTCTAGTTTCCCCTCTGGGTTGGAAGGTCAGATGGCAGCCGCTTTCGTAAAAACTAGTGCCTACCTCAAATCATGGGATTAGTTTTCAAGCGGACCACAGGCTTCCATGAGCCGTGGCAAAATGCCGGGATAACGCAAGGAAGAAGAAGAAGACACATGATTTAAAATAGTCTCATGAGAAAGACTAGCAGGCTGGAATATATACCTATTTTGTAAAATTTTCTCTTTTTGCGCCAACGCCATTGGCTTCCAAATAGACCGACTTAAAGTTATTGCCTATGCTGCGTACATCAGCCTGTAATATAAATATATATTTATGGTGTGATGGCCTAAGTGGTATGAGATGCAAGCGTATCCTCATCCTCGTTCTAAACAGCTCTAATTATTGTCGCTCTACTCTTTTTACAGACCACCATTTATCATATTCAAAATACACACACGTCAATTTAATTGTACAAGCTAGGTCATATACATCTTCAAAATCATTAAAGTTAGTTTTTAAAGCACATGCCTAAGATTAGATTAGATCACATAAAGTTAAGAATTTTACGCTGGCGCGACAACTTATTTGAGGTTTTTTGGGGTACTTCGTAGTTCACATAGACTGACTCCTCCTTTTCTAAACGCGTGGTGTCGCTAGTGTCGCCGTAATTACGGGCTAATTACGCACTCTGCGCGAGCGTGCGTAATGCGCATTTTCGCTCGCATCGCTCGCTCAGCGAGTGTTTACTAGGGTACTAGATTGTACCTATTGATGCTTAGAATGTTACTTCTATTAATTATATTATAATATAAGTAATTCGGCTCGAACAGGTACCTTACGACACATTTTTTTTCCTGTAACACCTTAAACCTTCTCTATTTGAATATGGAAATCGTATTTAGTTAAAACAAAAATATTGCTTTGCCAATCCGCAAAATAACGTGCTAGTGATGCTAGTCAATGAGTGCTAAGTGCAAACCATTGAATAATTGCTAAAAGTTAAGCATTTGGTCTGCCTTTTGTACTAATGTATTTTCTTTCGTGCAATAAAAAATAAATAAATTAGCTACCTTCCTGGCAATTTCCAAAAAAGTACGATTAATAAATACTCGAGATATTATCGTCTAACAATCAGTTGACTAAGGGTAACATTCCATTTCTGACCGCAGCTGCACTACTGGTACTGAACGCGTCGCTGTTACTGTCAATTTCCATAGTAAAATTGACAGTAGTGCAGCTGCGGTTGGAAATGGACTGTCACCTTAACACTACGAGTAAGAGGTAATTTCGCGCAGTCGCTAAGAATAGTACATTGTAAGAGAGACCGCGCGGAAAACCGCTCAAAGATGAACGAGTGAGTTTGAGTCAAATGATACGAGTCCATCTTTAGCGTTTCCGGCCGAGACATTACATAGTACTTTTCACGACTACTGCGAGGAAATAGGAAAATTTTTATAGCGTAGATACGTGTTTCTTGTATTTTTTAGTCAAACACAATTTACACTATCCAATTCAGTAAGTATTTTCCGATCCCGCCTTTTTTCTTTTTTTATCACTTTTAAGAGGCGTTTTCCTGATATTTGCTTCAAACCGACTCTCAACTTAGAAGCGTTTTTGCTAAAAAACCACAAACAGCTAGAAAAGTAAAAACGCCTTAAGCGTGAACTGAATGGTCTTGACGTTTCTTTTTTTAAACAAGTCGGTAATTGGTCGGTAATAAATAACCTAATTTTATTTTTGAAGGTTAAAAGTTGCGCGAAAATAGTATTATATGCAACCGTTCTTTAAGAGAGGTCAAAAAAGGCGAGTGGCGTGAGTAACAATTTGAGGCGAAACCGAAAATTGTTAATAAAGACGCCACGAGTATTTTTTGACTCAGTTAAACAACGTTGCATACAATACTTTTTCTACGACCAAGCACTTACTTTGAAATAAAATTGTAAATTTAACAAATATTTTTAAATCAAGAAGTAGCAAAAATGGAGGGTACGGGCGGGAAAAGAATGATGAATGAATAAAATTTAAAAAAATGTCTATTTGTCAGAGCTGACATTTAAAATAAGGTTGGCAACACTGTATTTCATTCAATATTTTTTAAGTGGTCAATTACACGAAGTATCGTAAAGTCATCAAAAAGATACTGCGTGTATGCACAAATTCTTTTTTGGGGAATAGACTAAAGACTTGTCTTGACAACTATAAGGTAGGGTTTTAAAGGTGTGTGCACGGCCCTTTAAATGACAAATAAAAGTACGGAAGTAGAAAAAAGACCTTTTATCGATTTTTATGTTTTAAGTGATACTCTTTGCTGTAGCACCTGAACCATCACCAATGACAGATGATGATAACAATGAAACATTGTAGGTAGTAGTGGTGGTTCAGGTGCTACAGCTATTGCCTACTTTCCAGCTTGGTTTTATACCATATATTGCCACATTTCCGAACAGTGGCGTGAAAAGTATATATTATAAATGACATCTAAGTAGAAGTTGGTATCTATTGTATCCAACTTTTATGTAAGGTACTTGTATATAACGAGAGTAGACAACATGACGGAAATTTGAGACCAATGCCGCGTGAGAGACGCACGTCCGCTATTCTTTCCTGAACACGGATCAGGATATAACATCGGATATGATATGATATTATCTACATACAAGGAAAAATTCCAAACATTCGAAATTGTTTTTATAGTCTCAGTGAAGACGGCATAATTGTTTTTGTTGTAGTCTAGATCTAGAGTATAAAAGTAAAAGGCATTATACAGTACTCCATATAGTTTTAATTTAGATTTCTATGACATATGAAATAGGCGCCAATAAGTTACGTAAATGCTAAATTGAACAGTCTTCATCAGTTACAGACTTGACTTGAGTAATAATACCTAATTTGAACGGGAACTTTCTAAGTGGAAACCTGCATGAAAATTTTCAGAATTTTCTTTATGTTGTGTAACTCGCGCAAATGCGCATTGCTAATCATATTAATGAAATAAATAAAGGAAAGTGTCTCATCCACCGCCGCTCGGTTCATGGCATAGAGCGTCGCTGAATACAAACCGCGCTCGCAAATCGTATTGCGGGACTCGATTTGACAGATTTTGTCGGAAGTCAACTCTAACTGATTTCCTGAGCGATGCATGTATCTATAACACAGGGTGTAAACCTGATAGGTAGCGTTAATAAATGAATTTCGTGGTTTACTTAAAGAATAACACATTTTATAACGCCGGGAAACAATCGTTTTTTAACGTTTACACGTTAAAACTTAATCTGAATTGATTATTCGATCGTATCCTCGTCCACTTTACAACCTATCTTACAAGTAGTACCTACTTAGTGCGAAATGCTATCCAAATCACTAAATAATATTGGACGTGGGTGCACCAAGTAGAGGATGACGAGAGTATTAGGTACTTATACACACACACACACACACTTACAGAAAGGAGCTAGCAATAAGCCCTGACGAGTGGCAGAAAATAGAGAAGAGCGTTTGCCCAAAACTGATGGTGTATCCCAGTAGAATATTGTGTTATACAGGCTATAAAAAGGTGGAAGAAAAATAATACACCTAGAAAATATATAAATAGACGTCAGGATCTTAGTAGTAATCCGCGATCTCTGCCCAGCTTTTCGAAACACAAATGTATTTTGATAAAAATGTCGGTTGTTGCACAAAATCGAGTAGGTAAGTAAGTACTGTAAGTATGTAGGTACAGTCACCTGCAATAATATGTTATTCTTTGAAGGCCGCAAAAATATGTGACACAATCTTATCTGCAGAGCCATAAGAGCGTGTCACATATTTTTGCGGTCTTCGAAGAGTAACATAATATTGTAGGTGACTGTACCAGAGAGGAAGCGGGTTTTATTGAATACCCAACGGCCGTGCGACCATTGTGTGCGGATTAAATCATATTTCGAAGAATAACCGGAGGAAATTGTACGTTACACCACGCACAGTATGGACTTGGACTATTTAAACGCATTGACTGTCAACGCGAGTCGAGCTACGCGTGTAGCCGACAGCGCGTTTTTCCGCTTATAGTAGCGAAAATTGCCTATACTAATGGAGAACCCGCCTAGCGGGTCTCGCAGTGATTGTGTTATTACCCACATTAAATTTTATAAAATAAATAAATAAATAATTCGGATTTTGAAATAGACATCTATTAGACATCTTTTAGACATCACCAAGATACGATAACGATATGTTTAAGATCTAACCTGTCAAATTTGACATTTGCGCGATTCTGGATATACTGTTGAACGATTTCCACAGGATATGACTTACAGATCCAATTCACATCTAATAGATATCTTACTCTATCTAACGTAAAAGTGACATTGGTTGCCCGAATAGCGCTGCAAAAGAGAACTAGTTGATATCTAAACTATGACGTATCTAGTACGTGTCGTCTCTTGTGAATATCTTGAAGTTCGAATACGGCAGTAAGATGCAGTTACAAATCTGGTTACAACTTCAATATTGACCAT
This sequence comes from Cydia splendana, assembly GCF_910591565.1. Classification (NCBI taxonomy): domain Eukaryota; kingdom Metazoa; phylum Arthropoda; class Insecta; order Lepidoptera; family Tortricidae; genus Cydia; species Cydia splendana. Next base: position 18,220,540 of record NC_085970.1, read on the forward strand.
GTGCGAAAAATACCTAGTCGGGGACCTAAAACCGATGACAGCGCTCGCTAGTAAAAATATGATCCTGGGCCCAAATTATGATCTTATTATAAATAAATAAATAAAAATTGTTTATTTCAGATTTTAAAATCCATATTTGTGTTAGTCTACTTATATCTAAACTTAAAAAAATATATATTATAATTTGATATCTATAAAATATCAATGAGGTCAACTGCGCCGCTGTAGTCCCCAATCAAGTCGGTTTACGTTCAGTGAATGATAGAATATTTTGACATTGGAAATGTCTTTTCGTTCGCTCCAGTATACGGTCCGATTTCACGAAAAAGTGCGATCCCCTTATATCTCGGAAAGTTGTGAAGATATGATATTAAAAAATAGGCTCAAAAGACGCATAATCACGAGAGCTGTAAGGTGCAAAAATAATTATTCGAGAAAGTCAAAAACAAAAAAAGTTATGGTCGAAATAGTGAAAATAAAATTCAATTTTTTCCGAATTTTTGATTTTGGTGCTCGATAATTTGGAAACGAAGAATGATATCAAAAATTTGAGAAAAACGGCTCTGGACAATTTAGTCAGCTACAATTTGAGCCTAAAACAAAGACGATCGGGTTAAGGGTTTGCCCTGTAGCCTAACCTTAAAATAGTCAAAAAGTCAGAACGACACTTTTCACAGGACATTTATGACTTCATGTTTCGCAGAGTTCGTTATCGGTGTTTGTTGTGAATTATCAGGATTATGACGGCAGAATAACACTTGCACTGCGTGGGCTTTCAAAATCGCTGCAGATTTTTCTTGGTCTAACTCTAACTCTATCTATCCTGCTTGAGACGGGCGTAGATAACGCACTATTCGACAATCTATGCATTCTTGTGGTGGTGGAAATAGAGATAGAGGCAGAGGGAGAGGGAGAGGGAGAGGGAGAGGGAGAGGGAGAGGGAGAGGGAGAGGGAGATGGAGAGGGAGAGGGAGAGGGAGAGGGAGAGGGAGAGGGAGAGGGAGAGGGAGAGGGAGAGGGAGAGGGAGAGGGAGAGGGAGAGGGAGAGGGAGAGGGAGAGGGAGAGGGAGAGGGAGAGGGAGAGGGAGAGGGAGAGGGAGAGGGAGAGGGAGAGGGAGAGGGAGAGGGAGAGGGAGAGGGAGAGGGAGAGGGAGAGGGAGAGGGAGAGGGAGAGGGAGAGGGAGAGGGAGAGGGAGAGGGAGAGGGAGAGGGAGAGGGAGAGGGAGAGGGAGAGGGAGAGGGAGAGGGAGAGGGAGAGGGAGAGGGAGAGGGAGAGGGAGAGGGAGAGGGAGAGGGAGAGGGAGAGGGAGAGGGAGAGGGAGAGGGAGAGGGAGAGGGAGAGGGAGAGGGAGAGGGAGAGGGAGAGGGAGAGGGAGAGGGAGAGGGAGAGGGAGAGGGAGAGGGAGAGGGAGAGGGAGAGGGAGAGGGAGAGGGAGAGGGAGAGGGAGAGGGAGAGGGAGAGGGAGAGGGAGAGGGAGAGGGAGAGGGAGAGGGAGAGGGAGAGAGGGAGAGGGAGAGGGAGAGGGAGAGGGAGAGGGAGAGGGAGAGGGAGAGGGAGAGGGAGAGGGAGAGGGAGAGGGAGAGGGAGAGGGAGAGGGAGAGGGAGAGGGAGAGGGAGAGGGAGAGGGAGAGGGAGAGGGAGAGGGAGAGGGAGAGGGAGAGGGAGAGGGAGAGGGAGAGGGAGAGGGAGAGGGAGAGGGAGAGGGAGAGGGAGAGGGAGAGGGAGAGGGAGAGGGAGAGGGAGAGGGAGAGGGAGAGGGAGAGGGAGAGGGAGAGGGAGAGGGAGAGGGAGAGGGAGAGGGAGAGGGAGAGGGAGAGGGAGAGGGAGAGGGTCTCACCTCAGCATGTTGCTGGCGGCTGCTAGCAGATAGCTGATGCTGAACCCTGGCAGTACCTAGTGGAGCTCGGGCTTAATCTAAATATATAAACGTGAAAGACCTGACTGACTGACTGACTTAAATCAACGCACAGCCCAAACCGCTGGGACTAGAAAGTCCAAATTTGGCAACTAGATTCCTTATAAGGTCTAGGGGTCCACTAAGAAAGGATTTTTCAAAATTCATCCCCTAAAGGAGTGAAATGGGGGTCCAAAGTTTGTATGGGGAAACAAGATTAGTTAGACTATTTTATTCCAAATTTCACAGGAGTATTCCTAAAGATAAATGAGTAAACACGTGTTTCAGGTTTTTTGAAAATTGAACCCCTAAGAGGGGGAAAAGTCCCCAATAGGGTTGATATCTCAAAATATCAATATGGGTATCATTTTCATAGTATTTTGAGACGCTAATAACAAAAATGGCATCAAAATTAAAATTAACGTAGCCGAAGTGAACAATCATCCCCCTGGTGGGGGTGCAATGGGGTTGAAATTTCAAAATATCAATATGGGTATCATTTCCATGGTTTTGTGGGACGCTAATTACAAAAATGGGATCAAAATTAAAATATAACGTAGCCGACGTGAACTATGGCCCCTGGTGGGGAATGCTAATTACGAAGATAGCATAGACGGTTGTAACATACACGCTGATTTACAGCCACACGTGATCCAGACTTTTGAGAATGCAATGCCTTAAAGTAATTTTTTTTAGCTATTAGCTCAGGGAAAATTTCACTAATACCTACAATGGCTGTTGAATCGTTGGATATTGATGGGACCATGTTGGCTCACACCGTAGTACCTATAATTGGAGATGGAGCCTGTCAGGCCGCGTAGCCAAGATGCCAATCGCTTACTCTCCGTAGCGATCGAAACGCAACTGTCACTGTCGCGCTAATATGGAAGAGTGATAGAGAGACATAATGCTTTTCGTTGTCGAAGCGATAGCGATTGTAACCTTGGCTAGGCCGGCTGTTTCGCGCCATCTCCTATCTTCTGTATGATACGCAGGTGATGGCCAGGGAGGTGCGCGAGCAAATCGTTAGTCACGTGGTGGCCAACTGGGAGGAGTTTGTTATTATGTCTCATAACAGTAACGGTGATAATTACTCCAGCTCCGTTGAATACTGCCTTGAAATGTCGCGCCCGTTTACTTACGGTAGTCTCTGCGAGTTGGTAGCGGCAGGACAACTGTTTCCGTGGGTTTTCGAAGTTTACCGCAACAATGAGCTATATATGAGATTTGGTACTGTGGGTAATCCGGTGGGCCAACTAAGATTTTCAAGTGATTTGTCTAGCGGTCATTTTGACGTATATATTCGCAGTGAATTACTCGTAACACCCACAATATCAGAGCCCCCTTCTTCACTCCTCTCTGTGGTTGCCAAGAAGATTACCACGAGAAGGAATGAAGAGATTACCACCCCACCACCACATTTAGAATCAGACTCATCATTATCTCTTACCGCTACCAAAACAGTTACTAAAAAACGCCGTGCCAGGTTCACGAATACTACACGGAACAAACAACTAAAAGCTGCCGCAAATAAATATATGCAAAACAAATCATCAGATCACCAAGCTGCCGTAAGCAATTACCAAAAAATGAACCCTGATGTACACAGAGAAGCAGTAGCTAGGTATCAGCAAGCCCACCCCGAGGTAAACCGTGACACCTCTGCTAGGTATCAGCAAACCCACCCCGAGGTAAACCGTGACACCTCCGCTAGGTATCAGCAAATCACACACACTGATACACTTCATCCATGTAAAACTCCGCACCATTTTGCAATTCTCTCTCAAGTTGCCGTTTAATGTCGTCCGAAAAACTGTCCTTATATTTTTCCCAGAGACTTAACGGGTCAGTAAGTTGACAAAAAACTAACATTATTATGAAAAGTTCACGCAGCTTGAAGGGAGAATCGCACAACGCAGCTTCCTCTAAAGTTGAGTCCCAAATGTTTATCGTCCTCTAGCAATCCAAGGGAGAACCACTAATGTAGTGTATAAGGAGTTGCTATAGGTACAAAAGGCTACAACTACATAAATAAAAAATATAAATTAAAAGGTACAAAAAGTACATTAGATTATATTAAATAAGTCGAGCTCGATTAATCGATATAATTACAATTCTTCAATCGATATAAATACTTTCTATACATCTCGCTCGCACTCGCATATTAGTGCAAACGGGATATATAGAAAGTAAATTACGTTCTCGACGGCGTTTATGTCAGTGACAAACTGATGGTAACCGTACTGGTGTCTTCAAGTCAAGAGTGAATACTGTGAATAAGCTTTTACTGAAATAGTGAGTTACACCTTCGGCCTTGTCATCACTTTCCAGCAGGTGAGACTAAGGTCAGTCACTGTTCAGTCCGTAAAAAAAAAAAACAACATTAAAAAAACTCTCCTGCGCGTGCGAAGCCGCGGGCAAAAGCTAGTACAACATAAGCACACGCTGTTTTGGTCATCGGACTCGTCTCGATGAGCACTTAGGAGAGTAGTACCCAAGATAGAGCTGATGCTGAACCCTGGCTGTACCTAAAGGCACTCAGGTTTGTTGCAACATAGGCACACGCTGTTTTGGTCATCCGACGTCTTGATGAGCACTTAGGACAGTAGTACCCAAGATAGAGCTGATGCTGAACCCTGGTTGTACCTAGCGGAACTCAGGTTTGGTGCAACATAGGCACACGCTGTTTTGGACACCCGATTCGTCATGATGAGCACATGGTAGAGCATTACCGAAGATAGCTGATGCTGAACCCTGGTAGTACCTATTGGAACTCAGGTTTGGTGCAACATAGACAAACGCTGTTATGGTCATCTCTCGTCGCGTCAAACTGCTGTCAAGAAAATTTCATATCTTGCAGCAAATGGGCCGCTGCCGATCACCACTTCTCGAGTTGACTACGGATTTGCCGTGTAATAATTTTCTTGTACTTTGAATATTAATATATCCTGCTTATTAATCGAAAAATGAAATATGTACCTATACTTATGCGCCACGGCGACAATTATTCAAACTTGGATACGCGTGTGGAAATTTTGCAATTTGTTTGTTCACATGCGTTATGTCCAGGATACTTGTGTTAGTCTAAGAATAAAATAATTATCATTCAACGTTGTAGTTTTATTTTGTAACTTTTTCCTTATCCAGACTTTCTCGTCGCTCAGCGACAATATTTTTTCGAATTCCGTAGATTCATTTCCAATGTGCTCGATAGTCGTGTGAGGCACGAAATCTGTGAATTTTTTATGTACCTACTACAAACGAAACTCGAAATTGAATGAAGTCTAATAACTACTTAAGTGTTTTTAAGGTGCGTCCAGATTGCCCGAATGGGTCACGAATATGCTGTTCGCGTGCATGTCACTTTTACATTAGCGTTTAAAAATCCTCAATCCAGACGACAACGATTTCTTAAATGAAGAAAGTTGCGTGTGTATGCCTGCCATATTATAAGTTCTGTATATTTCTTCTATACCTAGTTACCAATATGAGTCAGTGAATTCAAGAGCCACATAAATACAGTAAATTGTGTAAAGTCTATAGTTTACTTGTCATATCCTAGGGGCTGTTTAAGACGAGATGAGGTCCTGACTGCAGTTACGCCTGATTAGCTCTGAATCGACACGGCTTTCTATAATACCTATTGTCATATCATCTCAGAACAAGAAGGGTATATGTGCTCTTGAAATGTACGGTAGTTATTACCTATTGTAATACTCTCGTAGGAGAACAAGGGCGTATGTGGCTTAGAAATGGGTGGTGGTTATGAGCGTTTGGATCGGAGACAGATGGGATCAGATAGATAGTACCTACCTATTTATAAATTGTCAATATTATTGTATTGGTAATTCGTAACGTATATATTGATATTGTATTGATGCCTTCGAGCATTTAATAACTGGAGTCGCCTTTAAGAGCTTACACCTCTGCCGAAAAACTTGCACAATCGTGCGAACTTTTGTATGGACTGGCTATTTGTAACGTACAAATCATGTAGAAATACCAATACATTTGACGTCCCCTCCCCAAAAAACGGCAGACTGTTTCGTAAAGAAAATGACAGCGATGACATCTCCAGTTACTAAATGCTCTAAGATTGATGCATATCCAAGTCAGGCATTTGACAGAGCTCAATCTTGCAAGTAGGCTTAGGGATACTTTCCTCAGGATAATAACCTGTTCACATTATAAGATTTGACGTTACAGTAAAAGTTAAGTTTTGGTTTTGTTTTGACACGTGTTATTAAAGAAATAATAAATATAAATCATCAGATCGTCAATATTTATGAGCTATGCTCTTGTCGGTGGAGTAATCGCCACTCTTCTTTTTGCCGGGCCATCCTTTTAACTCCTTCGTACGACACGACAGAAACTCTATCTTTTATTTGGCTGAGATATGCGAGCCTGGGCCTTCCTCTGCGTCTGCGTTTATAAATATAAATATGTAATAATAATTAAATTGGTACTTGATATGTAAAATTATTTAAGCATAGATATTAGAATATATACATTTATTGACTTGTAAAATGATTGCCTTTTATCAATAAAATATTTCAATCTGAATCTGAGTAGAGGTAGATTTCCAATCTTACTACAATCTTGCCGCTAACCAGTCTTGTACAGTCGACGTCAAAGATATGTTTACATTTTTCGCCTTATTACAAAGGAGTAAGGTGCAAAAGTGTAAACATATTTTTGACGTCGACTGTATTTAACTTCCCTGTCTCCCTATTTAAGTGCTCGAGCATGTTATGGATATGCATATGCATAATGCATGTATTATAAAACGGATTTTCAACACGATGCGAATTGCATACTTTATTACTAGTATAACTCTTTGTTGCACACCTCAAGATCAATACGTGATACACCTACATGATTAACCTTTAATCTTATCACTGTTAATGAGTTCAGTCTTAGTAATTGCAGTAATCATAATGTCTCAAGATCTTGGACAGCATGGTCCTCCTGACGATAGTCGCACTCACAGTTGCGATCGTAGTACTGTACTATCACTTTACAATCACTTTTAATTACTGGAGAAACCAACAAGTCCCAGGCCCCAGGCCAATACCAATTTTCGGGAACACTTTGAAGTTTGTTTTAGCTTCAACTTCATTGGGCGTTATATTGAAAAGACTATACGACGATTATCCGACTGATAAAATGGTGGGACTGTACAGAATGAGAACGCCGTGTCTCTTGATACGCGACCTGGACATAGTTAAACATGTTTTGATAAAGGACTTTCAAGTTTTCTCGGACCGTGGTGTCTCATTTAGCAAGAAAGGGCTGGGAACAAACCTGTTCCACGCCGATGGAGAAACTTGGCGATCGCTAAGACATCGCTTCTCCCCCCTGTTCAGTAATCAGAAACTTAAGAACATGATGTACTTGCTGAATAATCGAGCTGATAAATTCATGGAATATGTAAGTGAGGTGACTGTGACTCCAGAGCACGATGTGCACGGACTGATGAGAAAGTACACGATGTCAACGATATGGGCGTGCGCGTTCGGTTTCGATATCGACACCTTTCAAGAAGAAATACACACCACTTTGAAGAAGATCGACCAGGCCATATTTAGCCGTAATTTGATAATCGAGCTCGAAATGATGTATCCGGGTTTACCCAAAAAACTCAAAATTGACATATTTCCGAGCTTTATGCAACATTTCTTTAAAGATCTCGTCGAAAAAGTAATCACTCAAAGAAAAGGAGTACCATCGACTAGGAACGACTTTATGGATTTGCTTTTACAAATTAAGAATAATAAAGAACTTCAAACTGCCGGAAGATTCGGCGATGTAGAAGGTGAAAATGTAGAAATAACTAATAGCATAATAGAAGCTCAATCATTTGCGTTTTATGTAGCTGGCTATGAAACATCGGCGTCCACCATGGGGTTCATGCTATACCAACTAGCACTGAACCCTGAAATACAGGAGAGATTAAGAAAAGAAATAGACGAGTATCTTCAAAGACACGAAGGCCGAATAGAAGTGGACACCATAAAAGAATTAACATATATGGACCAGGTTTTTAACGAGACCCTTCGAATGTATCCTATTGTGGAACATTTACGACGAAAATCGCAAACAGATTATGAGTGTCCGGGTACTAACGTAAAAGTGTCTAAGGGACAACTAGTGCTTATATCTGTTTGGGGGATTCACCACAATAAGTTGTACTACCCAGAGCCGCAAAAGTTTAATCCTGATAATTTCTCTCCGGGGAACACCGCTAGTCGACATCCCTGCGCGTACCTTCCGTTCGGTGCAGGACCGCGCCATTGCATTGGTAAGTACGTAAACAAAATACCATCAAAAATTTTTCATGTACTCGTAAAATGTTGCCAAGACGTAACCATATGGATCGCACTGTCAAAAAGTTATCAGATCTATTATACAAGCCCTGACTTCACACACTTTATACCTTAGTCAAAATATGTGGCTGTGGCATGAAAATGTTTTTGGTGGGATTTCACGACTTTTTTTAAGTTGCTTATGATGACAGTTAAATGACAATCTTCCATCCCTCGCTGGCATACTGAACGTTCGTTTACTATGGAGCCAACGCCGATCGAACTGATAAAATCAAATGTTCTAGAGATAACAACGGAGTTACATTGGTAACTCACCGAAATGTAAATTGCTAATATTTGGGTCAAACAGATCACTGTGTTATGTCTTTCCTGTAGACATACACAAGAGTTAAGGGCTATAAAGGTTAATTTTCTTATTTAACCCTTATCCACGTGAAAAGGTCCTCCTTTTATTTAGAGAACTATGATAAAATCATTACTTACATGCCCACAAGCTGTTAACTATTGCCCACAGGAGAGAAAACTAGTGTGTTATCGCGAACAGCACATTTTTCGTTGGTACATTACATTTGGTGTGTGATATTACAAGTTACGTACCTACTGTAAATTGTAATATCGAACTTAAAAAACATTTGTAATAATGTTTCCGATTTTAGCTATTTGATATTAAATTCTTCGACAAACACAAGCCTAAATGCGGAAAGCTGTAATTCAATTAAATAATTATGACAAATACGTTAATTATGCAAATCTCGATCCTATAATATTTCCTCAAAACAAACCCAAATCCCAAAAGCAAAAGCTCGTATCACCAAAAAACTAAAACTTGCAATATCAACTTTAAGACCCACTAATTATAACTGAAATTAAATGTTGCTGAAAATGTTACAAAGGTCGTTTTTACTATGAAATTTCCAAGTATAAAATGGCTTTTCGTAACCCGTTTACCACAATAGGGGCGGATTTACATCCCACTCGAGAAATACGTTGGCGAGCATGAGAATCTAAAATTCTAATTGTCTTGGATCAAAGATGGCGAAAATTTTAGATATTTCGAGTACATACTTGGAGTTTGCTTTGAGATTTTCGTGTACCTAATAAATTATTTTTTTATTATTTTTGTGGCACTATGTCCACCCCACACAGTTATTTCGATTATTTTGATCTATACTCATAGACACATCGACAGACAGACAGACACACATGGCATATCAACCATTATTGAATCTGACAAAATAATTTAGATGTTAAGGCTGCCTTTCCACTGAGCGAACGTGAGAGGAAACGTGTGGGGAATCAACCAATAGGCCCCGTGCATGAACTATGGGGGGCAGCATAGAAGCCGTCAGATTTAAGGCGCGAGGCGTAAATGTGTCGTTTATGTTTCCGATGTAGCCCACAAAATGTCAGAACCCACTATGCACAAGGACACGTACCGACGAGAATCGTAGGTGGTAGCACTTTCTTTGGCAATGTACATGTGCACATATGTTTCCGATTCAGGTCATAAGATGGCAGACTTTCGCGTTTTCGCTGGCGCCACTTGAAGGGATGTTACCTATATTTAAATGGTCATTTATCTTAGATGATAGTATTTAGGTGGGTCTATATTAGGTCGCATAATAATTAATTGTCCTAATGTAATGTTACGCATAAAACTCATTTCGCATATTATTGTGCCGAAACTCTTAACACATCTGAAAAAATATAAAACAAGCCTAACCTAACCTTCCATATTCTACACAACCTATGCAAAATATTTTCGAAAATACCTTCTGTGTCAGCTGGAGTAAAATTATGCGAAGAGAGTTTTATGCGTAACATTACATCAGGACAATCAATTATTATGCTACGAGATAGGCACCGTATTTAGGTACTATGGATTAATAGTACTTAGATTTATCGCACTGCCAAAAAGAGCTAGATTTAAACACATACAAACGTAATAGCATTCAGATTGTATTAAGAGCCTTTGCATATTTCGCCATTAATAATTAGGGAAGTTGTACGGCGAGGCAGATGCGATTTATTCCGATTTTCGGATTCACGGAGCCGAAGTCAGCGGCTTGGAGGGGTGGGGCGCCAGTTTAGAATAAGAATAAGAATAAGAAATGTTTAGGTATTAGCACAAATAATATATTAACACAAAACTAAAATTCATTCCGAACATAAATATTTGTGCCAAAAGGTCGTCACTCAGCTTCTTGTCACGTTGTGTATCCTAGGACAACGAGTATTTCTTAAAACCTCTTAATTTTACGGCGGAGACTTGAGAGCACTTGAAAGCCAACCAAATATAGTTGTCTCAGCGCCGACTACGAGTTCGTAGCTTTTGGAGTCGAGACACTTGGGCCTTGGGGCAAGGATGCACGTAGGCTCCACAAGGAAATTGGGAAGCGGTTGAGGGAGGCTACAGGGGAACCTCGCACGGGCAGCTTTCTTGCGCAAAGACTTGCTATCGCGATACAGAGCGGGAATGCTGCCGGCGTGATGGGCACCTTACCGAGAAGCATGGGTTTGGAAGGTAGATTTAAGGATTTTGTATTGTTTTAGTTACCTAGGTTTATTTTAAGTAAAAACTAGGTAGTTTTATTTTATAAACTTCGGCTGTTTGTGTAGTTTGACATATATTTAATTCAAAGCAACAAAGCAGTTTTCCTCAATTTTTTTATGCCCCGCCCATTCAGCCCCAGCCCTAGCGCATCGCTCGGGTCGAACCCTAGGCATACGACTTGAATTACTTGTGCTGCATATACTGCAGTGGAGCTACTCGTGATGTTCCTCCATCCACTATTATAAGCCCATTTCGCATGATAATCGTTGATAGAAAATGCCAATCTAAACTTAAACAATGTATGGAAATAGTCAGGTGACTTTTCGTATCATCTGTCATCCCAACACATTTATTTTTCCGTTTGGCGTTTTTCGATGTACGATTGTTACCTTGGCTAGGCCCCCTGGTCCTGATAAGACAAGGTCTTGATGTGCTCCATGCGCCCCCTTTGTTTCCCATAAAGTTTTAAGTCTTAATGTATTGTTTGTCATATTATCGTTAGTCATAAAACTGAAACCGTTAACTTTTCAGGATTTTCGTAAGGTTATACTGTAGATAGGTTAGGTTAGGTTTGTTTTAGGCAATCCTTAAAGGTTACGCGTTTCTGAGAAAAACCAATTATGACTAACGAAAATTCAGACAAACAATACATTATGACTTAAAACTATTTGGGAAACAATATAGACCCGCTCCATGCGCTGCAGTGGTATATATGTCAGCACAAGCGTAACTTTCCGCTTCCCGCTATAAGTAAGGCCCCACCTATTCCGCCCCAGCGCGCCGCGCGCTCCACTGCGCTCGCGTCGCCGCCTTATAAGATTTGTCTAAAGCATTTACAGGATTACGGTTAAGATATTTACTTGCTGGATTTCTGCGTGCACTTGTATGCATTTTAACGCGATAATAATAATATATAGTGGTTTAAAAAAATAGAATGCCTTTGGGTCAGAAATTAAAACTTCCTTCATTTACTGGAACAGAATTTTTTAAGGTTAGCCTTTAAATTTACAAATTACACAAATAAAAACAGTCTATAGACAATGTGAATTCTTAAGGTAGGGATAAACTGAGCCCACGCAATAAAACGTATGAAATCTAGACCCCGAAATTTGTATGCTTAGAAACATACTTGTCATGCCTTGCGCTGTGTAGGTATGACATACTTGTTTCTAAGCATACAAATTTCAAGGTCCAGATTTCGTAATGGATTGCATACGTTGCGTCCGTGGGCTCAGTCTGTCCCTGCTTTTAAGCGAACTTTGTAATTCGCAAAAAAAACGTAGGTAACGTAAAATGGGGTGAGTAGGGATTGCGTGGAGAGTTGGGTTATGAATGGGGAGAGAAGGGATGCCAGGGGGGTGAGATGGTTTTTAAAGGCTACTGCTACCTAAATAATGTATTCGTATTGCAAATGGCGCTATAGTCATATTCAGAAGAAAAAAATATCGACCCAACAATGTTCCAAAATCACCTTTGTATGAAATCCCATCTCACCCCAACTACGCGGCACTACGGGGTGAGGAGGGATTTTGTGTTTATCGGTAAAGTTATGAAATGGAATTACCCATAATCATAAAAAAACTAAAATACAAACGTCTGGAACATTTATTATATATACCATTCAGTTTACATATGTAAAAATAAAATGTTATCGAGGTTTGAATGTCAGTTTTCTCCCTACTCACCCCATTTTACGGTACCTATTTACATCAAAACAATGCGCTTTGCAAAGAAAATATTGACAATCGCTACACGCTACTCGCTTATGAGCCAATGCATTGGGAGAGCTATCATAGGTAAAGATATACCTAAATATCGGCAGCGAAGCCTCCGAAGCCTCAAAACCGTGATTGGCTAATACAAGACAATGGCGGCTGTGATGGACGTTGATTAATGTCTGTCTGTCGCGGAAAAAACTTGTGTTCTGTGCACAGAGGAGCCATGGACATGACAGAAGAAAAAAATGATGGGCTATGCGCACTGGAGGCCAATGCGAACTTATATTTTAGAAGGGACACTTAAATTAAGGTGCAGTACTTCTATTTTCTAAAAATAGTACAGGTACGTTTTCGTCTGGAAATACCGTTAAAATGTTTATTATTCACATTTTTTAAATTTCGAACCAGTATGTAGTTTAACACTTCCTAATAATTGGCACTGAGTTTTAAAATCTTAACTAAGTAACACGCTGTATTTATGATTTTGGTTTTGCAAATACAGTGTAAACTCTATATAGCGACACTCAAGGGACCGGTCACTTTTTGACGTAATAGAGAGTTTTCGTTAAATAGACAGAAATTAATATTAAAGTAAACCAAGTAGACCAAATATGTCGACGTAATAGGGAGTGAAACGTTATATGGAGTGACGTTATATAGAGTTTACACTTGACAGTAAAAACGACAATCTTAATAAACAAATGTGTTGGAACCTATGTTGTTTAAGCAGGAAAGCACTTAACTGACTGTTAGTAAATTATATCTCATAACAACATTACCATTCATCAGAAAAATATTTACCAAAAACTAGTTGCAACAACATTATATATCCTCTATCATAAAACTTTAATAATCGAAATAAGTAGGTAAGTATCCAGAATATCAGATAAGTAAAAAAAATAAAAAGAATATAGAACGGAACCATAAAGCCTTCTCCACGGCACTGGTGTCGCGACATTTGATCCCGGCGACATCTGGCGGAAGTAATGGATTTTTTCAGTTAGCTGAAGGTGAAAATTTAATCTGCGATAAGTGACGAAAAAAACGCGCCTACAAAGGGTACGTCAAAATTGGATTTTACGCTGTTTACAGGCGTATGGTTTTATGTCATTTTTTTTTATATGTGCGACTAGAGATGGGTAGTGAGTAAATACTCACGGGTAAATACCGAGTAAATACTCAGTATTTACTCAATATACCCGTATTTACTCGTTTATACCCAAATTGGTGGGTATAAACTATTTAGAGTGCTGAAAGGGGCATATAAATTTGAAATATAGGTGTATTTTGTAAGCCGCTACTGGAGTAACTACTCAAATTGTAAGAAATGTATTTTTAAGAGGGGTACTCCATACATGTAACTAATTGTCACAAAAAAAAGTTTCAGAAACCACCAAGGTGTTGTACATCATTAAACGGCTCTTTAAAAATGACTGGAATGTTTCTAAGAACATTTTTGGATAAACTGAATATTTTTGGAAAAAAACCGTTTCGAAAGGCCAAAATAATGATTATCTCTCTATAACTTTAGAACCAAAGTTCAGAAAAAATATGAAAACATATCGGGAGATTAGCCGTATAATAGAGTACAATAAACAATATTTTGAACATCATCGGTTGAGCCATTTTTGAGTTTTCTTTAAAAAACCCTTAATAAAAGGTCGTAAGTGCCGCGTAAACACGCACTTTTGTGCAACATGCAGTTATCTAGAACATCGATAAAATTTAAGTACCATATTTTTAAAGTATATACCTTCTTATTTAAAACAAAATTGTTAACCACGCATTATCACAATTTGCGTCACACTAATAATTACTTTTATTTCCTAAATTAAGCGTCCTATATGCTTTTTATTTTATAGATATTGTTAATACACGTTAGCACTCTTCAATAAAAGACAATTTTGTTCTTAAATCTCACTTTTTGAATATTTTATAAGCAATCGTTTTTACCCACCTAAATGAGTAAATACGGGTATTTATCGGATGCTTTGAGTAAATACCGAGTAAATACTCAGTATTTACTCACCCCTACCCATCTCTATGTGCGACAGGTGATGACACCGAATTACGATAGGCAGTGATTATTCCTATTCATAACGAAAAAGGGGTATAGCGCAATAATGCGTTGTTAGTAATAGGTAAATCCGCATTGCAAAACCTTTACAAATACGTAGGGTATTATTAAATAAATACCTATTAAATATAGGACAATGTTACAAAGATCTGGTTCCACAGTAAACTCAATAAGGCTTGAGTTGTGGGTAGGTAGACGGAGAATTATATTTATTTAAGTTTCAGGTAGATGGTAGATACAATAAAAAGAAAAATAAACTAACTTATCTATAAAATAAAAATAAATTAAAACTAAAAACTAATACTAAATAAAATTAAAATACGTCTAAGAAATTGGGCCCCTTTGGCATGGTGCCGAGGACGGAGAATTAAATATACAATATATGTACATATATGTTTTAATCATATGCTCCTGTTACAGGCAACACCCGGTACATGTAACGTAACGTAAGTGTACATCTAAATCTTGTATCCAATATACAGACACTGCAAGTTAAACTTTTCAAAGTTAGCGACTGCGACACAAGGAGTCGTCAGCAGGCAAATAGTTGAGCAGTTAGGGGGTTAATACTTGAGCCGGGTTGAAGGGAAGTTTGTCCGGGGCCTATTCTGGAGTGATAGACATGTGTATACCAACATGTGTCTTTTGCGGTTGAAAATGTATACTGTATATTGGTGCACCTAAATATTACATATACGTGACGAAAATACAGGTCATAAATTCTTATTTATTCGTGAAAAGAAATTGATTTTGTTCTCTAGAGTCTAGGCAACTTTAAACAAAATCACATTTTATTATTATTATTAATTTATTAGTATTTAGGATAAAGTAAGGTGGGGTAAGACTATCACCGGGGTAATACTATCACTTGTATGGAATCCTCTTACTGTTTGTCTAGCCCCTAGCAAAATAAACTATGTTAGTCTTACCCCACCTTACCTACAACATTCACACTAGAGGTATAACTGGATCGTCAATTTCTTTGTATTGATCCTCCTCCTTTTTGGAAGTCCGTTAAAAATGTAGCTTATTGTCGTCTGGGCCATTACACACGTCTTATTCATTACAATTTTCTAATTTTTATGTACAATAGGTTCGCCAAAACACTAAGAATCATAACTCTTCTTGTAGTCAGTAAAAATAAATCAAATAGGCAATACGATAGGTTCGCGTAAGGTGTAAGAATCATTAGTCAGTAAAAAAAAACAATGAGGCAACATTTACAATTAAATATTTCTCAAAGCAAGCTGAGACCTATATTATCTTCACTAACTCAGAATCTTGTCCAATTTCCAAGCCTCTTGCCAGTTCAGCTGCCAACGCCACATAACAATGAACTATGCGAACACTGCCTGCTGTACAGAGCGACTCAACTGACATACAAGCCCAACTGACATACAGCATTTTAAAGCTGGGGTGACGGCAAACGAGATTGCAATGGGCAAACTTGCTCCCTCGACGTACTTTATTCCAAACTGCGTAAGTTACTGTGTAATGTTTTATGCTCGTAATGTGGTTTTGATACTTTTGATATACTTTATTGTTTTTATGGGTTACTACAAAGTGTTGTTTAGGTTTAAAGTAAGCTATCGTTGTACAGTTGCCATGAGATATAATGGAGTGGCCAAGTTGCTCACAAATATCTGAACACGCCTCTATTGTTAAGGAGCTAGAGTGCATGTTCATAAATGTTTTAGCACCTCGGTCACTCCAATATGGCGACTAGGATACCTATTTAAAAAAATCTTGTTTTATTCAAGTTAAAGATCCTGGATGCTTTTCTGTAAATCATGCCGTAATGTTTAATGTAGGTATAGCGAACTTGATACCAGTTATAACGTGAAATTGACCTTAAACCTCCATATAAATAAATACAAATAAAAATAAAAAAGCCCATTTATTCCATAACCAAAGATTAAATTAACATAACAAAAAGGTAGGTAATTAATAAAAAAAAAAATCTATTTTTTTTATATTTTGTACACTTAAACAATTTTTTTTGTAACTATAATTATATCATTTGGTTAGGCCCCCTCACGGGTAAAGGCCTCCTCCAGCTCTTGCCATCTTTTTCTGTCTTGTGCAGTATTGGACCAGTCCTTATCTATGTCACGGAGTTCATCTGACCACCTGGCGTTTGGTTTGCCGTGTCTTCTTTGAAGAAGAAACCTCCATATACAGCTTGGCAAAAAAGAGTAGAAATTGAAAAGTGGCAACACTGTAGTGTTGTCTCGTTTTCTTATACATATTGGTTTGAAAGGGACGACACTACAGTGTTGCCACTTTTTAATTTCTACTCTTTTTTGCCAAGCTGTACTTTGTTATAATTATCCACATATTTTTATACTCTTAAAGTGCTTAAAATTGCAAACAAACAAGGCATATTCCGGTAAAATAAGCATTTAAAAATAAAGATAAAGAAGAACGCGTTACGGAGGAAAAAAATATAGGCATTTACAGCTATATACTAAATATAATACAAAAATAGTTCTTGAATAATTATGTTCCGCATTTATAGTTTAAGTTGATGATGATGATGATTGTTTAAGTTATTAGGTTTATAAATGTCAAATTATGTTAGCTACTACTCTACTGATCTTTTAGAATTCTAAAGTCACTGAGAGATCACTGAAATATTTTTAAAGATATCTTTGGAGTTTTTCCGACGGCAAACGGCCGCCGTCGATTATGTAACTAAGTTAGTTCTTACTGTTGTACCCTCTTATTCATAAACGCACTATGTATGTCTTTATTTGTCATTTTGACTTATGTATTAGCAAAGAGAATAGATAGTATAGAGGGGTCCTGTCATAGGAAATTTTGTAGTCACAGTAAATTTACTGCCATCTGTCGACACACGACTAAAACTCAAAATGAAAACGTATAAAATTATCTAAAAATGTATTTATATGGATAAATGATTTTATTATTTTTATATCATTTTGACCCATGTTCATTCACATGATATCTATGTGTTAAAATTGTTAAATATGAAACGGTGTTGTCATGCCATCTAGCTGAGCATAGGCCAAAGGTGTGTGCGCCATCTATCCGAGAATTACTTTTTCTTGATTTCCAAGGCACGTTTTTTCCTTAGACTTTATTCATCTTATACGAAGTTACATATGTCTTTGGTATTAGTAAGAAATGGATAAAACATTATTTAACTAACGCAGGCCCGTAAATTTTTATGAATAAGGGGGTTAGACTTTACGCCTCTTCTATACTCAGTAACGCTGTGCACCGTACAGCCTAACTACTTTAGAGCTTGCAGGTTTACCGAGACTTTGCTCGTCTCGAGAGAGACTCGTGCGCACTGACGCAGACATTTCAAGCCTCAGCAACTTTTAGCTCCGTATATCGCTATATAAAAGGTCTCGCTGAAAGAACCCGTGTCAGTGGGGTTTTTGCTGACGTTTCACGTGGTTTTGTGGGCCATGGACGGCCAGAGAACGGTAGGAAAATGTATGAAAGTGTGCTAAAAAAATTGATTGTTTTTCGATTCGGATTCGATTCTGGCATTCGTGATAAGCCCTGTCAGTTTGCGTGAAGTGTAAGTCTAGTTACGAAAAAGTGTGTAGTTTCAGTATAAAATGAGTGTAAATAAATTTGTTTCAAATTACAGTAAGTGACGTAAACATGTTAATTATGCCGTTATTAAGGTCTGAAAGTAGTTTGGTTACTAAGCTGAGTTTCTGAGGTCAGTCAGTGTATGTGAGACGTTTTTAAACTAGTGACATTAGTGACGTATTTTCCGGTTACTTGATGGTGTTTATGTGCAAATATCTCGGTGCGCTAAAGACTTAGATTTAGATTATATCAGTTTAATAATAATAAATTATTTTAGACTAAAAAAGACTAAATACTAAAGTAAAATAAGCTGTTAATTATTTTTTCCCTGACATTGTACCACTTCAGACAATTTTGGTGATACTATTGCCCACAGGAGAGAAAAATGTACTGTTCGCGATAACACACTAGTTTTCTCTCCTGTGGGCAATAGTTAACAGCTTGTGGGCATGTAAGTAATGATTTTATCATAGTTCTCTAAATAAAAGGAGGACCTTTTCACGTGGATAAGGGTTAAATAAGAAAATTAACCTTTATAGCCCTTAACTCTTGTGTATGTCTACAGGAAAGACATAACACAGTGATCTGTTTGACCCATATCCATGACTATCTATAATGAGCGTTATGTTTTTGTGATAGCAGAAACAGTTCTAAAGGATACATGATGTATTTCTATTTCTTCTACTAATGACAGTAATTAAAAGCTTAAACTGATTGAATGATAAGATTACACGATATTTAATCAGATACCCATTATCCTTGCACAAAAATAATTATTTGGAATTCAAAACGGGAATTATCCAGACCAGTTTTGCTAAATTTAAATTTTCCCTTTCATAGAGTCCCTTTTTATATACACGGTGGCCAAAAAATAAGTGCATTCCCGTTGCCAGTGAGGTTTTGGGATTATATTGAGCAACTTTTACTATGGGACAAACCCCGAAATCGCCAAAAAAAATTTACCCTCTCATAGAAAATGTACCAGCAAAAATGTATATAACAGCCAAATTTTTTTTGGCGATTTCGGGGTTTGTCCCATAGTAAAAGTTGCTCAATATAATCCCAAAACCTCACTGGCAACGGGAATGCACTTATTTTTTGACCATCCTGTATTTAGTCACTTGTAGCCACCCTTGGCCACCCTGTAGACCATATGTAAAACCCAGCTAATTCTAAAGCCCCGGCTGTCTATAAATAACTACGCGATAGATAAATGTGAAGGCAAGTAGGCTATTCATTTCCAAGTCGCGTAGGGTAATGTATATTCTAATATATTTTTGGGACTTTTCGTGTCTACCGGCCCGTGCGGACTGCGGTCCGACGAGGTTGGGACCATCTTTGGCATGTCGATATTTTAATTGGCATAAAGTTTCAGTATTTTTAACTACTGTATCACTAATGGCAAGAACCGTGTTCCACTTGATTTAATTTTATAAATTTGATGCTATTTTTGGCATGTCCAATATTTTAATGAGTGTATCACTAATAGCAAAAACAATGTTATGATCGTTATTAGAGTCAGACCGAGAAAGGTCTGCAGCGATTTTGATAGCAAGTGTCATTTTAAACGTCAAACTTCTATGAAATTATGACGTGTAAATAACACTTGCATTGCGTGGGCTATCAAAATCGCTACAGACTTTTCTTGGTCTAACTCTATAAGATAAGGCCCTAAGGCCTTGTTTACATATTGGCCTACTTTTACCTACTCAAATGAATGTGCTCGCACTAAACATTAATCAATTGATGTGTAAATAGGCTTTTAGTGTATAGGTACCTAGTTTTGACTTTTATATACAACAGCGTGGGAAAGATGTCTGAGGAAAATCTAGGTGAAAAACTCCGTAAAAGTAACACCACCAATTCTTAGGAATTCATTGATATTTGCTACATCAATTTAACGTCACTTTAAATACTGAGTTCTTTAAAATCCTACGTTTTGTTACAGACATTTAATAATAGAACCAAATATCCTGGCTAAATAGGCTAATTGCTAACCTATTTTCATTACCTAGTTAAATATTTGATGTAGTAATCTGCCCATACTCGTACGACTACAATTAGCAGGAAATTAGAAAACGTGAACCATATGGTGTATATACGATTTCTTATTTTTAATTGTCGAAGAATCTTTTTTAAAAGGTTGGTATAATCTAACAACAACAGAAATGTTAAATATTACAATAATTCCAATTGTATAAATATTATTGTTACAGAAAGAAAAATCTACCGATACCTTTTAATCCTCTTCACCCCATCCCTAGCCAGCCCCGTATTTACCCTGCACCTCGCCAGTTCATCTTCACGTTTTCCCCTCTTTTTACCGGAAAAGGGAAAAAAAACGGGAAACCGCTGTAGTAATGAGAGTAAAAAAGCTAAAGATCGCTCCCCATTCGGAGATGTAGCTGTCCCGCTGAATGGAAGACGTTTTATTGTGGGCTATAGTTTTATTTCCTGCTTGCATTGCAAGATTGATTTGGTTTTTTCTTTTATTTAACTTTCCGTGTTAGTTAGTTATCGTTCTACCACTTACGAATATCTCAGGCGGCTGGCAAGTTACGCAGTGATACGCAGAGGTAGTCGAGTTTTGGGACCAAAACTATAATACTCTGTATCTTTACGAGTAGGTACTTAAATAAAATAAATAATTTGTACATTTTTGGGTAGTTATAACATTTATTGTTAACCAACCTAATGCAAAACTACCTGGATCTGTCAGAACGACCTGACTTTAACCTACATTATTTGATCATGTAATGTTTTCATCTACCCTCAACTAGCTTAAGAAGCCATTTGAGTGTAGATTTTGTTTACTCTTTTTTAAATACCTAAAGATACAGACTATAACTTATGTATTTAACATTAACAAATCAATCAATCAATCGCCTCAGTTAAACGGTAGATATATAGTTACCTAATATGTTAGTTTGGGAAAATAAATAATAGTACCAGGTACAGAAGACTTCACTCTCTAACAAAACGCGTCTGTTACGATCAGCACAGATATGACCGCTAGGTGGCGACGCGGCTTGCTTTCCCCAAAATTGGGGTGGAACGGATGTACTTTTAGCTACCTGTAGCAAAGCGATGAAATCGCGGAGTGAGCCACGCCTGGTTTGGGTGGGATAAATCTTGGAAACGAAACTAAAACTAATTCCTGACTTTTTTCCTTTGTGTAAATTTATCACGACAAAGGAGGTGTTTAAAGATTTTTTGAGGGCATATTTCGCTGTTGGCTGCTATTAAGTTTCTCACTGATTATGCCTGTTAAAAGTACTCATAAATGAATTGTGTAGGTTTGGGACGAAAACTATCTTCTTGAGCTGTTAAAAACAAGCATATTTATACAATTTACATTTGTTTCAAGTCTTACCAATCATATTCCTTCAAACATGCAACTGGAAGGCTTAAAGCTAAACTTTCCAAAGATTAATTGTTCTTTAGTAATACGGTATTGTTAGGAAACAATCAAAATGGCGAAGTATAGGCATAATTGGATTGGGCAGATCCCCAATAAGACAATTTGGTCGCAAATTGCTCCCTAGTAAGGAAAATTGGGAACAAGGGATCCTGGGGGTCCATTCTCGACACTTCGCAAGTCAAAGTCACATGAAAACCAGTTTAAGAATTCTTTTGAAGACTTTTCTATGAACTTGTAACTAGATAATGAACGGGAAAACTGACTGTACTTAATAAAATCTTGCTAGTTTATTTTTACCTGCTTAAAATAGCCGCATCGATTTGAAACATTGAGAGTAGGTACCTATGTTGTCAGATATTCAATAAAAATCAACCATGTCTTGGTAAGGTACAATATGACTCTGAACTTGTGGTAGTAATTCGTGAAGTTTGGTTATCTAATATCTATCACCTGACGAGAATGACCATACAATCATTTAATTCCTTCAACCTAATCTGACAATGGAAACCGAAGGTGTATAGGTACGTAGCGAAACTCTTTGGTGGCTTCTTTGAAATTCCCCAGAATCTAAAAGTCATGATTTGGTTCGAAGAATCCAATTTTTGGGGGTAATAAATACTTCTTTTATGAAATGCAAATGATTTTTTGATCGAGACTTATTTTAAAGTACTCGAGACCACGTACCGCTGGTTAGTTCTAGAACCCGACTACGAAGACAGCAATGGGAATGTGGGGTCCCGGGGTGTCCTTAATTTCATGTAGATTCAGATTCACATAATGTGTAAAATTCCAGGGAAGGTTATTGAAGATACCTACTAACATGTGGAAAAGGAAAAGCGATTCTTCTTCGACGTACATGAAGATATTGCAGACAGATTGTAAGTGATTTGTTTTTCTTAGTTAGTCCAGAATGGTTGGATGTCTATTACCTATGTGTTTGCAAATGCATACAACTTGCTAAAGGCTTTCTTTTCTTGCAGCCACGTAAATTCGTCTTAACTGTATGGAAAGAACTTGAACACTATTTCAAATTTTTTGACACAAAGCTCTCGGGTTTTAAACCACATCTTCTAAGTCCTATTCTTTTCTACTTTTCCGCTCGCGCGCAACCATCACGTGCGTGTACACTTAAATTAGAATTTCCACATAAACGTAGAAATTAATTTCAAATGTATCACATACATCTCCAGAATTAATTAAGTCAGTCAACAGGGCATGCTGATTTACGTCTGTATCAGACTACGCGTGGCGTCACACGTAACATGTTAAATTATTTGGCTGCGCCATCTAGGAGGAATTTGGGGAATTGAGGAGGGTTTTATTAGAGGCGGGTGTTGTAATTTTAAATGGAGGAGGTGCTTTGTAATCATCGGTTCCGTATGGAGTAAAAGTAGTAGGTAGGTTCCTACGATTATCTATACAAGAAACAGGAAGAAATAGCTGAGTATTTTTTAGGTATTACCAACTTTTCTATGTGTAATATGATAATACCGCAATCATTTGATGATAGGTATATAAAGATTTACCTACGGTATTTTTTTTTTAAGTTTCTTGCATATTTACTTTTTAATAGTTTATCATTCAGCAATAAATATACTCGTCATTCGGCAATAAAAAAATGTACTGATTAACATTCGTGTCCTGAATTTAATTTAGTAAATATGAAGATTAATGCACAAACAAAACATATAATAGGTAAATATATAATAATAAAATACACGATGCTTACAGTTACATTTTAAAGCATAGGTAAATATGAAAGATGACATCGATACCCAGTTTATCAGTTGATACGGGTTATCCTTCCACTATGGTAATAATCCTGATAGCAATAAATTAAAGTAGAATGGGCGGAATATAAGAACACCATAGGCCATCATACTAAATTGTCTACACATAGCCCATAGGCTTCTACACCTTACACTAAATTATATGCCTACAGGCCGTGTTGCCCGTCCGCAGGCAAATCTGCAGCGAACGGCGGGACATTTGCCCGCAATGATTTATGGGCTCTGCTATCGACACGACGCAGCCCTTCTGTCGGCACGGAACAGAGGATGACATGAGTAGACCAATAGTTAACATGGCTAGAAGTCTCTAGAATTTTCATGACATTTGCTAGATGGTTATGGGCCCTGCGCAAAGTTTGAGTACTCATGTTTGGGCCATATTTCTAATAATTAAAGTCTCATTTAACCCATTGGATTTATAAAATCACAGGAATAGTCTTTAACAGGTTTAAGAATACGTCCACTTTTGCATGTAAATATTTTGTCCGCAGTTCCTTTAAGTTGAAATACGTGAATAATTAACGTGTAATTAAATCTAGCGCTGATTAATTTTGAATAAATCTTCTGCACAATGAGATCTTTTTGGAAGAGTTATTTTTCATAGAAGTGATGATGATTAGTAGTCCGGTCGGAAATACCTTTCTGTACCTTGTACTTGTTTCACTCATTCAATCGAACTTCTAGAAGTTGTAGCATCATTTCGGCGGCATTCGCCTATTTTCCTTTCCAAGTCTTTTTTATTTCATAGAGTCAAACCATGCTAACTCAGCAGCGATTTTGACAGCACAGACTGTGCAAGTGTTATTTTAATCGTCATAATTTCACTGCATAGTCTGCTCTATCAATACCGCAACCGAGTTAGCTTGGCCTGATTCTACTAAGCTACTCCACCGCACTCCTGTTCCGTGTCTAACTCGGTCCAGTAGTGCGTGCGCGGGGCTGCGATTTTTTGTAAGATTTTCCGCGCGATTGCGCTCGCGCCGCCCTGCGACTGATTAATCGACTATTGATTACGGGGGTAGCCAAATGGCTGAATTTACAACGTGATGGTACAGATTTAGTTTACGTACCAAATTAGTTTTGGAGTCAGTCCAAATATTATTGAAATATTTATATTTCAGTTCAAACACCAAACAAAAACTAAACATGTCAAACTAAATAAAAATGGAATATTTTATGAACAAGGTGACGGACTCGGTTAATGAAAAGGTACATAGTACATACTTGTCAGAATGTTCTTAACTCAAAGAGGAAGACACAAATCGCTTATGTTATGATACATGTATTTACTTATATGATGGTCCCGGGTTCGAATCCTGGTGAGGGCATTTATTTGTATGATGATACAGATATTTATTCTTGAGTCATGGTTGTTTTCTATGTATTTAAGTATTTATATATTATATATATCGTTGTCTGAGTACCCACAACACAAGCTTTCTTGAGCTCAACGTGGGGCTTAGTCAATTTGCGTAAAATGTCCTATAATATTTATTATTTATTTATTTTATTTATTTATTATATGAAGATCTATTATACATACAAACTGACAGTGTTTCTACTAGTAAACGGGAAAACAGCAGAGCCGCAGTAATTTCTAATGTAAAACGTTTAATATGATATTCCTATCAAACATTGAGACTTGATAGTTCAACCGTCAGTTGCCATATCTTTATACGGATATAGATACAAACAGCAACACTCTGTCCATCGGTGGACCTTATGCGTATTGTAATAAGGTTTACGAACTGTCAGTTAACAGTGTGGGCGATAGTACAGTCGACGTCAAATATATGTTTACATTTTTCGCCTTATTACAAAGGAATAAGGTGCAAATGTGTAAATATATCTTTGACGTCGTCTGTACATCGTCAACCCCGATTCATTGATGCATACACAGCCATTCTAAGCCAAAACGCATTTGTCATCACGAAAGCCATATGGAGATACGACCTTTTGTCTCACCTCGGTAAAATAATACTCGGCGCGATTCGGGAAATGCATTAGAGATTCACTAGATATGAAATAGTAAAGATATGTGACGTTCCACGACAAAAGGTACCTTATGGCGGTTGGCTCTTACGCTATTATTAACGCCGCTGCAATATTATTGCGGCCGCCATAAGGTACCTTTTGTCGTGGAACGTCACATATCTTTTTACTATTTCATATCTAGTGAATCTCTAATTCATTTCCCGAATCGCGCCGACTGTCACAGTCATGTCAAACGCACGTTCAAACGCGAATAACGTTTTGCCACGCCATCTGTGAAATGATTTTCATTGCATCAGGCAGTTTTGTTATGAGACAAAAGATGGAATTAATCATTTAACCTTTCATACGTGTGAGGTGCTCAAAAATCGTGGGTTCAAACCTCGTTTGTGCTTTATAGAGCAGAAGAAATCATATTTAATACCGTTTCAGGATGTTTTAAATAAACTCTATTTTTAGGGTTCCGCACCCAAAGGATAAAAACGGGACCCTATTACTAAGACTCCACTGCCCGTCTGTCCGTCTGTCTGTCACCAGGCTGTATCTCATGAACCGTGATATGTTGCCGCTATAACAGCAAATACTAAAAGGTACGGAACCCTCGGTGGGCGAGTCCGACTCGTACTTGTCCGGTTTTTTTGCGATATAAAACTTCTATTTTACATACAGAGACAAAGATTTATGTTATAAGAAGGAAAATGTTATGTTGCATTTTTGTTAAAAGGAGCAAGTTCAAGTCTTTTGACACTCAATAGTCTTAAATGGTTCTGTACGGATATCATGGTAGTATTTGTCGACGTGACAGCGTGATAGAGACAATCTCTTTCAATATGTTGTGTTATAAAATGACACTTATCACGTTGGCAAAGTCTTCCATAATACGCCTACAGTACTGGTTACGAAAGAAATACAAAAGAGTGTCAACCCTGTAGGTTACGTATGTCTTAACGAACATTTCTAAATAAAGTGCTAAATTTTAAATCTAATAATACTTTTCCAACTAAAACACAATTTTAATACTTCTCGCATTATCACAAACTCCTTCAAAATCTTAAAGTCGGTATAAAGGTCAACATGAACTTAAAGACGTAATAACATACTCACCTAGTAATTTACTTAATGAAATACGCGTCTTTAGGAATATGACGTCGCACGATAACCACAGACCGCCAATTTGACAGCAAGTGTGATCAAAGATGTCGCTTCTCAATTTGGTTCTCGACGGCAATATTTGCTAGCGGGGCTGGTGGAACTGGTGACTAGTTTAACTATAGATTTACCAATAAAAAATCTTATCTATGCTATAGCATATGCGTGTCCGTACGCTAACGTAACTAATACGATGACTGCAAGGATAACTATTTAAACTACATGGTTAAACTACCGCTATCGCAATTGTACCTATAGGTACATACAGTATATTTTTAACAGATCTATGATTTCTTATACCGGGTGTGGCCTGTAACACGAGCAAAGAATTAAAACATAGATTGTACTCCTCAAACCGTGACACTTTTGTTCAACAACTTTTAAAAATTATGAAGTATTTAGACTCCCTATTTTTCATAAAAAATAAATATAATCTTCAATGGACGCCATCGCCACGCCATATCATTGTGATTGACGTTGCTTGTCACGATGTTGTCACGCCTTAAACATAACAAAATTCGCAATACATTGCGTCTTAGAATAAACTTTAAAGTGTATTAAAAATCAAACCACAAGTTATTTTTAAAAGTCGCTGAACAAATGTTGGTCAGTATGAGGAGTACAGCCTACAGGGGTGTCATTCTGAATCCCTAACAACGTTTGTCCTAAAGTCACTTGCCCTAACTGGTTTGTCCTAATGGGCACATGCCCTAACGATCAATTGTCATAACGATTATTTTCCATAAAGTAATGGTTAGCCTAAGACTCATTTGCCCTAAGCATTTGTACCATAACTATCAAGATCCCTAATGTTTTTTACCATATTCTTCGAAATCCCTAACAATGCTTGGCATAAAATAACATGTTCTAACTGTTTTGACCTAATGGCTATTACCCTAATGATCAATCGTCATAACAGTTACTTTTCCTATTGATCAATTATCATAACAATTACTTTCCATAATGAATGGTAACGAACTGTTGCCACAAAAGTGGGTTAGGTTAGGTTAGAACCGTGACCCTCGCAAAAACGAACTGCTGCCACAAAAGTGGGTTAGGTTAGGTTAGAACTGCGACCATTGTAAAAACGAAATGTTGCCACAAAAGTGGGTTAGGTTAGGTTAGAACTGTGATCCTCGCAAAAACGAACTGCTGTCACAAAAGTGGGTTAGGTTAGGTTAGAACTGCGACCATTGTAAAAACGAAACGCAATAGGGAAATCAAAATTAGGGCATACGAGTGTTAGGTCAAGCAACGATAGGCTAAGTGAAATTAGGTAACATGATGGTTAGGATATATAATTTTTAGGCCTAACAATAATTAGGCAAAAAAATTATTATGCTACATAACATTAGGATAAATACTCAATATGGAAAGTGTCATTAGGGAAAAAGATATTAGGACAAAAAAAAATCGCCCATTCGATAATAGGGAAACCAAAATTAGGGAATACGCGCGTTAGGACATCTGATCATTATGACAAACAATATTAGGGAATGCAAAGATAGGAGAAAAGATTTTAGGGATTCAGATATAGATCCGCCTACAGCTACAGCCTTAATTTTTTGCTCATGTTACAGGCCACACCCGGTATATGATTTCCTATTTTTTGTAGGTAAATATTTATTATGCTTGAATCAATAACGGGAGATAGTGACACATTTTACTGGGTCATTTGTACCAGTATGGCGGTTCGTCAGGGGTCTAAGCATGTAATGAAGGAAAGAAAATGCTATGACCATAGCGCTGGTACCGGCGGCCCAATCGCGTGGGCGTTAGTCGAACGTGTCGGATAAAATACGAGTGTCGAACGATTTGTACCACAAAAATCCTCGTATTATTCGATAGTCCATAAAAAAGAAGTAGGCGGTAGCGTAATGCCATACTTCTCCGGTGTGACTTACAGCCCGCCATACTGAGGCGAACACGTTAATTAAAAAAAAACAATTCAACCATTTGTACCAAGCTAATTTTTGCACAGGTGATCATCGTCGAGCAGCCATTCATGGACATCACCATGCCATACTTTTCGGATGGTTCCAAATGGCCGCCATACCGCCGCAAAGGAGTTAATTTTTTTTTTATTGCTAAACGATTTGTACCACCTTGTCATTTTTTTTCAAGACTTTCTGTGTGATCATAAATGGAAATCTCATAATGCCATACCTGTAGGAGGTGGCAAATGTGTACAATATTTTTTTTTTATTTCAAGTATGGTGCCCCTTTCTCCCCCTATTAGAAGTATGGCAAATATAATAATGGTCACATTGCATCATATAATTTCCAAAAATCCAAATGCCATACTGGTACAAATCGTCAATTTATTTTTTATTTTTTAAGTCTTGGCTTAAGTCTCACAGTCGTCCGCCCCGTAGTTATAATCCGGAATAATTTATTTTTAGGTATAATTGTATCCAATCAAACAGAATATGATGATGCCATGCTGTAAAAAATTATTTTACGTATTGTATAGTCGTATTTTTGAAACGTGTCGATTAAATAAGTTTTTCAAGTATGGCAGCACTTTTTCCCCCTACTATAAGTATGGCAATTATAATAACGGTCACATTTTATCAAATACTCTCCAAAAATTTAAATGCAATACTGGTACAAATCGTTTAGCAAAAAAAAATAAAATAACTTCCTTGCGGCGGTATGGCGGGCATTTGGAACCATCCGAAAAGTATGGCATGGTGATGTCCATGAATGGCTGCTCGACGATGATCACCTGTGCAAAAATTAGCTTGGTACAAATGGTTGAATTGTTTTTTTTTAATTAACGTGTTCGCCTCAGTATGGCGGGCTGTAAGTCACACCGGAGAAGTATGGCATTACGCTACCGCCTACTTCTTTTTTATGGACTATCGAATAATACGAGGATTTTTGTGGTACAAATCGTTCGACACTCGTATTTTATCCGACACGTTCGACTAACGCCCACGCGATTGGGCCGCCGGTACCAGCGCTATGGTCATAGCATTTTCTTTCCTTCATTACATGCTTAGACCCCTGACGAACCGCCATACTGGTACAAATGACCCAGTAAAATGTGTCACTATCTCCCGGTGTGTGTTGGATGAACCTGTAATGAAATAAATTTTATCTACCCAGTTATATGAAAGTAGACATGGCTGAAAACTAATTTATGTAGGTATTCAAATAGTATTGCATGCAACTATTTAAAAGTCTAGTGAAGCACATTTTCACATTGTTTAAGAAAAAAACATGTTAACTTCTATTAACTTTAAGGCAAAAGGTAGGATTTAATATTCGGTTAAGTGATATAAATCGTGCATTTGAGGTGTTTAAATTAAAGCACAGTTAGGGTAACGTGTAACCGACTCTTCGCAAGGTATTTTCACCTTGCAAAACTATACTGATATTAATATATGCCGACTTTGAACTCTGCAAACTTGCCACTAGTCGAAATTATGCTTAGAAATACTTCTCTCTTGATTTCCAAGGTAATGAATCTGAGGGTTGTTTATTTGATAAGTTATATTTATTTAAGATGCCGTTTTAAGATGTTAAGATTCAACTAATAATTTGACGACCGGTCTGGCCTAGTGGGTAGTGACCCTGCCTATGAAGCCGATGGTCCCGGGTTCGAATCCTGGTAAGGGCATTTATTTGTATGATGATACAGATATTTGTTCCTGAGTCATGGTTGTTTCTATGTATTTAAGTATTTATATATTATATATATCGTTGTCTGAGTACCCACAACACAAGCTTTCTTGAGCTTACCGTGGGACTTAGTCAATTTGTGTAAGAATGTCCCTATAATATTTATTTATTTATTTATTTATTACACGACTGCCCAAACAAAAAGAGTGTATTGTTTTCAGCGTTCATGTTTGTATGTATGTGAGTTTCTTTATTCCACCTTAACTTCTGAATGCCTTAACCGATTTAGACGTATGATACATCATTAGAATCCTTACGTCATCCCGGGTAACATAGGCTATGTGACGTCATTATAAAAACAATATGGCGGACTTAATACGCCATATTACGCAACCTTTAGAAAAAAATATCGTGCAAACCTATCGAGTAGGGTATCAAAATGAAGGGCTTTGAAAGCCGATTGATACTATATATGCAACATGTGGGTTTAAGTTTCATTTTGAGAAAGTAAGAATTGACAAAATATGTTAAGAGAAGCTAATCTCATAAAACCAAATATTATTATTGAATGGGATACTTATTAAAATAAAAGGAAAGGGTTTGATCGCTGATCATAAAAAAATAGAATTATATTATATTAGGTAGGTGCATACTACTCATAGTTTTTAAAACATGTTCGTAATTGCGCTTATGGAATCGAAAAGTTTAAAATATAACTTATATTTATTAATCGATACGATACAGAGTCCGTCTAAGCTAACTCTGCACCGACTTTGGCAGAACAAATCGTGAAAGTATCATTATAACCGTATGGTTTGATTTAATTTTAACATTTATGATGATGATGACATTTTTTTAAGGCCGAAGGGTGAGCTCCGCGTAGGGCCTACGGCTCAGAGCGTAAGAAAGATGTGCGCTTCCTGCAACTTGTCCAAGTATATGCACTCGGTCCAAAGCCAGGCGCCAAAGACGCCCCCACACTAAAAGGGTCAGGCGTAGCCCGACGTACGTGACACGCTATACGCTTACCTTCGGCGCCCTCATACTAAAAGAGTCGGGCGTAGCCCGACGTACATACGTGGCGCACTGCGCGCGGTCCAAGGCCAGGCGACTTCTACTTTCTCATACTAAACGTGTCGGGCGTAGTCCGACGTACGTGACACGCTGTTCGCATACCAAAGCCGAGCACATTCGGCGCCCTCACACTTAAAGGTTTTGGCGTAGCCCGATGTACGTGGCGCGCTGCACGCAGTCCAAAGCCAGGCACCTTCAAATCTCTCATATTAAAAATATTGGGTGTAGCGTGACACGCTGTATGATTACCAAAGCCGGCCTCATACTCAAAGCGTCGGGCGTAGCCCGACGTACATGACACGCTGTACGCTTACCAAAGCCGGGCGCCTTCGGCGCCCTCATACTCAAAGCGTCGGGCGTGTACGAGGCGCGTTGTACGCGTTCTAAAGCCGGGCGCCTTCGGCGCCCTAATGGTAAACGAGTCGGATGTAGCCCGACGTACGTGGCGCGCTGCACTCGGTCCAAAGCCAGGCGCCTTTGACTCTCTCATACTAAGTGTCGGGCGTAGGCCCACATACGTGACACGCTGTACCCTTACCAAGACGCCTTCAGTGCCCTCTTGCTCAAAGCGTCGGGCGTAGCCCGACGTTCGTGGCGCACTGTACGCGTTCCAAAGTAGTCGGGCGTAGCCCGATATATGCGGCGCTCTGCGTGCCTTTCTGTACTGAGGACGCCCTCGCAAAAGTAATATAAAGTGACTTCAAATGATTATTAACGAAATCATGACCCCAAAATTAATTAAATAAATAAAAAATTAAAAAACACGACCGCGAAAAAGCGAACTGAAAAGATAAAAATATTTTTTAGTTGTGTTAGTTACTCAACTTAATGAATGTAAAAATTCTAAAAAGTATAAAATAAAATAAATTAATTAAAAATTAAAAAACACGACTGCGAAAAAGCGAACTGAAAAGACAAAAATAATTTTTAGTTGTGTTAGTTACTCAACTTAATGAATGTAAAAAATTATTAGAATATGAGTGTTTAGTGAAGGTTATAAACAACAAACGCAAAAGTTTTATGCTCATTTAGGATCGTGACTGTACCTGTGTATTTTATTTCAATTGCAGTCGGGGACCTTTTAAATGGGAAAATGTCAATACATCAAGGTCCCCGACTGCAATTGAAATAAAATATACAGGTACAGTCACGATCCTAAATGAGCAAAAAACTTTTGCGTTTGTTGTTTATAACCTTCACTAAACACTCATATTCTAATAATTTTTTACATTCATTAAGTTGAGTAACTAACACAACTAAAAATTATTTTTGTCTTTTCAGTTCGCTTTTTCGCAGTCGTGTTTTTTAATTTTTAATTAATTTATTTTATTTATTTAATAATATTCGGTAGATATGCAAGGCATATATAACTTGTAATATGATGTTAACGACCAATAAAATAAAGCAGGTTAAGTAATACATAACTACGAAAAAAATCGTATTTCGTATATGAACTACCCTTCCACAGTCTGCCTTCTAGCGGTGTCCAATGAGTAGGTACTCCTTTTATCCTTATAACTTTTCAATAACGAATCACAGTACCCATGGATTTACAATGTTTGCGTTTTTATGTGGAAGTATAGGTGATTTTTTTCCCCATTCGCGACAATAAGAAACCCATTTGATTCCGGACATTTAGCGCAATATTTGATGAAATCCCGGCTCCATTATGAATGCGTACCACATAATTCCTCTGGCGGACGGCCAACCGATTTCAGTTTTCACGGATCGCTTCCCTCCACGTTTCCGTGTGCCGCTTGTCGATTACTATCGTATTGCAGGTCTTGTATTCTGTACTATATGTAGGTGAGACGAACCAGTGAATAGGCTACTTTCCTACTAGTAAAATCAGCTTCTTTTTTAGAATAGGCGGCCAATGGTCATACACATGCAATTACTTAGTCTACATATTTTCAATACTGCCGTTAGTTCAAAAAAATTACGATATCTTAACGCATAAAATTTAAGAAGCAAAAAGTATACTTTGACACGACTACATTTTTAATCTCCCCAGTTTCTGGTAACCCGATGCTAGCCGGCTATAACTCGATATCCATGTCTAAAACAACAGCCGAAACGCAAACTGTCACCGAAGATGCAGACTAGGTTAGGTAGCAGCAACGCTCTCTGACCATCATGTACCTTATGTCATTGTAATACGGTTTATGAATGGTCATTTAACAGTATTGATGTTAGTGTTGGTAGGAACTGTCTTTTGAAGAACTCGACTCGTTACGAAACTGCGCTAAAATAACGTCCGAGTCTCGAGTCGAGTCCTTTATGGAGCCTTTTTTAAGCGCAACTTAAAATGACTCGATGCTCCGAATAAATACTTCGTCAACTTTGTAGATTTTATTTGTACTAGTAGCGGTTATAAAAATAAACATTAAGTATCGTATGGTAATTTAACGGTTTAACACACGTGTTTTAATTTTGGAAAAAAATTACAGTTCTCTGAAAATTACTCAAGTCTCTACAAAAGACTCTGGTCTCTCATCATCATCATCATTATCATCATCATCATCATCAGGCTATTTTCCCTAAAGCCCTCCCCTAAAGAGCGCCAAAGTGCCCTGTCTTCAGCTTGCCGCATCCAGCATCTGCCAGCAGTCTTCGGCTCAAGAACACGTTTACCCCAGCGGTTTTCGGTTCTTCGTGAGATATGGCCAGCCCACTACCACTTCAGCTTGCTAATTCTTTGAGCTACGTCGGTAACTTTGGTTCTCTGTCGGATGTATTCGTTACGAATTCTATCCTTCAGAGAAACCCCGAGCATACGAGTAGCTGGTCTCTAACAAGTTGAAAAGAACTCGAGTTTCGGTTAGAGTGTATGAGTCTGAAAAACGCAGTTGAATCTTGAAGCAGAGGACCCGATAGTTTCTAGTCTTAACCAGCACTAGTTGACTGTATTAGGTACTAGGTATAGTAGGTATGTGTTCGGAGAGCGCTGCATGCACTCCTATTTACGAGAGTGCTTGCATCGACGTGCAGTCGCAAATACAGGAATGGTCAGACACGGCGTGAGAAAAAATAAAACCATCGGTTGCACATTTTACCTGCTAATATCTGGGAGACCGAACTTTGCTCGGAAAACATATAAAAAGTAAAAAAGTGCGCGTTTTCCCAGAGATGAGACCTAGCTAGATCGATTTTTCACCCTCGAAAACCCCCATATAGCAAATTTAATCGAAATCGTTTTGACATGTATCGAGATTAGTTTTGTATTTCCGTCAAAATACCACCTTTACAGGATGGAGTCATGTTTCAAATTTTCCAGAGAATCGTCAACCTTTTTCAAAACATGTACCTATTTCACATATACCTATTTCACATATATATATGTACCTATTACACTTGTTTAATTTGTACGCAAAGTCAAGCTGAGATCGATCGGCCCCTGTGTCATTTTTACTATTAAACTCTTCGAGCAAACTTTACGTAATCGTAATACAGCTATGTCACGAATTCAGAACCTAAACTAGCGACATTGCCGTTTTTTCGGTAGGAAAATATAATATTGGCATTTTAAAATGTATACATAATATACAGGCTGATTTCGGGGTCGTGAGCCAGAACCACTTTTTCTGACTATGTAAATGATCCACATTATCATATGGTAGTATTTGATTAAAATAGAATTAGTTAATTTTTTC
Organism: Cydia splendana; assembly: GCF_910591565.1. NCBI lineage: Eukaryota > Metazoa > Arthropoda > Insecta > Lepidoptera > Tortricidae > Cydia > Cydia splendana. The sequence continues at coordinate 18,255,386 of NC_085970.1, forward strand.
TTATTCTTCAAGTAAAATTAATGTTATACAAAGTAATTATGGTCACCCTATGACTTTTGACATACGCTGTATGGAAAACGACAAGACGTCACATTGAGTAGGGTGACCAAATTGTATGCAAAAAAGTTTTTTCCTACTTGTCATCTGGAAAATAATCATCATTATGATGATAAACAATAATTAACAACATCATGAGGCTCATCTTTGGATTCTGTATGATGTCTGGCTCTCTTGCTCCACGACCCCGAAATCACCCTGTATAAACATGATTAATTATACTTAGGTATCAATAACCTTACATTTAATCAGAAATCTAGAAATTATAGTTACACGTATTTTTTTGGTAACTTTTCTACTTAAATCCTGATAGCAATTTTTTGCGAATTTGTATAGTTGAGCATTCGTATGTCTAAAAGCAACTTGTAACTTCAACATGAACCTCTATAATATTTTCTATTCGTAACTCTACAAGCATACCGTTGACCACGACACGTGTCATGCCCTGGCTGCGGCCTCCACGAGCCCATTGTAAGGCAAAACGGCTCCCAGCCCTGCGCTATACGCGTCTGTCTGCATTTAGATAGGCTGTGTGGAACTGTGGATGTACGGTCCGAGCCACATTTCTACGGTTTTAGATGTAATAATCTTGGTGGCAGCTAGACTTATTGATAAGCCTTACGTTACGCGTACTATTCGTTAGATTTTTCATACTCACAAGTTTCACTTACCTATTAAAATTAAAATTACCAACTCACTGTAAATGCAAAACGGCTCCGCGCACTGGTCTATAGGTACCTAAACGTCTGTTTGCATTTAGATGTGTGGATGTAGGGTCCGTGCCACATTTCTACGGTTTTAGATGAAACAATCTTAGTGGCAGCTCGCAACTAGACTTATTGTTAAGCCTTACGTGTGAGATTCGTACCATTTTTCGTGGTCACACGATTCCCTAAATAACAGCTCATTGTAAGGCAAAACGGCTCCTATCCGTATTCTATACGCGTCTGTCTGCACTTAGATAGGCTGAGGATATAGGGTCCTCATGAAATTTCCCACAATTTCGGGTGCTGTTCTCTTGAACTTGGACGCATCTTCTCTAAGTAAATACTAATGTGACATAGCGAATCACTGTCACCTTATAAAACAACGTTACCCGCCGCGTCTGTCTGTTTGTGTGTATGCATGTTCACGATATACTCGAAAACTACTGAACGGATTTTTACGCGGTTTTCAACTGTCGATAAAGTGATTCTTGAGGAAGGTTTAGATGTATAATTTGTTAAGGTTTTGTGTAACCCGTCCGAAGCCGGGGCGGGTAGCTAGCTAGTATATTACGAGCAGTTTCAATCACCACGAACTAATTTATTGTTGTTATAAAGTAATTCCTTAACAAGCTAACAGTACTCGTACACACATACACAATTACACATATTGTAGTATATTGAATACAACGATTGACAATGTCAAAATTAGCTTCTTTTGTAAAGAACATCTGTTGTGACCTAATTTTATGACTGCATTGGTTTTCATCAAGTAATCATCATGTCATAATTTTAACATATTAATTGAAATAAGAACAAATGCAATAAATGAATGAAAATAACGAAGTCACACTCCCCCTTTAAATGTATCATTTACACAACCTACCACAGCAAACATTCCAATTTTAAATTGCTTTTATTTTTCCCAACGGCCAGCATCATACGTTTCATTCCTCGCAAAATAATTAGCGAGCGTTCGTTGTTTAAATTTTATACACCGCTGCGTGGACCGGAGCGTTTCTTGTATAACTTTTGGGAAAATATTTTTTTAGTTCTGCCTGGGTATAAAACGTTGGTATATTTCAATCCCCCTGTGCAGAAAGCGTGAGGGCTGTTACGTGATTTTAATATACTATGACTACGGGAGGTCGGAAAACGCGCGGCTGCTTTTTAGGATGGAAAAAATAGTGTTAGTTTTTTAGAAATGAAAACGTATAAAAGTAGAATTTGCACAGCCAAAATAAAGTTTTCATCGTATGCTTGCCTATTTCTGTGTAAAGTACATTATGCTTTTATCTCTTTTGAGCATAGTTGTATATTTGAACCCATATTTCTGAGAGTAATATATATTATAACGTAGGCATTTTGGATTACAGACAATACACCGAAAAAATTAACTTAGTTATGTTAGTTATTTTAGCCTAAAGTGTCATTCTATGGAACTTGCTAACTATGTAAACAAAATCTAGTAAATTGATCATTCAGAGACAATTTCAATATGGCGGTTTGTTTACATAGTTATAGTTAGCAAGTTTTAATTTTAAACGGTAAGAGGCAAGCGCATCATAATTATTATCCATAAATTAATAAAATAAATAAATTCTCTATTACTTAAGTTCAGTTATTATTTGAATTATACTCAATGAGTTCGGCTAATTCTTTTTTTTTTTCAGTGCACTCATTTCAAAATCACAACAACAATATGTTGTGTTCGTGACTTTAACTACACGAGTAACAATTTGTGTTTCTATAGCAGTCGAGAGAACGGAACTTAAACACCACTTAATGGTTCTTTAAAAGATCTAAGCCGATGTATAGGACTAATAAAATATTACTTGGGTAGGATGCCGATATCTATAGCGTCTTTATAAGTAAAGACGCTATAGATATAGACGCTGGATATCTAAGTATATCAAGCTTCTTGCTACAGTTCGGCTTTTCCGGCAGCTCTGCCTCTTAGCCAAATTAGTGCTAAGGGTACTCAAGTCGGCTTAGGCAGTGGACTAGATGACGCGATTTAGGTCTAAGTAATTAGATCATCTAGCTAAAGGACTCCCGTATTGCGTCGATGGACAAAATAGTTGATCTGCACGGATATCATGTTTGCATATTTATCACTTGTCATGTCATGCGTCACTTTCATTTCATACTTGTTAGAACGTGACAGGCATGGTGACTGATGATAAAAAACCATAATTAACCTTCTGTACATGTATGTGCACGTATATAGGTATACCTAATAAATGTATATGATCGTAATATGAATGTTTTCAGAACGTCATATACTTTTTCGTTTAAAGTATGGTACTCTAAATGCAAAACTTGAGTGTAAATAGCACTTTCAAACGTGTATGGATATTTTTCTTTAAATATTAAAGAATGAGAAAGACAAGTAAGAACTTCAGAGAAGTTAATGTTTGTTGTAATCTTAGATCTTAACTCCAATATCACATAAATGATAAGATATGATCATCTGATAATGCGAAAAATACAGGTTCTAAGGACGACCGGTCTGGCCCCTGCCTGTGAAGCCGATGGTTCTGGGTTCGAATCCCGGTATGGGCTTTTATTTGTGTGATGAACACAAATATTTGTTCCTGAGTCATGGGTGTTCTCTATGTATTTAAGTACTCGTATATATTTATCTGTATAAGTATGTATATCGTCGCCTAGCACCCATAATACAAGCTTTGTTTAGTTTGGGGCTAGGTTGATCTGTGTAACATGTCCCCTAACATATATTTATTTTATTGATTTATTTATTTAAGTTTGACTCGTCCGCGTCATTTTTTGTTTAAAATTGATTTTGCAACGATCACTGAATACTCAATTATGTGCATAATACTTTATCAAAATTCAATAGCCTTACTAATGCTAATCCCATACAAAATGCATGAGTCTTTAATTGGCCTGCTCAAATTATACAGTCACGCCCGAAGCCGCTCGCGGTCAACATAACTAGCCCCTGATACAAAGCAAACATTAGCCCAGCCATGCATTATTGTCAAGCACTGGAACATAGGCACCCTGTATATACAGGGTACCTACGTAGATCCTACAACCCCAAACAAAAACCAACCTTAAGACTTTCGCATAAAGTTGGAATTCGCATGGAGTGTTAAAGTTCCATATTGTGTTTACACACTAGGCGGTTTTGTATATGCATCGAGCTGGCAAGTCGGTACGCGCCGCTGGTCTCGGCTGTGACAAAGATTGGAGCCACGGTTCGCTTTATTAATAACAGCTCGTTTTCCGGGCATGTGGACCGGCTGCAAAATGGCGGCGGGTTAATTAAAGCTAGTTGATTATTAGCTAATTAAGATGACGTGAATTTTAGAGTTTTAAGGGGCTACCCGAGGCTTTCATCGATTTTTGACAAGTTTTGAATCGTATCTCCTTTTTTTGCACTAGGTACAGATAGAATTATAAGACAAACGTTTTTCAATCTTTTATCTCCAGTTTTGTCCACCGGATTTTGAAAGAAATGAATACTTATTTTTTTATAAATTTTTTTAAACATTGTCTAAAAAAACACTTTTTTCGTATCTAGTTTGCAGTGAAGGATCTTACATGTACGAAATCTACATATTTGGGTTCGTCTTTGACGTCTCGAAAAACGTGTCCAGGGTTTCAATTTTAAACTAAATAACACAAAATTATGGCCAGAAAACCAGTTTTTTAGCCTAAAATTGTTCAACTTTAATGTCAAATATCTCGAAGACTTTGAAGAACTTTGAAGTAAATATGGTATACTATATTGCTTAAAGCCGTTGCTTTTAATATAATAATCTACAAAAGACATTATAAAACTAAGGGATTCAGATCGAAGGTCATTGGCGTGGGGTAGCTCCTTAAGTAAGTGTGATCGGAAAATTCACAAATAGGTATACTTTCGTTAAAAGGTAACGTTACGAAAAAGGGGCATTCCGCTATTGTCCACTCTTTCAACACTTTCAAAAGAATCGATATTTGTTTGGTCTAATCAAAATCATGTTTCATGGTGGCTTAAATATTTTACAGTGTCAAAACAAAACATAATTTGATAAATATATTAGGAACGAGTCACTCACGTAAAAAAGTCGAAAACTCTCGACATGTTTCACTCCGTACCATATGTATGTAAAATGCGTGAGTGACCCGTTCTTAATATATTTAATATGTCCATGATTTACTAGTTCATATTCTTGAAAAATCTAAAAGTAATTGTTCGGTAGCGAAACACTGCTTAACGTGCCAGCGCGAGAGCTTACGTACACGCGTCGTAGCGCGTACGCTACTAGCGTAGCCGATAACACGGGAAAACCCATATGTAGCGAAAAGCGGATCCCTGGAAGTGAATGTTAGGCGTTTAATAACAGAGTTATAAATTAGATCTGGATTAGTTAATCTGATCTAATTCATAACCTGTTATTAAAATCAGAATACGTCTGTGTGTTTAAAAAATCGTAGTCGGCTAAATATGCTACGGCGTAGCACTACGAGCTACGACTACCCTCTTCGATTTCCATGTAAGTGGGTCAAATCCTGTGACCGCGACCCCTACGTCACGTAATTCTTAAAACGGGATGGGGTACAGTCACCTGCAATAATATGTTAACCTTCGAGGGCCGCAAAATATGTGACACGCTCTTATGGCTCTACAAATAAAATCGTGTCAAATATTTTTGCGGCCTTTGTTGTGTAATATATTATTGCAGGTGACTGTACATCTAGAGTGAAGTTCAATAGAAATAGTAAATAATGTAAACAAACATGACAGATTTTGTTAGCATTTGACGTATAACCTAAAAGTTTACGATGGTTGTTTTCATTGAAATTATTAATACTTCATTAACATATTATTGTAACTGTAGATACATATTTGATATAAAACTGACTGTTTATAAGCAGCGAAGTAAGGTAAACGTACTAGTGCTCGACATGCTAATGCCCAATAGATGACACCTTGCTGTCACCTCTATTGACAATAACTTAAGTTTCAAGATGACATGTACTGGGTCCGCGTCGAGCACCAGTACGTTTACCTTAGCCTTGTTCGAGCTGTTGCGGTGAAAAGTATACACGGTGGAAAGGCACGACGATCCTTCCCGGAAGTATTAGGTCGTTTAAGTGATACAGAGACTATTGGTAATGGTAAGAATCGTTAATTGAGTAAAAAATAAAAATTGCAAAAATACTACTTTTTAACTGTGGTGATAACCCTATAGCATGTGCACATGACGGCTAGATTAAGGATCTCCGTCGGGAAAGCTCGGGACTTTACACTTTTTTCTGATCGTTGACAGTATCGCAATGATGTATGAATGACGCATAAATGTCAAATAAATCAAATGCATGCAAAAATATTACAAACAATTTTATTACTTTCTTAGATAATTACTTTTTTCCAATATTTAATACTATCTTCTTTTCACATACGGTGTTCAAATGTACCTCCGTGTATTACAACGCCGCCGCAGCCCGTACCCGAGTATGTCGATGCACATGCGATATAGTGTATGCTCTTCGTCATTTATCCTCCGCAGAAAGCACCAATTAGCCTTTGTCTCATTTCGTCCGCAGTTTCACATTCCGTTTGGTTTGGTACACCATATCTTTTACACAGCCCCACAAATTTAAATAGCCACGAGCATCTAACATTTTTATTTGAAGAATATGACATTCAATAAGTATAGTTCAATGAAAATTTAATTTCAAACATCAGACGTCTTGTCTATTTCCTACCACGCAAGAAGGTTTGTTAGTTTGGTATTGAAGAAGTATTTATTCTTGATTTATTCTTAGTATTTCATTTTTGCAAGTTCATTTGGTGCAACTAACACAACCTACATGTAATTTTTTATTATTTTAAATAGTTTCCAATTATTCGAAAATAATTTTGTGAAACGTGTTAAGAAACTAAAACCTTTTTATCAGTCAAGGAAACCAGAGATATTTATAAGACGATTGCGTACTCTTGAGTGGTTGTCAATGTCACCATTTGAACTGTCGTTGTAAACAATGTTGTGGTTAGTATTATTAATATTAAGGAATAACATAACTATTTCATTCAAGTATTGAACAAGTGGAACCACTAAGAAAGCGAAAATCCTGCAATGATTCTTACCGTGCTGTAAGCAGACCTAAAAATGGTTAGATGGGAACAAATTAGCATAATTTCCTGTCGAATACTGATTGTTTACAAGTAAGTTCATTGACCCTGTCACCTGTTAGGGTTAGAACAAAGTAGTTTTTTGCGTGGATGTTTAAAAGGTCATAATTTAGAAACGGTTGCCCATATTAACATAGTTTCTATGGAGAAAATATAGAGCTTAGGCTAAACTATCTCCCATTTCCGGAAAGGATCGTCGTGCCTTTCCACCCTGTATATTATTTGATAAATGAATCACACGTCTGTACCGGCCAGACCCACGTTATCAATAACAATTAATTTGAGCTTATATATATTTTGTTTAGTGTTTCCTAGCTCTGGGAACTGGTCCCTTTATCTTTCGAATATGCGTGACATCTATTTCAGATTATAATTGAAGTTGTTTTTGTTGCAAGTCAAATTACTACTTGTGTTAAAGACGTAGGGTACCTACTAAGAGGTCTAAAGGGGCCCACTGATTAACAGTCCGCCGGACGGTATCGGCCTGTCAGTTGTTCGGAACTGTCAAAATTTTGTTCTAACTGACAGGCCGATACCGTCCGGCGGACTGTTAATCAGTGGGCCCCTTTAGGGTCGGCTGCACCAAACTGTTCGTATCGTTCAAGAGTTCGCTAAATTTTTATGTACCTATGGAAAGTTTCATAGTAAAGCGCCGGGGCGCGCCGGCTGACGTTGATCAGTCTGTCAAATGTGGTTGGTGCAACTGGCCCTAAGAGTACGTAATAAATGTTTAACCGGTTCTTGTTTGGGGTTCCGTACCCAAAGGGTAAAAACGGGAATCTATTACTAAGGCTCCATCTGTCTCCCATACAACCATTTCCAGTCGCCGTTACGACGCGGTGTTGACACATCTTGTGTCGACACCGTCTGTTTCGGTCACAATTCCAGTCGCAGAGTCGTCGCCGTGTCGACACAGTTACCAGAAATGGGGAAGGGTCGACACATGACACAAAGTGACATAAAGTGTGGTCGCCGTGTGCACACATTGTTTCATTGTTCCTGTCAAATGGAAACTGTCAGATGGAAAAATACTTAAATAAAAATAAGTGACATTAATACGCCATCTCTTAAACGGATTTCAAGACGTAATTATATATTGTTTGCATTTATATTACAATATGACTTAAATTATTATGGGGAATTAAACTGCTCGAGTGATTTGATAAACTAAGTGTAATATAATCAACGCGCCACCACATTGTTGTAGTTTAGCCGGAAATGAAATTGTTTACTTCTCAGTGCCTGTGTTCATAACTATATTATTTGAAGCATTTTTAGTACTTCGATGCGTATACTATACTTAAATAACAGAAATAACGCTTTACATACTACCAAACTTGTTAATTATGATGTATAAATATGGTTTAAGGCTGAGAAATATTGCAGTCACAAAGTAGTTGCAATGTTTCGACTTTGTGTCGACTCTGTGTTGACACATGACACGCGCTGTCAAAAGTAATAACAAAGTTACTGGATTTGCAAAATGGCTCCTTGTGTTGATTTGTTTTCAGATATTCTCAAAGTGTAAAAATGCCGTGGTCAGAGATGGGCATTAATCGATTAACTGTTTATTCGACTAATTAATGGAATAAAAAAAGTTAATTCTCAAATTTTAATCGCGATTAGTTTAGTCGACCTAACATAGATTGAAATTGAATTAATCTGAATATTAATCGAATAAATTATCGATTAAATCTCGATTGAAAGTTGACAGGGGGCCATTTTTGTACGTAAAAATAATAGAAATGTCTTGCATGCAGATGGTAGCAATACACTTTGTCATAAAAGTCGAGATGGGTGTCGATATATAGGTTTTAGGGAGTGCCGATTTCGAAAATAATGATCATTTTGGAATCCGAAATGGCGGCCATGCACTGTGTCATAAAAGTCGTCATGGATGTCGTTTTATACGTTTTAGGGGGCCCCAATTTTGAAAATGATGACCATTTTGGAATCCAAAATGGCGGCCATGCACTATGTCATAAAAGTCGTCATGGGTGTCGTTTTATAGGTTTTGGGGGGCGCAGATTTAGAAAATGATAACCATTTTGGATTCCAAAATGGCGGCCATGCACTATGTCATAAAAGTCGTCATGGGTGTCGTTTTATAGGTTTTGGGGGGCGCAGATTTAGAAAATGATAACCATTTTGGATTCCAAAATGGCGGCCATGCACTATGTCATAAAAGTCGTCATGGGTGTCGTTTTATAGGTTTTAGAGGGCGCAGATTTCGAAAATGATGACCATTTTGGATTCCAAGATGGCGGCCATGCACTATGTCATAAAAGTCGTCATGTATGTCGTTTTATAGGTTTTAGGGGGCCCCGCTTTCGAAAATGATGACCATTTTGGAATCCAAAATGGCGGCCATGCACTATGTCATAAAAGTCGTCATGGGTGTCGTTTTATAGGTTTTGGGGGGCGCAGATTTAGAAAATTATAACCATTTTGGATTCCAAAACGGCGGCCATGCACTATGTCATAAAAGTCGTCATGGGTGTCGTTTTATAGGTTTTAGAGGGCGCAGATTTCGAAAATGATGACCATTTTGAAATCCAAGATGGCGGCCATGCACTATGTCATAAACGTCGTCATGTATGTCGTTTTATAGGTTTTAGGGGGCCCCGCTTTCGAAAATGATGACCATTTTGGAATCCAAAATGGCGGCCATGCACTATGTCATAAAAGTCGTCATGGGTGTCGTTTTATAGGTTTTGGGGGGCGCAGATTTCGAAAATGATAACATTTTCAATTTAAAAATGGCGGCAATGCACTATGTCATAAAAGTCGTCATGGATATCGTTTTATAGGTTTTAGGGGGCGCAGATTTCGAAAATGATGACTATTTTGGATTCCAAGATGGCGGCCATGCACTATGTCATAAAAGTCGTCATGGATGTCGTTTTATAGGTTTCTGGGGGCACAGATTTCGAAAATGATGACTATTTTGGATTCCACTTTTATGACAAAATACGTAGCCGCCATCTTGGATTATAAAATGATCATCGTTTTCGAATTCTGCACTCCCTAAAACCTATAAATCGACATCCGTGACGACGCAAGTTATCTTTATTTTCAGATCTAACAAATTGCTACAGAATACAAAGGACAAAAAAGAAGCGAGGAGGTAATGAAACAAGCAAAAATACAGATGATTGATGAATATAAGATTTTTTTTGTCATAAAAGTTTATATTTTTCACATATTACTCTCACAAGTTCCGTGACATTTCGACCTTGTAATTTTTTAAGTAAATGTTTTTGTTTATCTATGAGGATCTCACTAGAATAGTATAATCAAGGTATGTTTATATTTGATGAATGAAATAGTAACGCAAAAAAAAATATATTTGTGTCTTATATTCCTGCCGAAGACTTTTATTTTACCTTTTCCTTCTACACAAGTTTGGCCAAGTAATAAGAATTTAGGGCTCTCAATTTTATTTTGACTTCTACAACATTAAAGCTACGAGGCCATGTTTGGTATCGTTTTCGTATAAATTCGCAGTACCAAATTTAGTTAAGGTATCACATTGACACCATTCCGAAGTAAAAACATATAAACTTATTAAAATACTTTCTTTTAAACTCCTCTTCACGCTTAAACTGCTGAACAGTTTTAATTTAAATTTGGTACACATATATTTTGAGTCCCGAGACAGGATATAATAAGTTATCTCAAAAATCATCCTTTAAAGGTGTGAAATGAGGTGTAGGGGGGAATTCAGAATTGACTTCTTGAAGAATACTGTTTAAGTTTAGGTTTGAAGTCATGTTTTTTCATCATTTTTAACTAAATCAAAGATGTAGACCATCCCAAATTTCATATAAATCGGTTCAGCGGTTATTGATTTCCCGTACAAATTTCCACGCCACTTTTCACACCTTCAAAAGATGATTTTGGTTATAAGATCTATCCTATGTCCTGTTCCGGGACGCAAACTATTTCTATACCAAATTTCAACGAAATCGGTTCAGCGGTTAAGCGTCAAGAAGAGTTTCAAAAAAACCGGCCAAGTGCGAGTCGGACTCGCGTATTAAGGGTTCCGTACATTAAGTCCGACTCGCGCTTGACTGCACATTTCTAATAGGTTTTCCTGTCATCTATATGTAAAGAACTATTTTGTGTATTCAGACGGACATACATACAGACGCACGAGTGATCCTATAAGGGTTCCGTTTTTTCCTTTTGAGATACGGAACCCTAAAAAGATTTATTTTTATTTTGTGAAATGGTGTCAATGTGATATCTTAAATGGATTCAGCACCCCAGATTTATACGAAAACGATAGCAAACACGGCCTAGCACCTTCACTAATATAGATATATCAAGATAAAATTTAGAGCCCTAAATAAACTTTCAAGAGCGGATATCTCAAAAACTATTCAACATATCGAAAAAATTGACTGAATAAACTTGTAACAAATTAAATAAACTTTCATTTTGTATAAGTGGCCATGTCGCTGAGATGCATAGTTTCCGAGATATAATCGAAAAACGGGAAAATGGGACCTTCAAAGCCCCCTCTCTCCCCCCCCGCTCAAGGGCTACGGCCGGGGACTTTTGATATGTTCACCTCCTAACTTGTCAAACCGAGTTACGGAGTCAAAAATTGTGTTCCGAGCATTTCCCTCTACAACTTTTGGAGCATTCGTTGCCTGACCTAAGTAGCTTATTGAATTTCTTTAAAAACTTTTCTGTAAAAGGTTGACGGGTGTTGGGTGTTTATATGGTTTCAGTCGATTATTATCATTTGCATTGCCCATGATGACTTACTAGAATTACGAGCACACGAGACACTAATAGTAGTTTGACAAACCTTGGTTTTCAAGAGGTATTTTATATTGACATTTGCTGTCACAAATTTGCTGTCAGATTTAGTCGCAAACCGCACGCAAAGTGCACACAAATGTGTCGACACCTTGTTACGGAAAAGTGTAGACACGGCGACGACACTTTGTTTCGAAACAATTCTAGACACATTGTGTGGACTCTGTTACGACACATCTGACATTTAGTTACCACTTTGTGATTCTGCGACTGGAATGGTTATATGGGCTGTCTGTCACTAGGCTGTAAGTCATGAACCGTGATAGCTAGACAGTTGAAATTTTCACAGATGATATATTTCTGTAAAATATACTAAAAACGGGATAAAATAAATATTTAAGTGGGGCTCCCATACAACAAACGTGATTTTTTTGCCGTTTCTTTGCGTAATGGTATGGAACCCTTCGTGCGCGAGTCCGACTAGCACTTGTCCGGTTTTTCATTGTAACTAAGTCCAGTACGTACACAAGCTAGGTGAAGCCACGAAGTTTAAAATAGCCCCACTTCCTGGTCGTCGCGACCCAGTGGGCTTCACGGTGGGGCGAGGGGTGCTAGCTGGTGTAATGTGCGATTTTACTGGCATGTGCAAATCCTAAACGTGTGTCAGCCGTCATATACAGTCCACATTTAGCGCCACTTGCACCATTCCACTAACCCGGGGCTAAACCTGGAGTTACCATGGTTACCAGTACATTTTGAGAACTGGTTTAATGGCTTAACCGCTGTGTTGTACATTATTGTGAAAGAGTTAAATGACAGCAGTTTGGGTAACATTTTGCTATTCATAGGCATTTTTCGTGAAGAGAGTTACGAAAAGGAGTAGAACTACATAATAGAAGTAATAAATAATGCATAATAATAAACTACTCGTAATGTACTCGTAAGTGTTCATTGTTCAACCTATCATTCGTATTTGTATATTCTTATTAATTTCTGACACTAATAAAATATTTTTAAAGGTTTTTTAGGTTTCCGTACTCAAAGGGTAAAAACGGGACCCTATTACTAAGACTGCAATGTCCATCTGTCTGTCAGTCACCAGTCTGTATCTCATGAACCGTGATAATTTTCACAGATTATGTATTCCTGTTGCCACTATAACAACAAATAGGTACTAAAAAGTACGGAACCCTCGGTGGGCGCGTCTGACTCGCATTTGTCCGGTTTTTTATAAACAAAGTAATTGACAGCCCTATACGGGTCTAGACCGAGGCACTGAGCTTTACAAAATGCCTCTTTACGCCTATTAGGCCTATCCAGGTTACACCCTTTGTTGCGCTCCGTAGGATGGTTTGCATGCAGATTTTACCCTATCGAGGTAATTTGGTGATGACGTAGTTTACTACGATACTGCTATACATTACACCATATGGATAGCTCAAAATGTGAATAAAGGATTACTCACGTTACACCGGGCCGGAGCTTCCGGCGCATCGATTTCTATGGAAAGCATCACCTGATCACCTGCCATCTAAAGAACATAGAAAATCTGCCATCATCATAGAAAAGTAAGCGCCGGAAGCTCCGGCCCGGACACGGCCCGGTCTAACGTGATTCATCCTTAATTCGATTGGTGCCCAAGTTTTTAAAACATAATTATTATGAAAAGCCTGAAACATTATAAATAAAATTACTAATCCTGTTGACGGCGCCCATTGTGTTATTATATTATAATCGACTGTCTACGTATTTTTTGACCTAGCTAAGCAAAGGTCTACGTTTCAACTTGGGAAAAAATATTTTCTATGTCCAGATGTTTTCCTGTACAAGTCGCATGTTTCCACCAAAATTCGTGAAATTTTGTGAGCTGGTTTAATCATTATAAAGATATTTTGATCGATTAAGGTTTTAAGAATTTTTCAAAATGGCGGAGCCATGGCGATTCAGGAGATCTGTAGCTTTAGTTTTAGCAAAGATTTAGTTTAATCGTAGTTGACTAATGTTTTAGTCTTCAAAGCGAACCGGAAGATACAGACAAAAAAGGTTAATATATGTATAGATATCAATAGGAAAAACATCTGATTGTATTTTATTTTCGCGGTATATCATATAAGAAGTTAAATATTTACCTGAATAGTTACTTGATCTTAGGGCGGTTTACAAACTTTTTCTTTAACAGTTTGAAATCGATATTAGTAACAACATAATTATACAGTATTTTATATGTTATTGTACAAACTTACAATAGAAACTAAAAAGTAGACATTTCATAAACCAAGAATTAATTCTAAATGAAAGATACATAAAATGATTCGGAATGGAAGAGGGTTCGAGTGTGGTTAGTTTGCCGGGGTCAGGACAATTAGGTTAGCCGCTAAACAAATCTGCGTCTCTCGGGGTACCTTGTCAAACAGTTTCAATAAAGGTGACAGTCCATTTCCAACGACAGCAGCACTACCATTCATTTTACTATGGAAATTGACAATAACACCGACGCGTTCGTACTATTTAGTAGGTAGTGAGGCTGCGGTCAGAAGTGGAATGTTACCCTAAAGTCGTACTTTACCCTTATAGACCCATTAAAAAGTATTAATTCTTAAAATTTGTGTGGCGAAAGCCTTAGGAAAATGAACCCAAATCTGGTAATAAAAAGATGCCAATTTTCCGGAATGTTTTGACCTATTAATGTTGTAAAATATTATGCAAATATACCTAGTCCCATTGCAAGATTAATAAGCAGACATCCTAAATTTTATAGCATTTTCGGTGCAGCGGAGTGGTGTTAACGGAATTGGTATAAACAATTTCAACCCTAGTGATTAATTAGCGTTAATTACGTTAATATTAACCTTAATTTACCATTTCAGTTGGAATTATCTATACAAATTCCGTTAACACCACTCCGCTGTACCAAAAATGCTATAAAATTTACGATGTCTCTTAATAAGGCTTTTGTTTGGGGTACCAAACGACGATATATACTTATAATAGACATAGATAAATACTTTAATACATATAGACTACATAAGTCGTTAAGTCTTTGTTTCTTTTTAACACATTCACTGCCAAGAACACGTGTGTGTGTCCATTTTGTACTTGAAACGGGGCGCCCTGGGCTAATATGTTCGGCTCTTTATCATTTGTCACCATGCCTGTCACGTTCTAACAAATATGTAAGTGCGAAAGTGACGCATGGAATGACAGGTGATAAAAATGCGACCATACCGCTGCTGAATTTTGTAAGTTATCAATACCTAACGAATTAGATACCTATGTTATTAGTTTACGTTCTGTGCCTAGTTCATGGAATGCAGTCCTCAATTAAGAGATGAGCACACGTCGGTGGCATCTTACAATCAGCGCCATACGTGAATGCAATCAGTGCATGTGTTTATGCAGCGAGGTTGTTGCATTCGTGCGCTGCAGGGGTGCCACTAACTGAGATTTTCGATATAACGAAATGAAGTTATTGTGCGATTAAAATAATGATCACTTTATGTAAATTCACAAATAGACCTAACCTAAAATAAACAAATTTGTAATTCTATTTTGGTTAAAATTTTGAGGTGCAACATTTGAAGTCTGTAGCCATTTTTTAGTAAAGATAGTAAGATTAACCATTATTTAGTAAAAAAATAGATACGCAATTTTTAAACGGATGCAAAATACGTCAAAATAATATCGAACGATATACGTAATATGGATATGACTAGGTACAATTGGTTTAAAACAATAGAACATGATTGCAAGAAACCTATAGAAATTTATTGTTGAAGTAAATAATTATAATTTTTTCTATATTAGATATTTTCAGTCCATTCCTTTAATAGTTCACTATCCACTTATATTGGAAAATGACATCTCTACATCTACAGATGTAACAGGTGCGTATTCATAACCGTTATTTTGAATTTACTGTTAAATAAAAAAAATTGCATATATTTTTATACATAAATATTACTCGAAATTTAATAAAAGTCTTATCCATATTATGCATTCGTCACCATATTGCATTCGTCAGCCGCCCATTAATTATTATGAAGGATATTTCGTTAGCAAAATTGTTAAATTTACTAGTTACATTCTATTGTCATCGCCAACCCTACCCCAGCTACGTGGCGAAGTCATTAGCAGTAATGGCTGATCCACTGCGCCGCCAGATTTACTGCTGGCCTGCATGCTGCATGTATCATGTATACATGCACATGCAGATTAGGCTTTATAAGAGGAATGGTTTGGGCTCAGGGCCTTTAAAGAGGCTAGCGCAGACTATTATATAGGTAAATAGGTATATAAACTCTGTAAAACTCATATAGGTACATATGTATGTATAATACAGTATGTATCTGAACGAAAAACAATTACTCAAACCCGTTAATGTTTAGGTCATGCTAAGTAACTTTTACTATGGGACCAACCCCGAAATCGCGAAAAAAAATTGATTCTCCCATAGGAAATTTCAACATCAGACCAGCAAAATATATGAAACATCCAATTTTTATTCCGCGTTTTCGGGGTTGGTCCCACAGTAAAAGTTGCTCAGTATGACCTAAACATTAACGGGTTTTAATAATTGCTTTTCATTCAGATACATACTGTATATTTACGGTTAGGTTCTGGCATTTGTAAACAAAAGTATGTAGATAAGTATTTCAGACATTAATATACCTAGTACTTAATCTGTATCTATGTCGATTTTAAATTTAGAACATACCATATATGTAGTAGATTTTTTCTTTAAACTTACAATGTATTTACATAGGTATAACTCCATTATTCAATAATTCGTGGATTCAATTTAATTTATATGGTTAATACTAATGAATTAAAATATGAGTAGGTCTGTAAGTACGTATCGTGACGTGATGCTGACGAAATTATGTTACAAAAACACAATGTTTAACACTCTTGTGGTTTTCAATACTCTTTGTATTGAAATATCAGGCCCCTGTTTCAACACTGTGACAATTACGAGTATCACTTGGTAATACCAATTTGCAGTACAATGCTTGTCCAACAAGTAAATATGTATGTGATGGTACGTACTGTCTTTATCGACTCGGAAATGTAACTAACATTGTCTGTCTCAGGTGCCGATTGTCATAAGTTGTGGTGAAATAGGCGCCAGGTTTTTGAATATACTCGTATACTATCTTGAACTTGGCTTGACACGCTGCCGCGTGTCTAGATGTCTGCTAAAATAAGATGAACATAATTATCCAAGCACGATGAAGAAAGTAACATAATGTACGTATCGGTACATACCTAATATTCTAAAACTTATCCGACCCAAAACTTTAAAAAATCAATATTTTCTCCTAAAAAGGTTCGTCGTGCCCCAAACATCCGCGAAGAGGGTTCAAATCTCCATACGGCCCCTAACTGCGGCCATAACCGTATTTTACTCTGCGTCATAAAAACTAAGAACGCCGCAAAAGTATTATAATAAGATATTCTTTTATAGTACGGGCTTTGGGGCGGCGTTTAAATTCATAAAAGGTTTTGTATTATTGTAGAGAATTAGAAACGAGCTTGCTGTCTTCGTGTGTTCCAGTTTTCATCCAGTTGTTCCAGTTCCAGGTTTCGAGAAAGATACTAGAGTAGTTACAAATCTATAAATACATATATCGGTTTTTGTGAAAGTTATGGACCTATACCTATTATAAACACATTTCAGAAATCAGACAAAAAATCTATTTAGCATTTAAAGTTTCTACTTTCTTCATTAGGTAGTTCGCAAATGGAATCATCAATTTAACTGATCTAAAATACATGATTATCATTCCCTCAAAAGTCTCCGTCTGTGTTCCGATGTGTGTTCATCTACTAATTGCCAAGGATTGCTTGATTCCTAGCTACGCGACCTGCGATACATCGTAACATCGGTTGAATTTCGTAGTATTTCGAATACAGCGTGTTTCAGTTCAGAGAATTGGTAATTTCGTACAGGAAATTTCGAGTGGTCAATTAATTTTTACTTTAATTACTCTAATCAACTGAAATTGGCTATACCCATTACCTACTTTAACTCAACTACCTACGCTTCATCAAAATGCTACAAAATAAGGTACCGTAACGATTAGAAACTAGGTAAAAACTGTTGAAATGTATACTAAACTGAAATGTATAAAACATTATCGTAACTTCTCTTACCGATGTGAAACTGTTACTGAAATGAAAATATGGACTTTTATGTGTAATTTGCCAATTTGTATTCTATTTAGTAAAATAATTTTGATATAGCTATGTACATATATACCTTTATATACCTTTGGTTATTTACATGTATTTTTTGTTACATATTTCGAGTTTAAAGTTATTGGTAAGCAATAAAATCCATTTTAGAACTATCCACCCCAACATTCACTCCCTCGCTGCAAGTCGCCGACCGTAAGGAATGCGAGACGGATTTCTTCCAATGCTTCCGCATATTTATAGCGCTTTTTATATTTGTATGCAGATTTGTCGACATGTGTTGTGGAATTTGTAAATTTGAGGTTCGTAAATTTATGACTAAAACATTGTAAAACTAGTAGGTATAGGTATATATTAAATTTTTTACTAACGTACCTAAAGCTATGACACTTGTCAAAAAAGTTTTGTAACGTTTGGCAGACCCTCAATGCAATACAAGCATAATTTACATGTTTATTTCATAAACATAGTTATGTATGATCTAAGTAAAATTTGAGCTAGGTACCTACATTGGATCAAAGTGAAAATTTATATTTTTCCCATGGAAAAGTGATAATATAAAGTAATGTAAAATAAATATCAGTTTACATTATTTATAGCAAGAAAGAATATTATGTACGACTGAAAATAAGTACGTAGATTACAATGCCAATTAAAACAGGATGTTTGAAGAGTACGACTAATTTAAATAAAGAAGTCGTATTTCAGCTTTCGTGATACAATTACAGGAATTTCTAACGATCTTACCCTTCAGAGACATGTAGGTTCGTTAACTAGACCCATCGAGCCGCATCAATAACGCAAATAACTGCCAAGCCTGACTTTCCACATATTTCTTCAATTTGTTCCTCCCGCCGTCATAAATATCCATCTCATTTACATACAAACACTTTATATATCCTTATATACCCTGACATTGTCATCTTACATAATCTGGCAACTATCTTTAAGAAAAGCTAGCTAGCTCTCTATCTAATTCTTGCCCCATCCTTTTCTGACTCACGACGCAAACCAACCAAGCGAGCCGATGGGCGGAGTCGAAAACGCGGCCATTTTACGTAGACCCCTGAAAATTCCTGGATCCGCTCGAATTGTCCGTGTTTTGTATAGGAAAAGCGGGCGGCTGGAGACCAGAGATGGCTGAATGGACTATATATCGCCTGAGTGCACATTGGCTGATTTAAACCACGCCCATTTAGAAAATGCATTCCCGAGATTGCTATGCAGATGGCATTCGAAAGTACGCTGGATTTCTCAAGGCTTTCGAGGAGTTTTTAGGTTAATCGCAATGTCTAGGAGTATGGTAATGGACTTCGAGGTTTGCACTTTACTGATGGATTCGTGTTTAATCCTTTAGTCTCTTTAGCAAGTTCCTACATCTTTCAATGCGAAACGTACCGCAGAGAAACCGGCAATAAAATAACATACAACTTTGACAAATCGTCGAAAACCCCCTTTTTATTGATCAGGCTTTATTAACACATTCAATGGCAGCGCGAACTACGCGCTACGAGCGTATAACACGGGAAAAACCGTATGTAGCGCAAAGCGCCTACGAACAGAGAACTCGCCAAGCGGGTCGCTGGCAGTGAATGTATTAAAGAGGCCTTTCTTTACACACACACAAACACACATTCTAATTTACCATTTAAGGAAGTGGTACAAAAGAGCCCTTATTTTCGATTCCTACAGGCATTGTTGAGTTTTTACCTGTTGTGGTGCGACTCATTGCGGGTACGCGATTTTCCATCCGGAGGTCATGGGTAAATCCCGGCTAGTATGTAGGAAATTCTCGGAATGTATAATTATTTAATTTAAATATGTTATGTACTAACTCCAGTAGTAAATTTGTTAAAGTACTACTATAAAAGAAATTGCAACTGTACTTTGTTAAAACACATACCCTATCTTCCTTTCCCAACATAATATGATAGTTCCCACTTATTGACAAATTTTCAAAAATGTTATACTATCGTAGACATCATATTGTATGCTTCCCTACAACTTTACACTAATGTCTTATAATTCTAGATCAGAGATACAAAACACAGGGTAACCCTTTTAATTGTAGGATGGGCTACAAATGTCATTAGAAATCAGACTTAGGTAGGTACCTACCTATAACTAGTCCTAATTTCCCTCTAGTTTGAATCAGTTTGCATTGCAATAAGTATAAGTACTTATAGTGTTTTTTAAAGTAATACATCTAGCCTAAAACTAAAACCAGTTTGCCAATTAATAAGATTATAACTTTCAGTGTTAAAACAAAACCAACTCTGCCCTAACTGGAGTATTACAGAGTTATGCATGTTGCGGCTTACTGGCGTGAGTAACGAAGTGCATTCGCAAATCGCATGTGTGCGGCGACGCGCGTGCATCGCAGGATTATGTGCTGCACTAATATGGACACATTGGGGAAGACTGGCCATGTTTGAAGTGTTCATATTTCTACTATACCACACAGAAATAAGTGTCTAAGCTTAGTTTTCATTCCATACATGAGTTTCCTTACTTAATAATAAAAAGTTACATGCTGGGAGGTATGGTAAAACGAATTAATAAGTCTGAAACTCGTTTAAAACTTAATACCTCTTTAATACTGTATTTTATTATTTTATTATTTTTATTATTTTATTTGATACACTAGCAGCTCTTAGAGCTGATGCGTGTATATCGAAGCACTTGTATTTTATTTTGCACTTTTTAAAGTTGTAAAATGTGTATCCAGTCTATTTTTAAAAGTGTTGACCGACGGTGCACTAACAACAGTTTCTGGTAGAGAGTTCCACACATTTACCACACGATTCGGCAAGAAGTGTTTTCTAGGGTTACTAGCACACGGAGGTTTGACAAGTTTTTATACATAAGCTTAAATCTTATTACAAACTAGCGACCTGCCCCGGCTTCACACGGGTTATACAAAAACTTGACAAATTATACACCCACATACCTTACTTAAGGACCACTTATATTGATAGGTGAAAACCGCATGAAAATCCGTTCAGTAGTTGTCATCTTTGTCAGAGATGACGGCAGGGTGTCAACTATTGGGTATTAGCATTTCGAGCACTGACGTTTACCTTTCATAAATTTCGGAGAGCCTAAGGGCCAGTTGCACCAACCACATTTGACAGACTGATCAACGTCAGCCGGCGCGCCCCAGCGCTTTACTATGAAACTTTCCATACATAAAAATTTAGCGAACTCTTTAACGATACGAACAGTTTGGTGCAACCGAGCCTAAGTCTCCTTTCGTGTGAATGACGCGCCGCGTAATTACGGAAGTAGAATGACTATAGTTTTATCTCCTTTAATACTAAGTATTTAAATAAAATGACTTTCCCATTGCGTTAATCCGAAGCGTGTAATCCAAGCTATACAAGCGCGGCCCGCGGCGCGCTCCGCTGGCTTTCAATCCTCGCATTTTGCTCCATTCAGTTTCCACTTCGCGGGGACGGAAATGAATTTCTTGCCCATTTTTTTAGCTATCGGAGGTTGAATGCTGAGAGAGTACTTATAATGAATAGACAGTAAAATTATATGTAGATGTATATTGTATAATTAAAGTACCTACTTATGTAGATTTTGATTTGTGATACTTGAAACAGAAACACCACAGATTTAATTGAATACTGTGATATAAAGATGAACTAGAGTTAGACCAAGAAAAGTCTGCAGCGATTTCGATAGCCCACGCAGTGCTAGTGCTATTTTAAACGTCAAACTTCTATCAAATTATGACGTATAAATAACACTTGCACTGCATGGGCTATCAAAATCGCTGCAGTCTTTTCTTGGTCTAACTCTATAACATCTTTAATTGATTTATTTTTCTTGTCGGTCTACCATCGCGCCAGCGTTTTTATGACGAAACCGGGAAAGTACTAAGTTGAAGATATTTCTCTCGCGAGTTCTCCCTACCCCATCCCCGCGACTCGTGAGCAAGCCACAGATACCGGCATTTCATCAGTTTTCGCCCGACCCCATAATTACGAGCTCAGGTGATCGGCTGATGATTAATTTTCCTTCCCAATGTTTACCGGTTCATATGTCTAGGTAAAAAATTGGGCTTTTCAATTCGGGGTAGCCGAAATTTTAAGGCTCTTGTTAGTGTTCTTTTTATTTCAATTGGAAATCGTTGAAAAAAAAAGTGACATTCATTAGTTTCATTACGGTTTATATGAAATTAAATGATGCTTCTTTTTATGGTGAATCATTGGGTGAAAGTATACCGGGCTACTATAGGATTTATCTAGCTAGGATGAGGATATACATAACTAGGATGTTAGTGTGTTAGTATATTTGTGTGGGTCTTTAGAAGTTCAGTTGCACTCATGAAAAACCGGTTGCAGTTTCATCATATAGTATTGACTTTACGAGTCTTGAGTTCGTAATCGCGTCGATAAGTAGGTACTGGATGGCGTTTAAAGATAAGTACATTCCACATGCATTCAGTGATAAAAGCTAAAAAGTGTTTTTCATGGCAAATTACTTACTTATTTTTTGGGCTTGACGCGCATGATAATCAATCAATCAGTACCTAGTATATTTTCAGGTCAAAATCCTAATATGCTTACAACGTTCGCATCGCCATAAATGTGTCTGGTTTGTGCTTTCTATATACCTACTGCTTTTTTCAAAGTGTGCAATTTTAATAAATAACTCTGTCACGTCAAAGTACTTCATAGTTCTCATTTCCTAGTAGATTAGCATTTAAAACGCAGTATAAAGCGAGTAATATTTTATTATACGAACACGTGCGCGAGCGGCGCCGGAAGGGCCTAGTGGCGCCATCTTTTAATAAATTGCCCATTTTAAAATGCAGTTTGAGAAGAAGGTCTTATGTCAGACGATTTTCCTATTAAATTACATCAACTTCGTAAACTATTTTATTAGTAGACTAAATCTTGCAAGACCAAACGATGGTAATTTTTCTAAAAACATTAAATATTTTTCATATCTGATCTTGCACTTTGTAACGACAGGAATTCGACTCTTAAATATTTTTTATTGAGACATATTTAGTGTCTATAATCCCTTTATATTTAAGACTAGCGCCCCGTCTCGGCTTCGCACCGGTTAACAAATTATATACAATAAAATATATACAATCACTCTATCGATAGGTAAAAACCGCATGAAAATCCGTTCAGTAGTTTTTGAGTTTATCGAGTTTGACTTTAACTACTTATTAGTCACATTGCTATCCCATAGATTATTATGTGGCGCAATCTGATTGCATAAAGTTTGCTCGATAAAAAATGGACTAGAAAATTTTACATTTTTATATATACGAACTTGAACTAAGCTACGGCTACGGCGTAGGCTATGAAATGAATAAATGATAGTAGCGTAGCGTAACGGCGTAGGCTATGAAATGAATAAATGATAGTAGCGTAGCGTAACGGCGTAGGATATGAAATGAATAAATGATAGCGTAGCGTAACGGCGTAGGCTATGAAATGATTATGAATTTCTTCAATGTCTCTCACTGAGGCAGGTCATTACCTACATACTGACATGCAGTAAATGATGATAGGCTTATTCAGAACGGAACCGGGATTCAAAGTTAATTATTCCTAAATTATCTTAAGGGCAATACTTTCAAGCCCTCGTTGGGCCCTTCCTCGAATTTAAACTTAAAATACACCGTACTGTCTCGCTCATAAAATAGGTCGTATTTTATTAAGAAAACCATGTTGCTTGTGATCTTATGTCCAAAGAGGGTTGAGCATGTTGCCCGACCCTCCCATTGTGATTCAAATCGTACGAGGCAGCCGAATTTAAATAATAATAAAGCTAATATATTATAACTGTGTTTTGTGGGTTTATTTTCTGTCTTATTTTTGTTTTTTTGCGAAATATGTTGACGTGCCAATGACAAGGTTTTTAAGGCACGTGTAAAGCTAATAAAGATATGTAGGAAATACAAAACGGTTTTGCTTACTAAAAAATATGTTTAAGTACAGTTTTTCCCCAATTTGTTTATTGTTTCGAAGTTAGCAGCTAACAATTTATATTTTCATTTTTTTACAGTCTATCAATAATATTATTTTACAGTCTCGTAGGTTAATACGTAAGTAGGTAGGTAGGTAGGTAGGTAGGTGGTTAGGTAGGTATGTCTTCGGGTATATTATAAGATAATTCACCACTTAAAAATGTTTTTCAGAGTCTATATAATTGTTTCTTGTACGTATCTTCGGGAACTGAGGAAATAGTATTATCGATGAAGGATTTAATACTCTTCCGCTAGTCTTCTATTTAAATAAGTATATATGTTTTAAAAAAAACAAATTATTAACTACATCACTAATGATGTCATCAACCCTTTAAAAACAAACATGAAACATTAACACTTTAAAGTGTCATAAAACTTAACAAAATGCACCCTTCAACACCCTTATTATAATAGCACAATTCAAAATATGTATTTCATATCCCTATGAATGATATGACACTTTGAAGGCGTTACGAATTACACTAAATCCCTGCAAACTTACCAAAATGCTCACAACCAATCACTTGACTCTTCTACATTTTGCAATAGGTTGCAAAATCGAATGATATTTGTTTTATAAGCGATATGGTTGTAGTGGTGAGTGTATGTTATGTGTCATTGTATTTTTAGCCCCAGGTTTAGATGGGGCAGTTTGCACCCTCTGATTAGCGCGCTTAATCTGTAGGGGGATGTTTGGATGGTTTCATACAGCATGGTTAAGATGGAGTTAGTAATAATATTCTATTACTGAATTTTGAACTTAACTTTCTAAATCTTTTCTATTCAAATACACATTAGCGGTGACTAGCAACAGTCGCTGTTATAAAAAAATCGCGGTCATGTATTACAAACAAAAAATTTATTAAAAATTATACTGTTTTGTACCTATATAATAAACCTAATCCTGAACTTGCACTGCGTTAGTTTACTTTGCTTACTCAAGATTTTTTAAGTAGCTTAAGATACGAGTAAAGCGTTTTCCATGTGAAAATGTGAGACTTTGGAACAAGATCACGCTAAATTTTTTATTTTATTTAAACTTAATTGCACAAATTAAAAAAAATGGCGGACCTCGTGCCTTTAGTCAACCATTAATAGGGCAAATTTTTCTTATATAATATCCTATCTCAAGTATATTTTATGAAATTTTTCCTACTAGAATAAAATCTGAAATTAAAATGTGCTTGGTCATTATTGCATACTACCGTCCAGTTATTCAATAATATTTAGTATGTTTACTTACCAACTTAAACTGTTGCTTAATGAACTGCCCGGGGAGTTGTTTGCCTACACGCTCATCTTATTATAATATAACTTGTTTCTATTCATCTTATATATGCTTAGTTGTAAAACACGAGTAGACATTTGTTGGATTATACAATTGTTGTATTTGACTACATGTCAGAAATATTAGGTACCGTAGAACCAGCTAACTATTGGGTTTTTTGCCTTTTGTAAAAATGTTTCGCCTTAGAACTGCGACATTTCTGTGGCGACATAAAATCCACACCTAGTTAGTTAATGGTCCCTAGTTAAGAGCTTTTGAAATATAGGTATATGGTATAAGATGTAACTAATAAAATATAAACGAACATCTTAACACACTTGAAATTACTGCGATCCAATGGAGAGCTTTATAAAACAATATCTAGGAGACCGAGCTTTGCTCGGAAAACATATAAAAACTCAAAAATGCGCGTTTTCGCTCATGAGAGATAAGACCTAGCTAGATCCATTTTTCGCCCCCGAAAATCCCCATATAGCAAATTTCATCGAAATCATCGAGATCCCCGAAATATATAGATAATTATACAAGAATTACTCGTTTAAAGGTATAAAACATTTGGAAGCATTGACAATGCAAGAACAGACATTATTTTATACCCTCTGTAATAGTTTCCCCAAACGCAATTTTATGGAAACTTTCTTTTATTTATTACCTACCCATAAGGTTAATATAATCGCCATTACCACACCCATTTATCAGTCGCACTAACCGCAGCCATTACCCGGTTATACCCGGATAGATCGCGATCGGATGCGCGCGCGGCTGCATCCGGCGCGCGCGTCGCCGTGACGTCACTTCCGGCCGGGGATTTATAGGTGAGAGGTTATGTGGAGCATATTGTAGAGGTTATAGGGTAGGCTAGTTGTATTGTACCTATTACAGTCACGACCCAATTCGAGCAATGCTCATACCCGATACCATACCGATCTGTCAGTGTTAAAAGTGACATGTCTACAAACAAAAACGTCACTTTTGTCACTGACGGATCGGTATCGTACCGCTGTGACTTATTATAAGAAATCTTCGAATCGGGCCGATAGCCAGCACAATAGTAACATAAGAAACAATGCGCCAAAAGCATCTGTCACCCTCCAATACTTAATATGTCAACATACTTACATTTGCCCTAGATGATCGATGTACTTGGAAAACGCATGTGGATAAGGTATGCTCAAAAATTAATAGATTTGTATATGTTTTATGGCGTTTGACACGCATAACTGATATGAAAACTGCTATAATGGCATATCATGCTTATGTTGTATCCAATTTAAGGTACGGTATATTGATTTGGGGCAATTCATCACATGTAAATCATGCCTTTATAGCACAAAAACAATGCATTAAAGAGCAATATGCAACATCCCTCAAAACTGGCCTCACAGAACATCCTGTGTAAGTTCTTTTATTAAATTGAAATTGTTAACGGTGCACTCGATTTATATATACGAAGTTTGTGTATTTGTTAAATTGCATTCCGATATGTTCGTCATGAAAAGAGATATAACACATTTTAACGCTAGATATCCTGACAGGCTAGTAAGTACTCCCTAATATGCATACAGTTATGAAAAATAAAAGCTGCTATGCAATGTGCGTTAAAATATTTAACAGACTGCCTGACGAGCTTAAACAGCTACCGCTTAGTAAATTTAAAAACAAACTGTACCTACTCTTTCCTTGTTGACAAGTGTTACTACAGTCTGAATGAATTTTTAGATAAAACTGTCACTTCATAATCTTTTGTAACAGTCCACGTTAATGACTTAACTAGCTTAATAATGCATGTTTTATTTTAAATAATAATACCAATTAAACTTAATTTTAGTATAATTTTAATTTGCATGGTTTTTTAAAGCCTAAATGTGTATGGCTCTATATGGAATAATGTAACACCATTGTATACCACATTTAATGGCAAATAAATATATTTCTATTTCTATTTCTACTATAACGTTACTTTTTGTTACTTTTCCTGATAAAGATATATGTACCTCTACAGTTCGCTTTAAAACGTATGTGTCAAAGTCAGTGTTCTACACATGTAGCACATTTATATTACTCACGAGTCACGACAGTTTAAGTTTGACAAAGCTAAATAATAAAACTATCAATTCCCCTGAAAGTTTACATACACTGTAAGTACCTATGCTGAGGTTGAAATGAATTCAAACAATTTTAACATCGAACCAATGATTCATAGTATTAACCCTAAATAGGTTTTAGGGTTTACCTAAAGAAAGGCAACCACAACAATGGCTAAATTACAGATTGTGACATATGTAGCTCCAGGCGTGAACCTTTCAACTACCAATCCACCACAAAAGAGCGAACCGTGCATCAGAACGACGAAAAAATCAAATCCTATACCAAACCACTGGCTGTAAAATCTTTTGTTCGAATTTCAAATTTCGAATCCCTATTCCGAAATTAAAAACGTTAGTTGAATCGAAATGGCGCCTTACGCACGAGTGGCCGTGCAGAATGGAAACTTAACAACCGCGGTAAATAACCACAAATCAACGTTCTAACCTAGCCCCGGGCGAGATTTAAATTCACGCGTGAATGTGAACATTAGAATATTGTGTATGTCCATTGTAGAGAGATTTAGAAAATATGAAGTGCGATCTTTGGTAAAAAAAAGTATAAAAAGAGAGATTTTTAGTTTGCCCTCTACACCAGGCGAAAATGGCTCGATTTAGTCTTGGACCGCTTTGAACATAACCATTATGTCTATTCATTAATTATTATTCATGCCTGAGTTTTAAATGGTAAAGAATCTATTTTTGCATCAGGTACACACAGCGGGTCATCTGACACCCCCTTTCTGGGGGTGTGAGGAGGCCATTTCAGGGCGAGGCCCTGTTTGGCAGCATCTGTCGCGGGCTTTAACGACAGCCCGGTCTGTTGTTGCCAACTGAATAGTTTGCGTTCTCTCCTTCCTGTTCCTCGAAGGATTTGGTTAACCATCATGGCTCGGACGTCATGTTGGCCAATCTGTGGCTTGGTGGGCTTCGGGGCTATTCCTGCGGCATGAGCTCACGTGGTTGGGCTCTCTGCCGGCGGGCGTCTGGGGGTGGCGGGGAGCTATCCCTCTCAGCAAGTGGTGTGACGAGTCGGCGCTGGCGAACATTTTGCGCGCAAACAGTCCCACAAACTTGTCCAGTTTCTGAAATTTGAAGTCTCTGTATATGGTCGCGTTCCGCACATAGCGTGGGGCTCTGACGATGGTCCTAAGGCTTTGCCTCAGGTACAATGGAAGCACCTATACCTATGTACCTGTACTATGTACCATGTAGGAAACACGATGATTTTGCGGTTACAAATCAAAATCACCCAAAATGCCTTAAGATCTTGGTAAAACTTATCACCCGACAGAAACACTTGTATCCTAGTCTCTTTCATCATTCCTTATCAACAATCAATATTAGAGTATTAACCATAAACGTTTAAACGTAAATTAATTCAGGCTTACGTTACGGCTTACGTGTAGCGTTATGACCGTTACTAGTGGCTCTAAGGTTAGGTGAAAGAGCTCCCTTATAGGGCACCCGAATTTGCAGAGGTCATCCGATATTACAATATCGTGTCTGACCCAGCAACGAGCCCGCACTCCTCAAATAACACACGACCGAAACATGCATTACGCTACACTGAATCAAAAAGACACAGGGACGGGATGACGTATTATTATTTTTAAATTCATACACGGCGAAATTTCACCACACAACTCCTGACATATGACTTTAAACCTTATATTTATAGCCTTAAAGTCTTCATGAAACTATTAAACGATGACTAATGACGTCATTGTTGCACTTGTCGTGGGTGTAAGCGCGATCGGTGCGTCACTAATTTTCGGTTTTTACAATTCGAGTCAGGAGTCGAGCCGTGACCGATTCGTGCCGAAATCGCTTTGTCAGCCTGAATAGGGATGCTATGAAATATTTTATGGGTTTTCAAATTTGCAATTTACAATGATTAAGTATAGAAGGGACGTGATAATGATGTAGGTATGTGTTGGACATAGCTTAATTTTCTTATACGTGGACCATACTGAAAGTTTCTGGATTCTGATATATGACACGACTTATTTTTTCGAAGTGGCCAGTCCAGGAATTTTCAGTATGCCCTAAGTAATGTACTCGTAAAGCTTACATGAAATATAATGATTGCTAAAATAATTTCGGCAAAATTTACAACCTCATTAAAACGTCACGTAGTACAGTTACAACTGCAACCTAGTGCATAATTATTTTCCATCATATTTTCATGGAAACGTACGAACGTGTCTTGCTATTTCAGTCAGTCTCGGTACAAAAAGTACTTAGGATGACTGAAGTAGCATGACAAATACGAACGTTTTCGAGAAAATACGATGGAAAAAAAACAATTATGCACTACATCTGTAATGAAGTAACGTATTTATTTAACCGCCGAGTTTTCATTGAATAACTATAGTAAGTACATGATCCCATTTTCAGTTTATAATTTATAATGAAGTAGTTTATTCAGTTTACATACTCTATCGATGTTTCTCTAGTTCAAATATAAATAAATAGTGAATCTATAATTTGATTCGCGGTGCGACAGGCGAACTGGAATCGCGAGGCAGTGCGCCTCCTGAACGGCAAACACTGAGGTAAAATGCTAAAATGCTTGCTCACAGAGAACAGGTGGGTTAGACTTGAATGTTTTAGTGTTCTTAAGAATTAAATAAACTAAAATAAAGAGCTTATTCACCTATTCCATATCCAACTTAAGCTAGCTCTCGGGTAAAGGCCTCCTCCAAATCATGCCATTTGACTCTGTCTTGAGCTAACTACTTCCTGCCAGTTACCTATTTACTTTTCGTTATAACAGTTTAAACTCTCGCGTTTTGTACACATATTTAATTACACAAACGGGTCTACCGCGATATATTTTCATTGTTTTTACCTTTAATTCCGACGTTTCAGCTGAGTTGCACCAGCTGTGGTCACGAAAAGACTGACAAATGTCAACGGAGATATTAATAAAACAACACTAAACTACCCGAAATTACTTTATAAAAATGTTCGGGGTAGACAAAGAAATTGCAGCTACCCGCTAAGTTTAATGTTTATTGTCCACGGCACGACACGCAACACTCACAGTATCCGTACACTGGTCCGAAGATATATCCGCTGGTTTCAACATTTGAATCACTGGTCCCCAAGTAGACGATAATTTGTACCCGTCCTCTCGATTGAATTTTTAGGGTGTTTTTTAATTTCAATCGTTTCTCTCACGATCCGTGGATAATAGTGTCGCTCGTTGGAGAGGACTTTGGGTTTATGTAGCTCAATCCTTTTCGTTGTAAGTCGTCTACCCAGCAAGAGTTTGGTTTGCCCTGTCTTCTTGTTCCTTTTGGGCTAAGCCTCTTAGGCCCACTTGCACCTAGGTGGAGTTACGCGACTATATTTTTCTTGTTGTTCACCGACTTTCAAGGAGTTTCAAAGAAGTCGCAATCGGGTTTAAGATTTTTTTGTAAAATAATAGTGTCAGTTCTGCGGCGTCTAGACTTTGGCAGCGTCTGGGCTAGTCGAATCAGTTCCAGCCTAGATTTAGTAAATTTACTAAGTTTAAAATCTCCGGCTTCCTTGGGGCGTGCTATGCAAATTTAAGAAAGCTACGCACTGCGCGCATAAACTCT
Organism: Cydia splendana; assembly: GCF_910591565.1. Classification (NCBI taxonomy): domain Eukaryota; kingdom Metazoa; phylum Arthropoda; class Insecta; order Lepidoptera; family Tortricidae; genus Cydia; species Cydia splendana. Next base: position 18,286,223 of record NC_085970.1, read on the forward strand.
ACGTTTCTGTAGATTAATGGGAATTGGATAAATAAGGTCTTATCGGACACTGTCTACATATACCGAATCGATTATCCGACACAGAGAGTGAATGATCACACGATTTCGGGTAATCGCCACAAAATCATAATAAATTGTGAATACACTAATTTGTATTGCAATTATTATGAACAACTCAAGCAACTATGTTTGCTTTTCTAAGCTACTGACCTAAGTATGGTAAAATGTTTAAAGTCGGTATTAAACTCAAGCCCTGGGGATGGATATTTTTTTAACAGCCTGAATGAATGTCCACAGGGCACATGCCTTTTCTCTTTCCCGTCATTTGAACACACGTACAACACATGCATAAGCTAGGTAGGTACTTCATTATTGGCAATTTACTTCCTAAAAACGGAATCCCAATCGGAGTCACAGACACAGCTAGTTGCGGTGTTTTACGTATGCGGACACGGGCTTAGCATAGATCTAGCCCATAGACTAAGAATCCTCTAGACGGAGTTTAGAGAAATTATTTCATGAAACCGATGGTGCCAAAAATACGGGGGTGCGGGGGACGAGGTGAGCGAGGTCCCGTGCCGAGATTGGTCCGTTCAAAGACACGGACGTCACACAAAGACACTTTCGACTCGAGTATGGAGTAAAACTACCGTATGCGTGGCAGAGGGGGTAGAGCTACTATGCTCAGTCTGGAGGATGTCTTGTATGTGTTCTAGCCTCTCCGGACGTGCGGTAGTCGTTATTAAAACTGTCGTTTTGCTAACACAGTGCGTAGCAGAGCCGCCGCTGAATTCCCAATGAGCCTGTCACGGAAGGGTTCCGTCGTTCCGTGACATTCGCCGCCCGACAAAGGTTTTTGCAAAACGAATTTATTAAACCCCTTGGTTTCCCGTATAAGTGGGGAAGTTGAGATTGATGGCTGAATCTATTAGAGTTGAGGAGCGAGTTTAACACTTCGGGGGTGTAAAAAGATTTTGAAGAAGGGTTTGTGTTCTTGACGACGGTTGTGATGGCCGACGGCCGATCTGCAGTAGGTATATAATTTGTAACTTTCTAATAGACCCTGACGGGTAATCCTTTGTCTATTGTTAAATAAAACCGCTCGTGCCACATGCCACAACCACCTGCATAAAAAATCGTTCGTGCACTTTACCCAGGTAATTGATTAACAACTCCTATGGGAATTGCAATAAGATTTTAAATTAACTAATGGATAAATATTTTGTTAGGATGTATGTGGTCCGTTCAACTCGCCGGTAGTAAGTACTTCGGTTACTTTTAATCGGTTAATTAACAACATTATTCATAAGAGACAGTTCGGTTTTCAAACTTGCACAGTTCACAGATGAAGTAAACCAGCATTTAAATGATAGGAAGCAGGTAATAGTGGTAATGATAGACTTTAGCAAAGCATTTGACACTTTGAATCACGAGACTTTGTATAAAAAACTTCAGCGAAGTGGTATACAGGGGCCCACACTGAATTGGTTTAAGCAGTATCACCAGCAAAGATTTAACACTGTTAGTATTGCAGGAGAGCAAAGTGATCTCCTGCAATCCTACCACGGCACAGCGCAGGGATCAATTTTGGGACCAACAGAGTACCTAATCTATGTTAATGACATGATTAATATATTCCAAAAGGCCTCAGTATACCAATTCGCTGACGACACATGTTTGTTGATTGCTAATAAAGATATGCGAGTGGCGGAGTGTCAGATGCAGAGTGAGTTCAATATGTTATGTAAATGGGCCCACGATGTTGGCTTGTCCATAAACTATAGTAAAACTAAAGTAATGCATATTTATTCTCCTTATGTTAAAATCTATGACACACCCAGGATCGTGGCCCACGAGCATGCATGCATGCACACAGCGCAGTCCTGCTGCAGGGATAACTGCGAGTCTTTGGAAGTTGTCAACAACCATACCTATTTGGGATTAAAAATTGACACCGCATTTAATTGGGGTCCGCATATTGATAATGTGTGTAATAGGCTAAGGGCTATTCTCAGTAATCTTTGTATAATTAAACAAAAAATGCCTTATAACATACTCCGTTTATTGTATATTGCTATGGCCGACTCCATAATTAACTACGGCATATCCAGCTATGGGCGAACCTATAAAACTTACTTACAACGAATACATAAACTACAGATTAGAATATTAAAAACTATAGTTCCGCTAAAAATAAAACAACAATTCAGACATAATTATGAAAACTTGTTTAGTTATTGCAGGGTGCTAAGTGTATATGATAAGGCTAAACTGGCTGTAATCTTAGAATATAAGCATTGTCTGGGAGAGCTGAAGAGATATAATAGACCAAATAACCTTCGCAGCCTACCCAATGAACCTAATTTTATGACTACTAAAAATAATAACGAATATGGTAATACGAGTAGAACCTGGTCCTCTTATGTTCCTAAAGCTCTAAACAGCTTTCCCAGTCATGTAATTGAAAATATAGATAAGAAACCTAATAATATTAAGGATATTGTTAAAAAGGCACTGATAGAGATAAATGTAAAAAGACTCAGTAGCATGTAAAAACACTTAATGGTAATGTTCAATAATGTTGATAGGGGTTGCTCCCCATGTCCCTTAGTTCTAATAATCTTAAAAATGTAAGATTAGTTCTAAGTTGACTGTATATTTATTCTTTTTTTTTTTAAATAAACAGTTTAAATTTTAATATTTTTTTTTTTTTTTTACTGAGTGCCGGCGAGTCGAACGCTACAGAACCAGTCTAAAATGTGTCATCGAGATGCGTAACAAAGGCGCGTTATCGGAGAGCGCACCTACACTGGTTTTTTGAGCGTTGGACTAGCCCGCGCTCAGGTGCCAAATAGAATATTTTTTTACTTAACAATAGACAAAGGATTAGCCGTCGGGATATATTAGAAAGCTACAAACTATACTTATTGGATATAAAAAATATGTCCGTCTAAGCTAACTCAGCAACGACTTTGACGTGACAAAGTGTTGAGTACCATTATAAAATTCATAATTTCATAGCAATTTAACGTTTATGGTGTTGGTGACACTGTCACACTCTGTAACTGCAAAGTCTGTGCAGAGTTAATTTGGTTTGTAGCAAACTGTCAAAAGATGGTGGGCTATTCAAGAGCGGTAGACATGTTTTAAAAATAGGAATTTTGCCGTGTCGTCTCAAAATCAGAAAACGTCCAAGTACCGAAATCATGTCTAAATGCCTAAAACAACTAAATATTCGAATACGTATGTTCGCCTATAAATAAAATGCATAAAAGTTCACGAGACTTGTAAGCCTCAAAACTGTAGTTTTCAAGTAAAAAAATGTATGTGCAATCTTAATTTCTTTTAATTGTTGAGTTCATTATTCTACAAAATATATCTCCATGTTACACAAAAACATGTACAAATGCATGGTATAATAATATACTCCGCCTGGTACTCCATTCCCGTCTTTTCTAGGTCACCTAACTGACACAAGCCTACGTCATCATGCGACAGCGCTATATGATAATATGCGATAGCGCTATATATAGCGGCCATGTTATTGTGACGTAGGCCTGTGTCACTCTGGGAATAGAAGACCATGTTTTATTAGACTATGTACAAATGAAATGACAATTGCTTAGCCCGGGGCATCCAAACGAGATCAAAATAAAAATCAAATTACCCCGGGCATTGCATCGAGGGGCCCTTAATTATAATCCCCTGCATTGCGAGACCCTTAACTTGACTTATAGTAAATTTTATTTGGGATTATTGATGATAACTTAATTATAATATTATGATTAGTCGATTGTGTAAGTAAGAAAATCGCTAAGCCGGAAGATTGAAATAAAATTAATAGTAAAGTGTCATTCTATGGAACTTGCTAACTGTGTAAACAAAAGTCACTAGTAAATTCGTCATTCTTTGACAATTTCAATATGGCGGTTTGTTTACATAGTTAGCAAGTTCCATAGAATGACACTTTATAGAGAATCGCACAAGTGACGCTAGCTTAGATACTGTCCAGTGATCATGATCCCAACAAAAACATAAATGTGAAATGAGAGCCAAGTTCAATATTAAGAATATGTGTCGTTGTTGACTCGCTGACAAAAGAATTGAGATCTATATGGGTGCCAAGTTCTGTGTTGTGTAGAAAATCCTGAAATTATAAAGGATTTGACTTGGCTAGTTTTTACCAACAAACCAAATTTTAGAAAAGTAGCCTATACGTAAAAACTAGCCAAGACAACTCCTTTATAATTTCAGGATTTTCTACACAACACAGAACTTGGCACCCATATAGATCTCAATTCTTTTGTCAGCGAGTCAACAACGACACATATTCTTAATATTGAACTTGGCTCTCATTTCACATTTATGTTTTTGTTGGGATATCATTACTTTTTGTACAGAAATTACTATAGTAGGTATTCATCATAAAAGCAGTTTGCCTAAGCTGAAAAGGAGACCCTAGCTAACGCGCGGTCAATTGTTAAAAAGTTTCAGTTTTCAGATTTTTTCTTTTTTATACGCCTCTAATAGTCTAGCTTCATGCCAAATATCAAGTTTCTAAGTGATCTAGAAGTGGGTTAGGTTTTTGGTTTATAAGTATTACCTAATTAATTTTTTTACATGTAAATATCAATAATTTCCAGTTTTCAGATTTTTCCCTCTATATAAACCTAATAGTTTACCTTGATGCCAAATATCAAGTTTCTAAGTCATCTAGAAGTGGGTTAGGTTTTTGGTCTATAAGTATTAATTATGTTTTTTCCATCGAATTATCAATAATTTCCAGTTTTCAGATTTTTCCCTATTTATACATCTAATAGTCTACTTTGATGCCAAATATCAAGTTTCTAAGTGATCTTGAAGAGGGGTTAGGTTTTTGGTCTATAAGTATTAATTTTTTTTTCCATCGAAATATCAATAATTTCCGGTTTTCAGATTTTTCCCTCTATATACACCTAATAGTCTACCTTGATGCCAAATATCAAGTTTCTTAGTCATCTAGAAGTGGGTTAGGTTTTTGGTCTATAAGTATTAATTCTTTTTTTTCCATCGAAATATCAATAATTTCCATTTATCAGATTTTTCCCTCTATATAGACCTAATAGTCTACCTTGATGCCAAATATCAAGTTTCTAAGTGATCTAGAAGTGGGTTAGATTTTTGGTCTATAAGTATTAATTATTATTTTTTCCATCTAAATCTCAGTAATTTCCAGTTTTCAGATTTTTCCCTCTATATACACCTAATAGTCTACCTTGATGCCAAATATCAAGTTTCTAAGTCATCTAGAAGTGGGTTAGGTTTTTGGTCTATAAGTATTAATTCTTTTTTTTCCATCGAAATATCAATAATTTCCATTTTTCAGATTTTTCCCTCTATATACACCTAATAGTCTACCTTGATGCCAAATATCCAGTTTCTAAGTGATCTAGAAGTGGGTTAGATTTTTGGTCTATAAGTATTAATTATTATTTTTTCCATCTAAATCTCAATAATTTCCAGTTTTCGGATTTTTCCCTCTATATACACCTAATAGTCTACCTTGATGCCAAATATCAAGTTTCGAAGTGATCTAGAAGTGGGTTAGGTTTTTGGTCTAAAACTATTAATTATTTTTTTTCCCTCGAAATATCAATAATTTCCAGTTTTCAGATTTTTTCCTCTATATACACCTAATAGTCTACCTTGGTGCCAAATATCAAGTTTCTAAGTGATCTAGAAGTGGGTTAGGTTTTTGGTCTATAAGTATTAATTATTTTTTTTCCATCGAAATATCAATAATTTCCACTTTTCAGATTTTTCCCTCTATATACACCTAATAGTCTACCTTGATGCCAAATTTCAAGTTTCTAGGTCATCTGGAAGTGGGTTAGGTTTATGATCTATATGTCAGTCAGTCACAAAAATGCCGGTTTTTAAACGTTAATTTATCAGTAATTGTTTGAGCTACGTTTATGAAATTTTGTATTTTAGACAAGCTAAGGGGCTTGAATAGATGTGCCAAATTTCATTAGTGTAGGTTAAGTAGGTTTCAAGTTGTGAAGGGATCAAAAGTAGCTCGAAATGGTTCGTGTAATATTACACACGGTTGCTGCGTCGCCAGTTCCTTTTTCTTTGAACTTGGCTGGACACGCTACCGCGTGTCTAGATGATGACTTTTAAATATACACGCCAAGTGCTACGTCACATTCACTGCCCCCGATGCACATGTGCGTCCACCGTCATACAAGTTTGTTCCTAGGCCACGTTACGCGCCCTGGGGGCCGATTTTTGAAATTCGACCGCTCGATTTTGTGTATTTCGTTCAATAATATCTCCACTACTAGGCATTTAAATTCTACTTATAGAATTGAACATGAATGGTCAATACCACTAGATTCCCAATTTCTATCGCTCGTATTTCAAAAATTAGCATTTCGCCGTTTTCCACCGATTTTCGAGTGACGAAATCGAGCGATCGAAATTCAAAAATCGGTCCCCAGAGCCTCTACCACCAGTTTTGACATTGACATAACGCTCACGTCTACGTAATTTACTTTCTGTACATCTCGCTTGCACTAATATGCGAGTACGAGCGAGATGCATAGAAAGTAAGTTACGTAGACGTGAGCGTATATGTCAATGTTAAAACTGATGGTAGACGTACTGGCAGTGAATGCGTTAAATAAGGTGCTCCTATACATTGCCACTACCAAGTTTGTGCGGATTTGGCGTAATCGGATTCTACCCTTACCATTTCCTTTCTTATTTATTTTTTGGATAACCTTTGGGGTAAATGAAGTGGACTATTAAGACAAGTAGATTTTATCCAACTAAGGCGTTTGTAAAAAGGAAGCTACCTACTCTAGAGAGGAGTGTAGAGCGCTTTAATAGTGTAAAACATAACACTCATGAGCCAAAAAGCCCCGAGAAAGTGAGTCGAAGAAATATAAATAATATTAAGATAATTAAAGATAACGAATGAGGAGGTGCTAAGAAGAGTGAATGAAAGGAGAGCTATCCTGAACACCATTGCAAATAGACGCGGAAAAATGATTGGACACTTAATACGACACGACCACATCTTTAAAACTATCCTGGAGGGGCGGATAGGATGCAAGCGGGGAAGAGGAAAACCCAGACGCAGCTTTTTGGAGCAAGTGAAAGAAAAAGTAGGGGTCGTGTTGTATCAAAAAGTCAAAGAGCTGGCGTAAGATAGGGAGAGCTGGAAAATACTCCACCGACAAGAGAATAACTCTTAAGTTAATGATGATGATGATGAATTAATTAATGAGGCGGATCGATTTAATACTTACCTACTCAACGCCTACTCTAATACTTGTCTACTCAAGTCACGAATGCACAAGAGCGAGATTAGCGATGTGTACCGTGTGGTGTCACAAAATGAGCTCTTTATCACAACGTGATGACCACGACAATTATTTCAGAACACAACAGCAAAGAAAAAGATATTTCATAAAACGCATAATGCAAAATTTTCGACACAACAATATTTTGCTCATATTTACGAGTCCAACCCTCACAATGCAATCGACTGCCGACTAGCGAATAAAAATCAATTGTAGAACAGAACGAGCAGCGGATTACGATGCACCAGCGCACACGCAAATTGCGCGCTAACCTGATTACAACTAGTTCCACATTGTCTTTAGCCCGCGGGCGGGCCCTGGATGTGACACCCTAGATGTGACACTACGTACAAGGATCGATTATAAGTTACGTGAAAATGGCCTGATAGCCTGATTACAATTAACTACTTCCACAGTTTCCACACTGTATTTAGCTCGCGGGCGGGCCCTAGATGTGACACCCTACCACTACGTAAGTGCAAGGATCGACGATACATTACATTTAAATTGCGCGCTTTATTACAACTAGTCCTACATTTTCTTTGGCCCGCGGTCGGACCCTAGATGTGACACCCTGGATGTGACGTTACAAATTTAGGTACCACAGCATAGATCATAACAACATTTTTAATATTGTCACACGCAAATTGCACGCTAACTTAATTACAACTACCTATAGTTCCACATTGTCTTTAGCCCGCGGGTGAGCCTTGATGTAACACCCTAGACGTGAGTCACGTGACGTGACACTAGAAAGGAAACTAGATTTTAAAAATAAACCAGTCAAATATTTTATATTACATTGACATTTTGGAAGCAGAAATGTTACAATTTGACCGCTCTGACAGATCAAATCCATAACAGTTTCAGAACAAAAACTTAAATTCAGAATCGGACTCATAGTTTTTGAGAAATAAAATATAATTGTCAAGTGGTATTTCCAGTATTTCACTATCATTGGAAAAAATAAGACCCAGAACTACTGAATTCCCATTTGTCGAATTTTGATGGAGCCGCAATGCATTATTGCTAAACTGATTTGGGTACGATTGAATTATCTCAAGTGGATATTTTATGATTTACCAGTTGGTAGTTGGTACTCGAAATAATAATTTATTAGTATGCTCATATCAGAAAATCTGATGGGCAGTTTATATTTGAACATATGAATTTATGAATTTATTTAATCTGGTTTTAGCAGTGTTAGAAATGAAAACCCTTTGTAAGTGTTGTACAATTTTTGTTGTTGTGTTTCAATAGATTTTGATGAATGTGGTTTTGTAATTTTTTTCAAGGTTTATGCGATGTGATAGACTATATTTTTCAAAATAGGACGTGCTATACGAAAAGATACATGCACAAGTTCAAGTGTTTTTTTCGAGAAAGTATTTCTCATAATGCATGTTTGTTTAATTATAATTATGTAGGTACTTAATGGTTTTGATTTTGGTCACAATTTATAACGACTAGTTTACAACAATAAAATCAAACACTGACCATTTATCTCCGTCCGTCAAGTCCAGCCAACATAATTAACAATCCCCCCTCCTCCCCCACCCCTGCGCACGCGCCGGCACGCGTCGGCACGCGGCGGTAATCCCGCGCACATCTCAATCGCAACAACTAATGAAGTGTGACAGCGGAGCGTAATGAGGGCAAGTATGGCGAATTAACACGCTGTGAAATTGGTTGTGTGTGTTTGTTTAAAGTACTCGTTACAAAGTTGTGTAATGTTAAGACCGAATTGTTTAAAATTTTGATCGCTCGAAAATTTCCCTGATCTATTAAATTTCGCAAGAAATATAAACGGAAATGCAACTTAACGATTGACAATCACAATTGGTCAGCTGAGACTTATTGCTGTCATAATGACAGAATCATAACTTAGTAGGGTGTTACTCACTTACTCAGTGTAGGAAGGGTGTTAGTGATCACGACGTTAAAAGTGTGAAAAAAAAATTCTGTTCCCTGAAAGTTGAGCAATTAAGACACTGGTCAGAAATCATATGTTTGTGAATCTAGGGCGGTAATATGTATTTTAACATTTCGTAGCACCATCTATGGCGTAGCTGAAGTTTGCGTAGAATCATAAAGATATTCTATAAGTATTTAAAACTGAAAAAAAAAAATCTGGGCCTTAGGACTAGTACATATAAGAAAGTCATAACTGTCATAAGTTAATACACAAGCACATGAGAGAGATTTTGTTATGTAAGTATTTTTATAAAAAATTTGAACCTACCGAATCTAATATTAAATCAAATAACACACGTCGGCAAAAAACATAACGGCTTTTGGAAAAATAGATACATTAGGTATAATATTTTTAAGATATATCAATAACAAACGTGTCTCTATTGTTTCCCATAAAGTTTTAAGTCATAATGTATTGTTTGTCCACATTTTCGTAAGTCATAATTTGTTTTTTCTCAGAAACGCGTAACTTTTCAGGATTGCCATAAAACAAACCTAACCTAACCTAACTTATCTATAGGATAACCTTACGAAAATCCTGAAAAGTTAACGGTTTTAAAATTATGACTAATGATTATCTGACAATCATTACATTTTGACTTTCAATAATTATGTCAAACAAAGGGATCCCATAGCAAACTCACATATTTATTATAGTTTTTATCAATTACAATAAACAACCATACGTCCAACACAACACAATAAAAAACCTCATATCCCCAGTGCCCAGTTCCCAACAGTTGTACTAACGATATCAAACTAACAATGCATTTATTATACGCATAATTTTTTTATTATATCGCCACGCGGCCAATGGGTTAATGTATGTATTAGTACAATGGGCAGAATGGTCGTATAAAGAGTGGGTGACAGTGATATGATGAATATGATGATATGATATCATAATCAAAATATGATTGGGGGAGCTTTGTTTGTTTTAGTGTTTATATGATATTGATCATTGTTAGTTAATTTAGTAATGGGTGACATGGATATTTTAATGTTGGTAGTGACACTTTCGACGGATTTCGTTAAAGACATTTAGCGGCTAAGTATTGCACTAGACGTGTGCGCCGATTAAACAATGATCGGCGGCGGCGTTTGCCGAAAAATCGGCGGCGGCGGCGTGATTTCGGCGTGAAATCGGCGTGACCTTGACTTCCAGGTTTCTTGAGAAAACCACCGTTATACCCGTCTATAAATATGAGTTAGAATAGAATAGAATAGAAATACATTTATTTATAACAAACAAACACAGATGACAAAAACATGTTGACCAGTTAATATGTGTTCTTAAGAAAAATCATTAATTTGTTGTTTTTCTTGAAAATTTGCTCAATCCAGGTTGCTGGTTAGTGAACTACGTATAGTTTGAATATGCTGTGAGTAAAATAAGGTTTGTAAATGAATATAGGATAGGTATAATAGCGTGATTCTTAAAAAAGTGGCATCGACAGGTTAAAGAAAATGAAAATCATTATTTTTTATTTTTTTTACTTTTAATAATGAAAAATATGTTTTACCACTTCAAGTACCCCAAATTTTCAAAAGGGAACGGAATATGAAGAAGTTATTTTCAAGACGTACAATAACCTATACATTGAACACAGGTTAAAGATAAGCAGGTTACAGTAAAAAATACATTCATTTTTATTTTTTCCCTTGAACGGATAATAATACGAATGTCTCACTTTTAGCATAGATGAATAAACCTTCATACAATATTAAAATGATATTATTACATTAGGCCCCATACCAAATTCGTAAAATAATCGAGACAAGTTAAAGTTAACATTCCGTTACAAAACCCCAGATTTCTGCCTTTAACCACTTGTCTCTACGAAACTACGAAACTTGGGTCATAATGGTACCCTACGGTGGTTAGCTTGATACTTACCTAATATTTTGCCATAGTTATGATCTAAATAATTTTTTCTGTGTATGAGTCAGATGCAATACCGCGCATATACAGGTTGGTACAGGTTAACAGAGAAAATATCCTCGGACAAACTTCATGCGTGAATATTGTTGTAAAAAAATATATATAAGGCCTGTGCAAAGTACGTTTTAAAAGGTATTGTTTGTGTTATTATATAGCATGATATTTTATCTACATAAATTGGTGCTTATAAAATCTAAAGAACTAAAACTGAAAGAGCGATGCTTTTGGACAAGACAGGTTACAGTAAAAAGTGCTACTCTTTATTTTATATAAATATAAGTATTAAATTTAAATAAAAATAATGACTTGGCCTCGATAAACATTGTTTTAGTTTATCTAGATACATTTTTGTTTCATATGAAAAAGAGCAAATAAACATACATTCAATTCAAAAACTCGATGACAGGTTAAGATGCCACTATTTTGAGAATCACTCAATAACTTGATTTCCCTAGTAACTGGCTTGCATTAAGAGGTTACCTGGCCCCAATCACCTTCGATTCGATCTGTAACTCTCCGTTTTCTCAAGCTTTCCATGGCTTATCCTATTAAAAATGAGGTTCTTTATCAAAACAGAACTTCGCATATCCTTGAAATTTGCTAGACATAGAGGACTGCTATGGTTTTCTTGTCGTACAAGCATCAGGCTCACAAGACGTATCTTCTTTCTCGTTTTCTCATTGCTGAGGATCGCGACCACATGTAATTTGTCTTCATTTCGTGGCGTCATAAGCCGTATGGACTGCACGGTGCAGACTGCCGCAAGCCGACCTCTTCATAGCGTTCGACCATCTCACACATGCTGCAATTCGAGCACGTTTGCCATTCATTTCTCCACATTATGCGTTTAATAATATGTCCGAAGAATGTAAGGGTTCACCTATGGCATGTTGGGAAGAGCTGAGTGGTGATGAAGGGAATGGAGGGGTTTGTTCATCTAGCTGTCCGAGGTATAAGCAGCAGTCTTCGTTCGTTTGTTAACAGTTGACGGTTAACGTTAACAGGTGACAATTATTGGTGTCAAATAGTTTCTGCAACTGGCTATTCAGTTTAATTTAATTAATAAATTATGTGTATATTTAATAATTGTAACATAAATAATACAAAAAAATCCATATTCTAATCCAAAAACCAACTTGGAATAGCTAATTAACAACACTCAAGGTCACGCCGATTTCACGCCGATCATTTATCGGCGGCGGCGGCGTGGTCAAAAAGCCCGGCGGCGGCGGCGCGCCGGCGCGGCGCACACGTCTATATTGCACTGTCCTACTAACCAGGTGTTAACCGGTTAAACCTCCCAGTATCAAATTGTACTGGTAACCATGGTAACTGCAGGTTTAACCAGTGACGCGGGTAAGTGAATGGTGCAAGTGGCCCTAAGTGGGTAAAAGAAACACGTACCTAGGTAGTCAATGTATGGTGTTTCTTAACAATATCTCTATAAAAAAAATGACTTAATTTTTTTTTTTTTATATAAAATCATTATTTTAAAATTCTTATTATAAACCAGCAGTTGGTTTACTTAATTTTATATGGATTGTTTTTTTTCTATTTTACTTAAGGCAAAAGTATTAATAATAATATCTGTCTCTCGTCTCTTCGGATTGGCCAAGTAGCTAACAAATATCTGAACACGACTGATAATGCTTTAGTCAGTCAGTTAAATTAATAACAAAGGTTGTCTGGAAGAGATCGCTTTTTAGCGATAAGGCCGCCTGTTGTTTAACCTCTTCTTCCTGTATTATTTGTATTGTTTTCTGTAATGAGGTGTGCAATAAAGAGTATTTGTATTGTATTGTAACAATGGTTTGGGACTTGAAGAAGCAATATCATGAAAGGTAACCAATACCTACCACACAAGTATTTGTTTGATTCGAGAAACTCAAAAATGGCAATTACTACCCCATTCGATTAAAAAAGGGCTGTCATGTTCAAAAAATGGCATTCGTCGAATCCCACAGTCGGCACCAGACGCCACTTGCGTTCGCACGAAATAAAAATTCGATAAAAAATGTCGTCGCCACGCGGCGGGGCATTATTCGATAACTGTCGGGGGCGGTATAAGACTATTGAGGACAACCCTAATTTTACTATCGCGAACTACCAAAGAAAATTCAACCTTAGACTACTAACTATAGGCTTTAATTCTGCTTGAGCAAAGCGGTAATCTAGTTAGATTAAAGCAGTAGAGATTCGACTTTAAGCAGGGGTGTTAAGGCAAGTTTTTGCGTGGGGTTTAGGAGCTTAATAAAATAGGGTTGCCAGAAGATTTCTCTATTTATTGGTGGAAAGGCCGCGTGTCAGATCTAACACCAGTTTTAATATTTTTGGTCGCGTGCCCTACGCGTGCGGCGCTTTGATAAAAAACTATAGGCCAAATAATTCCAGTTATATTGTCATTTTCGTAAATGCTGTTTTTTTACAAGGTTTCCTTTGTGGTTGATGGCTGGACGTCATTACCAAATTGGATGGCTCTAAATAGCTATTGTGGTGAAAGGGATGGCAAATCGCGGTTGGAACGATGTATTCACATGCTAAATTTTAGATTGCTTGAACATTTTAAAGCGGAGTAATTGAGTGCGAGCAATTACAGACTAAAATATAATACGCTTTATCTCAATAATCATGGTAACGACTTTAGATTTTAATTGTATACCTACATATGGAATAGACTAGACGTAAATTATTGATTATTTAGTGGGTTATTCTATCATAATTCATAGCACATAATTATGGTTTTCAACTTGAAATTGTGTCATTTAAATACGTTTAACCTATGCAAATAATTTTGGTGTTACCTATTCACTAAACAGTTATGACGTTTATATTTTATTTAGATATATGTAGGTGCTTTGTTTATTAAAATACTCTATCACCGTAGCGCGCTTTTCCAAAAGTAGCAAAAAATGCCCAAATCCTTTATCTGTACCTTTTTCTTTAGAAAAAAAGATCACTTTTACGATTTTTAATGTGTACTTACTTACAGTTACTTGCAGTTACTTACAATTTGCTTTAATATTTTTTGTCGCAGTTTCATTAAATTTGTTATATAGAACTATCCTTAAAATACATATTTGTTGAAAGTTGGCATTAAAAGATAAACTACTAAACGCTTTTAAAGCGTAAAATCGGAGATAAAGTTCAAATATCATACAAGAATACTGTAATTTTTCAAAAACTGGTACTTCTTCTTATTCTTATGAAAAGGTTATCGAATTATTAAATTAAATCTTGCTATCATTCTCAGATTATTACCGTTAAAAACTTCAATTTATTCTTATTAAACTCCTAAACGCTACTACTAGCGCCATCTATCCCCGCCAATCCTCACTAAACCCGCCCTCGTCACAATTTCCGTTCACGTGCCGCGATATCGTCGCGAATGTCGCGATACAATAGCGATGTCAGAGCGATACAATGACGCCGGGGCGTCACAAAAGAGACGTCATCGCTGCGTCATAATAGAGGATTATTACGCGGACAACAGGAAATTGGCCCTTCGAGGGTTTTTGGATTGGAATTTGGGGGGTTGATAATTTATTAACTGTTATCTGTTACGTTAAAAATTGCAACATTAAATTTAATTACTTATTAGATATGAACTTATCAAGATTTCTTTGAAAAATGAAAAATCGGATTTTCAGTGGTTAACTACAAATATGCAAGTTACTTACCTAGTTCATTTAGAAGTTACAATACAACTAAGGTTTACTCGGTAATTCCGAAATTCGGATAATTCCGAAATTCAGATGAAAATCACCCAAAATTCCATCATAAAAAAAGTCTCTTTTCGGAATTATCCGACAGTTTTCGATATTCGGAATTACCCGAATACACCTTATATATCTCGGAAAATTATAGAAAACTTTACAAGAATTAACTAAAGTAAGTTTAGATCTCGAGAAGTAGTTATCTCATAAGATATGTTGAGTTTCCGATACTTTTCCATGTGAAAATATATAATTTTAATTTTTGAAAACCCTTTGTCGGTACAGCAGTACCTAACCTCCCAAGACCCAGAAACAATTGTTTTGTTTTTGAAATTGGAACCCTCTACTTACTCAATAAAAGTTCAAAATAGATTTTGGAATATGTACAAAAAATTGTACGCAGGGACTTAGGAGGCTAAGGCTCTAGGTATTTTAATTTAAACAAGTTGCTCTCATATTTAAAACATTTTCGAATATATTTAAAACAAAACGCCTAAAGCTACAACAAACAACTAAACTTGGTTTCGCTTAACACTACACCTAAATCAAAACTTCATTTTCCACTGTAAAACAAACAAAATAAATAAAATAAGTATTTTCAGTCGGAGTCGGACAGGGGGATGCTTTCCTGAAAAAGAAAAC
Organism: Cydia splendana; assembly: GCF_910591565.1. NCBI lineage: Eukaryota > Metazoa > Arthropoda > Insecta > Lepidoptera > Tortricidae > Cydia > Cydia splendana. The sequence goes on from NC_085970.1 coordinate 18,301,843, forward strand.
CTTCATTTATGTTCATGTTGTTTATGTTACAGATTTTAAAAGGCTCAAAATACATTTTCACCTTAGCAGCGCGAACATGGATACTTTGCTGCTTAAAAACAGTGAGCAAAATCGCATTTTGCTTTGAGTGCGGTTTGGGTCCCTTACTACGCTCAAGAATCTAAATTCGATTATTATAGAAGCTTTCGCTTGCACGGGACTCAACATAGTCACTCGAAGATATATCAAACTTTGCTCACATTGTAAACTCATCACAAAAACCACCCGTTGTTGTGTTTCTATTTGGCTCTACTCGGTAACAATTAATACCATATCTCATTTCTCAATATGTATACTAACATCAGAAGCGGTTTCTTACCTCGAACTCTCCTATAAATATATCGGAGTCATCGGAGTGCGGCGGCTGGTCTATGTTGTCCACTGCCGTTATCTGAGGACCTGCGTCATACAAAATTAATAATTGAAATTGAGCTTAGCCCACAAGATGGACAGACGACCTTATTTAAGGTCGCCAGAAGACGCTGGATGCGGGTCGCTTCCAACCGGTACGTATGGAGGTCCAAGGGGAGGCCTATGTTCAGCAGTGGACCTCTTATGGCTGAGATAATGATGATGATGATTGAGCTTAGAACGACAACATAAATACGATGTATCATATATTATGATTGACCTGAAGGATCGTGTGTACCGACTGAACGACTATTTCTGCTCCATCAGACCCTAAGCAGTTCATGTGGAAGTTCTTCTTTCCTTGTTATTTTATACGCAAACTACCCCTTCCATCTGATCTTGGCGCTTTATCGGTGGTATCCTTGCCTATCCGAGTTTTAACTCCGTCAGTCTTTTCCATCATCAGACTCTAAGGCCCACTTGCATCATCCCACTAACCCGGGGTTAAGCGGTTAAACCGTTAACCCAGTGTCAAATTGTAACCACGGTAACTTCAGGCTTAGCCGGTTAACCCCGAGTTAGTGGAATGGTGCAAGTGGGCCTAAGTCGTTAATGTAGTGATTCCTTACCTAGTGGGATACATTCCATGGGCTCGAACAGATCGGTGATCAGATCTAGTGGCGGCGATGGCGCTGGCGGCGGTAGTGAGCAAGATGAGATGCTGGTCCCTGTGAGAGTTATCAAAATTATTACACTGTGTTATTGTACTAGCGATCCGCCCCGGCCTCGCACGGGTTACAGAAAACCTTAACAAATTATACACCTTAACTTTCCTCGAGAATCACTCTATTGATAGGTAAAAACCGCATGAAAATCCGATCAGAAGTTTTTAAGTTTATCGCCAACATACAGACATACAGACAGACGCGGCGGGGGACTTTGTTTTATAATACGTATAGTGATTTGACAGTGGGCCTGGGGATGCATATCAAAATGACAATATCGCTGCAACATTAGACAAAAAATTCGATGACCTATTGAACTTAAAAAAGTTTTTCTATTCTAGATACGATCATTGATAAGCAATCGAGTATCCTCAATTTTTTTACACTCGAGTTCAATATTATAGTATTGCGTGTACCTGTTTTGAAATCAAAATCCTCCTCCGAGGAACTCCTACGCTGCTACTGCGAGGATGTAAATGGGAATGTAGTAAGAAAATACAATTATGTGACTTACCAGGTTTGACAACGTCCTCGAAGCTACGCGCAATATGACGCTCTAGAGCTGGCATATGCGACGGCATGCATGCTGTCAAGTGTGGTTCCATGCGGGACTCCATTCGTGGCAGTAGACGTGGTGGAGACGGTGGAAGCTCCTGCTTGATGGTGCACGGCTTCTCCGGTACTTCTCCTACTGCAGAGTAGGATATTTAGTTTAGGTTCGTAACACTTGTTTAGAGCAAATTTGACTGACAATACCTTCGGATTATTTTTATGCAAGCAAGATTTATTGCTGTAAAAAACATGTGTAAATAGCCTTTATCTAACTCATAAACAACGCATTCTAATGGCACAGCGAGGTTCTTGAACGGCTATAAGTACTTACGAAGGCCACAAACATATCTCCCACGATCTTATTTGTAGAGCCATAAGAGCGTGTATATTTTTGTGGCCTTCGAAGAGTAACATATTATTGCAGGTGACTGTACTATTTTACACAGTGGTCACCATTGGCACACGGATCTGCATCACTCACCATCAGCATAGATGCATCAGCATGTGGTACGCATGGTGAGGTTCTTGACCGACTAATTGTAGATGTAGTTTGATCTGTAAGACCACAGTGGCTACTTGGCTACCATTGGCACACGGTACAACACTTACCATCAGCGGAGAATGCGGTGTGGTACGCATGGTGTAGTTCTTGATCGACTAATTGTAGCTGTAGTATGATCTGTAAGACCACAGTGGCTACTTAGCTACCATTGGCACACGGTACAACACTTACCATCAGCGGAGAATGCGGTGTGGTACGCATGGTGTAGTTCTTGATCGACTAATTGTAGCTGTAGTATGATCTGTAAGACCACAGTGGCTACTTAGCTACCATTGGCACACGATACAACACTTACCATCAGCGGAGTGCGGTGTGGTACGCATGGTGTAGTTCTTGATCGACTAATTGTAGATGTAGTTTGATCTGTAAGACCACAGTGGCTACTTGGCTACCATTGGCACACGGTACAACACTTACTATTAGCGGAGAGTGCAGTGTGGCACGCATGGTGTAGTTCTTGATCGACTAATTGTAGATGTAGTTTGATCTGTAAGACCACAGTGGCTTGGCTACCTACCATTCGCACAGGGTACAACATTTACCATCAGCGGAGAGTGCAGTGTGGCACGCATGGTGTAGTTCTTGACCGACTAATTGTAGCTGTAGTTTGATCTGTAAGACCACAGTGGCGACATGGCAACCATTGGCACACGGTACAACACTTACCATCAGAAGAGAGTGCGGTGTGGTATGCATGGTGTGGTTCTTGAACGGCCAGATGTAGCTGCCCTCCTGCTTTGATCTGCGGAACCACGGTGGCTACTACTGGTACACGGATTTGAACTGCACTCTTCATGTCGGATGAGCCTTGCTCCTAAAACAAAACAAGTCAACAAATTCTAAAATAAAAAGAAATATGAAAAAATAATTGAGGCATATGGTCATAATATGCAGTGGAGGAACTAGAGCGAAAACAAAGTATAGCGTATGCAAAGGACAAATTTGGTCATGGTGGTCAAATAGGCCAAGATGTCTTGCAAGATGCCTTTGAAATTTATTCGAAAAGACCATTTGTTGAACTAATATGAAGATTTCTGATAGTTCAATAGGATGGCTATTTTACCTGAGACCGGGTACTTTCAGAATTGTTCACTACTATCTTTCCTCCGATCCTCAAATCATCTGCGGTGGCGGGAACCAGCATCTAAAAAGGATAGTAACACTTGAAACAAATCCTTATTTGACCAATAAAAAAATTACACGTCCAATCAAATAGTTTAAAAAACTTACTTGCTTCCCTCCAGGAATCTTAGTATCAATCACTTTCACGAGAACAGGCGTACTGTTATCCGGCTTCAACAAAGCAAATGGTGTCTGCCTGGTGGCCAGAGCTACCCCCATGTGGTACGTCTTTATGGGGTCCACTATGACTCCATTGCACATGGTACTCCAGGGTAGGTCGTTGCTCCAGTCGCTGGACTCTAGGGAGGGCGAGGATTTTGGGGTCCATGAGGAGGAGGATAGTTCAATGGAGGTGCCCATGTAGGGGCCGACGGAGGAGGATACTTCGCATTGGTCGACTGAGGTTCTGGAAATAGACAGGTTAATATAGTGTGTTGTTCTGTTAGTCATTTTAGGGTCAAGTATAAACAGTGGAGGAAAAAGGAGGAAAAAATTACGTATTTATGAATACCTGGTAATGGCATACCTGGTGGAAATTTGGAGAAGCGCTGGTGGCCTAGCGGTAAGAGCGTGCGACTTTCAAGATGTCGCGGATTTAAACCCCGGCTCGCACCAATCAGTTTTTCGGAACTTATGTACAAAAAATCATGTGATATTTACCAGTCGCTTTTCGGTGAAGGAAAACATCGTGAGGAAACCGGACTAATCCCTTTAAGGTCTAGTGTACCCTTTTGGTTGGAAGGTCAGATGGCAGTCGCTTTCGTAGAAACTAGTGCCTACGCCAATTCCCGGGATTCGTTGCCAAGCGGACCCCAGCCTCCCATTGAGCCGTGGCAGAATGCCGGGATAACGCGAGGATGAAGAAGATACCTGGTGGAATCAGGCTGACTTTCAGAGACAGTGCTGGCGGCACGAGGGGTGTTGGTGCGGCCGCGGAGGATAGCTCCATTAGCGTCTTCGGAATGAGCCTGGTGAAAGTTGGAAAATTTTATAGTCATAAAAGGAAGCGTCCATCAGTGGAAAATGTCAGTAAGCCTAGGATAGTGATGATAACATATACTTAAGTAGGTAGCAAGAGTTTTTTAAAGTATTGATTTTGATGCAGCATTTCCGTTTAATCCCGTCCAACCGAAACGTATTAGCGTCGTAGCAGCTAACTAGTACCTAAGAGTATTTCGGCGGCCGATGGTAAAATCAGGCTGATCGTAAAGTTCCTGTGTACCTAATGTTTTGACGGTAGTCACATTAAACCAATAGACAGGTAGGATAGGCTCGTTAGGTGGCTTCAGATGCCCGAAGGGAATAAGGCAAACTGTCACAGTCTCACTCAGGAAACGAGACAATGATTTTCACGATTCACGATATGCCTAGGAATTTCATGATCTGCCTGATTTTACGATCGGCCGCCGATATCTATACCGAAACGTAGATCCGTGCATTAGGTAAGGTACCTACTGAATTATAATATTTTACATTAGAGTTCACTAATTACTAACGCAGATCCACGTTCAGATGAAAGGTTTTAGTACGGGAAGTAGTGTCATAATAAGGTACACATTTTGGTATCGGATGAATTCACTTAGCACAGATGTAATATACGTAAAGCGAAGCTAATTGAGCCCGGTAAACATCCGCCACCCCCTGGCAGGTAGGCAGGGGGGGGCAGTCAAAGTAATTTGTAATGGATTCAAACATTGAACTCCTTTTTAGGGTTCCGTACCCAAAGGGTAAAACGGGACCCTATTACTAAGACTTCGCTGTCCGTCCGTCCGTCCGTCCGTCTGTCACCAGGCTGTATCTCACGAACCGTGATAGCTAGACAGTTGAAATTTTCACAGATGATGTATTTCTGTTGCCGCTATAACAACAAATACTAAAAACAGAATAAAATAAAGATTTAAATGGGGCTCCCATACAACAAACGTGATTTTTGACCAAAGTTAAGCAACGTCGGGAGTGGTCAGTATTTGGATGGGTGACCGTTTTTTTTTTGCTTTTTTTTTTGTTTTTTTTTTTTGCATTATGGTACGGAACCCTTCGTGCGCGAGTCCGACTCGCACTTGCCCGGTTTTTTAATCCCTTAGAGGATGAATTTTTAAAAACGCAAAAATTGCTATTCTTGTATTCTAATAATATGCGCATATAAAAAGTTTCAAGCCCCACACTCGAAATAAATTTTAATCTCCATACAAAACTTCAACCCCTATTTCGCCACCTTAGGGGATACATTTTCAAAAACGCTGAAATTAGTATTCTTGTATTTTAATGATATATCTTTTAACGAAGTTTGAAATTCCTAGCTTAAAATAAAACATGAACCCCATACAAACTTTCATCCCCTTTTTAACCCTCTTAGGGGCAGAATTTTTCAAAATCGCTTCTTATCTCTTGTACACATTATAAATGTAACCTGGTGTGCAAATTTCAACTTTCTGGCATTTGTAGTTTCGGCTGATAATTGTAATAGTTGAATAAAAAAATTGCAAACCGATTTTGATTTGTTCGTCAATATTTTTATTTTTTCTATTAAACTGTACATTAAATGTGTCAAAAATGAATTCCTTATGCCCGATTTATCTGGAAATGATACCAAACTCGAGGTGGTAGGTAAATAGAAGCCGATATGCGGCGTGTAACTTTGGATACCCCCCTGCATATCCACCAGGGGGTGGCGGATGACTACGGGGCTGGATTGGCTTAGCTTAGCATCTGTGCCAAGTGAATTCATCCGATACCAAAATTTGCACGTCCCATACATTGGGTGACACTACTTACCTAACTACATTAACAGTCATACACAGTGTAAAAGACAAATACAATTATTTCACCTTATTTTTATGGCACACGAGGTTAGACTGCTGGTTGAACCCCTTGAAACAAATGTTGCAACGGTAAGGGCGCTCGTTGGTATGAGTGAACAAGTGGTTTCGTAGATTGCCTGAAAAAAAAAAACATAAACATGTACCTTTTAACCGCCATAGAATTTTTCATCGAGCGTGCCCGTGTCGCGAGCGGTACACTCGCGAAACGGGCACGCTACACGAAGATTTGTCTTATTTACAAGACCACGGTGAAATGAGCCCGATTTTGTATGTCTTATATATCAGTCTACAGCGGTTAAAAGGTTAATCGTGCTAAAATCTAAACGAGGATCAAATATAAAGGTAAATAAGGAAATGATCTGGATTAGGGAAAAAGGTATAATGGGGTCAATTAGATGATCAAAATTTTATACAAGTTCCTACTATTTCGAACAATAGATACATATTAAGGTAATATTGTTTTGAGGACTTTTAGAAGCTGGACACCTGCAGGTGTGTTATTATCACGGTTATCGCGAACGACATGACATGATGAATGCTATACTTGTATCTTACTACCGCACGGTGTCAGAAAGTATGCTGTTTCTTGCACGATAAGCGCAACCAAAGTACTCCTGTAGAAGATAATAGGGATGAGGATTGAGGAGGGTTAACCTTTCTGGTGGAATCCTTTAGGGCAGAGGTGGCACTTGTAGGGCTTGACGTCCGAGTGGGTCTTCCGGTGGGAGATCAGGGTGGACACGCGGTTGAACGTTTTGTTACATACCTAGACAAATGGAATGGTTTTTAAAGGATAACTTGTTAATCTAGACCAGGGGTCTCCAAATCCCAGCCCTCAAAGCGAGTGCCCACTGACCGGCCCGCGGGAGCCAGGCTCCAGGGGTTCAGCATTCATTGAGAGTGGAACTGTTCCTAACAGCAGCAATCAGACACCCTATCCCGGCGCAAAAACCGACGGTGGCCCGCGCGAAAGTTTCTGAGGCGCAATATGGCCCTCAGCTAAAAAAGTTTGGAGACCCCAGATCTAGACTATCTACAGGGGCGTATTTGGAAATTTGGCGCCCCGGGCCAATACGTTTCGGCGCCCCAGAAGTCAAGGAAGAAAAACAAAATGCAATCCGATGCCGCCCCTATATGCCGCCCCTGGGGGTTGGCGCCCCGGGCCATGGCCCGGATGGCCCTAGGGTAAATACGCCCCTGACTATCTAATGACAAAAGGATTTAAAGGACAGGACTGGAGCAACTCTAAAAGCAACTGGACGAAGATTTTCACGTAAGTCCACAAGTGTTTTGGCTGATCACTACCTATTAAGACCTAGATTAAAGTGTAAAAATTACGCAGACGTAGTTATTAGTGACGTAGTTCAAGATTCTTAGGGTTCAAGGCCCAGAACTTCTAGTTGAAAAGACGCCACATTTAGAAATTTGTTCTGAATATGCAAAGTCCTGATCTGAACTTATGATTATCAATCGTATTACGGCACAAATCTTATTACCGCTTTATATATAAGAGCCTAGAGGGTAGCCTTCCATTGTCACTGAAGCGAAAACTCTTCGACATGTGTATCCTGCCCGTCCTAACCTACGGTGCTCAAACATGGTCACTCACAGAGAGTCAGAAGTCCAAACTGAAGGTCTGCCAACGGGCTATTGAGCGCAGCATTTTAGGTGTGAAGGTGAAGAGGACTGATCGTATCCGAAACACCACGCTGCGCGCAAAAACCCGTATTGCTGACGTCGGCGAGAAGACTGCTAGGCTCAAATGGGACTGGGCCGTTCACGTCTGCCGCATGCATCCAGACAGATGGGCTAGTGTAGCTACCAAGTGGATGCCAGAAGGAGAGCGCGGACGCGGCAGGTCAAGACGGAGATGGCGGGACGACCTAGACACCTTTCACAGTAACTGGCCAGACCAGGCGCTATGTCGGGAGTCGTGGAAGACAAAGGGAGAGGCCTTTGCCCGGCAGTGGGACACCTTAATTATTAAGCCTATTATAGGCTAGCAAAATATATATATATATATATAAGAGACAGGCGTAGTTTTGTCATTATCATCTTGTCAGTATCATCAAATAATTTATGTTTATCAACTCATAGCAATTTTATAGACATTCTGACCCTTATTTATACATAACACACCTTACTAATCCACAGTCAATACCTCCGTTCTGTGTGCCTAAATTTATCAGTTTTTAGTTTTTAACTGTGCTCTGAAATTTGTAGTATAAAGAACAAACATTTATTCTATTTAATTCAAAAAGAACGATCCGTTTGAACTTTGCTTTGCAGTTGACATCCGTTTAACCCGTTGCTGACAAATTTTTGATGCGGAAATATCCGCCACTGTCATGGAAATACAAGAATGCAATAAATACACCCCAAAATCTATTATCACAAAAGAAACATGTAATTGACGTGGTTACTCCCTTGGGACCCGGGGGAACAATTACAACCCCTTTGGTGCAAATTGGCCGCAAAGGGGTAGTTTTGAACGTCATTTTCACTGATAATGAGCGAAGTCGATGGTGGTCGAATCAAATTGGTGCCTACATAATACATACTGTCTCATAAATAAAAGTGGATGTGGTGAAGTGGAATTGATCTTGAAGTCTTTGAAACGAGGAATTTAACAATGACACAGTGTTTTGGGCACAATAATGAACATGTAGGTAGAGTTTTCCTCCTCGTTTCTCTTGAAATGGTGGGGGGACTTTGGTAATTTATCTTCATTTAATGTTGTGTGCGGTGGGTTTGACTGGTGGTATGTTGGTTGATGAGTCAAGACAGGTACCACGCAGCCGTAAGGCCGCTAAGTCGAGGATCTGATGCTGTGTTACTGAAGGTGTCAATTTGTCTGTAACTATTTCATCTAAACTGGGCCTTAATGTATTTATCGCCTAAAATAAACTTGAAAATAACTCGCGGTGTTTCGCAAGGTACAGTTGCCAGATCAGATATATGGGAGCGGCCAAGGTGCTCACAAATATTTGAACACGCCTCTACGAGTATTGTCAAGGCGCTAGAGAGCGTGTTTAGATATTTTTGAGCACCTCGGCCGCTCCGATGTATCTGATGGCGACTGTACCTCGCAGGCGTAATGACGCTTGGCGGAATGTGTGGCGTGGTGCTGGTTCAAGCTGATCTGCTGGTTGGTGTTCGTGAAGACGTGTGTTGTGTGTGCGTTCACAGTGGAAGTTGTTTTGTATGTAGTTGACATCTGTAGATCTTCAAGCAGTAACGGTATATGTGTACACCTTCAAGCAGAGGTGGTATGTTACCTCGCAGCCGTAAGGGCGCTCGGCTGAGTGTCGCAAGTTTTGTGATGAGACCTGGTTCGGCGCACTCGCTGACAAGAGGCAGAAATGACGACAAGGTGTCTCAGTACCGGTTTCCGCAAACTTCTCTTATCAGACCTGTGGTAGACCATGTCGGTCTCGCATCGGTCTATTCAGCCACCAAAACGGTGTTTCTCCGGTTTTACGCCCATAAATCGTCTGCAATAGACGAAAAGGCCTATGATGTATAAGTATATGGTACCTCGCAGCCGTAAGGGCGCTCGGCTGAGTGGATAGCGCGGTGCTGGCTCAAGGTGGAGAGCTGCCGGAAGCTCTTGCCGCAGGTGTCGCAGTGGAAGTTCCTCTCGTCTGTGTGCGTAGGCAGATGGCGCATTAACGTGTATTGGTGCTGGAACTCTCTGCTGCCTGGGAGCAAAGAACAAAATTATCTGTAGCCGGTATGCGTAACAGCTGGAGTTTGATGACATCAAACAAAGTTCATCCAAAAGATGGGCGAAGATATACCTATAGATAAATCTTAAATTATTTCAGATTCGATTGACATTTTCTATGAATGATTGTCACGACTTGGCTAATAGCCGGGTCCACACAGAGCGAGCATACGCGCGAGGCCATTTCCTCGCGCACAAAACGGCTAGTGTAGCCGTGCCTCGCGCGCGCCGCCTCGGCCGAGGCTCTGTGTAGACCCGGCTATTGGCATAAACTTTACGAATAATAGACGAGAGGAAATGAAAACTTAAGGGATCAAAATTACATAAGACTTACAGATGCCGCACTCCCACAGTTTAACGGTCCGTCCGTGTCTCTTCACGTACTTGACGTAGTGGAACCGCGAACGGGGATCCGTCTTGTCCACCTTGCAGGCGCCTTGGGTGCCTCTACGCTCATTAGATACTGCTGAAACATTAAAAATAAAATATCTTGAGTAATTTTGCTACATTAATCTTTCACATCTCCTAGTAATAGTAAGTATTTTTAGTTATTTTTAGAATCTTTTAACTAGAAATTAGAATAGAAATTTTACTTTTATCGCGGAACAAATTATCAATAAATTAAAATTTAGAAATGATCGCACTGGCCTCTTATTGATAGATGTGTTCCATCCAAGTTGAATGCAGGAACTTCGCTCGCTTGTTCGATAATCCAAAAAAGTATGACGTAGAGCAATGAAATGATCAAAGTGGGCCATTTTATTTAAAGTTGTCCCCTACACTTTTTTTTTTCATAATTGGGATTTTTTTATGTTATTTTTACTCAGAATCTTGAGCTCTTTTGATCCTAACAGGAGAAAAAAAGTGTCCCAAGATTTCCATACATTTTTCGATCTTTCCATTCCGAAACCGCCATACAAAATCTATGAAAAAATGGTAACGGAGTGGGAAAAAACCTTGGGACCTTTTTTTCTCCTATTAGGATAGAAAGAGCTCGTCATTCTGAGTAGAAATAACATATAAATTCACAATTAAAAACAAAAGTGTAGGGGACAACTTTAAATAAAATGGCCCAAGTACACAAGCAAAAAGGTTATACCTAACCTAACCTTGCAACAGCGAAATACACAAGCTGTTTAAAATAGGCTGGATGTATAAAGGGCGGCCCATAAAACATGGCGGCAGTGGCAGTCCATTTGCGAGATTAAAATACGCCTACAGGATGCAATCCATTTCATTTGGAAAAAGGCTTATTACAGCTTGCTATGTTTTTTAGGAAGCTACGTAAATATTACCTGTTCCAATGTTAAAATAAAATATATGTATTTATAGAGTGTTCGGAAAGAGAAGAGTCGTGGAATGTATTGGGCCCTATTATACATGCCACGACTCTCTTTCCACACAGACTAGTTATTAATAATATGTATAGGCAGTTACACATTTGCAGACGTACCACCGCCCACACTGTTAACTGACAGTTCGTAAACCTTATTACAAACGGCATAAGGTCCACCGATGGATACTTAAAGGGGCCACTGATTAACAGTCCGCCGGACGGTATCGGCTTGTCAGTTAGAACAAAATTTTGACAGTTCCAAACAACTGACAGGCCGATACCGTCCGGCGGACTGTTAATCAGTGGGCCCCTCAAGAGTGTTGCTGTTTGTAGGTAGGTATCTAAGCTGGCAAGGTGTTCAAAATGAACTAGGTACGACTATGTTGTTAGAGGACTAAGCGTGTGTAGGTCATTTGAATACCACGTCCGCTTAGCTACTTTCTGTTTCTGCTGCTGACTAACTATAGGTATGCTAGTTTTAGTTGCAAATATTACTTTCTACTACCGTTATTACATGGACATAAAATGTAAATTTTATGAATAAATAAATGAAATTGACTATACAGGGTGTTTGGTACATCGTTTGCCAAATTAAAACGGCAGATAGGTTGAGTCATTTGCTATCTTCTGAGGCCTAGAAATTTTTAATTTTGGGCACGTGTTTTTTTTCAGCTCTAGGCCAATTTTTCGTAAATTTCAAATTTTTACTTGCGCAGTAGTAAAAAAAACCATGGCCATTTTTTTTCTAGGCATGAGAAGATAGCAAATGACTCAACCTATATGCCGTTTTAATTTGCCAAACGATATACCAAACACCCTGTATAGTCAATATAAGATAGCTCAAGCCTCAAGCAAGTTGAACATGGTACAGTCAGCATTAGAAATAGCTAAGCGGATGATGTGTTCATAATGACTTGAACACTACCTAATTGTAAAAGAATAAGAGCCGTCTGTACCTTTAGAATACAAGTGTTTTTGATATAATGTGTATTGGGATGGTGATGGTAAAGATAAAATAGTAGGCATATTACAATGCGCTTAACCCTTTAACCATTTGTCATTCCTTTCTAGTCATTCGATTTCGAACCGTAATTCTTATAGTAGAGATGCGTTTTTGTTTTAAGTATGATGGCAAGTATGTTGCCGCTACGGACTAAAGGGTTAAGAACGTCAAATAAAGCTACGTCGACTATAACCCTACACCTCTGACCCGAGAAGATTTTCAATCCCTCCTTAACTTAAGAGCCCATCAACGAGCACACTAGCGCCACTGCTAAAATAATCGTAATTATTTAAATTTAACGAAAGATATTTAAAAAAGGGGGCTACGTACTGTATTTTGTATTTAAGTACCTTTTGAATACATCATACTAGTATTTATGTTGCTGGCTTCGTCGATCTATCAACTCAAAACAAAAACGGCCGTTTTAACTTTGGACGCATAGATTGACGAATCCAGCAACATAAAAACTAGTTTGATGTATCCAAAAGGTATATACTTAAATACAAAATACAGTACGTAGCGGCTCCCTTTTTTAAATATCTTTCGTTAAATTTTAATAATCACGATTATTTAGCAGTGGCGCTAGTGTGCACGTTGATCGGCTCTTAAATTGAAGGAGGGTAATCCAATATGGGACCGGCAAAAAACCCGGCCGGATAACGGGATGGTACCTATAATGATAGTTAATGGTTAGGTACCTGCAGAAGTGGAGGAAACTAGGTGGGAGTCCGTGGTGGTCTTCGGAAGGTAACTGCGGCCGTGGAACACCGAGCTGGAGGTGTCCGCTTCTTGCTGAAAGAAAGCATTTGCGTAAGTAAAAATGATGTTTTTAGATAAATATACTATGTAATTCATTGACTGCTTTCGGAAAAGAGTTCCGTTTTCATTGTCAATGAAAAGGGTAACTTAAAGTCTATTACTTACCAATAAGTAGCTACTGTCATAAAGACTCAATTAATAAATGAGCCTTATCACTAACGATGTGGTTACCTAAGTTGCGTAACTAAATTTCCCAAAAGTCGGAAGTTTATAGAAAAAATCGAGGAATTTTTTATTTGGGCAAAGAAGAATTTCGATCTAAAAAATATATGACACGTTTCCAAAATTTTCCCCTGTAGAAATTTCGCAATTTTGTAAATTGTCCAGCGGAACATAAGAAGGCATGTCTGGCCAGATTAATAGTAAGATCGGGGGTTAGTCAATAATACCTCATTGTTAAGGGCTGCATCCAGGTCCTTGCCAAAGGTTTGCCCCGTACCGAAGCCAGGCTCAGACACGAGCGACGCGATGTTGCCGTCCTCTTCCGTCCAGGCGAAGCGAGCTTGGGAGTGTTCGAGCGTGTCAGGGAAGAAGCCATCGCGGAAGAGAGAGCGAGATACATCTAGCTGGAATAATATTTAGAGTTAGAATCCAAATCATAAATCAATTAAAATATGTTTTGAAAGCTTAATATTTCATGTGTGTGTTGGTCAAAAATGTTGGGTTCATTCCTTTGAGCAAAACCGGGAAGGGAGTCGGCATTCCCACTATTTCCCTTCTGCCGAAGCACATGCCCAACTGGGCATGCAGACAACGTGACAAAACACAACAAAAGGTGTGTTTTGTCACTCATCCGTACACAAAAAGAGATCGAGGTGTGCAAGATTTGTTTTGACGTGTGTCATTTTCAATGTATTTGTGTCGTCATTACAGATTGGATTTTGTATGTATCACTTGAGCAAAGAATATAATAATATATGTATAGTAACACTTGAGCTCCTCCCTTCCGACGTGTCGGAAGCCGGTGTTGCTCGAAAGTTCACTCGATTGTGATGTATATAGAAGGAAATTCGTTCTTGAAAAAAAAAATGACTAAATATATTTTGGTCAGCATTCTTAGCATACACAGGCGAGGTTAAGCAACCCTTTCACGAAGCCTACATAAGTATTTAGCACATAAAAGGGTTAAAAATCGAATAAAACTGATTACTAAAATTGTTCGTATATTAAAAACCTGAAAAGAAATATAACCCTTGCAGTGGCGTCATTATGAGGTCGTCATTCAGTCCTAAATCGTTGATATGAGGTATATAATATTTATATTCCTGAGTTCCTAAGCATGATAGACAGGCTACACGTAACCGGGTTTTTATAGAACACGACGCAGGTTTCTGGCAAATAATATCTTCTAAATTGTTTAGAATTAAATCTTTTCAACAGGAAAACGAGTTAAATTAATACTAAAGTTGCGATGGAAAAAAATATTAAGTACTTATAAATATTATTATTTGATGGAAACTTTTTAAAACATTTGAGTTCAACCGGACAAAGACTTATTTACTAGGTTTTTAATTTGCGTTTCGTTTCACCAAAATATTTTGAAACAATAAAAATAATAATTATATTTTTTGTGTAATTATTACTTACTTCATTACCACCTGAATTTGAAATGAACGGCTCCTTATCACTTGAATCGCTTTTATCAAATTTGTCGCTTAAACACACTTTGCGTATACTGCAAAAAAACACAACACGGCACAAAAATAAGTGGACATTCGTCAGTAAAATAAAATTTAAAATAATGAAGACAGGCAAGCATTATAAGCTTCGATAAATATCAATGTGGTTGCGATTCATTTCTCATTTATTACAAAAATAATCGAACATCGCACCTTATTATTTCATCGCCAGGTCTCATGAAACTACCACCCGGCATTTCTTTTATTTCGTCATCAGAAAACATCATTTATTTTTGCAATATTCAACTTTTTAACAAAAAACACGACACTTCACAACAAATTTTCCTTCATTCGCGACGTTTGATTGTTATTTTCGATTCTATGACAATGCGCGCACGACATTTCAAAATTGGAACGTTTGATTTTTAATTTTTGGTGGTTAGCTATTATCTTCAAACAGGTTGGTCATGGTATGCGACCTATTTAATTTAATAAATTTATATTCGTTTTAGGGTTCTAGGGAAAAATACCTAGGTATGTTTTATAAAATAGGTATTGATAATGTTTACGATATTTTTTAAATATTTACCGAGTAAATTTACTAGTGTCTACTTACTTTAATTGTGTCTACCAAACATGTTTTGATTAAATTTAAATGCTTTATGATGAATATATTCTTATTCTATTTTCTTGTGTACCTTACGAAACCTTATTATGAAAGAAATATGTAGTAAAAGTACCTATCTTCATTATGAAAGAAAACCAAGTAAAAAGCGTTTCTCTTGTTATAAAGAGGGTTATTTCGTAACTGTAAGTGGTCTGCTCATTCCAAGCCACTCCATACTTGAAGGACGCTTCGTCTGAGGAATACTTATATCGCGACCTATCTTTCATTATTCTATGGAAAGCCATAAAAACACATGTAGGTACGTATAGTCAGCCGGCAGCCAACTTTGCCACCAGGGGAAACTTTGCCCAAAACGACAATAATGTAGAAAAAATTTAGGTTAAATTTGTGACAAAACTGTATACCAAACATGTGCACAACTTGACTTGGGAATTTTCAGCGAGTTGTCAAATATAGGGTACCTATATTTAAGCGGGCAAAAAATTGTTGAAAAATGAAATCAAGTAGAAAAAAATTGAGAACCCTTTGACAAATTTATATTTCCGGGTTTCAGTTATAGTTATAAAACATGAAGCATAGATTATGTCCATTGAGGTTTAATCTAAAAAGGCCTAAAGACACAAAAGTTATGGCGGTGGGCAATGTAATCCGGTAATTTGCAGACCTATGGATGCCAACATTGCCCACCACCAAAAACGGCTTAGGGTTGTCACTTTTGACAAATTTACCCAACTTTGCAAGTAAAAGAAGGTTATGTTTGTATATTAAAGTAAGTTTATAAATGAAACGTACGAACGTGTCTTGCTATTACCTACAGTCAGTCTCGGTACAAAAAGTACCTACTGAGGTTGAGTGAGTAGCATGACAAAATAAATACGAACGTTTCCGAGAAAATACGATGGAAAACAATTACGCACTACATCTGTGATTGGACATGTTAAGTCATTAAGAAATAGAATTAGAAATTCTATTTATATTCCTATATATTTTTATTTCATGCCAAGTTTTAAGATTTTTTAAGCATGTCGTTTTAAAATGAGAACGTAAAATTGTATGGGAGCGGCTTTTTGGCGGCGAGTTCGTGCAACTTGTGTGTGATTATCAGATCAGTAACATCCTCAATTCTACAGATTTAATTCATTACCCAGTAATTGGCATTGGCAGCGAAACGCTTCAAGATCGAAAGAATACCTCCGCGGGAATGCCTTTGATTGGGGGACGTGTGATCTAATTGAAATACCTCAGATACTACCCACTCGCTGATAATTTCTTGTGTGTGGCCATTAAATACGAGGGGCCAATTTTGAATGTTATCTGAGATATGAAAAAAATTGCGCCACTACGGATATTTGCTAATAGAAATCCCTCCTTTTTGCAAGTTAGTTCAAAACGTAGCGTAGGTATTAAAATATTGATTAACTCACTTATATCGTCACGGTGGAGGGAACGATACAAGCATAATTAAAGAAATACTTACGGTAGACGATTAACATCATATTCCATTTATAAATATTTTTCATGGAAGGGTAGGATGACACCTGTCATTTCAATACAATTTTGCGACATTTGGCGTTTTTAGGTTATTTATAAAACATATTATAGTTGACTTTGTCATAGTCAGGTAAAGCGAACACTTGTTAAACTAAAAGCCAAAAAACTCCAGTTTCGTGGCCCCAAGATGACACGTGTCAACGGCTATTGCGTGCCATTGGAATGTTCGACTCGTGGACACTTCGACACGCGACAGTTACAAGACGATTCGGTATTTGGCTGACTGTACTTACCTAATTATAATTTAACTAGAGAGTAATCTCACTTCACTACTAAACGGGTAGATATTATTCTTAGCTAGAATATTCAATATTGCTTTTTTGGTGTGAATTTTACCGGCAATGGTGGTAAGATCAGAGAATAACAGTTTTTTTATTATTAGGTATTCCTTACGTAAAAGTTCCTGTTGTAAAATTAGGTAATCCTTATTTTTTTATGAACAAACCTTTAATATTAAGTAGGTATACTTAACACACAAATTAAGTATATTCACGAATAAAAAAACTATAGGAGGTACTTGGAGGTACGAATGTAAAGCAAAACTTAACAATAATATGTTCCGTGCTGCCATCTATTGAGTTTGCTAAACGGTGCCAAAGTTTTGTAGTTTGTTTGCGACTTTTGCGAGAAACTGCTTAGCGGCAAACTTACGCCGTTCACGTAGGTATTCGTCGTTCGTTGTAGTCCCTACATGCGACAAAACATCCTGCTCTTTCAAAGTAGGTTAAAATGTGTAGGTATGCCACCCGCGTCATATTAGAAACAAATAGATTGAAACCTCATTCATCGAAAGCCGTTACGGTGGAACACACGACACAAAAAAATATACAACACCGTATACATGCAAACATACACGACTAAAGTGGTCTAAAAGCTTTAGTCGCTTTTCCTTAGTCGGTTAAGTTTATAGTTCGTTTTGTGTTGCTATCGCCATCTACTTGTATTATTTTAAAATATAAATTGTTGAAAACAACACCATTTAGCGCTTTTCCTTTGAAGTAGAGTCAAGTACAAGACACAGATTAAACTTTTGTTTGTTCTAGTTCATCGCATAATTACTAGATGTCGCCAGGAGGTTTAAGAATAGCGCCATCTCTTGTTCAATAGCCACACTAGCACGACACTTGTATATGTGGCCGCGTATCGTGGTAACATTTTCAAAACTTCGCCAAGTCGTCGTTAGATGGCGCATTTTTATACAATATCAATTTATTTTATTGTACGCGTATTTCATATGCACATGCATTATATACATATTCGTAGTTATGATAATTATGTGTTTATAATTTTATTGATAATTGTATATTTTGTAGGTGTTCATCATTAATAAATTCGGTTGATCTTTGTTGTTACCTATATCATTACTACTAAACTTAACAAATATAAAAATATTATATTGAATATGAATATGCACTGTCATAAGTTGTTAAAGGGGCCCACTGATTAACAGTCTGCCGGACGGTATCGGCCTGTCAGTTAGAACGAAAAATTTGACAGTTCCGAACAACTGACAGGCCGATACCGTCCGGCAGACTGTTAATCAGTGGGCCCCTTGATAGGTAAAAAAAATATAACTAGTCACGTCGGCTGCCTTTAAAATTACGTTTTTTTTCTAGGTATCCAGTGAATTTATGGAGACTATTGAAGACTAGGTACCTACTACCAAAACAACAAAGATAGTAGATAGTACGTGATCACTATTTAACGTTTAATCCAGCCTGTCTACACTAGTACACTATTCCACTACTCACGCTGGGTGGTTTTATCAAGGGCCAGATGCAGAAGGCGGTGATCTTGGACAGGGCGCGGATAGTCCGCCGGTTACTCTCTCTGCGGCCCTGACCACCGGCAGCTTGGGCCTTGTTGGCGGCACCCTAGGTTAGGTTTCTAATAATGTATTAATATGTATTTCTTATTGTTTTTTGTGTGTTTATATAAGTACATATATGCACTTATTGTAAAAAACCTAAACTGAGAGTTAAAATGAATAAAGGATCTATCATACTAGCAGTAAAGCACCGATCAAACGACAAACGATAGACGGATCGCAATATTCGCAATGTTCATTATTAGTATCGCTAGTATCGTGACACTCTGTCTTAGTCGCGCGACGGCAACGCGACGCGGCGCGATAGGGAGATCGCGGGGCGCGATAGAGGCGCGATATAGATATGTCACAGTATTCTGAGAAGTGATAATGGTAAATAAATTTTTACCACACCAGCTCGTAAAGGATCTCATTATTATTTAAAAATGTATGAAAAAGTTGCATTTTATGAATATGACTTAACTTGATGCAAATTTTGACTTGTATTGGTACTTCCCTCATGTTGCTGGTGGAATTGTCTTTTTTTCTTTTTTTAAATGTTACCTATAGTTCGTTTTTTTAGCATTAGAAAGAAGGTAAGCGATCTTGACATGTATTTTAATTATTTTTTCTCAAAAATGGACGGCAAAGTCGACTTTGCCGTTTAAAAAATAGGTCGCGAAGCGCGTAGTTTATGGTCAGTCAAAAATTAAAAAGTTAAAAACATTGCAGTCTCGATTTTGGGACTGCAATGTTGCATACAAATTCCATTATTTGTCGAGTTCCAAACTTTTTAAAAGTTGAAATGACCATATCAAATTAAGGCACAGGCCCATTAAACAGCCAAACAGATGATTAGTACCGCGACTATTTAGCTGTCTCAAATAGGTTGACGTATTTTCGGCAGAAAAATACACTTCTATTATTTTATTAAATAAATAAAAAGGCGGCAAAGCTAATTTTTTCAATTGTTTCTACTTTTTTCTGTGAAAATATATACGTAAGAACGTTGCTTTTGTAAAATATTTCTATGATATTTATATTTCTTGCACCATTTTTGAGAAAAGCACTATATATGACTCGGCTGGAAGGCTACTTGCTGGCTTCGGATTCAATTAAACGGACTCCCAAGGTCGTCCGTTTAAAACGAATCCTCAGCCTGCAAGTAGCTACTTCCGAGCCTCGACAATAATGTACTATTTTTTAACAGTAAGAATAAATGATCGTATTAGAATCATAATTGTTACATATTTGCCGTGACTTATTTTTAAAACGTGTTTTTCAATAAAAAGTCACATCAAGATTGTTTACCTTATTTCTAATGCTAAAAAAAAACGAGCTATAAACATTTTATAGCGTTTATTTGGATTTAATTTCTAATGTCTTACAGTTCTTATTTTCTATGCATTAGTGAGGTGAAAAATGGTGTGTTTCATTCGATGCAAAGTTTGTTTTACCTTCGTGCCTTGAAACGCTCAAGATTCCACTTTTCAAACCACTCGCTACGCTTGTGGTTCAATTTTGGATGCAACTACTACTACTACGACTTTAGTTGGTATCTTGAACTATAATAATAATAATAATAAGCCCCCAGGGCAGCTTGTAGCGAGCTGAATGGGAAGTGACGCCATGGTCCCGAGAATTTGTAAAATACAGACATAATAATAAAATGCTTTATTGAAAGAAATGGTACAAAAGTATGAACAGGTACAAATATGTAGGTAACAACAGGCGAACTTATCGCTAAACAGCGATCTCTTCCAGACAACCTCGAACGATGAACGATCGTCATTGTTGAAAGTGTTCTTGCGTTCTTAAGGTTCTTAGCTAAATCAATATACAAGTACCTACATAATTATTTTCCTTCGTATTTTCACGGAAACGTACGAACGTGTCTTGCTATTTCTTTCCGTCTCGGTACAAAAAGTACTGAAGTTGACTGTAGTAGCATAACAAATACGAACGTTTCCGAGAAAATACGAAGGAAAACAATTATGCACTACATCGGTGCCTACCAGTAAATATTGAATAGAATAGAATAGAATAGAATTTATTCGTAAGCACAAACAAACGAGACAATACATAATATAAAAGAAAACACTAAATAAGATTATATATAAAGTGCCACGAAATGGCCCCATCTCAGCATGCTGCTGGTGGCTTCCAGCGCTGATGTTCCGATGAGACCATCAGGCGAGAAGAGGTATTGCACATCGGAATTTCGGCTTCGTAGTCCGTTGTCTCTTTCTCTCTCGTTGTTTCTAATATTCTCTTTCTAAAGACCGAAGAGCAGTATTTAATCGGGTACTGTACGGTTTGATCTACTCTTACTACAGTCCCGCCTCTTCAATGTTAACTCCAACGTAATTTGCAATATGTCAAATGATTAATATTGGCGGTATTGTTATCATACTTATTATCCAGTAGAAACAAGACGGCCTTACGATAGTCACACAGGATCATTTTGATCATTAATGATCATATTATAATGCGGTTTTACTCCGTTCTTCATACATGTCATAATCGACGGGTCGAAGCATTTCTCATCTAGATTATTAGAAAAAGAAATACATAGAGTGCTCACCCCATACATCAGTTTTAGTACCAAAACGACTATTATTTTCGTGGTCGACTTCTAGCATCGAGTAGCGGAATTATACTGGGTCAAGCAGATCTTGTCAGTAGAAAAAGGCGGCAAATTAGAAAAAAGTAGGCGCGAAGGGATATCTTCCAATAGGAAATTTGAATTTCGCGCCTTTTTTTACTGACAAGATTTGCTTGACCAGCTATATCAGTACTTGACAATAGATGTTCCGACGACCGAATAGTCTAACAATGCAACAAATGCTCAACAATTTTCAGCTAATATTATAAATTATAACCAGATTAACCGGAACTCTATTTTCAGCCATGTACTTCTGCTTTTAATATTAGTTGTAAATTGTTGTTCAATTCGTGAATCATACAATTCTAGTATCAAGTAGCGTTACTCATAATTCCGCTACTCGATGTTAGATGTCGACTGCGAAAATAATAGTCGTTTTGGTATCAAAACTGATGGATGAAGTGAGCACTCTATTATTATTATATTTCTCTATGTCTAGATATAATACATACAGGGTGAAATTTTAACCACCAGCCATACTCTGCGTAGTGACTTTATATGTCATACTTCACTTCTTTATTCTGAATATTGTGATAGAATATACCTATCTCATATAGATACCTACATATCTAAAACGATATGACAGATCGAAGCCATTCTCATACATGGATGGACCAATCAGTCCCATAATGGCACAAACTATATCAATTTGGATGCCTCCACGCCACATGTGACGGTGATGACGTCACGCAGGTATAATGGCAGCACGTGATATGAGACTACACTGGGTGCCAAGAAAATGGGACATTTCGAGTTTGTGATAGTATATTTCAGGCACAGATTTAAACAAAAGTGGGTGTTCAGGTGGACACTGGACAGTAGTTAACAGATCGTGTGCATAATATAGTATGAGTTTATCACATAGATTGATAGACAAGGAGTGTAGGTAAAAAACTTAGCTAAAGCCCCTCTTGTATGCAGTAGTGAAGTGTTCTGATAGGCGTTCCATATTTGAAATTTGTAGTAGGTATGATATCGGGGTATTACTTAGTCATTCTTAATAAGATTGTTATACTTACTAATTTTCTTGCCAGAGGTAAACAAAATTTTAGTAAACTACACTAGTTCCAATAAAGCCTAGTTTTCCCTTTGGATTGGAAGGTGAGATTGCAGTCGCTTTCATAGATAGTTTCTATGCCAATTATTAGAATTAGGTTGTCAAGCGGACTCCAATCCACTCAATAAAATTGACCACGGGCAAATTGCCGGGCGGGATTAGCGTTGTCAAAAAGTATGATGGAAAACTAAACTCTACCATTTCACCATTTTTTTTGCAAGCAAGTGTACCGCCACAATGTCCGAGAAAGCGTCACACGACATTATGCGCGCGCATTTTCTGAAATGTGTCTCCGCTCGTCCGGGACGGGATTATGCAGAGATTGCCACGCCGGTTATGATCGAGTAATGCAACTTGCTTTTAAAAACGAGTTTTTGCATCCGATATAACTAAGGGATTTGTAAGAGGGAACCAGTAGCTCAAAGCTTAGACAACGTCAGTACTTTTTGTACCGAGACTGACTGAAATAGCACGACACGTACGTTTTCGTAAAAATACTATGGAAAATAATTATGCACTACATCTGTACTTGTACTGCCCATAATTATGTCTAACGAAACAGGCTAGACGAAAAATTTCAAAATTAGATAACGCCAACATGTATGTTACAGAATATTCACTGTATCATGATTTTTTTATTTCTTTAAAAATTGCTAGTGACTTATTTGTGTTTGTTAAAGCATTCATTACGCATGCTTGAAGGACTTACTTGTGCGCAAGTAAAAACTGTATCAAATAATTATGATTTTCTTATTCAAAGAATCATTATTTGTCATTATTTCAAAAAAAAAAAAATCAAATCAAAATATTTTTTATTGTTAAACAGTACAATTTTTACATAAAAGAAATGTCTGGCGGAACCCAAACTAGGCTGAGCCTGTATCATGGGCCCCTGGAGTGCAAAATAAGTTTGACAATAAGATTATTATGCTAGATATACTTACACTTAACAAAGAGCATTAACTATACAATTTATAAAGTAATAGTAATAGGTTAAAAAAAATAAACCCGCATGCAACTTGTATGAGCGTGTGCATGTGTGTGTGTGTGTGTGTGTGTGTGTGTGTGTGTGTGTGTGTGTGTGTGTGTGTGTGTGTATGTACATGTATGAGAGAGTTAGTACCGGTGGATCAACTGGCGAGAAGAGAGAGTTTTTATTATGGAAAAATTTGTACATAAAGGAGTAGTAGTAAAAAGCCAATTTTACCTCTAGTCGTAATATGGACAATTTTATTTTCGTAATGCACTTCCATTTTTTCAAATAAATTGCCATAGTCATATTAAAAAAACTGACAACGACGTAATATGGCCTACTTCCCTTTTGCTTCTTAACTTTTATAAATTATAGTAAATTGCTTTACCTAGTCATATTTTTAAAATTATTATTTTTCAAATCTTACTGATTCACTATGGCATGAACTGTCCACTGCAATCGTACCTGGTTACAGTAATGATTGTTACGCCCAGGACAAGCGACAATCACGATCATCACATGATTGACAATACTTATTCTTGTTACGGAGGAATTTGCACGTAGATCATTACAAATTATAGGACACATCAGAAATCATAGTCAGTGATCTTATTTTTAGAGATAAGTGGGTATAAAACTATGCGCTTGTGATATGGGGATTTCCAACTAAGTACTTATTGAAATAATCGAATTAAACGGTTTATCATTCTAACATTAATTCGGTCACAGAACGGACAGATAGACAGATAGGCTTCTTTGTTGACTACAGAATCATAAAATGATTCTGTAGTCAACAAAGAAGTGGCTTTAGTAACGTGCTATAAATAAAACTTATCGCAACTAGAGTCTAGTCTGTGCGGAAAGAAAAGAGTCGTGAAATGTATGGGTCCAATACATTCTACGACTCTTCTCTTTCCGCACAGACTCTATTACAAAATGATTTATACTACTCTTCTCTTTCCGCACAGACTCTATTACAAAATGATTTATTACCTTTATGTAGGCACAAAAAACCCCTGCTTTATAAAAGTACAGTCAGCAGCAGAAAACTCTAAAAATGATCAGCATTCGTTTACTTTCTTAACAATACAGTCGTGTGCGCATTTTAAGCTCCTGGCCGTATGCTAACTCGGTACATGTTTTTTCTACCGCATTACTATTCATACCGAAGCTATTATAGCCCGGTTCACATCTCAATCGAAAGGTTAACTGTGTGTCTGTTACTGTCAGAGATCGCGCCCCGCTGCGCTGCGCTTGTGTCTGGGCGCGTGAGTTTGGAGAGGTAGCGGGAGCGGTTTTATAGGCGGTTGAAGAACATCTGTATAAGTTTACTTACTGTGTGTTCGTTACTGTCAGGGATCGCGCCCCGCTGCGCTGCGCTTGTGTCTGGGCGCGTGAGTTTGGAGAGGTAGCGGGAGCGGTTTTATAGGCGGTTGAAGAACGCTAACTATTCGATCTGAAAGTTTACTGTGTGTGCGTTACTGTCAGGGATCGCGCCCCGTTGCGCTGCGCTTGTGTCTGGGCGCGTGAGTTTGGAGAGGTAGCGGGAGCGGTTTTATAGGCGGTTGAAGAACGCTAACTATTCGATCTGAAAGTTAACTGTGTGTGCGTTACTGTGAGGGATCGCATTATGAAGGTTAACGCTCACGTCTCATTTCTAAAAACCCCAATCACAATTAGGTTGCGTTGTTTTATCACAGAGTTCCTATGGCTACCTCCTGGCTCCATCATCAGAACAGCTCGATGGTACCATAATATTCCATTGTCACCCGACTTACATTTGTAATTTATGTAAATTTTTAGCTGCTTCGGAAACAGGAATAAATTTTTGGCAAAAATTTCATTTTTGGTACAAGCTTTTATCGCCGACTGTACTTTTTTTCCACAGGCAACTAATACTCATCGAGACAATTCTAAAAACCCCAAACACAATTAGGTTTCGTTGTTTTATCTTAGAGTTCCTATGGCCACCTCCGGTCTCCATCATCAGATCAGCTCGATGACACCATAATAGCATTGTCACCCGACTTACATTTGTAATTTATGTAAATTTTTAGCTTCTTCGGAAACAGGAAAATGGGTCAAATTTACCTTCCAAGATTTGATTACAGCCCACACAGAAAACGGGACAGGTGAAACTAAATAAAACCTTGTAAAAAATCAAGACGATACGCTATCAGCTTATACCTAGCGCCACCCTGATATAATTTGTTCAACTAAATTGTCTGTAAAACCTGCACTTAGAATGTAATGTTTAATAACTTGTGCCATGGGAGGCTGATTCGTAATTGTATGCTTGTTTTGTGAGATTAGATACTTTTGAGAAAACAAATATGATAATACTATTTGAATGGGGTATTTGTTTGTATATCGAACAAGGTTTGGTTGATCGGGTTATTGATGAACTAAAATGTTTATATACAAATGTGACTGGTTTTTTACAAGCTTTTATTTAATTTGCAATGTACCTATGTAAGTAAGTATGTAGGTACTTATGTAACTTTGTTTGTATGGGTCAAATCTTGCAAGTTAAATTTGATCCACTTCCCGACTTCCAACAAACCTGAAAATTTGCACACATACTATATGTAATAAGTCGGGTAAATAACCATCACACTAACCCGTGCTTAACCGGTTAAACCGTTAACCCAGTGTCAAATTGAACTGGTAACCATGGTAACTCCAGGTTTAACCGGTTAACCCCGGGGGCTTGTGAATGGTGCAAGTGGCCCTTAGTACTATTAACGGCCGGTTAGCAATCGTCACAAAACTGACGGTCATTGTCTAATCCCATACCTACATTTTGTCAGGAATGTGACGATTAGACATTAGTGAAACACGACTTAAGTTGCGCTCTAAAGTACAAGTTAAAATAAACTTGCCCCTATGCAGTCATACTTACCTACTTATTATACGGGAACTTTTAATAGTTAGTAGTTATTTTACACACTAAACAGATGCCACAGAACACAACAATGTTTGTTCAGCGACCATAAACCATCATACCGACTCGGCAACAACTCGCTACAACAGCTTTGTTGTCAGTGAGCACCTTACCTAAATCATGTTTGGTGTACACTAAGAATGTATAGACATGTCAGTAGAGTTCACAGACAAGACATCCTCCAGACTGAGCATCAGCCTCTGCCACGCATACGGTAGTTTTACTCCATTTTCGAGTCGAAAGTGTCTTTGTGTGACGTCCGTGTCTTTGAAAGATCCAATCACGGCACGAGACCTCGCTCACCTCGTCCCCCGCACTCCCGTATTTTTGGCAGCATCGGTTTCATGAAATAATGGGGTTGGCCGGTGGAAGTTTTTAGCACATGGCGCCATCATAGCTTGCCCTGTCAATCCCTAGAATTGTGTCAAATTTTTGTTTTCTTAATACCCTGGATGCCAGTCCTTTAAGCCAAATCTCATAGAAAAAGGGGCAAGCTATGATGGCGCCATCTATGCAAACCTTTGACAGTTGCCAACCCCATTGCTCTAATCTCGGTATAGAGGATTCCTAGTCTATGGTAGAGTTAGACCAAGAAGTCTGCAACGATTTTGATAGCATACACAGTGCATTTATATTTTTTCATAGAAATTTGACGTGTAAAATAATACTTGCGCTGCGTGTGATACCTGGGAGTTTTCAGAAAAAATGGTACCATTTACTTTATTCGACAAACTTTTAGGTTATTTAGACTCAGAATAACGAGTACTATTGAATGAGACAAATAAAAAAAGTGTCCCCAGTTTTTCATACAAATTTTGGGTGTCAGTTTTGTAACGGCCATACAAAATGTATGTGAAAATGCGTTACAAAACTGACATTCTTTTTGGGACACATTTTTTTCTTTTTAAATCGACAGTCCTCGTGATTCCGAGTAAAATAATCCAAAAGTTAATGGATTTTCGTAAAAAAGTAAACGGTACACTTTTAAGTGAAAATGCCCGCCTATCAAAATCATTGCAGACTTTTTTTGGTTTAGCGCTTAAAACTGCTTCTCATACATTCGATCAAAAGCAACTATTTACTAAATCAGCATTTTAATGTTTCTTTATTTCATAAAGGCGCTATAAATCAAATAAACCACAAAACTGAGCGGCCATTCCTAACTCTACCCGCCATATGCAAATCCATGCCTCGAAAGAAACTTATAACGCGCCCGGCTCGCAAATCCGTCCGTCTGTCATCCCCGGTTAGTTATGGCCGATTCGTTTGTTTTAAAAAATAATTAGCCCGAGTGTAAACATCACACAATGCCAGTGGTGAACGGGGTTCCGTGTCCATGTATGTACAAAAATTTTAAGAGTTGTAAAATATCATTTTCACTTACAAAAAACCAGAAGTACACGCAAAATGTTACCTACGGTACAATATATTTCTTTATAAAGAAAAAAAAAACACTGTAAAATGCATATTTTCATGCTATAGGTAGAGCGCATGACAAGATGCAGTTAGCCCTTTTAAGGACTTAAATAATTGTCCTTTTCAATCGACGTATAATGTCGTTTTCTTTCTCACCCTGGCTTATCCAATTTTTTATAAATTGATCAAGTGCGAGTTTATTTGGCATTTTTTTTATGATAGTCTCAAATATGTAGTTGTTAATCGTTTGATTTGATTTCGTTTCGACATTGATTAGAAAGGGACAAAATATATAAATTAACAGAAAAGACTCAAATACCTATATTACGGAACCTTCCACTATATTTATTTAATCCCTGTCAATCGCAAAAAGATCGCGAGCGAACGATTTATCGTTATCGTAAGAGGAACCGACTTGACGGGGAGAAATGAGCCAAAACAAGTTGATACCAAGATAATTGGTAAGACTCGGTGCACACTATCGATTGTTAATACAGCCTGGGAAAAAAGAGTACTTAGAAATTAAAATGTGGCAACACTGTAGTGTCCGTTTCAAATCAATTTATATAAGAGAACGTGACGACTATAGTGTTGCCACTTTTTAATTTCTAATCTTTTTTGCCAGGCTGTAGATTTGTCTTACGTTTGTATTGTTGGCGAACAATGCTAGGAGTCACGGAGCAGATTGTGTCCAAAGTCTTGGTATTCTATTAGATATCGGATACATTTTGGAGAAGTAAGGTTAGGAATCACTCGAATTGAAATGAATAAACGATGGATCTAATTTGTTTTAAAATGTTAAATTAAATATTTTTTTCTTACGTAACCGCGTCTTTTTTGGGATTGGGTTTAAGATGTAACCTACCTAGTACCTATGTCACCTGGGTAACCAAAACCAGTGCCAAAAATGAATTGATACACAATTTTTTTAATTGGCTCAGTTATTTTACACTACGGTAAAATATATAATCACAAACATACCATCATATTTTGTAGAAAAAATACCAACTTAAGCAAAATACAAATACACAAGCATAAATAATAAATGCATAGGTACAGTCACCTGCAATACACTTCCTGCTGCTGCTGCTGTTACTCTTCGAAGGCCGCAAAAATATGTGACACGCTCGTATGGCTCTACAAATAAGATAGTGTCAGATATTTTTGCGGCCTTCGAATAGTAAAATATTATTGCAGATCTGTACATACAGGGTCATTTTTGGACCGTTAGCCATATTGTGCGAGGTGATTAGGTAGGCCATACTGAACAACTTTTTCTAAGGGACCAACTCTGAAATCACAAAAAATTTTTGCCCGTTTCATACATTTTGCTAGAGTGGATGTCGACGTTCTCTATGGGAAGGCCAATTTTTTTTAAGGATTTCGGGGTTGGTCCCATAGAAAAAGTTGTTCAGTATGACCTACCTAATCACCTCCCGCAATATGGCTCCAAAAATTACCCTGTATTTGCAACAAACAGTGTGTATTGCCTTATGTTGTTATGTCCGAGTGATTGCTCGTTGGTATGTTCGCATTGTAAGCTTAAATTAACCCCACCTGTCGATACAAGGCCGGTGGAGTATCAAAAGCGAAGAAGTTTTATTCCGTAAGCGAGTAAAGAAATAGATGTATATGATATATTGATGCAGGTGAACTGAGGTCTTTTCAATGACTAATAGACTTATTTTAGGTTGAATATTTCAAGTTTAGAGGTGTTACAAGAGTGTAAAATGGAGCCCAGGAATATCAAGTTTCATACGAAAACAAGAAAAACGTTGTTATTTTATGCGGGACGCGCGGAGTCTTTTACAAATACTAACGTTAGTCCAATTGTCCCGTTCACAAGTTCAATACATAATAAAGTATCAAAGTTCGTTATTTGGTTTTACCTGTGTTTTCTCTTCCATTTATAAAAACATTACATAACCTATACCCATACACAATGGCTTTACTTGGTTTGGGGCTAGGTCGATCTGTGTAAGCTTGTCCCCAAATATTTATTTAGGTATTTACATTTCAGAACGGCGTTATTCAAATAATATTCTCATTCTGAAGTTAAATTATAAATTGCAGTTGGTTTAGGTTAGGATCACTGTTATAATATTTGGGAGATTCCGGTTTTTCGTTGGTTGGTTTTTCTGTACTTCATACTTTGATATAAAAAGTTCTAAACGAATTTCATCTTAAAATTATAATCTTCTTGATTTGCCATGCCCTAACGGACGTCGGCGACTAGCTTTGCCATCTCTCTCCTGCTCGTAGCCATTCTTGCCAGTATGGCTGCGTTATCCACATTCCACATTCGTCCATTTTTTTATATAGTTAAAAATTATAATTTATAGTTGGTCAAACCAATTTGTCAGTCGGTAAGAACCAGGAAAACTATACTCATCCTTTTCTTGTGGGTGCTAGTACTAGTGTAAGACAAAGATAGTATGATTCTCTCTGTCTATGATTGAAATGAGAACTAAACTATAGCTAGTTATAGCATAGCATGTGAACTGCCCAAGCCTCCCCCGACCACCCGACCGCCCATAAATACGTTCGCATGATTTATTCTTCAGCTCCGTCTAATTATTCGCCGATCTACTTTACTGAGAAAGTGTGATTGTCGTGATATGTTACTCTGGTTATTTATTACTCGTTAATTTCGTGTACTTTAAAAGAGATTCGGACTTGTAAACTGGATTTTTTTTGGCGTTTGGGTTATGGAACCCTAGTTTCAACACCGACCTTCAATACCAATATATATATTTAATTAATATTTTATATACTTATACTACATCATAATAGTAATCAAATGCAAAATATAAAACAAAGTACAAGTTGTAGGCCGCCCGTACCTACTGGAAGTGTGAACCTATAACTTTACCTATAACTTTTTGTGAAATGCATTCTATTTTGACGTGTGAAATTTAATGTATATTTACAACAAGAAATAAATGAATCTAATCTAATCTAATCTTTAAAAATAGACGAGAATTAATCACGTAAACAATATATCATTTCGATTTAAAGTGTAAATATTTGCTGGACACAGCAGCCATTGAATTACCTATTCGACGAGACTTTACTGAGAAAGTGTGATTGTCGTGATAAGTTACTCTGGTAATTTATTACTCATTGATTTCGTGTACGTGTACGAATACGTAAAAGGTGGGTTGTATTATATCTGAAAGAAAGTCAGTTTTTTTGGTTTCTTTTCAAGGTTCCGCACTCTGCGTGGAACCCTAGTTTCATTATGTCCGTTTTTCCGTATGTAGTGTAGTCAAGAGACGATTAGGACTATATAGACAGTTAATATTATGCATTAATTATGTTAGCTAAAAGTCTAAAAATAATACGTAATTTCAGCAAGCACATTACAATAAAATAATAGGGCACCTACATGTAAAATATGGATGAATTATTATTATTGCTTCAAAAATTCATGTATTTATTAAAAAAAATGTAGCAGGTGTGATTCAGTTGTCATTGCCGACTTTTTATAAGAAATAACATTACCTTCCACAGTGCTTTCCACCGCGTTTTCAGCTTTTTCCGGTAATAAATGAGATAATTTTTAACAAAATATTTATACACTAGCCTCCTTATTCATTATACTTAGCAACCTCTGTTAAATTTGTCTCCTTCTAAGAAACGGAAATGTCAAAATGACCGATAGGGACACACGATTACCAACGGTTTGTTAGATCTGACACATCACATGTTTATGACTAAGCCCATAGATCAAATACATGTGAGTAATGACATTTTTTTATACAAAAAATTCAAAAATTCAAAATTTTTATTTCAATTCAGTTCAATTTTCAATTTTAAGTAAATAAACAGTGCTTTTCACAGTTAAATACAACTGAAAATCACTTGTTATACATATTTATATAATATACATGATTACTGAACTGCACAATACAAAAAAATTGAACTCAAAAATTACCTGTGACCCCTACACTATCTGTATCCTGTATCGTAGGCTGACACAATAAAGATTACCAAAAATTTCTCAGTTAGCGCTAAAGAATTAAGGAATTAAACTAGTAAGTACGAGTAACAGATATAAACAATTTGTAGGATACGAATACAAGAAAAAGGGTTGAAAGTAGTATAACCCAGTTTTAACTTAACGCCAAAAGTAAAACACTATAGGTATTTGCTTGCAACTTGTATTGCTAGTATTGCTACGTGCGAAACCGAAGTCAAATAAATAAAATGTATGTAAACTAGGCCAATTAATGTAATTCCATTAATCTCGCCACGTCTCCGTCAGGGCGACACCTGACGGGAAAAGTGGCACAACTCCGTTTTGAATGAAATCGTGATTCGTTGGCAATTATTAGTATAATCTAGTGGTGTGATAGACTTGTTAAAGTTAGTTTATTATGATATAGTCTAAATACGCCATCTGTTTCAATGTAGATCTTGATATAGGCGGCTACTGAACGGATTTTCAAGCGGTTTTCACCTATACAATAATTTTAATACATTTCGCGTTTGCGTTAAATCCGGTAGTTCTGATTTTTTGCAGACGTGTTTATGATGTTGGCCCAATGAATAATACAAGTTTGTGACTTCGAGCGCCGAACGCAACTTTGTCAAATATTGAAAAACCCGCGAAAATTTCGGTTTTCTTTTAGATTTGGGCGATTATAACCCTAAAGGACTAGTTGTTGATAGTGCCTTTTCAGGACGTTTTTAAAGTGGACTAAATTTGCTACAATACGAGACTAGAATTGTCTCTGTACATCTAGTAGTTTCCGAAATAAAACCTTTCAAAATTTATAATTTTCAACCGACGAAAAAAAAAAACGGATGAGGTTCTCAAGTCGACGAGTATATTTTTTTTTTTTTTTTTTTATGTATGACCACGCATAACTTTTTACAGAGATGTTCGATTTTGATAATTATTTTTTTATTTGAAAGGGTATACCCCGAAGTTGGTCCCATATAAATTTGGAAAAAAAAATCCAACCTTAAGGGTAGGAAAATAGGGGATGATTGATTTTTTCACTCACCGATTGTAACGTATGACCACGCATAACCTTTTACAGAGTAGTCGTAATAATAATAAAAAATTGGAAAAAAATCCTACCCTAAGGGTGGGAAAATAGGGGTAATTTATTTATATTACAGAACAAAATAATAGTTAAAGTAGGATTATTAATATAACAGTTAATAGCTAAAGCAAGGTAGGTAGCTATTTTAAAAGTAATCAAAAATTAAGCATGTAATAATTTGTATAAATTATAGCCACAGAAAATTATAAAATAAATACTTTTTAACAAAAAAAATAACCGCCGAAAAAAAACTAAAAGGAAATAAAAAAACCGGCACTAACACGAAACGAGTCGACCAACAAAAACAATAGCACACTGAAAAGAAAAAATAATTATTTTGTCTTCAATAATTTGGAGTCGGTGCCAGCCTCAAACAAACTTGAGCACCTTAGTGAAGCACCTGCACCGACTCCAAAAATAACAGATTGTAAATATATAAATACGCAGATTTGTGTGATTGATTTCAGAAGTATGTATATACATAGTTCATAGGTATTCACTTGCGTTATTGAAGACAAAATAATTATTTTTTTCTTTTCAGTGTGCTATTGTTTTTGTTGGTCGACTCGTTTCGTGTTAGTGCCGGTTTTTTTATTTCCTTTTAGTTTTTTTTCGGCGGTTATTTTTGAAATTGTATTCGTAGGGTAAGTAAGTGCAGTGAGTATGCACTTTTGTCTCAGGCGATGCAGCTTGGCACGATTGTTCCTAAGGTCAAACAAAGCTGATTTGGCCAGGTAGCTTGAGATCGTACTGTGCCTACCCCCCAAAAAGGGAGGCGCAAGGGTCGGATCACCAGGTCCAATCTATGCTATATTTCTTCCTGCTCTTAGCAACTAGGGCAAGTAATATATCATTTTCATATAATTTAGGGATTCCTTTTTCTATAAAGTATCACTTTAAAGCAGGCAGTCATACATTTTTTTGGAAAAATATGTAGCGGATTGATTGACGATTTCCATAGAAATGTAATTATGGCCAAAGTCAGAGGTTAAAAATGTAAAAAAAAAACACTTAACTTGGCGTTTTAAAAGTATGAATATAATGTCCTCGTCCTTAAATTATATGCATGTTAGTTTAATTGCCAGCTAGAACACGAAGAACATGAGATGGGCAGTAACAACACATACGGATATTACGGGGCCTTGTTCACAAGTTGCTCACAAACTGTACATAGGCTGACCTGTGCACAGACTAAACATTAACGGCCTTCTAGCCTAGTCGGTAGTGACCCCTACGAAGCAGGAGGTCCCAGGTTCAAATCCTGGTAAGGGCATTTATTTGTGTGTTCATCACAGTTTGTTTTCTTGTTTACTTTGTAGTCACAAATAAATGCCCTTACCAGGATTTGAACCCGGGACCTCCTGCTTCGTAGGCAGTAAGTAGGCAGGGTCACTACCAACTAGGCTAGGAGGCCGTTAAACACCTACAAAAGTGTTGAATCATGAAATTATTAAAATGTATAGGTATCTACTTGATTTTGGCGACATATTTAACAGATATACTTATATAGAAGGCCGGCCGCACAGACTTTTGGTTACTTTTCGTTCATGTCGTCTCAGATATTGAGTGTGTTCAGAGCGCTCTTACAAGAAAAGTCGAAATAATGCAAAATTGATGATACTAGTCGACGAAATTCAGGACTTTGCGCTCATTATTAGAAACAATGAGTACTTGTTCCAGTAAAAGCGTCTTCTTATCTTTATAAATAGCGTTGTAAATATTAGAAAAAGGACTTATTAAATTAGTAATGATTTTTTTTCTGATGGTCGTTTCCGAAAAACCCCGTGAAGCACTGAATGGCGAGCTCTTATTTGGAAATGTTGAGAATTTTACTCTGCTAAACCTGGCTATTTTGTATTACTAATACCCTGTACTTTAGGCATATCAAACTATATTTTTCCTACATACCTTTGAGAAAGAGAAAATCAAAGTAAAACGAACTCGATTTTCTCTCCGAAACAAGTGTCAATTCCTACGAAAATCTACTTAATATCGAAGTCATTTTCATACTCAAGCAATCTGCAACCTTTGCTTATACTGTTGGTATACATTAGTGTTTATGAAATTCTACTATAATTTTTTGGCAATTTTTTGAAAACTACTCTATATTACCGATAACGCGCGCTGCGCCAGCTCAGTGCCGCGGCAGAGCTTGTAGAGGCAGGACGTGTGTCGGTCGGCTCCGCACATTTTCAACGGCGACGACGAGGTTTTTTATCATTGTGTGCGGCGGGCGCCGTGTAAAACGCTATACTGTGTGCGTGTAAACCGCAACGAGAGACTTTGATCCTAGCACTGTTTTTATAGTATTATAATTTATAATGGTACAGTTTAATAAACTACCGGACAGGATTAAAAATATTTGAAACGACCTGACATTCTATATGTATTTATTTGACTCAAGATAGTACTCAGGGTCTGATGATGGAGCCGGAAGGTGGTCACCGGTACCAATCAACCATGCAACTAAACCACTTCGTGTTTAGGCTCGTTTTATTCATCTCAACAAGATCTTTGACACAAGATAGTACTCAGGGTCTGATGATGGAGCCGGAAGGTGGTCACCGGTACCAATCAACCATGCAACTAAACCACTTCGTGTTTGGGCTCGTTTGATTCGGCTCAACAAGATCTTTGACTTAAGATAGTACTCAGGGTCTGATGATGGAGCCGGAAGGTGGTCACCAGTACCAATCAACAATGCAACTAAACCACTTCGTGTTTAGGCTCGTTTTATTCGTCTCAACAAGATCTTTGACTTAAGATAGTACTCAGGGTCTGATGATGGAGCCGGAAGGTGGTCACCGGTACCAATCAACCCTGCAACTAAACCACTTCGTGTTTGGGCTCGTTTGATTCGTCTCAACAAGATCTTTGGCACAAGATAATACTCAGGGTCTGATGATGGAGCCGGAAGGTGGTCACCGGTACCAATCAACCATGCAACTAAACCACTTCGTGTTTAGGCTCGTTTGATTCGTCTCAACAAGATCTTTGACACAAGATAGTACTCAGGGTCTGATGATGGAGCCGGCAGGTGGTCACCGGTACCAATCAACCATGCCACTAAACCACTTCGTGTTTAGGCTCGTTTTATTCGTTTCTATAAGATCTTTGACACAAGATAGTACTCAGGGTCTGATGTTGGAGCCGGAAGGTGGTCACCGGTACCAATCAACCATGCAACTAAACCACTTCGTGTTTAGGTTCGTTTGATTCGTCTCAACAAGACCTTGGACACAAGATAGTACTCAGGATCTGATGATGGAGCTGGAAGGTGGCCACGGGTACCAGTCTACCATGTAACTGAACCACTTCGTGTTTGGGCTCGTTTGATTTGTCGCAACAAGATCTTTGACACAAGGTAGTACTGAGGGTCTGATGATGGATCCGGAAGGTGGTGACCGGTACCAATCAACCATGCAACTAAACCACTTCGTGTTTGGCTTCGTTCGATTTGTCGCAACAAGATGTTTGACACAAGGTAGTACTGAGGGTCTGATGATGGATCCGGAAGGTGGTCACCGGTACCAATCAACCATGCAACTAAACCACTTCGTGTTTGGCTTCGTTCGATTCGTCGCAACAAGATCTTTGACACAAGTTAGTACTCAGAGTCTGATGATGGAGCTGGACTGTGGCCACGGGTACCAGTCTACCATGTAACTGAACTACTTCGTGTTTGGGCTCGTTTGATTCGTCGCAATAAGATGTTTGACACAAGATACTACTCAGGGTCTGATGATGGAGCTGATGATGATAGACAGGTACCCGTCGCCACCTTCGCGCTCCATCATCAGACCCTGAGTACTACCTTGTGTCAAAGATCTTGTTGAGATGAATAAAACGTGCCTAAACACGAAGTGGTTTAGTTGCATGGTTGATTGGTACCGGTGACCACCTTCCGGCTCCAACATCAGACCCTGAGTACTATCTTGTGTCAAAGATCTTGTTGAAACGAATAAAACGAGCCTAAACACGAAGTGGTTTAGTTGCATGGTTGATTGGTACCGGTGACCACCTTCCAGCTCCATCATCAGACTCTGAGTATCACCTAGTGTCAAAGATCTTGTTGAGACGAATCAAACGAGCCCAAACACGAAGTTGTTTAGTTACATGATAGACTGGTACCCGTGGCCACCTTCCAGCTTCATCATCAGACCCTGTGTATCTTCAGTGTCAAAGATCTTGTTGAGACGAATCAAACGAGCCTAATCATGTTACTACATGGTTCATTGGTATCCGTGACCGCCTTAATCATCATCAGACCCTCAGTACCAGTTCGTTTTTAAACCCTCGTTGATACAAACTTTACAACCTATAGGTACCAAATGCAATGACGAAACATGTAAATAAGCGAGTAGGTACCTATAATTTCTTTCGAGTAATATACCTTCATAAGTACGAGTATGGGGCTATTCATAAATTACGTCGTTTCAAATGGGAGGAGTGGGGGGGGGGGGGGGGGGGTCTGGACATCGGATGATGGTAACATGACGTTGGAGGAAACAGATTCATCCGAAGCTTGATTTTTGGATGATTTGAGGGGTGGGGAAGGTCAAAAATCGTCAAAAATAGATGACGTAATTTATGAACAGCCCCTATGTACATTTGCACTGCATTTAGTATTTTCGTACTTACCAAATAACAGTTTTAGAACTTTAAAAGTTAAGTACAGTTAGTGTTGTTATGGTTGATTTCAATATGCTTCGCGAAGGATCAAGAATGTTTAATCCATCATTGTAGTGCGAGTGTGGTAGAAGGGATCGGCATACTGAGCTCGCACGGCCTGCCGCAGCGCGTAAAATACCTAAACTCGCTCAACGCCGAAATGTAATAGCGCTCTTCACCCAGAACGATGAGATGGTATCGATGCATTCAGTGTAATACTCTGAACACAAATACATATATGAGATGACAAGCGCGAAAGTGGTGGGGGTTTTTATTTTCATTTAAACATAGCATGAGGGTTGCCAAATGAAAGGGCTTTGTGAGTAGATCACAAATATATAACATACTGTAACATTTTCAATACTTGGTCTAACTAATTATTAGAACACGTTCAAAATTTTCACAATCCACTGTTGAAAAACTATTTTATACTATTTACTGGAAACGTTAAAAAAAATGAGATTTTTCAGAATAACTTCATATCAAAGTATATTTGTGATAAAGTGGCAATTGGTTGTCAGTACTGAATCGGATTGAAGACAATAAACACTCGTTTCCCGACTTGTGTGTGTTAGTCCAGTCGACTGAGGACTTGGTGTATGACACAATCCAGGGCCGTCTTAAACTATGCTGGGGCCCCTGGGCACATAAGAATTTGGGGCCCTTTTGGAAAGTAAAGAAAGCTAATTAAACTAACATTTTTCTACTATGATCTTATATTTATTATGGGTAATCAAATATACTGTTACTATCTGTCCTTCGGGACCCCCTGAGGATAGGGGCCCTGGGCACGGGCCCTGTGTGCCCTTATGGTAAAGACGGTACTGACACAATCGAAGAACTAGGTACGAGTATTGTAAATATTACAATAAATTGTGTATTTTTTTTCCATAATGTCAATATCCAAACGGGCTACAGTACGGGAAGAATGGCGACGGATTGTGAAGCTTATTGCCACTGGCCCTGATATGACGACCACGACCACTCTGACATGAGTGTGACAAAAAAGAAGAATATCCAAGGCGGAAACCGATTCTCCATATGTTTGTATGGAGTGTAGCGGTCGTCTACAGCAGCGGTCGGCAACCTTTTAGCAGCCAAGGGCCACATGGTTGTAAAGGAAGTGAACGTGGGCCGCACTTTTGTTAATATGTGTGACTTTATCAGACATTGTTGTTTCACTATATTACATACATACAAAATAGGCAGGGGGGCTTGCGGGCCGCAAGTGAGAGGTTCGCGGGCCGCTTGTTGCCGACCGCTGCTTTAAAGGAAGACTCACGTTAGACCGGGCCGTGTTGGGGCCGTGTCCGGGCCGGAGCTTCCGGCGCATCGTTTTCAATGGAAAGCGTCACGTGATCGCCTGTCATGTCATAGAAAAGTAAGCGCCGGAAGCTCCGGCCCGGACACGGCCCGGTCTAACATGAGTCGTCCTTAAAGGGATATTCTTCCCCTGGATTCTTCATGTGTGAAAAGCCCTCGTTGACGGGAGTTTATTGGGCGGTAATTGTTTGATCGGCACGTGATTGTGGCGGCTCCCGGAAATTGCGCGGAGTGCCATTCTCCGGCGCCTTGTTAGTCGCCGAGTGTGGAGGGCGCTTATACGACCCATCAGTGTTTCTCTTACAGGTGAATTTGGCTTAAAACCCTTATCATCATCATTATAAGCCTACTCTCGTCCACTGCTGGACATATAGGCCTCTCCTATTGAACGCCATTGAGCACGATTTGCGGCAACTCTGATCCGGCTCTTGCCAGTCGCCTTGCGAAGGTCATCGCTCCATCTAGTCTGAGGGCGTCCTACGCTACGTTTCCACTCGAGAACTCGTTTACCCCAACGGTTATCGGTTCTACGGCTAATATGACCGGCCCACTGCCACTTCAGCTTGCTAATCCGGTGGACTATGTCGACGACTTTAGTTCTCTGACGGATGACTTCATTACGAATACGATCCCTCAGAGAGACTCCGAGCACAGCCCTTTCCATAGTTCGCTGAGCGGACCTTGAACGGAATAATTATGAACCAGTCCTACCGTGAGTGTCCACGTTTCGGCTCCGTATGGACTCACGGGTAGGACGCACTGATTGAAGACTTTTGTCTTCAGACTCTGTGGGATTGACGACGTGAAGACTCGACGCAGCTTCCCATATGCTGCCCAGCCCAGCTGTAAACTTATTATACTCTATATCTTTAGGTATTTAAATAAAAGTAAACAAAATCTACACTCAAATGACTCAGTTGAGGGTAGAAGAAAACATTACACGATCAAATATTGTAGGTTAAAGTCAGGTTGTTCAGTGACTGATCCAGGCGGTTTTGTAATTGGTCGGTTAACCAATAAATGTTATAACTACCCGAAAATGCACAAATTGTTTAGTCTACTTTTATTTAAATACCTAAAGATACAGACTATAGGGCCGGGACAGACGAACTGCAACCCGACTGCAAGTTGCATGGGAACTGCACGCGGACGTGCCTTTACAGTTTGCGTTCAAAAGTATCTGCCAGAGTATAATTTGTTCTACATATACAGAGAGACAGACAGAGAGAGAGAGAGAGAGAGAGAGAGAGAGAGAGAGAGAGAGAGAGAGAGAGAGAGAGAGTAGAGACATATATCTTTTTATTAAGCTATTACAGACAGTTACTTTTAATGCTGACTGTACTTGCTAACACAGACATCACATAACATAGACATAAACACAATAACAGCAGAACAGAAAGTAATTAAAGCAATTCCGAAACTGTCATCACTCCATAGTAATAAATAGTAAAAAGTACAATGTGTGTAATAAGTTTTTACCTTACACAATGTAGCCTGCAGTCGGGATAAATCAGCACCTTGAGATAGGATAACGGCTTCCACTGGCACTCGTTTGAACAGGCCAGTAGCTGGAACGAGCACTAAAGTACCATGCAGGCGGCTTACACAATTTACCCTTACGAAATAATTTAACAATACTCGTAAGAACTATTATTGTAATCTGTGACAAAACTTTGAGATGGAATATCAGCTTCCACTGGGACTTATTTGAAGTCCACTCTTGAATTAGCTTAGTAATAAAACAACAATTTTAACATTACTCCATGAGTAGTTAACGACAGTAAAGACAGCTGAACTTCAATCCAAAATGTCAGTTAGGTATAGGTACGAAAGCAAATAAGTACATGAAGTTATAAGAAGAGTAAGAAGACAGTTTTGTCTCATAAATAGTGTTTAGTTCTTAAGTTTATAAAATACATATATGTATGTTAGTCTGTAAGGTATTTGTAATATGGGCCTTGTTGCCTGATTCAAATTTTTAAATAAATAAATAAGAAGAGTAAGCAGTAATTACAAAACTTATTTTATTCTACTGTCTTCTGCAGCCAAGGATTTTCTTTCTTTGTGCTATTTCATAACTTGATGCTGTGTTTGTAATAACGGGTTATGAATTTGATCTGCATTTGTTATGGATATATGTCAGCTGTCAAAGTGACATTTACATTTCATTTACATTTGGTTGAAGGAAAAAAAAAAGCACCTTGTCAACAATGACAATATGACATCCAAAGCAGCTTTTAGAAGTATTCGTAACATTTGTACCCTTCTGAAATCCGTAACTGTACCTTTCAAGTGCTTAAGTAGGTATTAAACGCAGCACCTAAGCCTCCCGATGATGAGTAGGGCTTACCTTATTGTTAAGCAAATGCACTGTCGAGGTCCCCACAAAGCCTACATTGTTGCTTCCTACATTAAGATTAAGATTCAGACCAGATTTACGCTGTCCGCCGACAAGTTGGGCGATAAATCCGTAAACATGTCGTTGGTAAAATAAACACGATTTGAGCTTAGTTATCGGGGATTGTTTTGGGTCTATACGTCGATTAGTATATTGTGCAAATTGTAACTATTTATTTGTCAAATGATAGGGATAATATTGGAAGTGAAATGCAACTATAGTTAAGGTATTATATATTGGGGTAACGTAGAAAACGGGGTGGTAATAGTACATTATTGTCGAGGCTCGGAAGTAGCTACTTGCAGGCTGAGGATTCGTTTTAAACGGACGACCTTGGGAGTCCGTTTAATTGAATCCGAAGCCAGCAAGTAGCCTTCCAGCCGAGTCATATATAGTGCTTTTCTCAAAAATGGTGCAAGAAATATAAATATCATAGAAATATTTTACAAAAGCAACGTTCTTACGTATATATTTTCACAGAAAAAAGTAGAAACAATTGAAAAAATTAGCTTTGCCGCCTTTTTATTTTTTTAAATAAAAAAAAAAGAAGTGTATTTTTCTGCCGAAAATACGTCAACCTATTTGAGACAGCTAAATAGTCGCGGTACTAATCATCTGTTTGGATGTTTAATGGGCCTGTGCCTTCATTTGATATGACCATTTCAACTTTTAAAAAGTTTGGAACTCGACAAATAATGGAATTTGTATGCAACATTGCAGTCCCAAAATCGAGACTGCAATGTTTTTAACTTTTTAATTTTTGACTGACCATAAACTACGCGCTTCGCGACCTATTTTTTAAACGGCAAAGTCGACTTTGCCGTACATTTTTGAGAAAAAATATTTTCCCACGCTAGGACAAAGTTTGGGCATATATAGGTATAGATACCTTGTATTGAAATAAAAGTGAGAACAGTTATCTAATTGGTTATTAATTCACATTTAACGACTTCAAATAATTCCTTAATTAAAGATTAACATAGATAATTCAAAAAACTATCTCGCATTCTTTGTCAGTGAATATTAATTTATCAAATATACTTGGAAACTAATTTTAATCAACAGAGATGTTAAAAAGTAGTAAAACTGAATTCGTCAATTTCTGTGATTGACCAAGATCTTAATTCTGCTGAAATAATTCCAACGGACAACTCGTCAAGTCTTCGTTCGAGTATCTGATGATATTAATTTTTGAGTCTGTGAGTAATCACAATCAGATACCTACCTATATCAACATTCTTAAGTTCAAGCAAAGCAGCTGTTATCGT
The DNA here is from genome assembly GCF_910591565.1 of Cydia splendana. NCBI lineage: Eukaryota > Metazoa > Arthropoda > Insecta > Lepidoptera > Tortricidae > Cydia > Cydia splendana. The sequence continues at coordinate 18,344,275 of NC_085970.1, forward strand.
ACCCCTAAGCTGTGTGAAAAATACTATAGAACTTTGGAGATGTCAAATGTAAAATCGTCCCTAATTATTCATTAAAAAGCAACAATAACCGGGGTAACCACCAGTGACCACCAGTATTTTCCCGCATTTCACCCACGGTTCGAAATTTTAATTAAACAAGCGCGCCTTTATCTCAGGAACAATGAAAACAACAATTACAGTCTTACGGGACCGGTGAAAAAACGCAACGTGACCCAGATTGCTCTTTTTGCGCGCCGCGGTGCGAGGGCGAGACCTGGTTCGGTGGAACCCGATTGGCCATGAGGATAAGTATTTTAAATTGAATAAAACAATATGTTTTGTTCCCTAGTTTCCTTGTTGTATAGATGGTAGCACTATCGTCAGTATTAGGGGTTTAGATTGCATTGAATTTAAATAGTTTTTGGATTGAAAATATGTAGTTTGTGATTTGAAAAAAACGCGTGACCTTTGCTCTTTTTGCGCATCGTGGTGCGAGGGCGACGCCTGGTTCGGTGGAATCCTATTAGCGAGGAAAAGTATATTTAATAAAATAATTTGTTTTGTTCCCTAATACCTACCCTAGTTACATCTCAGGCAGCACCATCTCTCTTGCTATACTGTATTAGCAAGTATTAGGGATTTCGATGCATTGAATTGAAAATGGTGATTTGATTGTGATTTGAAAAAACGCAACGTGACCCAGATTGCTCTTTTTGCGCGCCGTGGTGCGAGGGCGAGGCCTGCTTCTGTGGAACCCGATTGGCGATGAGGAAAAGTATATGTAATGAAATAATTTGATTTGTTATAGTTGTATAGGTGGTAGCACCTCTCCACCGTGGGCCATCGGCACCATATCTATCGGTTTACCGTAATCCAGTATTATGGAATTGAATTGAAATAGTTTTTTGAGTATAAATTATTCATGATTATGAGACAGAAGTCCATCCTCCTCAGATACCTGGGGGCCTAGCTAAGGTGACAATCGTACATCGACAAACGCCAAAGGAAAAGAAAAAACGTATCGGGATGACAGATGATCGGGATACAGAAGTCACGTGACTATTTCCATAGATTTTTTTTAATACCTTATTTAAGTTTCGATTATAGTATCCGCAGAATTAAGTGGCGAGCACGGTCATAAATCATCGGAATCATGCTATCTCATTCGCACCTGCACGGCCTTATGGAGCGGGCCGTGCAACAATAGTGCAGGTAGCGGTAACAACAATAGTGACGTTTATGACCCTGCTCGCCACTTAATTCTGCGGATACTATAGTTGTAAAGCGGACCCTAGGCTCTCATGAGCCGTGGCAAAATGCCGGTATAACGCGAGGGAAGAAGATTTTTTAATTTTCGATCGCCATCTTAGCTAGGCTGCCAGAATTCGACCCAGCTCAAAAAGACATGCAATCCACACGGATCAGTATAAATTGAGTGCACATGGTGAATCGCCCGTGCCACCACGGGAACCCGTCACGATCTCGATAATGGTGAAATTTGCCGAAAGCCAGTCGTTTTCGGGTCAGCTTGATTTATGAGCTGTTTGATACAGTTCCGTGTAGCCTTTTTGCCACAATGTGACTGGAATTGATGAGGTGAATGTAATGAAGACGTTAAATAATTGGTTTAACGAGGCGATCGGGAAATTAATAGACCGATTTATAATAGCAGCAATAATAGCAGGGTCAAACAGATCACTGTGTTATGTCTTTCCTGTAGACATACATAAGAGTTAAGGGCTATAAAGGTTAATTTTCTTATTTAACCCTTATCCACGTGAAAAGGTCCTCCTTTTATTTAGAGAACTATGATAACATCATTGCTTACACGCCCACAAGCTGTTAACTATAGCCCACAGGAGAGAAAAACGTGCTGTTCGCGATAACACACTAGTTTTCTTTCCTGTGGGCAATAGTTAACAGCTTGTGGGCATGTAAGCAATGATTTTATCATAGTTCTCTAAATAAAAGGAGGACCTTTTCACGTGGATAAGGGTTAAATAAGAAAATTAACCTTTATAGCCCTTAACTCTTTTGTATGTCTACAGGAAAGACATAACACAGTGATCTGTTTGACCCAGCACTGCTACTACTCTGTAGGTATGAATAGTGTTGTGTTCCTGATAGTGAGCAAGGTTTTCAACCTATCCAAGACGACATTCCTTATTGATAGAAATATAATCCTGATATTGCAGGTCCATGGTTGCAGGTTGCTTACCGCCAGGCGGTTCGTTTGCTCGTTTGCCACCGACGAAGTACAAAAAGGACTCATAATTTGAATAGGCACATGGGATTTGTTGATCAACATACAACTACGACAGTGATGTGATTTTAAATGTACAGCCTCAAGAAATCGTTAGAAATCGACAGCTAAGTATGCAACATTTTTACTAAACATTAGTGCTTCTAGGCCTATCATGCCTATAACAGATAAAGGCTATCACTATCACACAACGACAAACTAGACTCTTACACCTGTCCTAAAGAACACAATCAAATCTAAACCCTATACACGTAATATACGGTTTAATTTAAATTGCAGGGTGTAAGAAGACTAGAAAAGACTGAATCATGCGCAGTTTAGATTTAAGTAGTCTTGTTTATTGCAATTTGTCAGGGAACGAGATTTTAAACTGGTTTTAATTGCCGGTTGGGGGCAGACAATCGGTTGTGACTAATAGCCAGTAATTGTTTAGGTAAAAGTATAGCAGCTTTCTCGAAAATTTTGCAGTGGTGTAGCCTGAGGGGATTGTACAGGTTTTTAAGATATTGCAGTCACACAGCATAATTTTGCACATAATTTATTCTTAGATTTTAAATTGGTAAAGGAAAGGAAACGTAAATATATGTTTTTACTGACTTATGATCGTAGATCGCACCCATTGGAGACTAAGTACCGTAAAATGGGGTGAGTAGGGTCAAAACTGAAATTCAAACCTCGATACCATTTTATTTTTACATATGAAAACTGAATGGTGTATATAATAAAATAAGTGTTCTGGGCGTTTGTATTTTAGTTTTTATTTTATTTTGGGTGGTTCCATTTCATAAATTTGACGATAAAGAGGAAAACCCACCTCACCCCGTAGTGCCTCGTATTTGGGGTGAGAGGGGTTTTCATACAAAGGTGATTTTGGAAGATTGTTGGATCGATTTTTTTTATTATGCGTATTACTATAGCTCCATTTTAAATTGGAATAAATTATTTTTGTAGCAGTAGCCTTAAAATCCCTTCCCACCCCCTCTCAAACCATCTCTCCCCATTCATAATCCACCTCTCCCCGCGAAACCTACTCACCCCGTTTTACGGTACCAACTTATTTGGTCACGATCATCAAAAATAAGGAATAAATAAGGAAGAAGAATGTAGAATAAACAAAACCAAGGGCCTCCCCTAAAGGGAGGCCTAGAGTAACAAGAACTTGCATGCAATTGACATTACATTGCCGACTACTAAGAAAAAAAATGCATCCAAAAGTTGATCAGATATCACAATGTAATAAAAATTGCATGCAGGTTCATACTATAACCTCGCTTAACGTCCAGCCAAACATGATAATAAATATGGACATATTTAGAGGAACGCAAAAGGGTATATTTACTGGATTACAGCACCTGGAGTAATTTCAAAATTAGCAAATAAACTTTTTTATTGCGTTCCTCTAAGTTTGTCCATGATATATAAATAAATAGTAAGAAAATACACACTTTCTCAAGTCATCTATTAATTCAAACTCGCACTACTTTCCATTAACAACTAGCCTCCGCCTTTTTTGTTTTACTCCATGTTGTCTGTGGTCCGAGGCCGGCCATTTTGTTTTTATCATTTTTCCCGCGCAATATTTATGAACGTAACCGTTGTTCATTGATAAATTGTTACAGTACCAGCCTTAAACATCTAAACAAATCTAAACTTTAATTCAATGAAATAAGGCTGATAATTATATATAAGTTTTTGAGCGTGGTTGTATGAAGCCTGGGAACCATGGTACAGGTGTTTTGTAGTACATTCCTAGGGATTATACTTTATTTATAGATGAATTTATAACAGAGGCGTTTATAAGTGTTCGTGATATGGAATCATTTGTCGTCTCGGTCGTTTCCTTGGCGCGGTAGCATGGGAACTTTATGGCGTTATTTTGATGTCCATGGGCCTTTGATGATGTAGATTGTAGCTTATCGCGTGCAAACGACAAGTTATTAAGCCACTGTCTGACAATATTTGATATAAGGTGGTGGTAGTAGTGTTCGACATGCTAATGCCCAATAGATGACACCCTCTCTTGACCTCACCTCTATTGACAATGACTAAAGTTTCAAGATGACATGTACTGGGACCTCATCGAGCACTAGTACCACCACCTTAATGATATATTTATCGAACGAGCGAGCGAAGCGAAGCGAAGTTCTTACATTCGACTTGGATCACGCGGCTGGCTAGCGGCACGTCCCGGCATTTCGATGTTTTTAAGCTGAACTGTCAGAAGATAGTTTGATACTCAAGAACTTAAGTAAATTTGTTCTAATTTAAATTAAATGGGGTAAACGTGTAGTTGAGGGCATTATATTTTAGTGATTAAATTATGAGCAGGCTCGATTAAGGGATTATTGAGGTAGAAGAGCTTAGAAGGCCAAAAAGCTGTTTGTGAGAGGCCTAGCTATTCTGGTCATTTTATTTGCAAAAAACATGGTCGAATTTAGTATCAAATGAAAGTGCTCGGTTTGCACTTTTATAATATCGTTTTTAAATTTACCTTTTTTAAATAATTAGTAAGATAGAAATAAAATAATATAAACATAATATAGGTATTTTTGACAGGATTTATTTATATATATTTGACAGGAAATATTTCGGCTTAGCACAGATACAGTTTATTTTAATCTCTATGATTTCTATGATGACTTAAATCCAGGGGAGGGACAGTCGTATATAAAGCACTTTATTCGAAAAAATAGCGACATCTATATTACTTAACGCTAAACTTTTTTTTAATATGGCTTCACTTAATTCGTCAGAACGTCTTAAAAGTCTTGTATCTAAGGCATGGATCAAACAAAAAAACATCTGTTAGAACAGATTATTTATGGACATCGTTGCCATGGAGGTGATTGTCACAAAAAACAACTTTGTCAAATAAAACTCAAAATATTATAACACCCCATTTATTAAATATATTAATACGGGTCACTCACGGAAGTTTTGTTATTAAAACACCCCATTTATTTTCTGTACTACGACATAATTCAGATAAATCAAAATACTTTCAGTTCTACAATGTTAAAAGAAACAAAGTTTTCATGCGCCATCACAATTGCTGAGAACTTTATTACCAAAAAAATTTGAAAAATTATGGCGGGTAGATTCACAACCTTCTGCGTGTAATTGTGTTTCGTGGTCAATTGTGTGTTATTCTAGCCGTGTATGATAGGCAATTTATTTACATCAACAGTCAAGTTAAAAGTATCTAATCTGTTTTCGTGTATTAATAACTATCCTAAAGCCTTTCTTCAAAGTCAAAGTTTTTTACGTTCGCAACATACTTAGACGCTATTTATGCCTCTCCCCCCCTGATATTGACGTTGATATTTCTGGTTCCACGAGAGGGCTCTCTTTGTCCTATATATTATACATCCTACTCTTTGCTTAAATCTATCAGTCAAGGGCTCCACAGACCTTGCAATAAATCCAGGCGATTTTTGATCCATTGCAGCCTATAGTGCGACATGAAATAGTAGAAATTAAATAAAATGGAACTCAAAAATGTCCATACTAAATTGTTGCCATGTATAAGCATTTTACGTCAAAAATGTGACAGTTACGTAGAAAGTGGTGCTCTCATTTATTTTCTACTATTTTATGACGTACTATACGATACCTAAGTAGGTGCAACAAAGTCAATCGCTCTATAATAATTTTTGGTTAACTGCGAGTTCTCAGTTCGGGGCGAACTACTAGTTTAATTGTTCTACCGATAGGTATTTGCGTTACCTTATTGCCTTTTGGTAGAAACATTTACAAAACTAGTAACAGTATTACAATGAAAGAAATGTTTGCATAAATAACACAGAGAAAGATGTTTTAAGACATTGATATTGCTCTAATAAATAAACTATATCTCCATCAAATTTTATCGATATCTGATGATAAAAATAATCAACAAGTGACTAAAAATCGGTCCACCTATTAAACAGCTCATTGAAATACAAATCACAACCCTCCTTTTGCCCCATTGTCGGTAGAACCGTAATAATCCCGTCAATCAATTTGGCTATCAATCGAAAGTATGTGATTGTCGATTTCCTCCCCACGGCGGGCAATTTTACCCCGGAAATGGGGGAAATGCACTGAACGAACAAATGTATTGGAATGTATTACCCTTGATTGTTTTTTATTAGCTTTATAAGTAAATGTTTTTTAGTTATTTTTTGAAAGGAGAGTATTTTGAAGAAAGTCGCATCTTCGTCTTCAACTTAGCGTTTTCCCGGCCTAGCGCCAGGGTCTGCTTTCCTGCTCAGTCTTCTCCACTTTGCCCGGTGTCTTCGGCATCCTCAGGTGTGAGATTGTTCTCTTCCATGTCCGCATTGTCCGCTGTCACGACGTCCAGCCAGCGCTTCTTAGCTTCTTCTTATTTTGAAGAAAGTCGTATAATTTAAATAACATATTTAATTCTTTTTTAAGTTTGCAGTATTGTATATTTTGTTTTCTATACACCGTGTAGTGTCAACCAATTTAAATTCTATATTTCATAATAAGTCATTTGCTTTTTTTTCATTGCACTCTACACCCAATGGTCCACCATTGAGCGCACCACTATATCACAGGTACACTAGCATTAAAAAATATAACTTAATGAAAAAAAAAAATTGGCACACTTTTTTCTTTATAATGGAAATAGCTTGTAATTCTGAATAACTTAATAAATATAAAACATTTCACGTTAAAAAGTGGTGTGTGATGCCCCATATTAAAATAAGAATTTAACAAAATATAATTATCTAACTTACTCTCCTGCCGACACCTACATCACAGCTCCCGCATATCGTCGGTGCGAATAAAAAAATCGCTGTTTTTTTTTTTACGATATTTTGATTTTGGCATATTTTAATTCCTCTTTCAATTTCCCGTCGACCTATATAAATATTTTTTTTATATCTTTATTAGTTTTGAAAATAACTAACAAAATTTGTACAAATAAATAGCTATGTGATTTTTTTATCACATAACGAAATTAAATGCCTTGTTTTCCGTCGAGGGTGATGGCGATAATGTTGCACATGGCGATTTATTGATCCTAAAATCCGCTATGTATAATTTCTCGTACTACGTTACTTTGGCAACAAATCGCTTTACACATGACGATTTTAAGTGAACCAAGTTTAAGTCGCTATGTAGCAAAATTCTTGTTTAAAAAATTAATATTGTAAAAATTTACGAAAAAAACTGTTTATTTACTTCATAAGTATCATGTAAAAACCATTGATCTACCAGAAAAAAAAATACAGGTGCAACAAATATATTACAAACAGGAAAATAAACAGTTTTATTTGTCTCCTGAAAAGTAGCTAAAAAATACATGGCGATTTTTTTATTCGCACCGACGATATATCAGTAGCATCGCTGGGTTATTCCCACTAGTTACCACCAAGTTGTTACCAGTGGTAACTACTGGGAATTTTTATTCCCAAAAAAGAAGTGTACGAAATAGTACGGATGCCCCTCTGGTAGAGTGTTATTACCATCCCGTTAGCGTGGGTGTTTAAGCAATCGAGCCAACCAGCGTAACATGACCGAGCGATGTAGGCGAGCGTAATTGGAATGCGAGCCTATGCTGGTTAGTCCGAGCAGTCAGCCCATCCGAAGCGCGCCCTAAGCGGTTTTAATAACAACCATGCCCTTAAGTAATTTAGCCTGACTACAAATTATGAATACCTACACATTCAAACTCTGCGTCGTGTTATAATAGCTGTAAATAATAAACGAAATCTGTTCTGTCGGTTTTTGACTGATTTGTTTGTTCGTGTGTATAAACATGTAATTCAATTTACAGTTAATAAGCTAAATTTAATCCGTATAATAAGTTAATTTCTACTTAACTCGAATGAGACTCTTCTATATTTTAGTTTTTACACTTATACCGGTAAAACTGTTTTAATATTTTTGATTACTTTTAAAGCAGTTTACTGAATCACTAACTGACACAATAATTATTTATTACAGCACGCTATATATATTTATACTGTTTTTATTAGTATTGAATTCTAACAATATTTACTACTGGTGGCTGGTGACTACTGGGAAAAAAAAATCCCACCTTTTACCAGTGGTAACTACTGGGAATAAAAATTCCCAGTAGTTACCACCAAGCCGAGTTGGTGATTTTTGTGGAACTAATCGTTCGACACTCGTATTTTATCCGACACGTTCGACTAACGCCCACGCGATTGGGCCGCCGGTACCAGCGCTATGACCATCATTTTTCTCTCCTTCATTACGTACTTAGACCCCTGACGAACCGCCATACTGGTACAAATGACCCAGTAAAATGTGTCACTGTCTCCCGGTCTATATTATGACGGACATTCATTGTAAGGAAATTATTCTTAGCTTTAGAACTACTTAAGTACTATTAATTATTATTTAAGGATGACTCACGTTAGACCGAGCCGTGTCGGAGCCGGAGCGTCCGGTGCATCGTTTTCTATGGAAAGCATCATAATTCTGAATTACTGACTTTATTAAAATAAATAGAAAAATCACGTTAAAAAAGTGGTGTGTGATGGCCCACATTAAAATAAAGATTTAACTAATTTAATTATCTAACTTACTCTCCTACCGGCACCTACATCACAGCTCCCGCATATATCAGTAGCATCGCTCTAGGCGCGGGCGCACCAGACCTACATCGATCGCCGACATCCGAGCGCCACTGAGCGCCAGAGGGGAAATCTGACGGACATGCATTGTGAGGAAATTATTCTTAGCTTTAGAACTACTTACTATTAATTATTATTTAAGGATGACTCACGTTAGACCGGCCCGTGTCGGAACCGGAGCGTCCGGCGCATCGTTTTCTATGGAAATCATCATAATTCTGAATTACTTACTTTATTAAAATAAATAGAAAAATCACGTTAAAAAAGTGGTGTGTGATGGCCCACATTAAAATAAAGATTTAACAATATTTAATTATCTAACTTACTCTCCTGCCGACACCGACATCACAGCTCCCGCATATATCAGTAGCATCGCTCTAGGCGCGGGCGCACCAGACCCACATCGATCGCCGACATCCGAGCGCCACTGAGCGCCAGAGGGGACATATGACGGACATTCATTGTAAGGAAATTATTCTTTAGCTTTAGCTTGTAGCTACTTACTATTAATTAATATTTAATAGTTGTTAAATTAAATGTAAATTACCGTGTTAGCTTGATATTATTTATATATTTGTTTATTTATTTATTTATTTATTTGAAAACATAATATGCAGCATTACAGTTGAAACCAAATCACTGTACACATCAGATTATAGAATATGTAATGTATTTACACAATTTAGGAAAATCAGATCACAATTAACTTTCGTCCATCATGTTACAGTACCGCAGACACATCTGACACACAACCATCCATCGGCTTGCAAACATATCACATTCTGGTGCCCATGACAGAAGGTGATAGAAGCGAGTTCAACTGCCTTAGATCTCACAAATCTGGTGAGTTTTTATGTGCTACAGTGCGTGTACGAGTAATTGGTACTGCCAAAAGGTTGTGAGTTCGCGGTCTCAGGAGATTTTTGGACACAAATGGGCAGCGAGTCTAACAATTCTTCCTATCAGCTCAGGACAGTCTGTATCGCCACGTAAAATTCCGCATGCTGTCACTTAATTAGGCCACTGTGGCCGTATTTCAGGCAGCATGTTCTTTGTTGGAATTGCAAAATTTTGTAAAATACTTACCTATCCTAAATATTACCCGGTCTATCGTGAGACATCCTTTAACTTACTGGAATCGGATGTTGACATCCGACGTTATGGAATTCGGGTCGAGAATAATATTTCAATATTTAACCATCGCAAGCCAAGTGCCAAGTATTTTGATTACCTCCATTAATATTCCATTTAAATCTAGAACTGATATAAACAGAAAAACTGCGTATTATTCCGGTTACGAATGGTTTTCCAAATATGTACAATTATGAACGGTTCTGCATAGCAGAGCGGGAAAACTGAGCAGTTATCGTGGGGCTAAATACCGATATCTAAATACGTACAGTTGGATGGACTTGTTGATACACGGAAATCATATGTACCTACAAAGTAATAAAGAGAAAGCTATGGTCAAAAACAATTCAGAAAAAGTAATGCAGATTATACAATAAAAGTCAATGACCCGGGTAAAACATTACAATTTCTTATTTGAGTCTCAAGTACTGAAATAATAAACTGGAAAAGTGTGAGTCGGACTCGCCCACCAAGGGTTCCGGACTTTTTAGTATTTGTTGTTATAGAGGCAACAGAAATACATCATCTGCTCATCAAATTTCAACTGTCTTGGTTGGTTTTCAACTGTCTTATCACGGTTCATGAGATGCAGCCTGGTGACCGACAGACAGACGGACAGTGGAGTCTTAGTAATAAGGTCTCGTTTTTACCCTTTGGGTACGGAACCCTAAAAAAGTATACCGCTTGTAAGGGTGCAGCGTAAAAATTCATAGAGTTGGGTCAAGAAGTGAGATGATTCGTTCGAAAACATCTACCGTAAAACGGGGTGAGTAGGTTTCGCGGGGAGAGGTGGGTTATGAATGGGGAGAGAAGGTTTCAGAGGGGGGTGAGAAGGGATATTAAGGCTACTACTACAAAAATAATGTATTCAAATTTAAAATGGAGCTATAGTAATATGCATAATAAAAAAAATCGACCCAATAATCTTCCAAAATCACCTTTGTATGAAAACTCCTCTCACCCCAAATACGAGGCACTACGGGGTGAGGTGGGTTTTCCTCTTTATCGTCAAAGTTATGAAATGGAACTACCCAAAATAAAATAAAAACTAAAATACAAACGTCCGGAACACTTATTATATTCAGTTTTCATATGTAAAAATAAAATGTTATCGAGGTTTGAATTTCAGTTTTGACCCTACTCACCCCATTTTACGGTAATAACATTTTCACAATAAATGAATAATTTATAAAAAATATTGGTAATATAATTTATTATTTTTAGGTATTTCGAGCCTATCGTGCCCTACTTCTGGGCAAGGGGCTCCCCCCAATCTCTCCACTAATCTCTATCCAGTGTTGTGTCTGGCCACTCCTTCAAGAAGGAGTCTGTTCATCCCACCATCGCCGGCGGGGTCTGCCAGATCCTCGATTCGAAGTTTCGGGCCCCCACTCAGTTGTGATTTTTCCCTATATCGGCATTCGGCACACGTGAACAGCCCAGTCCCATCCTCCCGAGCTACATCGACGATTTGGGTCTTATAGCGCAGCGTGGTGTTCCAAACTCGATGCACCAATTTAACACCTAATATGCTACGCTCCATGGCTCGTTGGCAAACCCCGAGTTTTGACTTCTGAGCGTTAGTCAAAGTAAATGTGAAATAATTCATTATCTGATTTCTTCTTCTTCAATTTAAGAGGTATCCTCTTGTCGGTGGAGTATTTTCCATTTCTCCCTCTCATAAGCCATAGCTTTGACCTCTTGATACGACACGACACCAGCTTTTTCTTTTATTTGGTCTGCATAGCTACGTCTTGGTCTGCCCCTGCCTCTCTTTCCTTCTATCTTGCCTTCTATGATGGTTTTAAAGAAGTTGTCGTGCCGATATGCCGTAACAAATGTCCAATAATTTTCCCCGTCTGTTGTTGATGGTGTTCAATAGCATCCTCTTCTCTTAACAGATTTAACCGTTCATTTAATTTTTTTGCGTCGCAGTGTACAAGTAGCATGTAAACCTTTATTAAAATAGCCGACAAATCAAACAGGGTACGCGTTATGACGTAATTGTAGGCGAGCCGCGCCCGCGGCGACGCGACATCGCCCCACGGTGCGCTTGCGCAGCTCCTGTAGATTTAACCGACTCCAAAGAAAGAGCACGTTAGTATTTTTTTTTACAGATTTGCAGTTTTATACACTTTTTTACATTCCTGTACCTTTGCGGCGTACTGTTTACCTGTACCGTCTGCGCGCATCGATTTTGTCGCAGCGAATTCGTTGCGCGCTCGCGTTGAGATCGTTACTCGTTCGCTTTGAATTCTCGATTCCAACTCTCCCGGTAATCGTACTTAAGTTCTTACATTAGTTGCATGATTTATAATAAATATATATAAGAAAATATGGACCAACGTAAGCACACTCAAGTTGCAACCGATCAGCGACACTGAGAGGTTCTATGAATAAATTAACTGTCTCATGTGGAAATTACCTATTTCTCATTCTTTGCTTTCGACATGTCCGCGAAGGGGCTACTGAGGGCCTACCGCGAAACACGTTCGACGTGTTGCCTCCCTGTCACACTTACGTACGAATTTACAAGTGCGACAGAGAGGCAACACGTCGTACGTGGTTCGCGGTAGGCCCTCTGGTTACCTATTTACTGTGTTTACGCTTTCTTTGATTTTCAGATTGATTATACATAACTTTATACCTATCATTATCATACTGTTAAGATAAAAATAGTTTATTCAAGTAGGCATATTACAATGCGCTTATGGACGTCAAATAAAGCTACACCGGCTCCAACCCTACACCTCTGCCTCGAGAAGATTTAAATTCCCCCTCAATTGGAGGAGGGTATCCCAATATGGGACCGGCAAACTACTAAAATACTACTTACAATGCGTTTCGAATAGCATTGGGACTATCAAAAGTAGTCGAAACTCCACGTTCGCTACATTCCCTATCGGCCCCTGACTCTTACCAACGTCCCTAAAAAAAAACGCTGTAAATCATTGACTACTTACTCGCAAAGAGCAAAAACAAAGCCATTATTTAAGCAAAATCATGAAATTTGACTTTAATAAGACCGTCTTAAAATACCGATGCCTTTTTTCATTCTGCAGTACAATGACACATCACAGACGCACCGCCCGCGAGTCCCGCGACAAAGACTGTCCACTCCCGCGCAGATAAACGTCACAAGTGGATTTAAAAGGAAGATGTGAGCGGGTTTTCGGACCTTAAATATGAATAAATAAAATTTTCAAATTATATTTTTATATTTACCTATGGCTCATCCGACTATCGTAATCTAGGATCTATTGACAACTTTATTCTGAACAAGTTTCTAACTATTTGTCACGAAGTAGTTCAAAATACGAAAGTTCGCAAGAAATTTGGTTTTATAAAAATTTCTTAAGTTCTCACGTGTATTTTTGTAGGTACTTCCCAAAAGTTTATTAAGGCAATTTATGTAAGAAAGGAATTGGCCTCCGGGTCGGTTATTTTGCGGCACCACCAATTGACAACCACCAGAAATAAATCATTTAATTAACCAACGAAGTCGCTAGAATTTAATTCGGGAAAAAAATACTACTTTTTCACCACACCAGCTCGGAAAGGCTTACTTTGCACTTCAAAAACTGATAGCAAAGTTGCATTTTATTCACATGTGAGGCAAAGTAATCAAATGCAAATTTTGAGTTGTTTTCTTATGTTTGCTGGTAGAATTTACTTTTAAATTATGATTTTGGATGATAAATATTTAATAACATTCATTTGGATTTGATTTGGTTTGATTTTGTTTGATATTTTACATTTAATAATTGCTTCGGGTTGGTGTGGTGAATTTTTTTTTGTTTTATACATCTAAAAACCCATGAGAGTGTTCTTTTTGTGCTTTAAATATGTAAAATAGTGTGATACATACAGCTTTTATTTGGTAACATACTAAAAACTAATACGTGCCGACATAATTTAGCTTTTTAACCGACTTCAATTTCATAGAAGGAGGTTCTGTATTCGGTCGTGGCTATCTTTTTTTTTTTCTATGTACGTTCACCGATTACTCCGACATCCGATTTGAGTAATTATTTTTTTGTTTGAAAGGAGCTACCTCCAAGTTGGTCCCATATTAATTTGGTTCTGTTCTGATAATGGGATCCATAAGGAATTGAGGGAACTCCTCAATTTTTAAAGGCACATGCATGGTGATTTGGGTATTTTCTTAAGCAACTCGAGCATTTTCTCCCGAGAACCACCAATTTGATGAGGTAGACCTGATGATGATGATTGTTTTGATGACGATTTTTAATGTAGTATGTTCTGCGATTACTCGCCGCACCTGTGATCCGATTTGAGTAATTATTTTTTTTGTTTGGAAGAAGTTACCTCCAAGGTGTTTCCTTATTATTTTTGGTTCTGGTCTGATGATGGAATCCATGAGGAATTGAGGGAACTCCTCAATTTTTAAAGGCACGTGTAAAGTGATTTCGGTGTTTTCTGAAGTAACTCGGGCATTTGCTTCCGAAAACCACCAATTGGATGTAGTGCAACTGTAGCCTTACCATGAGTTTGACACTACCCCCGATCAGTAGCCTTACCACGAGTTTGACATTCGCTAACGTCTACGTAACTTACTTTTTATGCATCTCGCTCGCACTAACATGTTAGTACGAGCAAAGACATATGTAACTTCGTATAAGACGAATAAAGTCTAAGGAAAAAACGTGCCTCGGAATTCAAGTGACAGTCATTCTCGAATAGATGGCGCACACACCTTTAGCCTATCCTCGGCTAGATGGCGTGACGACACCGTTTCATATTTAACAATTTTAACACATAGATATCAGTGAATGAACATGGATCAAAATGATATAAAAATAATAAAATCATTTATTCATATACACGGTGTGGCCTGTAACACGAGCAAAGAATTAAAACATAGATTGTACTCCTCAAACGGTGACACTTTTGTTCAACAACTTTTAAAAATTATGAAGTATTTAGACTCCCTATTTTTCATACAAAATAAATATTGTCTTCAATGGACGCCATCGCCACGCCATATCATTGTGATTGACGTTGCTTGTCACGCCTTAAACATAACAAAATTCGCAATACATTGCGTCTTAGTATAAACTTTAAAGTGTAATAAAAATCAAACCACAAGTTATTTTTAAAAGTCGCTGAACAAATGTTGGTCAGTATGAGGAGTACAGCCTACAGTTTAATTTTTTGCTCATGTTACAGGCCACACCCGGTATATACATTTTTTGATAACTTTATACGTTTTCATTTTGAGTTTTAGTCGTGTGTCGATAGATGGCAGTAAATTTACAGTGACTACAAAATGTACAATGACAGGACCCCTCTATACTATCTATTCTTTTTGGTACGAGCGAGATGTAAGTTACACACACGCTAGCGAATATCTTCTTCCTCGCGTTATCCCGGCATTTTGCCACGGCTCATGAGAGCCTGGGGTCCGCTTGACAACTTGTCCCATGATTTGACGTAGGCACTAGTTTTTACGAAAGCGACTGCTATCTGACCTTCCAACCCAGAGGGGAATCTAGGCCTTATTGGGATTAGTCCGGTTTCCTCACGATGTTTTCCTTCACCGAAAAGCGACTGGCAAATATCAAATGATGTTCGTACATAAGTTCCGAAAACCCCATTGGTACGAGCCGGGGTTTGAACCCGCGACCTCCGGATTGAAAATCGCACGCTCTTATCGCTACCCAACTAGCAAAATCACGCTAACAACAGTCTCTAGACTACAATTTTGTCGCTCTTATATTGATTTTATATCATCGTATAAGCCCGGGTTTGGGCACAAAGCATAAGCGTATTTATTTTAATATCGTTCTAATATCAGTCTAATTGAATGTTGTTTCCATTCACAGTAATCTTTTTCAAAACTATATTAAGCTGCTTTAGGCTAATATCGCTTTTACGTAAGTATCTTGTAAGCCTACATAGGCTTATATTGGTCGAACGTAAGTATCTTGTAAGCCTACATAGGCTTATATTGGTCGAACGTTAGAATCTTGTAAGCCTAAATAAGCTTATTTTGGTTTGAAACATTATATTTGTGAAGTATAAATATACGGGTGAAATTAACTGCAACGTGACAAAAACATAATTATTAGTGTAAGTGTTTATCAAACTTTTTATGAATTATGTTTAAATATAATAACGTGCTGTTTATCATCGTCTGTTTATGTTTCAGGGTAAGTATTCACATGGGAAAATATTATTTATTGTAAAGTAGACCCTGTTTTACACTTCAAACTTCATGCGCCTACTCAAATATGGTATTTGAATATTTTTATAATTATTTTATTTCTTTATTTTGTATTGATAGTCAGCCATTGATGTAGGTGTATTTTTCAAGCGCACTATTAGAGTATTTTAAGCATTCTGAAAACAAATGATGTGGCCATGTTGAATAAATTACGGTTCCTTGCTTTACTTATACTAACAATAGTGTTCCCAAAAACGATTTAAGATCAAACCATCTTATATTGATCTTCTCTTTTGTGATATAAGTGTCTTGAACTTATATCACTCTAATATCTTACTAAAGTGCTGCTGTTGATCTTATTATAGCTTTAAATAAGATCAGAAAAGTACGTACTTACAGTGTTCTTATGCTATGTTGATATTAGTCTTACATTCTTACAATAGCATTTAGAAATCTAATATAAAATCAAATGAACTAAGAGAATGAGGATATAAGACCAGGTACTCTCAAGTTCAATGAGACTTCGTAAATGTTGTTGTAAGAGCAAGAGGCTTATAATAGTATTATGCTATGTTGATATTAGTCTTACATTCTTATAATAGCATTTAGAAAGTCTAATATAAGATCAAATGAACTAAGAGAATGTGGATATAAGACCAGGTACTCTCAAGTTCAATGAGACTTCGTAAATGTTGTTGTAAGAGCAAGAGGCTTATAATAGTATTATGCTATGTTGATATTAGTCTTACATTCTTATAATAGCATTTATAAAGTCTAATATAAGATCAAATGAACTCAGAGAATGTGGATATAAGACCACGTACTCTCAAGTTCAATGATACTTCGTAAATGTTGTTGTAAGAGCAAGAGGCTTATAATAGTATTATGCTATGTTGATATTAGCCTTACATTCTTATAATAGCATTTAGAAAGTCTAATGTAGGATCAAATGAACTTAGAGAATGTGGATATAAGACCAAGTACTCTCAAGTTCAATGAGACTTAGTAAATGTTATTGTAAGAGCGAGAGGCTCATAATAGTATTATGCCATGTTGATATTAGTCTTACATTCTTATAATAGCATTTAGAAAGTCTATTATAAGATCAAATGAACTTAGAGAATGTGGATATAAGACCAGGTACTCTCAAGTTCAATGAGACTTAGTAAATGTTATTGTAAGAGCGAGAGGCTTATAATGGTATTATAAAATGCTCTTATATACATATATAAGACTAGGTAATAAGACTAAACTTACTAAAGTGCGTATTAGCTTGTCTAAGACTAATATAAGAGCGATGATAAGTTCAAAACAAAAATAAGAGCGCTATAAGCTCACTACTCTTATAAAGTGCACAATCTGAGACTTTTTTGCTAGTTGGGTAGGCCACCAGCGCTTTTTTTCACACGCACACACTAGCACACGCTAGCGAATATATCAATGTCAAACTCGTGGTAAGCTGGTAAGGCTACTGAACGGGGGTTAGGGTTAGGAGTTAAGGGGTCGGGGAATGGCGGTTGAAGGGTTGGTGGTTCAGGGTCGAGGGGTTCCTGGATCAGGGGTTGATGCGTTGTGAGGTTGAGTGATCGGGGGTTGAGGGATTGGGTCAGTGGCGGGGCGGAGGATGTATTTAGTGTAGGTAGTGACAGAAATTATAATTTTCCAGACGGACTAGAGAAAATTCTTGATTACATATTTAATATTTATTAAAGTAATAGCTACACGAATTTAGTGTTAAACATGATCTTATTTTTCATTCATGCGTCGCGCTCTTAACAGTGCGTTAAAACTAAAAATGGAAAAGTAAAAACTTTTTACAAAAAAAAGAAAACCGACTTCAAAAAGGATGAAATAAAATATTATCCTATTGTAAGTCTATGCGTTACCAACTGATATGTTTGAAGTCGGTGCCAAGCCAAGTAGTAACAATACCTGGCTATAAATCCCATTAGAACTGTACTAATAACTATTATAAATGTGTAAGTAATTCTGTCTGCCTCTTTCAAAAATACGACGACAAAAAAACGCATTGGATTTACACTAATGTGCCGACAAACATGGTACGGACTGCGCCAAGAAGGTTTGATCGTGTGTTCTGAGGTGTGTTCTTAGGTCCAGTCGACGTCAATGATATGTTTACACTTTTGCACCTTACTCCTTTGTAATAAGGCGAAAAGTGTAAACATATTTTTAACGTCGACTGTACCTACAGAAAGTACGTTCATTGTCGTCTTGTAAGGCAATCCAACGTAGGTACCTACATCCTTATCGAAACGCACCAAAATCATGGTATGCTTCAAAATTTGGCTTGGCACCGACTTCAAACATATCAGTTGGTAACGCATAGACTTAAAAAAGGATAATATTTTATTTCATCCTTTATGAAGTCGGTTTTCTTTTTTTTGTAAAAAGTTTTTATATTTCCATTTTTTTATGAAAGTGTTGTTTAACTCTGTTATTTTGACTGGCAAAATCGCTGTTTTGCCTAAAATTTGTGTAACACAGTTCTCATTCCCCTTAAGTTACTTACGACGTTTTTCTTTTCTTGTCTGTGGTTTTAATTTATGCGCAAGACCGTGGCTCGCAAAGACGGAATTTTTCAAAATGCCACGCAACGTCCATCGGTGGAAAAAAAGGCTTATGCTTTACGCAAATTGCGGACAAACTTGCTTTGTTTAATGGAAATAAATGATAAAAGGTGGAATTGTAGACGTGAACGATTGGATACAAGATTGTTGTGTGGGTAAAGATGAACTTGAATAAGCATAGAGGTAGGAAGGCCTAGGTACCGATGGGTCGATGAGGTCCAGAAAGACCTGTGTGACATCCAAGCGGCTGAATGGCGTCAGATCGCACAGGACAGGGACGAATGGCGAAATCTAGTGTTGGAGGCCAAGATCCACTTCGGGTCGCTGAGCCTGCGAAGTAAGTAAGCATAGAGGTAGCTAAAATTTAATTTAGATAGGTACAATTTCTTCAGAAAAACATTATGTTTAATTTTAAATTACATACAGGGCGATCCAGGAGACGTGAGGAGGATGAACCCTTCGCATTCAGTAAATCGGCCTGATTCGAATCGAAGTTACAGCAAAAATTAGTTCTAACAAATATGGATTGGATACGATATAAAAGTGACATTTCTTCAAACCAAAACGACAGTTTTGACACTGACATGTGCGATCCATATCGTATCTAGAGCAAATTTTTGCCGTAGGTATATTCGAGTTCGAATCAGGCCGAAAAATTACGTAATCAACTGTTTTGTACCAGTATTAGAGAGATTAAGGTTAATGAATATTTTTTAGTATTGAAATGTTATTTAAATCCTCCTGTATACGTGCTTACCTATAACGCCACTGCGCAGAAAATATAGACAAAATAGGTACATAGGAAAAGTAAATACTCTTGGCATTAGGAAAAATACGCGCCTATGTCTTAACCATTCAAATAAAAACACTAATACCAACACTCATCCTTAAACCGCATAAAAACGCCGGAGAGAGTCATAAAAGTAAAAAAATACCAAGTATTTTCTAACAATTGAAACCGGTAATTCAATAATAGCGAGTACAAGTAGGAATACCAATAATGCGGCAACATGACAATGGCGTCAGAAATAGTTCCCAATGATTTTTGAGCGAGGCGAGGCAATCGTTCATGCAAGCCAGCGGCGTTAGCGGTCACATTTTTATCCCTTGTCACCATGCCTGTCACGTTCTAACAAGTATGTAGGTGCCAAAGTGACGGGCATAGTGACAGGCGAT
Organism: Cydia splendana; assembly: GCF_910591565.1. NCBI lineage: Eukaryota > Metazoa > Arthropoda > Insecta > Lepidoptera > Tortricidae > Cydia > Cydia splendana. The sequence goes on from NC_085970.1 coordinate 18,364,231, forward strand.
AAAAATGCTGCGCCCGCAGTACGGATATGATTGTCTTGTATAAGTGACAGTGTGATAAAAGTGTCCGCCACTTTCAATGCCGCGGTATTAAAAAGCGATGGTTATTTTATCACGTGGATAAAGCCGACCATAATACGCCTACAGGGGGCCTAGCCAAGATGACATATAGGTATATTATATATGTATATCTCCACCACCAAAAGTGATGGAAGTGGTACTTCGTTCATAACAATTGATTTGAACAGTTTGGTTTTATTTTTCCGTTTCAGTAATTATGATTATATTGATTATGTTGCATATTGTACGGTCAAGGAATTTAATTTCAGTAGATACCGTTTCATACCTTGTCACAGTGAAAATAGTTACTTATAGTATGACGTCCTTATCGACTTTCATATTGATTGTCACTGTGACAAGGTACGAATTGGTATGGAAATTAAATTATTTTTTTGTACCTACGCACGATTATTTTCTATAAAAACCATAATTCATATCATTCCATATTATGACTAGGCGTTATAAACATAACTTTATCTACGCTGCGCTTAGCCATCCAATAAATAAAAATAAAACCGTATCTAAATATATACGTATGAGAACTTAATATAATAATTATGTAATCAAACAAAAAAAATCATCAGAGGTTAAAAACTAAGTTTTCAACTTGCTAATTTTCTGTTTCTGGTGTAAAAATTCACAGTACTTAAATAACTTGTAGGTATCCTAACAGTTGCCAAGCGATCGAAACAGCAACCCAGTTGTCTCCGGATTTATGGCTCGTCACTTAGACAATAAATAGTGATTTTCGCGTTTGTCTTCGACGTGCAGACCTAGGACGTAAAGTTGCGCGGTTGGAAAATTGAACAGGTTTTACTTTGAGAACAGGGTATAGTTTGATCATAAGCTTTTTCTGCTGTTTCCATTTTATTTTTTAATTAAGTGTGGTAAAAATACACTTTACGTGTAGGTGAGCGAAAATCCATCGGGAAATTATCGTAGAAAAATAGCAACTATAACGCATCTAGGCAGAAATAAGTTGGTGAAATTAGTAGCTTGTGTGTGTGTGTAAAAGTCCGATCAGCGTTTAATAGCACGACAGGAGTAATGTGCGGTGCGCATCAGAAATAATTAATGAATACGTTAACACGTAAAAAAAAAACTGTATAAAACACGGCAAGCCTTGGCACTCATGGCGCTGGTTTTCAGCGGGGACCTGATTTACAACCTAAGTAAAATATACATAGATACCGACAATTGGGGTGAATAGGGATGGCTGGGGTGAATACGGACAAAACATAAAATGTGATTTACCTGACAAAACAAATTGGCTGTACCCATACAAATTGTATCATACAAAACCTACGATTATCTTCAATACGATTATAATTCAGCCGCATTCGAGGGAAGCCAGTATTGTCAAACTGGTTTAACTTGACAGACATTCAGACGTACTCTATGCATAACCACTGATGAAACTTACCGTCTCAATTCACGTCAGCCATCCCTATTCACCCCAGTTGACGGTATATACCTAATCACCATTGACTTAATCAAAGCCGTACTTTTAGCGATAAAATAATGCTACTACGCTTCAGACACGAAAATTTACTAGAAATTCAATTTTAAAACATCTCATCATACTAACCGCGTGCGTTTACGTTCTACGTCTCCACTCCCGCAAAGCACGTACCCATTGTACGGCGTATAAGGCTCAAGACGTCTCGATATTTTTATACCATACTCCTTTGTGCGAGAACAGGTATTTATAACTGTTATTTGTACCAACGGTTCCGCGTCGCAATTGAGACCGCAGTACGTTAGGTCCGTATTGTTTCCTGAATTTATGCGTTTGGTTAAAGTTATGGTTACTGATGAAAAATAAACTTGTCTTTGAAGTTACCGATTTAAAGACAGGAGTTACGAGAAGACATCTTTATTTCTTCGAGTAGAAACTGTGATAGCGCGGTCTACTTTTAAACTGCAGCCTGGCGTGGATCACTCCGCGATTTCATCGCGTCGCAACAAGTAGCTACAAGTACATCCGTCCCACACCAATTTTGGTGGCTAGCTATAAGCCGCGCGCTTGCGCTTGCGCCACCTGGCGGTCATATCTGTCCTAATCGTAACAGACGCGTTTTGTTAGAGAGTGAATCTTCTGTAGGTACCTAGTTTTTATTGTGTGCAGCGTAGGTTTGGTATAAACCTACCAAATAATTACAATACCTACTGGTAGGATTGACCTAATACTGCCAAGCAACCAATGAACAGCTTTCATGCTTTCTTATCAAACTGCACCAGAAGGGCTAAAATGGCCGGCTCTTTATCATTTGTCATCATGCCTGTCACGTTGGTTGTTCATAACTGTGTTCCCAGGACAGCACTATATTCTAATCACTGTTTTGTTATGTGCATGAAACTTTTTAACAAGCTACCAAAAACGTTAAGAGAACTACCTGTACATAAATTTAGAAATAAATTGATGAAGCTATTGACTGATAAAAGCTATTACAGTGTAAAAGATTTCTTCTCTGAAGATATACAGCCAGATTTGTAGTACATAGTTTTAAGATTTTTGCATGCTAGTACAATCTGTATAGTACAAATAGCAGAATAAGCAACCAATTGTCACTTACCACCTAAGACACTATTATACCTACTTATTCTTTGCAAATAAATACTTATACTTATACTTATACGTTCAACAAGTATGTAAGTGCGAAAGTGACGCATGACATGACAGGTGATAAAAACGCGACCATGATACTGCTGCAGGATTCGGCAGTGTGTTGACGCTTTTAAGATTTGATTTGGCACCGACTTCAAACATATCAGTTGCTTTGCTAGCATACAAAAGGGATAATATTTAATCTTATCCTTTTTAAAGTCTGCTTTACTTTTTCTAAAAGTTAAAAAAAAGTTAATTGTACTCTGAGATATGCAAAGATTGTAGGTACTCTTATCCCACAGTAATATAAACCGACAAATATAGTAAATATACCACTTTATCCCCCTAAGTAACATAGTTTATGAGTTATGAAATAGGAGATAGGGGAAAAGGGCATGGAATGAAATCGCATACTATGCTGTTTTGTTTAAAGGTGGCGACAATGCGTGATTAGGGCTAGTATACACTGGGCGGCTTTTTTATGAGAGAAAAATAGTTAAAAAAAACAGCTTATCACTACACCTTATAAAACAAAGTCCCCCGCCGCGTCTGTCTGTTTGGTTTGTGTGTTTGTATGTTCGCGATAAACTCAAAACTACTGAACGGATTTTCATACGGTTTTCACCTATCTAAAGAGTGATTCTTGAGGAAGGTTTAAGTGTATAATTTGCTAACCCGTGCGAAACCGGGGCGGGTCGCTAGTTTATAAGATACCTAAATCACACATTGCAAAACCTAAGACGTTTGCACTTAAGTCAATTCTACCATCCAACCAACAGCTCAACATTTGCAAATTCATGCACTTTGTCACTCTTGTGGATAAAATATAACTTTTTTATCAGATTTTAAAGAATAAAGAGAGCCTTTACGAGCTGGTTACGTTACGAGCAAAATTAGGTAATACAGCTCAGAACAATCCGCGCACTGATCCGAAGATAGATGCTTCGACTTCTGGATCACTGGTGTTAATAATGATTTAGGATTAATACAAAAAGCGAAAGTTTTAAATGTTAAAGTCTAATTAAGAATACACAAGAACAAGAATGCAACATTAACGTTGGTATTCGAGTTAAAGCCCTGTATTAGGCGAAATCATAATATATGTATAGTGAATATTTCACGCATTATAATGAACATGGCATTATCTAGTCAGGAACATTTCCTCATCGGCGCAATATTCACCTTTTATCCCCTTCTATCTATCTTATAATGAGAGGGATGCAGTATAGGTGAGAAAACACAAGATATTTAATGCGTTTGCTCTCGCTGTACTCTCGAAGTATCTAGTGATGTATTTCTGGGTACAATCCGGATTCATAAGAATTAAATATTGGGAAATTTATATATTAAAAAATGTATTGCACAAACAAAAATGTAAAAATGGCGGCCTTAATGCCTAAAGGCTTTCTCTACCAGTCAACCATTGGTGCAAACAGACATACCTATATGTTGGTGCAGGAGATATTCATAAATTACAAGGAGAAATTTAACCGTGAAGTCAAATATTATAGGTATGTAAACAAAATTTCTTGTGGAATTATACTTTATTGGGTACAAAAACATGTCAAAAAACAATAAATAATAACAACTTCAAATTACAATGAATCTATATACAAACTATTCTAAAATAAAACTACACTAAACTAAACTAAATAAAAAAGGCCCCTGCGGCAAGGTTCCAAAGAGGCTGACTAATACGTTACCCCGCTGAACTGCCAGACTGTGAACAAATTAAATTAGACTTACTACTAAAATATGATTAAATACTACTACTTATATGATAATACAAAAGACAATCTAACTAACATATATTATTACAGATACAAAATGGAGAACATGTTTGAAAAAAAAAATTCGTAATCGGGATTATTCCCTGGGCCCATCCCATCACTACTCGCATCGCAATATTTGAGAGTAATCCGCAAACAGGTAATAGTATCCAAGACGAGATAAAGAAAATATCAAGACTATTATAGCCCGTCGCATGCACGTCGCTCGCGAGTCGGATTAGGGAGGATACGACTTGAGAGATTTTTAAATGATGATTTCTTAATTTTTAATTTATTTTATTTATTTTGTATTTATTGGTTCACCAACAATTGTTTACACATTGTTAAATCATATAAAACACGTAACAATTAACTATGGACTCAATAACTAATATAATAGAGTAAACTAAAACTTACACCCACCTTTGTTACTTCTTCCAGAACGGCTGAGATGGCCGGCTCTTTATCATTTGTCACCCTATTTTTTATCTTTTATTTATGTACATAATTACTTATAGGTTGTATTTTCCCACTATTTCGCTGTATGCAGCCAGCATGGCTGTGAGCAGGATAACAGTCAAGATTTATATGTATAGCGCGTAATATTAATTTTCTGCTTTAACTTTATGTCAATTGCACCATTCTTCCAAGTTATTTGATAAATAGAAAATTAGGGCTCACGATAGTTCCCAATTATGTCACGTCGCGCGATTTTGCGTTTAGTTACATTACCCTGGATCTCACACTACAATAAATAAATAAGGGCAGGTCCACACTTCGCTACCCGCATCCCGCTGTATCTTTTGTACTTCGCATCCGCGGCTGTCACACGCCGTGCTGCGAATTAACGCCACGGTTGTTATTGAGCTTACCGAGGCACTGAGTCCAGTACTGAGCTGAACTAGGATAAGATTTAGTAAACAAAAAACGTTTTTGATACAAGCTTTTATCGCTGACTGTACTTTTCTTTCAACGGGCAACTAAATACTCATCAAGTCAATTTTAACAAACCCAAACACAGTTCCTATGGCCACCTCCTGTGTCCATCATCAAATTAGTTCAATGGTGCCATAATGTTATTGCACTATCACCCAACTTACATTATGTATGTGAAGTTTCAGCTGAGTCAAATAAAGGATGACTCACGTTAAGGATGACTCACGTTAGACCGGGCCGTGGCCGGGCCGGAGCTTCCGGAGCTTCGTTTTCTATGGAAAACATCACGTGATCACCGATCAGCCGTCATAGAAAATGACATGTCGGACGCCCCGGCCCGGTCTAGCGTGAGTCATCCCTTAGACCGGGCCGTGGCCGGATCTTCCGGAGCTTCGTTTTCTATGTAAAGCACCACGTGATCACCGATCAGTCGTTATAGAAAATGACACGTTGTGATTGTTGGGCGCCCCGGCCCGGTCTAGCGTGAGTCATCCCTAATGACAAGTGGGTCTAATTTAGTTTGCAAGATTTGACCCGAACATACGTACGTACAAACATTGCAATAAAAGCTTTGTAATGTAAATAATTCTCTTTTGTGATTTTAGAGGGCAGGCAGTATGAGCCTTTGGAAATAGTAAATTAATTAATCTTAGGTGATTTAAGTTACACAATTAGTCAGTTATCATCAAATATGATCATTCATCACATGCCCAAACCCCGAACATGCCCACTCCTAATATACGTCCTGGATGCAATACTAATAAATATAACCTGTTGGAGAAGGTCGAGGAGAACATTCACGATGGTGACCTTAAGGGCTGATTTAGACGATACGGGAACTCGCATGCGAGTTTCATACCATTGCGGGTTTTGATCGGTCGGTTGAATTGGACGTAACCAACAGTCCGCAATGTAACTAAAATCGCATGCGAGTTCGCGCACCGTCTAAAATTCTAAATCAGCTCTAAGGGTGGAACCCGCTTAATCTTCTACAACGACACTCTGACACCTAATACACCCGAAACCGCGGCCGCTCTACACTCCAAACACCCGCCAGGCCCTATTTTCGTGGACCCTCCATCTGACCCTTCGGCATGTCTCCAAGCCACTGACAAAGACATTTTAGCAGCTCTGCTATCGTTTCCAAAAGGCCTAGATAGAATTTCCCCTTAGCATCTGATTGACCTCACCAATCATGGCAGCGGTGTACTGGTGAGCACCTTGTCTCCAGCATGAGTTGAGTATTTTCTATCTATTTTTTTAGCTGTGCTAGTTTATGTACCTGTATTGTAATGTAACCTTTTCTCTGGTTTAGCTAATCGTTCGTCTCGTCCACTTCGGAATACGGGGCAGGGTAAAGTGGCGGCCTTTGCCCACGCCGCTTATTACTGCATCTTATGTTAGTGGGAATTTTTGCGTTCCTCTGGTATTCCAATTTTGAGTTTGAAATGAACTAGCCGCTTGCTATACAGTTAAATTGTGCTATGCTACAAGGAAGTAACGTATCTCGAGAGTGATGTCAGTGATGTCCTAAGAAAGTAATGGATGCTTTTATCAAGATGGTTTTGGATTGGTTGTCTATCTCGCATGTTGTATTGAACCGATTTGGGTCGGTAGGTACCTACCTACATCAGTCAGCATCAAAATCGGTTCAGTCAGTATCGGATGAGACCACGCGTCAAAAGTATAACAAAAAGCGATATCGATATGGCTCTAGGTAGGTATATGTAAAAAAACCGGCCAAATGCGAGTCGGACTCGCGCACGAAGGGTTCCGTACCATTACGCAAAAAACTGTAAAAAATCACGTTTGTTGTGTCGGAGGCCCACTTAAATATTTATTTTATTTTGTTTTTAGTATATTTGTTGTTATAGCGGCAACAGAAGTACCTACATAATATGTGAACATTTCAACTGTCTAGTTAGTCTTGTCATTCTAAAATCACGGTTCTCGAGTTACAGCCTGGTGACAGACAGACGAACAGCGGAGTCTTAGTATTAGTAATAGGGCCCCGTTTTTACTCTTTGGGTACGGAACCCTAACAATTAGGCTGTACCTAATAGATACATTTGAATGCAAAATGTTATCTCTACTCTATTTGAAAAAATATTTCAGGGTGGCAGATACTTTTGGCGCGACATCCGCTACTATTGAATGTGATACTTACTATACTATTTATTTCGTAAATGTCATGAAGGTGTAATATCTTGAAATGGATAGGTAGAACATAATTATAATTAGGTACTCGATTACCCGTTTAAGGTCTACGGTGCCACATACAGACACACATAGCGGTCAAATTTATAACAACAATTTTTGCGTCGGAGGTTAAAAATAGTTTCTAAAAAACTAGCCAATTATAGAACTTCAATATGCACAATACTCAGTAAATAAAATAAAGGCCCTTAAAGAGCCTATTCTTCAAGCCCCTCATTAATTGTTGGTCAATTAAAACGCGCCTGTCTGCCTTAATTCACGTTCCGTTAAATGAGACGCATAAATTAAACAATCGTTGAATGAAGCGATTGAACGTTAATGTCGACGACAATTCTCCTTTGTGACGGAAATGGGTGTGTGTTAGAGATACATTCATAATAGAGACTGGTTTTCTCATAAAATCGGTTACTTCTTAACCACCGATTCAAAAGAAGGGTGTTATAATTTTGATCGCTATGTCATCTATGTGGCACCGTAGGTCTTCAACGGGTAAACCGATTTGGATGCGTTTTTTTTTATGTAAAAGTCAGTTTTCTAGCATTGATTCTTAGACATATTTTACCAAACACCGAAAAAAATATAGTGGGCCACGAAAGGTTTTGGAATAAGGGATTAAATGAGCGGTTTTTTATTTTCAATTCAATATTTCTATTCAATTTTGTAGAAATTATTGTCTAGGTAATGTCAGTTTTTTAGGGTGAGGTTAGGGTAACTACTCAAGGGCCTAAATAAGTCCTTTATTAAATGTACCTCTTACAAAGGGACAAGTTATCGATAACCGCTTTAAAGAAATCACATGTCTGGACTTTAGTCAGGAAATTCCATTTTTCCCTTTAAGCCACTAATTTACTTCCATCCCATAGCAACCCTACTCCTAACCCTCCAGCCGACAGTTTCAAAGACTTTCTTAGTAGGTAGTCGATCCTTTCTCTATTACTTACTTGTCTATATACTTAGCGTTTGTCGATGGCCTTAGAAATACAGGTCCAAGGAAACGTTGGACCAGAATAATGGTTATGGGAGTAAGTGATGTAAAGTTGTGTGTAATTTAAGTGTGTCTGGTTTCCGGTATGCTTGAGACCTTAATGCAATTTAAAGATTGTTATTGTTATGAGGATTTTGAGATAATACAGGCCAACATTGTTTCTAATCGTCCTTAACTGCCCGATTCGAACTTTAAGATACGTCAATTAATACATCTAGAAACGATATGTAATATTAGATATGTCAGTGTCAAAAGTGACGTTTTTGTTTGAAGAAACGTCACATTTGACACTGACATATCTAATCCATATCGTTTCTAGATCTATTAATTGACTTATCTTAAAGTTCGAATAGGGTCGTCTTGTGCATAAAGTTGTTTTATTTCTTGTCTCTAAAGGTAACATTCGAATGGCGAATGCCTCATTCATTTTGATGTTTTAATTATGAAACTTGTAATTCCAAGTATAATGAAATATCAATTGATCATTACTGTTTTTCACTGAAATCTTAACATTTGATAATCACAATATTTCAAATAATAACATGAATATACCTATAACAAGTGTTTGCTAAAATGCAATTAGAGTCAAAATAACCCACAAGTATGTGAGTAATTTAATTTTCAGATAATAAAAACAACACAGTATAAAGTCGGTTAAAAAGGTGTTTAATTCGATTGAAAAATTGTCATAAGAATATACGAGTGTTTATTTAAATCATAAGTTAACAAGATCAATATTAATTTAATGCGTGAGTATTTAATAACGGAGCAAAGATTCTAAAAAAAACAACGACCAGCACTTACATCCTAATTCAACATTTAATGAAGATAACGACGAAGATGAAAATTAATAATCGCGTCGAAAAAAGGTAAAATAATGAAATTTAATCGCGTTGGACCCGTTAATTAATTAGGTGCACAAAACGCGAGAGTTTAAAGTGTTATACATATATATGAACTTAATCGCGCTAAAATAAGATTCAAGGAAAAAATACAAAAAATGCACTTTAATCGTAATTGAGTAGTTAATGAAGATAACGACAAAATTGAGGCAGTTTGAAGAATGTATAATTCACACGTACACCGGTAGTAGGGAGATGAGTGAGATGAGTGTAATCGGCGGCTGATAATGGCGGGAGATGCTGTGATCCATTTATCGCAGCATCCGATAATGTAGCGTCGGCAAAACAGCAAACGGCAAACGAAAAAAATATATACCAGGCGGCCAGGCCAAGGCGACAATCGATTGGCATATTGTTTGGGGCCAGGATGACATACTATGCTAAAAGTTACGTAGCTATTTCTGTACATATTTCTCTTTCGATTGGCGTTTTCTATCAACGATTGTCATCTTGGCTAGGCCCCTGGTCATCAGCAGATCCATTATATTTATTATTTACTGTTAGCAATAACTTCTACAGCTTCTACTTATACTAACCTAACCTAAGGGCTGATGTAGACGGCGCTCGAACTCGCATGCGATTTTAGTTACATTGCGGACTGTTGGTTACGTCCAATTCAACCGACCGATCAAAACCCGCAATGTAACTAATGAAACTCGCATGCGAGTTCTCGCATCGTCTAAATGAGCCCTAACCGTTCGACTCATTAAGTGAAGGAAACAACACCCTTAACAGAACCACTTTGTGAAATTGCAAATTACATGCTGACGCTACCGGCAATCTTCAGCAAGTAATCAACTCATAAATTTCTGACCACATTGAAAGTAAATGAATAAACGTCTTAATTATAATATAAAATAATATGCATTAATCTCGCCAGCTAATCAATTCTTGGATGGCTCGGTAAGATTTTAATTGATTTTGATTTATTTCATCGCACAGGAAGCGAGGGAACTAAATTGGACTATTTTAATTTAAGTAAGCACATTACTAATTGGTTTTGTAATTAAAAGTTATATTATATTTAGAAATTAGAAGTGCGTAAGAAAAAATAAGGCATATATTACACACAAGCTAAAATCTATTGGCAATTAAATAGCTTAATCGTCTCTTAAAAGCAGAAGCCAACGTTATAAAGTTCGATTGTAGAAAAACCACTAAATATTTTCAATAATTCATTTTGAATACCACCAATATCATCAGTTTTAGGTTCTGATTTGACCAAAATGGAATTTCACTTGAGACTATACGGTAAACTTGCAACAAAAAATCTTATTAGAATACTACTATTAATTGGTAAAATCATTCCATAGTGACGCAAAATCTTAGTAAAATGACTTAAATTTGAATGGGGAAATCACTCCACAGTGAGGCAAGCCAAACTATTATCAGTTTATCACTATCACTACACCTTATAAAACAAAGTCCCCCGCCGCGTCTGTCTGTTTGTGTGTTTGTTTGTTCGCAATAAACTCAAAAACTACTGAACGGATTTTCATGCGGTTTTCACCTATCAATAGAGTGATTCTTGAGGAAGGTTTAGCTGTATAATTTCTTAACCCGGCGGGGCGGGTCACTAGTTACAAATATAAACATGAAACCTGGTTGAAATATTTTTAATTATCAAATTATCTCCACGATAGCACACCGTTAAGCAGCATGAGCATTATTTACTTATTCTAATGTATCCAATTAAAAACATTCCCAGAACAACGTGTGCGTTTTTATGCGTGTGCGCATCCAGATCATTATACTTTTAATTAGGCCTCACGCTGCGTCGCTGATTGAAAAATCTCGTATGTGGCAGGCCTTATGTTGCTCCAAGATTTGTTACACACGTTACGCTTTTTGTTTTAAATATTGATGTTATAATGATGGATAAGACTAGACAGTGGCAGTTACGTTATATATCATTGTCTTAAGGCAATGCGTGACCATCCAAGATTCTCATTAAAGAGCAACACAAATAAAGCTTAATGAAAACTGACACTACGAACAAAAAAGCTATTATTGAACTACGAATAAAAACAATCGCGCTAATCACGCACACAGCCGCAGTTGTTTTACGCATACATAAATAAATAAATGAAGACAGGCAGGCAGGTGGAGTCACTGATTCTTCGCAGATAATTTGCCTAACTGGTTCTTACTCTGACACATTACATTACCACGGAACGGTTTTGCAGCGTTGGATTAGCACTGCGGCGAAACCATTGCTGCTTGCATCGGTGTTGATTATTAACAGTTTCTTTAGAAAACTGCAATGGATCTATTTTTTTGGGATTTTGCTTAAGCTATTTGTGTAGTATAATGAAAATGATATTCGCTGGTCAGTAGCCCCTCGTCCGGTGATAAGGGAGTCTCGCGACATTTAATTATTATGATTATGTATATTACAGGGAACATTGTGGCTCTTTGTTCACTGGAACATATTATGTAGGAGGTTTATAGTACAGGCTTTTGTAAAACACGAATGATAAGATTTACATAATGCTGTGGTTTAACAAGACCGCGCTATGTATTCGTGGGAAGCCGACGAGATGTATGAACTGTGTAGAATAAACGACTAATATAAAGCTTATAAAAGTTTAACACCAACATAATACATTAATTCTATTAAACAAATATTAAATATTATTAAGGTTACCTGGAAGAGATCCCTTAAGGGGATAAGTTCGCCTTTGTACACATTTATTGTATTCTCTCTGTGGTATGTACTTTGTTTTGTGTAATACAGTGTTTACTACTGTGTTTAATATTGCAATTTTCATTGTATAATGGACACAAAAAGGAAATATGAGCCAAAATATAAAAAGTCGTGGAGATTCTTAAGAATATCCTATCCAGCTATGGATATCTTTTGGCTGAATGAAGATGACTTTCGGTTTAAAAGTCGAACGCCTGAAACACTGCCATAGCTGAACCGATCGCTATTGTTAATTTTAAAACAGCACAGCCTTAACTAACAATGAGGCAAATTTCATTAACAACAGAACAGCGTTCCCACGTGTTTTAATAAATAAAGCATTATCTGCAATAATAACTCGGTTCGATTGAACTGAACAATGCGCGGGACGTGTGGGCGAGCTGCTGCGGTGTAGCTGGAGCTGGTATTACTCCCATCCCTTGTCGGTACACGTACGGTCACCACCGACACAATAATTAAGACTTCATTGTAGGACGTGATAACTATTTACATTTTCAGAGACGGTTTTGGCTGTCCTTACGTTATCACAATGCGAATTGCGAACTTCGCACACACCTTTGAATTTCTTCAGAGATTCAGATTCTCCATGCAGGGAGTTTGCGTTCACCGAAGAGCCACAGTCAAATATTGCCAAAAGTAGGCAGTAAATTCATAAGATTTATTGAGGCATTCAGCTTCTCGTTTGAGTCGTTTCAGTTAACAAACTTGATGTTCTTATTACGGTCAACTTAACTATTCTGGAAAAAAATCACGTTCCCGAATTTTAAACTAAAACACATGACAAGCAATTTCCAAAAATATTTAGCTCTGTGACTAGCAAAAGATCTGTCGCCCTCTTCTATGAGGTGAACGTACTGGTGCTCGATGCGGTCCCAGTACATGTCATCTTGGAACTTAAGTCATTGTCAATAGAGGTGACAGCAAGGTGCCATCTATTGGGCATTAGCATGTTGAGCACTAGTACGTTTACCTTATCTATTACAAGTAACGTAACCACTGTGGTATTATCCTCTCTCACCGAATAACCATCGCAAGAAGCCTATAACATTGGCTGATTTAATTGTGGCCAGCGTTAATTGGCCATTGTCCGGCCATATTGGCCGTCCGCTGCACCCTATTGTCTCCGTTATCGACTGATGCTATACTTGTAAGGATTGAGTTATCAAACTTGTTTAGCAGAATGGGTACTTTTAAATGTTTGTTTTACTTTATTTTGGTGTCCAGCTGGAACGACCTAGTCGCATAACTTACGGCCTTGTCGGATTAGCTTTTGATATAATATCTACTCAATTTTTTAACAACAGCTTTTCAATATAGGTATGCAACCTCTAAAAAACGGTGATCCAATAATTTCATTCATGTTTGATCAGTATTATAAATTTATAATCCGAGGTAAATGCCGTGGAAATTTAATCTCAACAATACTGGTACAAAATTAGGACAATATCATTGTTACATGCACCGGCAATGTACTGTTGTCGGCTAACTAGGCCATAGAGATTATCTGACACGTACAAGTTAATAGCGGGAAAGTTCACCTTTGCGGCCTTCTAATTATTTTAAGTTTGAATATTAGCCTGCGCCGGCGACTTCAATCGCATAAAACTCGTTTAAAATTTTCAAATATATGTCAGTCCCCCCTTTGGGGTTGAATTACAAATAAAAAATTCTTAATGGAGTTATACAACGTTTGAAAAATATATTAGACCTAATATTATTACTGTACTTCAATACTACTATCAAGCTGTGTGTTGTTTATCAATATCTAAGGAGCTGTTTTATGGAGCGAGCGAGCGAAGTTCTTATATTCAACTTGGTACACATCTGTCAGCAAGTGTCACGTCCGTTCATTTTGAAGTTTCTTATTTTCTCATAGTTTCCGCGATAACTTTATTAAAGATCTTTATAGAATTTCGCAAAGTTATGTAAAATGTAATTCTGTCCACTACCTGTTTTCTCGCAGCGAAGTTCGCTGAACTGAAAATGAAAAATGAAAAATGTTTATTGTGTTAAACAGTACAATTTGAATACAATTACACTTGAGTCCTCCTTGTAAGTATATGTATACCTGTATCAGGAGAACCCGCTCTGTATAAATGTATGTCGGTACATAATTTTAATTCAGCTTAATTATGCTATATTTTTATTAATAATTAAATATATTTTTTGTTTTTACTATCAACTATACGATAGGGTGTGTGTGTGTGTGTGTGTGTGTGTGTGTGTGTGTGTGTGTGTGTGTGTGTGTGTGTGTGTGTGTGTGTGTGTGTGTGTGTTGTGTGTGCTTCAGTTTATAAGTAATTCAGTTTCATTATAATTAAGGGATTCTAACCATCTTTTTACAGTCATTTTACATTTAGATAGCGGTAAGTGATAAATTGATAGTTTATTGTTGAACTGAAAATAATAATTAAAAAAACACTACCTATTGTTTGATTTCACGGAACCAACGTAGTTTAAATCCAACGGACTCTTTAGCCCATTATTCTTTCTTTTTAGCCAGTATTCTGTCAGTCAATAAATACATTTTTAATTCATTGTGTAAGAGCTTAATACTGTTTTGAAGATAACAAGTGCTAAGCCGCGTCGAGACACGTGCCATTATTGACAGGCTTCGGATCGTGTGATATCTGTCACAATATTGTTTAAGCATCCGTTTATAATCCGATTTAATCAAACATTGTTTGACTTCAAAGAATTAACCGTTGTCTTAATATCGCTTAAGTTAAAAAGGGCGTTCCAAAGGCTCTCTTTTACTCTAATTAAGGCGCAATTAGGGTGACAGAGAAGTTGCTCGTACGAACTTCAATTTTCGCGGTGCGGTGCAGAAAAGTGACGGTTACGTAAAGCTATTTTTTTAACCCTTCTGTTAAACCTGACCTACGCGGGCAAGGTGCTCAAATTATATGCACACACTCTTTATCATCATCATCATTATTCTTAAGAGCCTACTGGCTCTTGTCGGTGGAGTAACCGCCATTCCGTTCTCTCTGCCACTGTTTTGAGCTCCTGATACGTCACTACGTTGATTTTCTCTTTGGCCTGGTCCATATACTCATGTCTCGGTCTTCCTCTGCCTCTCTGCTTTTCTATTCTGCCTTCAATTATAGATTTCATGTAAGTAGCGTGACGTATCAGGTACACAATCTTATCCTCTCAATAAAAATAATTGTTCCCATCATTTTGATTTCATCACCCGTTTAGATATTTCATCTGCTGACTGTAATATGATTTTTCACCTTACGACATTCACATTACTTACACTAAACATACACGAATTAAATTTATACGACACCTTAGTTCAACCCTATTAAAAAAGAAAATGAGAGACAATTAACCCCTTGGGCAGGGTTGGCACAAATTCAAAGCTGACGGCCGCCTCCTAATGAGTTGTTAGAGCCGTGCCCGCTGAAAAACCGCACTGCCTGATTTCTAGGGATGGGGAAATGTCGATAAAACTTTAAAGGTTGTTAGGATATGTAAAAGAAATCAAATGATACGAATATATCAAAAATAATTTCGGGACTGGACGCTGAGGTTGTGATATTCGATCGGGCTCCTACAATGGGGTGGGCAACTGTCAAAAGTTTGCATAGATGGCGCCATCATAGCGTGTCCCTTTTTCTATGAGATTTATTGGGTTAAAGGGCTGGCATCTATGGCATAAAAAAAAACAAAAAATTGACACAATTCTAGGGATCAACAGGGCAAGCTATTTGTACATGGTTACACTCACTCACTCACAATCATAGCGGATTCCTAGAATAATGCGACTAAATTATTTGTCATCTTCTGATGTTTTTCAAATAGATTTTTATATTTTTGCAGTTCTCATTCAAATTCTGTAGTAGGTATAGACGACAAAAAAATAACAAAGCCTTTTAGGTAGGTACTGGTGTAGTAGATATCGGGCGATTGTTGAATATGCTTTTTTTGTACTTTAAACGATGTAACGTACGAGCTGTGAACGTCCACTGTCCCATCTGAAGTACAAAGGTTATTTTTCTAAGTTCTTCCTTCTATCGATACCTTATTTACCTAACCCCTGCCCATCCCTATCACGCGTCCATCGCTCGGATGCATAGTATTGCATAGTGCCACACGGCCGCAGTAATTGGTCTCCGCCGCTGATTTTTATCTTCAATTATTGAGTTTTCACGCCAATTAAAATATTATCTGGCTTCCGGTGGAAGCGTTTGTGCTAGCCGATCTACGGTCATTCGATTTTAAGTGCTTCATTTTATAGTGCAATGGCTTTCCCGCTTCTAGTTCGCTTTATGGGTTCTTTAAAAAAAACGATGTTTTCTATTACTTTAAGGTTGTATTTTGAAAATGTTATTAGTTAGTATAGTCGGTAGTGACCTAAGAAGCAGGAGGTCCCGGGTTCGATTATATAAGGGTATTTATTTGCGTGTTCCTCAAGAATATTTAATTTTGTTCCTGACTAATGGATGTTTTCTATGTAGGTATTTAAGTATTTATATGTATAGTAACAGCACCAGTCATGGGACATTTAAGAGGAAATTTGGAGTATTTATGCTATTTCCCTTGTACATGTAAATGGTCTTCCGCTTAGCGTGTTAAAAGATGAAAGTCCTATCCGCCTTTCATGTTTTAGGCGTGTTGTATCAAAGATACTGCAATGAGTTTCCACATAATTAACAAATTAAAACTATGCTTTTTTTCTCCAGTCATGGACACCAAAGCTCCAGTAATGGGCCCCCGGTAATGGACGTGGATCCAGTAATGGGCCCCCTATAATGGACATTGCTCTATCAGTATAAAATATTGAAATGGGGAATAAATTATGGCAAAAAAATAAATTTTTGGTATAAGCTTTTATCGCTGAATGTATTTTTCTTTCCACAGCCAATTATTATTGTATTAGATTCATCGAGACAGTTCTAATATACCCAAACACAATTAGTTAGGGTTTATTGCGATAAAGTTCCCATGGCCACCTCCTGTCTCCATCATCAGATCAAGTCCATGTTATCATAATATTGCATTATCATCCGATTTGCATACTTAATTACGTACTTACACAAAATTTCAACTGAATCGGAAATCGAAAAGTGGGTCAAATTCAGCTACCAAGATTTGACCCACACTAACTAACAAGGCAAGTTAAATAAAAGTTTGGAAAAACGATATTAATTTATCCTAAGTCCGAGAATACCTCCTGGTTGACATATTTCGTAACTACATTTTTTCATGGGGAAAACTCATTTATTGTAAAATAAGTGTTATAAAATGAATACAAAACTAAAATTAAGTACAACTAAAAACTAAAGCTAAAAACTAAAAATATTTATCAAAACTTTGCGCCCTTGGTAAGGTGCCCATCACGCAGGCAGCGTTCCTGCGCTGGATTGCTATGGCCAATCTTTGCGCGAGAAAGCTGCCCACGCGAGGGTCACCTGTGGCCTGCCTTAGGCGTTTGCTGAGCTCCTTGTGGAGCCCCCGAGCCCCCCTACCCCACGGACCTAGAGTCTCGACGCCGAAGGCTACAAATTCGTAGTGTGCGCCGAGACAACTATATTTATTAACCTTGGAACGTTCTCGGACGTCAGCCGCCGCCCCGGCCTGTTTACTGGTGGCTGAAATGTAGGACGCCGCCAGCGTGTCTGCGCAGGTGGCGTCCCACACCAGCGCGCGGCCCAACCGCCAGGGGATCAACGACATCCCGTCGGGGCGCTTGCCGTCATCCCTTGCGATCTGGGGCTCCAGAGCCGCAGGGACGTCGGCGCTGACGAGCGCTCTCCTCAGGATGTCGTTAAGCGCGGCATGACGGGATAGGCGGCCGGCGCCCGAGGAGCAGGCGAGTCCGTGGTGGCCAAGGCGATTAACAGGGGCCCCACAAGAGGCGCAGCTATGGTCTACACATACATCGGCCCCGACCCGGAGTCCGATGGCAATTCTTAGTGTGTTTGGCTCTATGAATGTGCCGGTGTGGGGTGATGGGTAGGCGTGTAGCCATTGTCCAGACTCTGGTCTGGACACAGCTAAGAGCCTTGCGCGGTCCCTTCCCGACGAACTGTCAACTAGGGATTTCATGACGGCGGTGCAGGCCAAGTTGTCCCAGGCCCTTTGCCTCTCGGGTCTAGGTGGCACATCTCGCAGTTTGGCTAGCCAGGCATTCCTGGCCTCATCCAAGCACGCGATCTCGCAGTTTGTTGTTTTAAGGATTTTACCTGCGAGATCAGACGTGCTATGGATTGAGGACAAGAATGCCGGCAGAGCAACACTCGATATTTTGCGTGTTCCTAAACCGCCAAACCTAATGGGCAAAGAAGCCTGGGTCCAAGCTGGTTCGTTAAAACGGACATTCAAAATCGATTCCAGTTGTGACTTTAGGAGACTATCGATAGGTTGGACTAAATTAGCGACTTTCCAGATAGGGCAGCAACGGAGCAAGTACGTAAATTTGGGAACCAACAAACAAAACTTTAAAATAAATAAGGCTGAATGGCTACTAATTTTGATTAAGCGGTCTGAATTAACACGAAATTTAGAAATAGATTTGGCCAAAACAGACGGAATAGCTTCATCGAAAATGGGGGAACCGAGAAGGTGGAGATTATCTTTTGATAAGATTTTAATGTTTGGGGCTAAACTTGAAAAACTTTGAAGTACCTGGGGTGCTAAAGAAGGTTCTAAGTTTTCGGAAATGTACAATTCACATTTGTCGAAGTTAAGTTTCAGGCCGATCTCGCTAAATTTCTGTATAACTAGGGATAAGTCTGCCAGGACCGATTGTGAGTCTCCGCCGATGGTGCCGTCGTCCAGGTACCAAACATTCAGTTTGGACGTGAGACTATGGATAGCTGAATTGATGGCCAGACTGAATATGGCGGGGCCCAGAGGATCGCCCTGCTGGCAACCCACGGCAGAGAGAATTTCGTTACCCTTGTGAACTAATTTGGACGGACTATGATAACATTGGAGTAAAAGGTTATAAATTTCAGGTACATGAATTTTGATTACACTAAGTAGGGTATCTCTGTTGACAGAGTTGAAGGCGTTTTTGACATCTATTTTTAAGAGAACCTCACATGAGTCTGTTTGGACAAATGTGCGTACGGCATGGACTGCGGCCTCACAGCCCCCGCGAGTGCCGAAACCAACCTGCACAGGCTCGAAGAGTTTTTGTAGTTTAGCACGAGTATGTCGCACGCACACTTTGGCTGCTAACCGCCGGAAAGTGGAACCAACAGCAATTGGGCGCACGCCACCGTCCTTCTTTGAAAGGGCTATGAGGTTGGCTCCATAAATAACGGCAGATAACGTAACTACATTTTACTTCTGTATTGTTTAAAACATGAAATTATGGCATGGCAAGCATCATTATGTCAATTGTCCCATCATAGGAGGTATGCAGTTTTACAGCTCCTATAATGGGATTGGGCCAAATACCACTATTTTTTTACATCTGTGGAGTCACAACATAGTGTGTTGTATACCTTATCTCATGGTAAATGCAATTAACAAAACACATTCTAGTTTTCATCAAGTATTAATTAATTAAAATTTAATAAATTAACTCACCTCTCTTAGCGAAGTTGTTAAGAATTTTTAGTGATATTTTTTTTCAGTGGCACGACTACTTTTGGGTTGACGCACATTTCTTAAAAAATAACCGAATTTAATAAAAATTCAAACATAATCAGCTCTAGGACTCTTATTTATGATAAAAATATATCCAGTGTTTATAAACTACTTTTATATACTTATTTTAGAGGAATTGTGTTTTTTTGTCCCATTACTGGTTCCGTGTCCATTATAGGGTATACTACTATATACATTTATATATTATATACCGTCGTCTATAGTCTGTATCTTTAGGTATTTAAATAAAAGTAAACAAAATCTACCCTCAAATAGCTCCTTAAGCCAGTTGAGGGTAGATGAAAACATTACATGATCAAATAATGTAGGTTAAAGTCAGGTCGTTCAGTGACTGATCCAGGCGGTTTATTTGGTTGCTTAGCCAATAAATGTTCTCACTGCCCGAAAATGTACAAATTGTTTGTTTACTTTTATTTAAATACCTAAAGATACAGAGTATAGTATCCACAAGCCAAGCCCATTGAGTTTACTGTGGGACTCATCTCCTTCTAAGTCGGTCCCTCACCGCTGAGGATCGTGACTCCGCTTGCTAATTTTTCCTATGGCAGCTCTCCACTTCATGGGACTCGTACTGTGGAATTATATTTATTTAATTAAAATTCTTATTCTAAATCTATGGCAAAGTGCATAAGTAAGTAGTAAATGTATGAGTATGAATACCTATAGAAGATTGCGACCAATAAATACAATGTAAGGTATCGAAAGGGGTTCAAATGTTGCACACTTTATCGATATCGACATTAAATTGAATGAGCATTTAATTGACTAGTTGGTTTAAATGTTATTTATTTCGATTACAATGTAGACTTTAATATAATGACGCGGCATTTCCATTAATAGTCTAGAATGCTATTTTAATTGATTCTGAGGGATTGATAGGCCATTCTTTGGCTGTCACATTGAGTCAGTCTTTTGTAAGTCTGTATTACTTCATGTGAACTTAGCTCTTTCATTGTATTTGTGTTATATTAAATTCTATCTATATACATCGTTGTCGGGTACAGTCAAAGAATTCAATTTCAGATTCATTTCGTATCTTGTCACAGTGACAATCAATATGAAAGTCGCTGGAGACTTCATACCATTGTCACTGTGACAAAGTTCAAATTGGGTAGGAAAATAAATTCTTTGACTAGATACAATACAGCCCAAGTTTTAATGAACTTAGGTGGGTACTATGAGACTATTTATTTATTGCATTAATTGTCATTACATAGCAAATGGGGATGGCTGGTCGAATTTTACAGAGATGGCGCCACCATAGGTTCTACTTGTCGATCCTACGATTAGTTTCAAATTCTTATTTTTTTTAGAATTTATGGCGTTTAAGCCAAATCTTATAGAACAAATCTATGCTGGTGCCATCTATAATAACCTTAGACAGTTGCCAACCCCATTGTTTAACTTTAATATCTTAGTTTGAGCGCAGGAAATAATAAAAAAGATAATATGTTAATAGGTTACAATGTAACATAGGTTAATATGTAAATGCCTGAATAAAAACATAGTTTTCAATTAATTCTATAAGTAACATTATCATCTTAATATTAATTTAAGGTGTAATTCTATGGTCCTTAAATGAATACTTAGATGATAATTTTACTTATATAATAATACACCTTCGAAACAATTCGGTTAATGCCATAGGGTACAGTCGAGTTCAAAAATATCTTTACAAGCCAGTCTTCCAGAAATATATGCATGGACACGACCTTATTGTCAGTGTCTTAGAGGCGTGTGAAAATATATTTTTTTTTGAACGTTGGCTTGTAAATATGTTTGTGACCTCGACTGTACCAACAGATATATAGGGGGGGTAAAAATGGTATCATTTACTTTTTTTCGAAAAACCATCAACTTTTGGGTTATTTAGACTCAGAATCACGAGTACTATTAAATGAGACAAAGAGAAAGTGTCCTCAGTTTTTCATAAAAATTTTGGGTGTCAGGTTCTAACGGTCCATGCAAAATATACTTATGTGAAAATGCGTTACAAAACTGAAATTTTTTTGGGACGCATTTTTTTCATCTTTAATCGATATAGTCCTATTCTGAGTAGAAATAACCCAAAAGTTGATGGGTTTTCGTAGAAAAGTAAATGGTACACTTTTAAGTGAAAATGCCCATATGACCAACGAAAACGACCGTTAAAGTAGGTTAACCACCCGACAAACACATTCGTAAACTCTCTCGCCAAATATTTCATCCAATTAAATGAGAAATTACAGAATTCGGCGTGAAGAAGAGCAATTGGGTATTTTATCGCGCGTTGACACGTTCCGTCCACCGCGACGCGACAAAATATTCCGCGCGTGCCGATATAATCGGCAGGAATATCGAATTCTATCGACTGCGGTACTAATGGAATAGATTAGCTTAGACAAAGAAACTCTTAGTTACGTAATAAGTTAGGTGCTGATAGGAATTTTTCAACATGTGGTAGAGTTAGACCAAGAAAAGTCTGCAGCGATTTTGATAGCCCACTCAGTGCAAGTGTTATTTATACGTCATAATTTCATAGAAGTGTGACGTTTAAATAACATCTGCATTGCGTGGTCTAACTCTAAGATATCACTAATGTTTGAGAATTCAGTAACCATAAAACAAATTACGCCTACTTTACGCATCTTACTATTATTTCGTCTAAGAATGAGATCCCTAATTGTTGTGAACTTTACTGAAAACTGAAACCGTTAGAAGACCTGATTCCCTGTTACCTAAGGCATTGACAGTGCCATATAGATAATTTTAATCCCTCTTAGGTACCTTAATTGATTGACATCATTGTACTAAGCAGGGGCAGTACTACTTTAAATTACAAAAAAAAAAAAATAGCCACCACCGAATACAGAACCTCCTCCTTCTATGAAATTGAAGTCGGTTAAAAATAGGAAACCAGCGCTTGGAACCAAATTCTAATTTGCTTTCTGGAACACAGTACCAGTTGATTTCGCAAATTAAGTGCCTACCTCTATAATACAAAAAAAAATAAAGCTCGCTAAGGGTAATACAACGGATCACCATTTGTTGTGCTGAATGTGTGAATCTTGGTGCCTAACGTGTGTTAAAATGTAAATTTTATTGTAGGGTTGACTATAGCGTTTTTTTTCCAATAACTAAAAAAGCAGATCGACTTCTGTCCGAGTTCCAATAGTACCCCCACCGCCCCCTAACATTCGAAGCTCGCGTGAACGATGCCATCTCCCAGCCCGGAATCGAATACATTATCTCGGGCGAAAGAATCCCCCCGCATAATTTGTCGATACCCGTGCGATATGGTAACGAGAAATGAGAACAAATAGTAGGGCTGTAGCAATGTGGAATTTGTATTGAGGTTTTTGTTTTGTAATATTGTTCGATTTAGTGTATTGTAGGAACTTGAAGAAGAATTTAAAACGTTTTAATGACAGTAGGTATTATTGCCCGTCCCAAAAAATACCTACATTTGTATTATTAAGGGGCCCACTGATTAACAGTCCGCCGGACGGTATCAGCCTGTCAGTTAGAACAAAATGTTGACAGTTCCGAACAACTGACAGGCCGATACGGTCCGGCGGACTGTTAATCAGTGGGCCCCTTTAGCGGTAACACGAAGTCGGGGCTTTTCTTCTTAAGCTTTGTAAAATAGGTTCATAAAAGCTGTCAGCTCAATGCGATTCTTCGTATCCATCACAATCGAATCTGTTTACGATTACCATTCGATTCAATCGAACTATCGAGTCCATCGACAAAGGTGTTAAGAATATATATCGTTTTGCATTTCTCAACCGCATTTGCCAATCAATTTTAGACTTTAACATTGTGGAAATAAGGTTGTCGTTTTGTAGGTTTTCGGGATTATAGAATAAGTTTGTAAGCGTGTTGTAACTATAAAACTGGTGAAAAGCGCTACTCTACTAAATATATCAGGATTATTCGAATAGAATACAATCAAATGGAATAAAGCAATGAAATCGGACGGTTTGTATAGATCTATATGGGTACTAAAGTGTACTTTTGATTGCATTAGAGAGTTCATAGAACCTGTGAGATTAACGGGCTTTCAATACAGCATAACAATTCTAAAAGATGTCAAATGGTAGGTATTTTGTATGTTCTGATCAGTAGATCAGTATTCAGTAGACAGTAAGTTTATTGTTACGAGAGAGGGTTTGAATTGAACCAACGACTAACAGTTTGGAAGCCACTCCTTCCATCGAAATCACAAGCACTTAGTTAAACTTGTCGACATACAGTTAAAAACTTTGGTCACAGTGTCAAATTGCAAGACTTTGATAGTCATAATAGATAAAACAATCCTGTCAGTAACAGAATAAAAAAACTATACCCATCCTTCTTTTTGAGGTTGGATCTAGCAAAAGGAAAAGACAATATGATATTCTCTGTCTATGTTCCACTGTTAGGCGACTCTTAAGGGGCCCACTGACATATTAGACTGTCAGTTGTTCGGAACTGTCACTTTTTGTATTTGACTGACAGGCTGATATCGTCCGGCGAACTGGTAATCTGTGGGCCCCTATACCAAACTACAATAAATAATACAAGATGTGCGAGAAGCTTTATCAAGATCCGGGTACCTTATGCAAAGTGGAGGGTAAGTAAATTGGTACTCTATCTTGAAATTAAGCAAACAAAAAACACTTTTCCCATAAGAACCAAAATTAATAAATCTCTGTCTATTCACCGACCGTATAGAACGACAAGAAATTGTAGAAATTAAAAAATGGCAACATCGTAGTTTTGTCCCTTTCAAAACAATCTAAGAAGAAAACGGGACGACACTAAATTGTTGGCAACAATTTGTTGCCACTATTTAGTTTCTACAATTTCTTGTCGGTCTATAAGTTCTCACAGAGAGTGACGTCATAAATATTTTCAAATTGTCATCATAAATATGTAGTATAATAAAAGATATCTTCGCGAATCAAACATTCTCTGCTACCTTTCGATCGAACTGTCGATGCTTATGTTATGTTAATGGAGGAATGCATTATGCAGCCATGAACCAAAATATTTTCTTGACTTTTTTATTCAAGTACAACTAATATCAGAAAGTTACCGAATCTATAACATATTTATAACAGACGAAATAAATTTACCACTGTGTTACCACTAAATCTCATCATCTATTAACCATCTTTCATTGAAATTTAACCGACTGATTAACATTTTCATTCGAAGCTGTCAAAGAAAACGTAGATTTTTATAAAACGTGATTTAAAAAATCATTGTTTGCCAAATGTTTGATGACAGGGCATTTTTAGTTTAATATTTTTACGTGATATTGTTATTTTGAGATGTACGAGTAAAGACTCACACGCTAGACCGGGCCGTGGTGGGGCCGAGGCGTCCAAGATGTCATTTTCTATGACGACTGATCGGTGATCACGTGGTGCTTTCCATAGAAAACGAAGCGCCGGAAGCTCCGGCCTGGCCCCGGCCCGGTCTAGCGTGAGTCATCCTTAAGTACCTATACCTATGTAGTCTGAAGTAATTTTTGTGCAACACTATTTTTTAAGAAGCAATTAATTAGATGCGAAGCTTTTCTGTTGCATAACGCCATCCTCAGTTCATCACTATTAACATAACATTAGAGTTAAGTATATTATAGTACTATCTAAGTATTTATGGGCTTCCTATACCCCAGTGTGGGAAACTCCGGATTACCATACGTTATAAATTGTGCCGAAACACGGGATGGCTAATTTGTTTAATTTAATCTGTTGATTATGATACTTTATGGTGTTACGTAACGGTGTTTCATAGTGTTAAAAGATGGTAGCTTATTTAATTGAGTGAAGTAGGTATTTTTTTATAGATATGGAGTAAGCACAAACCTTATGCTAAGATATTATTAAGTAAGCTATTAGTGTAGATTTTGTAAATCTTCACTTCGAACGAGGAGGCCGATTTTTAGGGTTCCATACCTCAAAAGGAAAAAACGGAACCCTTATTAGGGTTCCGTACCTCAAAAGGAAAAAACGGAACCCTTATAGGATCACTCGTGCGTCTGTCTGTCTGTCTGTCTGTCCGTCTGTCACAGCCGATTTTCTCCGGAACTACTGGACCAATCAAGTTGAAATTTGGTACACATATGTAAGTTTGTGATCCAAATACGGACATGTAACGTAAACAAATGAATTTTAAACATGGGGGCCACTTTTGGGGGGTGAATGAAAAAATGAAAAAAAAATAATTTTTCAAACTATATCATGTTACATATCAAATGAAAGAGCTTATTGTAAGGATCTCAAATATATTTTTTCTATAATTTTCGAATAAACAGTTTAGAAGTTATTCAAGAAAATAGGCAAAAAATGACCATTCCCCCCCCCCCCGCCCTTATCTCCGAAACTACTTAGTCTTAAATTAAAAAAAAAATACATAAAATAGGTCTATACCTATAGATGACAGGAAAACCTATTAGAAATGTACAGTCAAGCGTGAGTCGGACTTAATTACAGTTTTTGATCCGACCCCTACGGATTTTTTAAAGAGATTTCACTCACGTTTCACATAAAAAATACATTGTTAACAGTGCCGGATTACTTAGAGTAGTAGTTTTCTTAGAGTAATAATTTTCTGATAAGATAATCATTTTAAATATTTAACGGTCTTACCTACTTACGAGTAATTGTAAGGTCAAATAAAAATAATGTTTAAAAAAATATGTTAAATTGAGAGCTAGCTCAAAGTTTTTTGTACTCGTCAACTTTAATGGTTGAATTAATAAAGACTTCGTAGCCAATAAGCAAAACAACCACGTGCTTACGGCACCACGTTCAGGGGGGGCACCAAAATGCCAGGTTGAAAAAGGTGAACAAATTTTAAAATTAGGGACAGACACATCGTTTTTACCGCACGATTTTTTTAGCTGTCCAAAAGCTAATTTGCAAAAATAATGGCGCGTAATTCTTTGGGAAACAATCGGTCGCAGTAGAAGAGTCGTGATTACATGCATAGATTCGATTTCAACCCACTCTTTTGCGGTTCGGCGTTAGGTCTTATGCGAGGCCTTCTGCCTTACGGCAAAGTTGATCTTCTGCCTTAATTACACTTGGGCGTGGATCCAAATCCAAGCTTTCCTCTTTCGCAGCTGGGCCTACTGCCTTTCTCACACTTCGCCAATTCAATTCCAAGCTCTCTGCTTTCTTGCATATTTTATGCATGAAAACAACCTCGCTGAGACCCTTAAATATCGAGCCCTATGCGAAGCTAGGCTGATAGAAAACTGGCCCACCCCTTCTCTGTATGAAATCCTGGATTCGCGCCTGGTTGGGACTATAACTAAAATTGCGTTTTTATAACGAAACATTTTCGCGCTCGCTTCGCTCGCGTTTTCAATAACTTTATAAGGTATGATAAAGGTTACATTCGGGTGGCGACTGCAGCAACATTACTCTGTTGCAACGTTACTGCTGCAGTACTGTCAACTTCCGTGATAAAATTATGTGACTGATTTCCATACTAAAAGTAAAAATGTACAACTGTCTATCATATTGCGTTTTTATATCGAAAAATTTCCGCGCTCGCTTCGCTCGCGTTTCTATTACTTTTTAAGCTATGATAAAGGTGACATTCGGGTGGCGACTGCAACAGCATTAGGTACTCTGCTGCAACATTACTGCTGCGGCACTGTCAATTTTCGTGATAAAATGATGTGACTGATTTCCATTCTCAGCTGTAATGCGGCAATGAACTTCTCTCAATTTACCAAAAAATCAATGTAATCTTGATGACTAGGGAGAGGGGGCACCTAGAAATGCTTAGGGCATCAAAATATCTTAATCCGGCACTGATTGTTAAAAATTGTGTAATATACGGAACCCTTCCCAAGTAACACACAAGCAGGATAATAGAGTAAAATTATCATCTTATTCAAATTAAGATTGCATAAATTTTGTGTATAAGCGGTGGAAATTACTAAATTCGGAATAAGAAAATATGTGGGCCTAGTGGGGCCTAAATGCTGAATAAATTTTGCATAGTATCGGTTTTGCATATTAAAGCTGAATAATACTTATTTCTTACACAGTTAGTCAGACATTATTCAGCTTAAAGCATTTGTGGTTACTAAAAGCTGCATAATAGCAGCATTAGCAGCAATTAGCTGTATATATTTTGTGTCGTGAGATATTAAGCAGACAATATTAAGAAAAATGTGATAGTGGCTACTAAATGCTGAAAAGAAGCGTCGGTGAAGACTTTCAACTGTATAAAAGCGGTTGCAGTTTCTGTTTTAATGCTAGTTTTTGAATAAAGGTGGACGCTATTACTGGAAGCTGTAATGAAATCCACATATTATTTGTTATTCAGTAGCTGCATATATGGGTTAGTTATGGCTTTTATAGACATAACGTCTGAATAATAAATACTAAAACAACACTTATACTTAAGTTATAGCGATTTTAGTACACATATACTATCTTTTCTTGCTAAAAGCTGCAAAATGAACGCAATGAGCAGCGCTATTCAAACTACTGCTTAGTATCAACAAATGCGCGGTGGAGAGGGTTCCGTAGCTTTATAAGTTTATACACGGTCAACCGTGCTACTTGAGCCTGTTTGCTTTGAGCTTGAGCGTGTTTTTATTTTATTTTGAACGCATCTTGCGTATTTATTCTTTAATCCAACCATTATTTAAAAAATCGAGGTTTAGTTTTCTTAACAATTCTCTTCGATTGGTTATTTTACACAAGATGCATTGTCGTTTTAATGACGTAAAACAATTGCTAGCTACCATCGTAAACACTGTTAACTGACCATTTGCATACCTTACTGCAACGAGATAAAGTTTACCAATGGTCATTTAAGGTTGTTGCTAGTTTGCAAACAAGGTGACAAATGCTAGTTATTGATATTGTTGCATTAAAAACTTGTAGACTGGACTGGGTATGTGAAAAATAAAATAATCACCCCCATTAAAATATAGCGAAATCGGTTCTCCTGTCGATTTTGAACGGACTGTTTTTAGGTTTCAAGTGGGTCTACTCATACCCATCCCACACTATACTCGTACTCATACCTAAACAATACTGCCCGTACCAAACTATACTTGTACTCATACCCGTGATACCCGCTACTAATATACCCGCACCTTCGCACCTATACCATATTCATATTCATACCATACTCGTAACCACACCATACTCATACTATACACATCTTCGTACTCACTTCGTACATCTTTGCGTATACCTTTACCTACTACATATTTGTCGGAACTAGTGATGTGCCGGCGAGAAATTTCTCGTTCTCGAGAATTCCTTCCCCTGGAAATCCTCAGCGATTCTCGAGAAATTTCTCTTGGACGGAAATTTCTGAGAAAGTACATATAATCAAAACAATATCAAATTTCATATTTTTTTAATTTATAACTGTTAGTGATTAATAACTATGCGTAAGGTATTCGAACCAATTAGACGACACTAAATGCCAACTTCTCTTTGTTCTCGAGAAGTTTCCGAGAAATTTCTCGGGAACGTACTCCATAGAAGCTTTCCAGGAGAAAATTTCCGGATTGAATATTTAAGAAAAAAATACTGGTTATTTCGAGTATTATTGTTTAGAAGCTCAAATAGTCTGGATTTATGTTATATCTGTATATAACATAAATTGGCACTGTTGGCTTGATAAGTTGGTTTCTGCCACATGAAATGAACGTTTTAAGCGATAATTTAATTTTGTTCCCGAGCAATTTCTTGAAATTGTTCTCGACTACATTTGGCGTTCATGTAAAACAGCCAATCCATACCGATATTATTATACATAAATGCGAAATTGTGTCTGTCTGTTACCTCTTCACGCTTAAACCGCTGCTGGACCGATTTGGACAAAATTTGGTATGGAGATAGATTGGGCCCCGGGAAAGGATAGTTTTTATCAATCATCATCATCATCACGCAGACGAAGTCGCGGGCAGTTGTGCAATTATAATTCAAAAAATGTTTTGTTTTATAATTGCACAACTGCCCGCGACTTCGTCTGCGTGATGATGATGATGATTGATAAAAACTATCCTTTCTCGGGGCGCAATCTTTTAAATGAACGGTAAATATTGAATAAAACATATTTGAAATATTTGGCAGAGAATCATGGTCATGTCATGAACTATCTCAGGTACCTAGTTTATAAAACAAAAGAAAGCCGCCAAACTTTCCTGTACCCTGTACATAACGCTTATCGCCAATAATACTCCATTGTTTTATTTGCATGTGATTTTTTTTGAATAGGGAAGGGTACAAATGCTTTTTTCTCTCAGTGTCATCAATGCTTAGAAAGTGGGCGGTTGTGACAAATCAAATGTGTTAATAAATTAAAATTAAAAAGGTAAACTGTTTGAGTAAGTACTTTAGAACTTTGTCGGACGATGGATGTATCTAAGACGTGTGTTCATTTTGTGATGCAGTGTATAGATGCAAAAATATCACAAGATTTGGTACGGCATGTGATAAATTGCGAAAAAAGTCCGGTTGAAGTAAAACACGAATTAGGAAAGAAAGAACCTGAAGTGATTAATCAATCTGGAGTGTTTTGGATGAGCCCATATTACAGGGAATACATTTAATGAGGTAACCTTTAATGTGTTTTTCCAGTAGCTAATACATAATAAAATAGCTAATACAAAATTAAAGTACTTTCTCGGAAATTTCCTTTCGAGAGAAATTTGTCGAGAAGCTTCTCGCGATATTCTCTTGTTTCCGAAACTACTCGAGAACTGCCCATCACTCGTCGGAACTGATAACGGAAAAAATAACTGTGTAGTCTGCCGTGCCCCCAGATTTATCATATAACTTTAATATTATATCGCGTTTATAATATTAGTAGGAATAGGAAGTAGGATTGAATATTGCCCGTGTTACATACCTATAATGTTTCTCATCCAACTAGTGAGGATCTATGTGGTTTTTACCATTTGTGTATAGAACCCTAATATGCTTTAAGATTGCGAAAACAATTACTATTATACTGATGTTATTCAAAACTTGTTGTTCTAAAACCATTATTATCTAACATGTGGCTTAGTAACGCGAATAATGTGAATGCCTATTCAGAAATTTAGCACATAATAGCTGTGGCAGCAGCTTATATTCAGCACAATCGGACGCCATTACGGTTGCTCATATTCTAACCTCTAAAATTAAATAGGAATTTAAGATGAACTGAAAAACCCATTTATATTCATTTATAAAACTAGTTTTACCGTAGCATAACTTGTTAAAGTACATTTTCTATCACTAAAACATCTAAACACCGCAAAAAAATTACAAATTTAAAAGTGGAGTACTACATTTTCTATATTTACTTTCTAAACAGTGCATTATTTACGCGGCGCTTTAAAATTTTAAATAAAATGTATATATATATTAACAGTAAAGTCGCATGCGCAATGAAATTGATGTTATGTAAACATCAAATCAATATATGGGTAATGTCCTCCTTATTTTGTATTCACTTCAGACACTACACTTTGACACGAGTTCACAAATTAAAATGGAAGACAAATCATACACAAATAGCTGAATATATTTTCTGTAACAATGCACTTTTGAACCAAAAGCTGCATAACGTGTGACTAACTGAGTCATTCTATACAAAGCTGGATAACATTGGTTTAAAAGCGGTATAGAAGCTTTTGACAGCCTCTATACAAGTGTTATTCAGCGATTCAATGTGTGGGCACACACTTATACAGCTATTACCTTACTGTTATTCAATAATAAGCGGCGTGGGCTAGCCCACTTTGCGCCCAAACCTTCTGTATAACGTCTGTATAAGCGCTTATACAGACGTTATACAGCTACCTTATTCAGCATACAGTACGGAATGCTCTATTATTCAAACAATATTCAGCTACTTTTGTGTTACTTGGGTTGGAACGCGAGTCCGACTCGCACTTGGCCGGATTTTTTAATTTCGAGCGCACGATTTCGTCACTCGAAAATCTGTAAAAAACGGCGAATTGTTATTTTTGAAATACGAGCATTAGAAATTGGGAATGTAGTGGTATATACCACTCGTTTACAAATCTATTATAGTAGAATTTTAATGCAGTAGTGGAGATATTGAAGGAAGCCACGGGTGTTCTAACTCATTGGTACGAGCCAGGATTTGAACCCGCGGCCGCGACCTCCGGATTGTAAGACTGACGTCATATCCATTCGGCCACCTCTCCACTTAAAACCAAAATATTACTTTGCTAATCCGCGAAAAGATAACGTGCTAGTCAATCAGTGCTAACCCGTTATACCTACTTACTTGCGTATTTTTTACATGCAATTAATGTTCCCACCCTCCCACCGCAAAAATAAATACGCAAATAAATATAACAAACCACCACCAAAAGAACAATACTGGACACGTGTTTCACCTCTCTACGAGGCATCCTCAGGAGATGACGGTCCGACGCCCGGCAACGGAAACGGTTTCCGTAATATATTGGTTTTAATTAGTATGGATTTCCGCAAAGTAACGCCTGAATCTATTCACCACCTCTCTACTGTTTACGAGTATGTCATGAAATGTCATAAATTGTTTTAAAGTCCCAATAGTGAGCTTAAAGTTACGTAAACTACACATTTAAGAACCTATTTAATATGTGTATTTCATCAATTGCAGATTACCTTTCACGTACAACATATGCTATCAATCTAGTATTTCTTTTTATATGTAAACAAAATGATTTGTTTCACAAAACAAACCCTCCATAATAGCAGTATCTGCAGGAAATAGAACAATTGTCGGCGCTGGCGCAGCGCAGTCCGTAGCGCGGGAGCCGCGGTAATGTCTATGGTTAACTCTCAGGTTAGAGTGGACATGCCTTCAAACAAGCCAACAATTGTCTATTACCATCACAGAATGTTCGGCCCGATTGTACAGTTCGTTTTATTTAGCTTTTACAAAGGTACAATAATCTTGACGTGTATATTTATTGAAAAACACTTTTGAAAAATAAGTCACGGCAAATATTTAACAATTATGAATCATATAACATTATTTTGCTTTCATAAAAGTAATAGTTACTGATTTTTAAAAAGCGTTTTTCAGTTAGAAGACACGGCAAGATCGCGTAGTATTTTTATAAGGCTAAACAAAACGAACTATAACAATGCTTATAAGAAGTAACAGCGGTACGATACTGATCTTTCAGTGTCAAAAGTGACGTTTTTTGGTTGAAGAAATTTCACTTTTGACACTGACAGATCGGTATCGAACCGCTGTGACTTCTTATAAGCATTTTTCGAATCGGAGCGATTGATATAACCTTTGACATGTGAAATCGTGAGTGTAAACCTCGGTTGTGGCGTACAGAGCAGAAAAACTGGCAAAATTGTTTTTATATTTACATCGGCAACAGTTCATACAAGTGCCCAAACACCTGTCAAACTTAATCCTGAGAATCCCTCAGAGGGCTTCTTCCACGAAAAACGAAATATCGTTACCTGCCTCTCTATCGCTCGCGCTATGAGCGATAGAGAGGCAATAAAGCGATTTCGGCTCGGTTTTTCGCTCGGGCCTCTGTTGATCCTCCATATCCAGTCTTCCCATCGATTCGTGCGTAATTCAGTCGCGTACAAACATACAGTTGAACAATATAGTATAATAGAACAACGGACGGACGGACGGTCACGTGCGTCCGGCAATCAGTATAGATTGCCTTCGATTTGTGTGGCCTAGTGTTTGTTCTTAGACCTAGGCTTTAATCCCGAAAGGGCCAATGTGTATTACAATCTGATTGAATGGAGATTGATGCTTTTATTAAACAAATAAAGTACCGTAAAACCAGTAACTATAGTCCCAAAGCCCACAACTATGGTAGGTAAAAAATGAACTCTAATATCTTCGTTCAGGAGTGTCTAGGTATTTATGAAATAAAACTATTGAAATGGATTATATCGCGTATATTGAATTCATACTACATCCCATAGCATAGCATAGTTTTATTTCATGAGTAACTATGTATCGCGGTCTTAGAGAATATAACCAAACGGAGTGGTCATTAACAGGCGTTCCCCTCTGTTGAAAATAGGCGGCCAATGGTCAACAACATGTCAAACACATGTATGGACTGACGTATAACTGACATGGCAATTTTTACGTTACGTATACATTTGATGTGCCCCTCCCCCGCAAAAAACGGCAGACTATTTTGTACCGAAAATTATAGACATGGCGTCTCCGTATGGTTATATCCTCTAAGATCGCGGTAATCGAAGACAATATTATGTGTCTATTTACTTAGTAGAATTTTGTAGTTTTAGAGCAAACAATTGTATAAATAGGAGAAAAAACTGCAAAATAGCGGTAGCCTCCCAAGTAACACACAAGCAGGATAATAGAGTAAAATTATCATCTTATTCAAATTAAGATTGCATAAATTTTGTGTATATGCGGTGGAAATTACTAAATTCGGAATAAGAAAATATGTGGGCCTAGTGGGGCCTAAATGCTGAATAAATCTTGCATAGTATCGGTTTTGCATATTAAAGCTGGATAATACTTATTTCTTACACAGTTAGTCAGACATTATTCAGCTTAAAGCATTTGTGGTTACTAAAAGCTGCATAATAGCAGCATTAGCAGCAATTAGCTGTATATATTTTGTGTCGTGAGATATTAAGCAGACAATATTAAGAAAAATGTGATAGTGGCTACTAAATGCTGAAAAGAAGCGTCGGTGAAGACTTTCAACTGTATAAAAGCGGTTGCAGTTTCTGTTTTAATGCTAGTTTTTGAATAAAGGTGGACGCTATTACTGGAAGCTGTAATGAAATCCACATATTATTTGTTATTCAGTAGCTGCATATATGGGTTAGTTATGGCTTTTATAGACATAACGTCTGAATAATAAATACTAAAACAACACTTATACTTAAGTTATAGCGATTTTAGTACACATATACTATCTTTTCTTGCTAAAAGCTGCAAAATGAACGCAATGAGCAGCGCTATTCAAACTACTGCTTAGTATCAACAAATGCGCGGTGGAGAGGGTTCCGTAGCTTTATAAGTTTATACACGGTCAACAGTGCTACTTGAGCCTGTTTGCTTTGAGCTTGAGCGTGTTTTTATTTTATTTTGAACGCATCTTGCGTATTTATTCTTTAATCCAACCATTATTTAAAAAATCGAGGTTTAGTTTTCTTAACAATTCTCTTCGATTGGTTATTTTACACAAGATGCATTGTCGTTTTAATGACGTAAAACAATTGCTAGCTACCATCGTAAACACTGTTAACTGACCATTTGCATACCTTACTGCAACGAGATAAAGTTTACCAATGGCCATTTAAGGTTGTTGCTAGTTTGCAAACAAGGTGGCAAAACTTGGCGATATAAGAAAAACAAGAAGACTTTCGTAAATAATTAATATATTATATCGAACAACACCGGTAAGTAAACGTGAGCGACCGAACATCGTACTACTAGCGACACATGGCCAGTTTAGGAACTAAACATAAAAACTAAAGCGCTGTCTATGACAGCAGTCTAATCAGCCAATATCAAATTTCTATATTCAATACTCCCACTAAATTTGAAATGGCTAATGCTATTTAGTACAATTACTCACAGTACATATTTAACTAAAACAAAACTATAAACCATTAACAGAACAACTTCTTGACTGTAAACAAATAAAATTACAATACTGAAAGTATCTGATCTCTAATGTTCATAAACTGAACAGCCGGTAAAGCCTTGGTAAAAATGTCCGCAAGTTGTTCTGAACTAGGAACATATTTAATATCAATCAACTTTTGTTGGACCTTCTCACGAATGAAATTAAATTTTACATCTATGTGCTTACTTTTCTTATGAAACACTGGGTTATTTATCAGCTTTATAGCACTTTGATTGTCCATACACAAAGTTGTACAATTCATGTCAAAGTCTATGTCTTTAAAAAACTGCTTTAGCCATAAAAGATTTTTGGCTGCTTCACAACCAGCCAAAAATTCAGCTTCGCATGTCGATAAGGCCACACAGGGCTGCTTCTGACTAGCCCAAGAAATAGGCCCACCGTTTAACATGAACAAGTAACCCGTAGTTGACTTTCTAGTGTCTAAATCCCCGGCATAATCTGAGTCTGAATAACCAACTAAGTCTGACTGCTTTTCATATCTAATACAAACATCTTTTGTTTTTATAAGGTATTTGATTATTCTTTTTACTTGAGCTACATGCTGCAAACTAGGATTGTTAATATATCTACTTAAAACATTAACACCAAAGCATATGTCAGGCCTAGTTGCATTTGCCAAGAACAATAGCGAGCCAATAGCTTCACGATATGGAAAGTCAATCCTATCATTTTCAGTTTCATTTTTTTGAATAGGCACGTTAACATCAACAGGTGTATTGCATGCATTAGCAGTATTCATATTGAACTTACCTATTATCTGCTCGATATATCTTTTCTGATGGACACAGATAGCGCCATTGCTCTTGACTATTTCTAATCCTACATATTTGTTCAAATCAATTTCTTTAATTTGAAAACCTGTCTTCAAATGGCCAACAATCAGGTCCAAAACTCTAGTAGACTCAGACATAACCAGAGCGTCATCAACATACAAGATTAACAGTGCTTTCACTTTCTCAAAATTACCTACAAAAACACAACTATCTGCCTGTGATTGTTTGAAACCAAATTTCACTAAAAAATCTGTAAATTTCTTATTCCAGCATCTGGACGCTTGTTTCAGCCCATAGAGGGACTTCTCCAATTTGCATATCTTATTAGGTGCTGGTGCTTTAACACCTTCAGGCACTTCCATGAATATGTCCTCTTCTAGGACTCCATATAAGAATGCTGTTTTAACATCCAATTGTCTTATATTCCAATTCAATTGAGCAGCAATGCTTAGCAATATTCTAATAGATTCATATCTGGTGGTTGGTGAAAAAGTCTCATAGTAATCAAGACCTTCAATTTGTGTAAAGCCACGAGCGCAAAGGCGGGCTTTATATCTCTCTACTTCACCATCTTTATTTCTCTTAATGTTGAAAACCCATTTAGACGTTATGGTTCTATGATCTTCTCGGTCGACAAAACTCCAGGTGTTATTCTCACGATGGGATTCCAGCTCTTCAGATATAGCTTTCAGCCATTCTTTACACTCTGGGCTGTTGATAGCATCATTATAAGTCACTGGTACATCTAAACTACCTGACAGATTCACTTCAAAATTACAATCTCTCCTGGATCTCAAGTTTTATGGCATGTCATGGCTTAAATTTTCTTGTTCAATTTCATGAGGTGGCACATAAGTCTCATCCTGTTCATTAGCATCATCATAAGAGGTATCCACAGCATCATCAGCCTCAGCCTCTTCTGGTGCCACCCTTACTATCTCAACTTGTTCAGAATTATTTTCACTCTCTGCATCATCACCAAATCGAAGTGACACTTCAGCTTCACTTTTCTGAAAATTTGGTGTGTTATTTTCATCAAATATAACATTTCTTGACACAGTCACTCTTTTCGTTTCTGGATTATACATCCTGTAATTTGTGTGTTCATATCCCACTAACATCAATTTCCGACTTTTACTCTCTAGCTTCGTTCTTAATTGATCTGGTACATGAACATAACCCACACATCCAAACACTCTTACATGATCTAAACTTGGTTTCATATCAGTCCATAGTTCATAAGGTGTGACATTTGGGGTTTGACTTGAAGATGTGCGATTCAATATATATACAGCACAACTAACTGCTTCTGCCCAAAGATCAAGGGATATGTCACGAGCATATAGCATAGACCGAGCGTTCTGCATAATCGTTCTCATCTCACGTTCGGCCCTTCCATTCATTTCTGGTGTGTATGGTGCAGTCAATTCATGCACGATGCCTTCACTATCCAGATATTCTTTAAAAGCTTTATTCTTAAATTCACCGCCATTGTCAGTATGCAACACACGCACACTGTGCAAGAATCTATTCTTTATTATAGCATTGTACTTCTTGAAATATTCTAAAGCATCACTCTTGTTCTTAAGAAAGTACACATGTCTATAAGCTGTGGCAGCATCTTTGAATAATATGAAATATTTCATACCTTGTACTGAGGGCTCGCTCATGGGCCCACAGAGATCACTATAAACCATGTCACCTGGCTGCAGTGGACCTCTGCTGGACTTCTGGAATGGTCTCCGGGCTTGTTTTCCGTATGCACAACCCTCACACACAAAACTGTCACAATTAGTTAGGTCCACACCGTTTATCATATTATTCTTGCACATTTTCTGTATTTCTTTAATGTCCATGTGACCTAAACGCTCGTGCCACGTACGCAAGTCCGATTTTTGCACCAAGTTACACTGATTTAATACAGTCTTCACTTTCACTTCATATAAGTTATTTCCTTTTAAGGAAGCACACATAACTTTTTTACCGTCCAGATAAATAAACGCATCAGAGTCTTTTTTCACAATTTCATAACCTTGTCTTGTTATCACACCTTCAGAGATCAAATTTCGATGCATTTTAGGGGCATATAAAACACCTTTTAAGATACTGGTCTCCCACTGACCATCAACCCATTTATTCAACAAGATGTCTCCCTGTCCAGCAACTTCTACAACTTCCTTATTGCCCAATTTCAATGGGGAACCTCTGTACTCATGTATTTCTGTAAAATATTCCTTTTTGAAAGAAATATGGCCAGAAGCGCCACTGTCCAATAGCCACTTGTCATCTACATCGGGTTCTTTGCACTCACAGTGAGTAACATTGAAGGCTAACATGTCACCTTTTCGCTGACTTTTCTTCGGAGCTCGACATTCTTTTGCAAAGTGACCACGAACGCCACAGTTGTAACAAGGGTAACGATGCCCTTGTCCCTTACTTGAATCTTTCTTACTTGAACTAGGAGTTGAGTTAGAAGCGGTAACCTTTTTTTTTATCTGTTTTGAAACAAATAAAGCGGTTTCAACATTTTCTTCCACATTTAAGCTCGCCTCCTCGTCCAGTAGACGTGCAGTCAAGTTTATTATACTTTGTGACTTCGGATCAAGAGACATCCATGCTTGACGTAAAGATCTGAACTTCGGGGGAAGAGTACTCAAAATCTTCGTCATAATTGCAGTATCACTGATTGTCTCTCCACTCTCCTTGAGTTGTTTGGCCAAGCTTTCAACTTTAGCGATATGCTGAGCTATGCTATCCGTAGGGCTCATTTTGTATTGATAAAATCTCTCATGAATCATCATTTTCGTAAGCTCAGACTTTTGCTCATAGATAGATTCGAGTTTGGTCAATATTTCTAGTGCGGTCCCGCAATTTTCAATAAGCGCAATTTGGTTAAGATGCATGGCCGATGTCATGATAAACATCGCCATCCCATCATCTTTGTTCCATTTTGTGGCATTCGATTCTGGCTTAACCTCATTTATATCTAAACCTTTCGCTCGTAATGCGCACATAATTTGAAACTTCCATTGCTTGAAATTCGTTCCATCGAATTTTTCGACTTTTCCAGTAACCTCCATTTTTGTTCACACGCCGCCGTGTTTTGTTTTTTCTTCGAGGCACTTTTTCACTGAATTTACTTTACCGTATAACTATTTCTTTGTTTAACTATCACTCGCGTGAGCAGACAGCCCATAACCACTTGGCGATATAAGAAAAACAAGAAGACTTTCGTAAATAATTAATATATTATATCGAACAACACCGGTAAGTAAACGTGAGCGACCGAACATCGTACTACTAGCGACACATGGCCAGTTTAGGAACTAAACATAAAAACTAAAGCGCTGTCTATGACAGCAGTCTAATCAGCCAATATCAAATTTCTATATTCAATAGCAAATGCTAGTTATTGATATTGTTGCATTAAAAACTTGTAGACTGGACTGGGTATGTGAAAAATAAAATAATCACCCCCATTAAAATATAGCGAAATCGGTTCTCCTGTCGATTTTGAACGGACTGTTTTTAGGTTTCAAGTGGGTCTACTCATACCCATCCCACACTATACTCGTACTCATACCCAAACAATACTGCCCATACCAAACTATACTTGTACTCATACCCGTGATACCCGCTACTAATATACCCGCACCTTCGCACCTATACCATATTCATATTCATACCATACTCGTAACCACACCATACTCATACTATACACATCTTCGTACTCACTTCGTACATCTTTGCGTATACCTTTACCTACTACATATTTGTCGGAACTGATAACGGAAAAAATAACTGTGTAGTCTGCCGTGCCCCCAGATTTATCATATAACTTAAATATTATATCGCGTTTATAATATTAGTAGGAAGTAGGATTGAATATTGCCCGTGTTTATACCTATAATGTTTCTCATCAAACTAATGAGGATCTATGTGGTTTTTACCATTTGTGTATAGAACCCTAATATGCTTTAAGATTGCGAAAACAATTACTATTATACTGATGTTATTTAAAACTTGTTGTTCTAAAACCATTATTATCTAACATGTAGCTATTCAGAAATTTAGCACATAATAGCTGTGGCAGCAGCTTATATTCAGCACAGTCGGACGCCATTACGGTTGCTCATATTCTAACCTCTAAAATTAAATAGGAATTTAAAATGAACTGAAAAACCCATTTATATTCATTTATAAAACTAGTTTTATCGTAGCATAACTTGTTAAAGTACATTTTCTATCACTAAAACATCTAAACACCGCAAAAAAATTACAAATTTAAAAGTGGAGTACTACATTTTCTATATTTACTTTCTAAACAGTGCATTATTTACGCGGCGCTTTAAAATTTTAAATAAAATGTATATATATATTAACAGTAAAGTCGCATGCGCAATGAAATTGATGTTATGTAAACATCAAATCAATATATGGGTAATGTCCTCCTTATTTTGTATTCACTTCAGACACTACACTTTGACACGAGTTCACAAATTAAAATGGAAGACAAATCATACACAAATAGCTGAATATATTTTCTGTAACAATGCACTTTTGAACCAAAAGCTGCATACCGTGTGACTAACTGAGTCATTCTATACAAAGCTGGATAACTTTGGTTTAAAAGCGGTATAGAAGCTTTTGACAGCCTTATTGTTAGTGTTATTCCTTAGTGTTATTCAGTGATTCAATGTGTGGGCACACACTTATACAGCTATTACATTACTGTTATTCAGTAATAAGCGGCGTGGGCTAGCCCACTTTGCGCCCAAACCTTCTGTATAACGTCTGTATAAGCGCTTATACAGCTACCTTATTCAGCATACAGTACGGAATGCTCTATTATTCAAACAATATTCAGCTACTTTTGTGTTACTTGGGCTAAAGTACATAGCAGCAGTATAAGCAGTTATCCGCCTATATAGCACACTCTACCTCACCTACTAGTAAATGCACACAACCCGCCCAAGTTTTTAGGGTTCCGTACCCAAAGGGTAAAAACGGGACCCTATTACTAAGACTCCACTGTCCGTCTGACCGTCTGTCCGTCCGTCTGTTTGTCACCAGGCTGTATTTCACGAACCGTGATAGCTAGACAGTTGAAATTTTCACAGATCATTTATTTTTGTTGCCGCTATAACAACAAATACCTACTAAAAACAGAGACAGAACAGAAATAAAATTAATATTTAAGTGGGGCTCCCATACAACAAACGTGGTTTTTTTGCTGTTTTTTGCGTAATGGTACGGAACCTTTCGTGCGCGAGTCCGACTAGCATTTGGCCGGTTTTTTATAAAATCGCATTAACCATGCAAATGGTAAGGCTTACCCGTAAAGATCTCATTTCTCGTCCCATACATATGTTAATGCGAGCCATTGCTCACTAAATCGATTCCATTCGGTCAACCATTCGTTCAGCCATTCGTTCACCGGTCATCAATCAACTTGGCAAGATTGAACGAGGAGCCGGTAGGAACAATATTTATCTATGCTTTTAGTGTTTGCTTACTTAATCTGTAAAGTGTTTTATGATTTTTTTATAAACCATAAAATTTGCTGCAGTCATAAAACTACATCTTTTTAGGGTTCCGTACCCAAAGGGTAAAAAGTGTAAAAACGGGACTCTGTTACTAAGACTCCACTGTCCGTCTGTTCGCCAGTCTGTCCGTCTGGCTGTCTGTCACCAGGCTGTATCTCATGAACCGTGATGAGTTGAAATTTTCACAGATCATGTATTTCTGTTGCCGCTATAACAACAAATACTAAAAAGTACGGAACCCTCGGTGGGCGAGTCCGACTCGCACTTATCCGTGCTTATCTTTTTTTGCAGTCAAGGCAATCTTAAATACGATCTTTTTGACTGATTTTCAATCTTTTGAAGTTAGGTACACATTGACATCAATATCGATGACGTTTTGTATTGTTCTACCAATCAGTACTCTATTCAAATACTCAAATAATTGCCAAATACAGATGTAGTGCATAATTTTCCA
Source organism: Cydia splendana (assembly GCF_910591565.1). NCBI lineage: Eukaryota > Metazoa > Arthropoda > Insecta > Lepidoptera > Tortricidae > Cydia > Cydia splendana. The sequence continues at coordinate 18,406,457 of NC_085970.1, forward strand.
TCGTATTATCGCGGAAACGTTCGTATTTGTCATGCTAGTTCAGTCAACCTCAGTACTTTATGTACAGACTGACTGAAATAGCAAAACACGTTCGTACGTTTCCGTTAACATACGATGGAAAACAATGATGCACTACATCTGTAACCTAAGTGACCCACACACTGTAATAGGGTGGGTATTTGACTGTATTTAACATAAATTATTTTCACTTCTCATGCTCAAAAAGTGCACCTTTATGTCGTGCGTAGACGACATAAACGACGTAGACGCATTTTATGATCTAGAGCATAAAAGTAAAATTTTCTTCTAAGACTAAGGTAATCGGTCTCAACAGCCGAACGGTTAAAACATATTGCACAATTTTACTGAGCAATAAAATTGTGTAGATGACAAAACTTGATATATTATTTTATTTTTGCTTCAATTTATTAGAAATCCGTATTTTCTGTCATTAAATTTAGTAAATCACATAAAATAGGAGTCGATTATCGTTCAAAAATGCTCCGAAATGTTTGACTTGGCAGAAAACCAAGCGTCTGAAACTCTGATCACATGTTGAAAATTTAAAAAATAAAATTAAAAAGTTAGTTGGCGGGAATTGGTTATGTATTATGTTCTTTCGCTTTACGACAATTTCGTGGTGTAAATTGCCGTGAAAAATATAATTTTATTTTCCTCGCAATCGAAGTGAAAAGCAGAGTGTACAACAAGGGCATAAATGTCCATTTTTACCCTCGTCTACTATTTTTTGGTCTTCGGGTAAAAATGGGTCACTTTATGCCCTTGTTGTACAATCTACTATTACACCATGCATGAAATAAAGCACCAGAATATCAATAGAGAAACGTAGACAGCAATTATTTTTAGACACAATTTCTCTTTTAAAACCCGTGTAAAACTATAAAGAGTAGGTAATTTGATCGTTACGTCACATGCTATTTAGTGCATCATATGAATACCATAGAAGAAAAATCGTTTTGACAGTTCGAAAAAAGAAACTGATTTGACTAGTAGTCAACTACTCTATTTAAAATTCGAACAAGATATAAAACAATCCCGCTTTCTAACGGCCATCTAATCATCGCCAATTATTAGTCAGTCCAGTTACCCCCACATAGTATGGTTAATACATACATGATGAGGGTTATTAGGTAAGACGGCTCGGAGCGGTAGCAGCCATGTGCCAATCTTTTCCTGGCAAGGTAGGCTTACACCAGCATGTTCAATTATTTACTTTAATGGTTAGATATAAGGGATTAAAATTTTTATATGAATTTAGCCTCGATCTTTGTCAGCAGTAGGGTTGTATGTGACGGTACATACATGATGAAAGTTATTAGGTAAGACAGCTCGGAGCGGTAGCAGCCATGTGCCAATCTTTTCCTGGCAAGGTAGGCTTACACTAGCATGTTCAATTATTTACTTTAATGGTTATATAAGGGATTAAAATTTTTATATGAATTTAGCCTCGATCTTTGTCAGCAGTAGGGTTGTATGTGACGGTACATACATGATGAGGGTTATTAGGTAAGACGGCTCGGAGCGGTAGCAGCCATGTGCCAATCTTTTCCTGGCAAGGTAGGCTTACACTAGCATGTTCAATTATTTACTTTAATGGTTATATAAGGGATTCAAATTTTTATATGAATTTAGCCTCGATCTTTGTCAGCAGTAGGGTTGTATGTGACGGTACATACATGATGAAAGTTATTAGGTAAGACAGCTCGGAGCGGTAGTAGCGAGGTGCCAATCTTTTCCTGGCAAGGTAGGCTTACACTAGCATGTTCAATTATTTACTTTAATGGTTATATAAGGGATTAAAATTTTTATATGAATTTAGCCTCGATCTTTGTCAGCAGTAGGGTTGTATGTGACGGTACATACATGATGAGGGTTATTAGGTAAGACGGCTCGGAGCGGTAGCAGCCATGTGCCAATCTTTTCCTGGCAAGGTAGGCTTACACTAGCATGTTCAATTATTTACTTTAATGGTTATATAAGGGATTAAAATTTTTATATGAATTTAGCCTCGATCTTTGTCGGCAGTAGGGTTGTATGTGACGGTACATACATGATGAAAGTTATTAGGTAAGACAGCTCGGAGCGGTAGTAGCTATGTGCCAATCTTTTCCTGACAAGCTGGGCTTACACTGAATGGTTCTTGTTCATATATTTACTTGTGATTTGAGATTTTTATTGGCCTTTCCTTTGTCGGATCTTGAGACTAATAAATGTCTACAATATCAGTTGTATGTGCCGGTTAACACATACATGATGAGGGTTATTAGGTAAGACGGCTCGGAGCGGTAGTAGCGATGTGCCAATCTTTTCCTGGCAAGTTAGGCTTACACTAGCATGTTCAATTATTTCGTTCAAATGAATATAAGTTCGATATAGTACAGTCGACGTCAAAGATATGTTTACACTTTTGCACCTTACTCCTTTGAAATAAGGCGAAAAATGTAAAGATATCTTTGACGTCGACTGTACATCTATGGGATTTAGATTTTAATTAGATTTTAGTCTCAATTTGTGTCAAATATTGGGTAAGCGTGTTGATAAAGGATTAAGGTTTTTATTTGCCTTTTTATGTGCCCGATTTAGTGACTTAACTTTTGGTACCTTCAGGATCTATAATAGAATATTATATTCTGGTTAATACATTCTTGTTGCTGGAAAATAAAATGGCCCAACTATCAAAAAAAAAGTTCTAAAACTGTAGCTTGAGGGCAAATGAAAGTGAAATTGACAGTATTGAAAGTTTCATAATGATAAAAACATTAGATTATGTATAAGGGAGAAGTAGAAGTGGGAGTTGGAAGGGGTAGACCTCGGCGGACTTTCTCTGATCAGATCGAGGAAATCCTGAAGAAATTCCAAGTCAAGAGCACCCTAAACCGGCGAGCGTGTATGAGGAATGTTATGAAAGTGAAGGAAGCGAAATAGGTATGTCAGGATCGGAGCAAGTGCCTCTGCCTACCCCTCCGGGAAATAGGCGTGATTATATGTATGTTTATATGTATGTAAAAACATTAGCTTAAATCATGGAAGTATAACTTGATTCTTGAAGCATAAAAACCATTTATTAAGTATGCAAGGGCTTAACGTTTACGTAAATGTTGGTTTTATAGCGTTTCCCTACAAGAAACTGTCACGCGCAAAAAGCGCCCATGTAAGCCTGGCTGTGGCAATCTACTATTAAAAGGAGTCAACGCACCCGTATGTGTGGCCGCAGAACAGTGCAGAGGGTGCACTTTGCAGGATAGGTTGATTAAAAAAAAGTCCTCGTTTAAAGTATATACCTATATATAGGTAAGTAAATATTTAAATAGGTATTTTTAGTTAAAATATCTGTGTTAAATGTGTTTCTTTAATTTCTACAAAAATCTGTTTTTTTTTTAATAGAGAAAGAAAAACCTATTCACCAAAATAATTATAAATGTGAAATAATGCCAAGTTTGTTAACGGTTTAGCTATTAAAATAAGTGAGATCTATTTGACAGTTTTTAGGGTTCCGTACCCAAAGGGTAAAACGGGACCCTATTACTAAGACTTCGCTGTCCGTCCGCCCGTCCGTCCGTCCGTCTGTCACCAGGCTGTATCTCACGAACCGTGATAGCTAGACAGTTGAAATTTTCACAGATGATGTATTTCTGTTGCCGCTATAACAACAAATACTAAAAACAGAATAAAATAAAGATTTAAATGGGGCTCCCATACAACAAACGTGAGTTTTGACCAAAGTTAAGCAACGTCGGGAGTGGTCAGTACTTGGATGGGTGACCGTTTTTTTTTTTTTGCTTTTTTTTTGTTTTTTTTTTTATATGGTACGGAACCCTTCGTGCGCGAGTCCGACTCGCACTTGCCCGATTTTTTTTGGTTTTCTTTTGGTAAGCTAAATGTAATATGATTATTTTCACAGCTCTTGGATCTCAAACGAATAGTATAGTAAGTAGTTATAGAATAATATAGTAGTGTTAGTGTGACTACTCAAAACTCCAAATCAATTATTTTATAAAAGTTATTTGTTTTAACCGCTCGTGCTAATATTGATACCCGAGCAAGCGAAAGATTCCAAAATTGAACCACTAGCGAGTGGTTCGAAAAATGGAATCTTGTGCGTTGCGAGGGTTTCAAAGCGCGAGGGATAAACAAAATTTGCCCCCGAGTGAAACACAAAATTTTTAAACACACCAACCTGAAGTAAATATTAAATGTAAAATATTAAACAAAATCAAACCAAATCAAATCCAAAATGTTATTAAATATTTATCATCCAAAATCATCATTTAAAAGTCAATTCTACCAGCAAACATAAGAATACAACTTAAAATTTGCATTTGATTACTTTTCCTCATGTGACTAAAACACTTATTTACATGTGAATAAAATGCAACTTTGCTATTCCTAAAAAGCGGTGAATTCGGAGGTCGCCGTGGGCTCAAATACATCTGCAAAGAAATTCAAAGGTGTATGTGAAGTCCCCAATCCGCATTGGACGTGGGGACTACTTATTATAGCCCAAGCCCTCTCGCGCATGACAGGAGGCCGGTGCCCAGCAGTGGGACGTATATAGGCTGAAATTATTATTATTATCTTCCCTAATAGCACTTTCTGTCACCGTAATCTGTGGCGCAGGTATGTGGCATGTAACAACAGCTACTGTTTACCAGCTCAACCGGCTAACCACTATGAGCGACAACTTGCGGAACTGTATACAGAGTGGTTAATACCACCTAGGATTAAATACGGCTACGTTTATAGAGCTGTTAATACCATACAAAGTAATAAATGTTACATTTCTAAATAAATTAATGTGCTAAACTTCCAAACATGTCTACCAACATTTTACATGACAGCTACTCCATGTAAAAATGAATTGTTATACGGACCAACATTCGAGGCTAGAAGTAGTTTATATTTATAGTTATAGTTACCTAGTCTTATGGTGATGTTAATAAACGCGCTAAATGCCTAAATTTATGCACTTGCGCCATCCCTTTAACCCGGGGTTAACCAGTTAAACCGTTAACCCAGTGTCAAATTGTACTGGTAACCATGGTAACTCCAGGTTTAACCGGTTAACACCGGGTTAGTGTTTGGTGCAAGTGGCCCAGGGCTAAGGGGAGTTACCATGGTTACCAGTACAATTTGACACTGGGTTAACGGTTTAACCAGTTAACCCCGGGTTAGTGGGAAGGTGCAAGTGGCGTTAATAGAATCAATTAATCTTCGCACTCACTATAATAAGCTCCAAAGATGCGTAAACATAAATTGCACAGTAAACATAAACATGTGGAAACATAACAATAAACAAAGTTAACAGCACCAGCAAACATGGAGACAACGAGCGATAGCCATCGTTATGACAACTAGGGTTGCCATTTGTGGGGTTTTAGTGGGACAGGCTTATTCGTTTGTATTTAAATATGTCATTGTGTGACATTGTATGCCAAGAGACCCATTCCGATTTGTCTATGGGCATATTCACTTAACTGTGCGCCTTTAACGGCCGGTTAGCAATCGTTACAAAACTGACGGTCAATGTCAAATCCCATACATTTTGTCAGGAATGTAACGGTTAGACGTTACTGAAACACGACTTAAGTCGCGCTTTAAAGTGCAAGTTAAAATGAAAATGCCCCTATTCGTTACGGGTTTGATCATATATTGATACCACGTTTAAAATCGCTCGCGCTAAATGCGAAATTAAGTAAAAATTGAGCGTAAGATGCGCGTCAATCACCCACACGAGCGCCAAGGTCGTTCCAATCCATAATAAATTGCTAAATTAGGATCAACCTCCAGGGCATTACTGTTTAACTGTAAAAATTAAAAAATGAGCGATTTCGCGTAATTTTTATGAGGAAAGTGGAAATGTATATAGATAACAAATATTACAGCTCCTGTAAATAAAGAACCCGAATTCAAAATGCAGTGTAGTTTAATTTAGACTTAAATACACATACCTAATTCTAAGATTCGAAATAGCGGACACAATTAAGAACTATTTGCTGGTGTTTCTACACCACAGGAAACTAAATCAGTTGCTCCATGATTAATGGAAACATCCATTTGTGTGCTATGTCATTAAAATCCATTCGAATTATTTATCCCTTGTAAATCCCTAAATCATTGTCACCCTACCATAACAGTAGCAGTGCTCGAGAAGTAATGCGACTGCTTCTGCGGAAAATGTATGCAAAATGTCCATAAGGTGAGACTTTCGATTGAGCAAACGTATGGACATGTGTATGTATTATTTACATGTTTATGTATTACTTAGATGGAAGAATGGTTTATGGTGACAGGGTAATTGTAGAATACGGACGTAGAAACTGTATGGTCATGTTGTGATTGCGAAATTGACTGCAAAATGTCCGTATTGTAATTTAATAACTATGGAACTATAGTTACAGGCTGGCCAAAAATACGTTACATTTTTTTAAGGATGACTCACGCTAGACTGGGCCGTGCCTTGCAGACCAAGGCGTCCGACTTGTCATTAATTTTTTCTATGACGGCTGATCGGTGATTACATGGTGCTTTCCATAGAAAACTTAGCGCCGGAAGCTCCGAAAGGCCCGGTCTAGCGTGAGTCATGCTTTACACGTCTGTTATAAATTGTTATTAAATTTTAAACTAACACGAAACGTATTATCTTTAAAATATTCGGATCTATGATACACAAACGCAAACGTTTGTTAAAAATTGTCAACGATATATCGCGGAAAAAAAACTCAACGTGTTTTTGTAGAAACCCACAGTTGTGGACTGCCAACCATCTAAAAGTGGTGAAGATGGAATTGTGACAGTAGACGGTGACATTAATTTGCACAATAGGGTATTTGACTACTAGTCAGATCAGTTTTTTTTTCCAACTGTCAAAACGATTTTACTACTATGGAATTTATATGAAACACTAGCATGTGACGTCACAATCAAATTTACTACTCTTCATAGTTTTATACGGATTTAATTTAAATTGTGTCTACAAATAACTGGTGTCTACGTTTCTCTATTAATCTTCTGGTGCTTTATTTCATGCATCTCTTCTTCTTCTTACTCGCGTCATCCCGGCATTTTGCCACGGTTCATGGGAGCCTAGGGTCCGCTTGACAACTAATCCCAAGAATTGACTTAGGCACTAGTTTTTACGAAAGCGACTGCCATCTGACCTTCCAACCCAGAGGGGAAACTAGGCCTTATTGGGATTAGTCCGGTTTCCTCACGATGTTTTCCTTCACCGAAAAGCGACTGGTAAATATCAAATGATATTTCGTACATAAGTTCCGAAATACTCATTGGTACGAGCCGCGACCTCCGGATCTTTGAACCCGCGACCTCCGGATTGCAAGTCGCATGCTCTTACCGCTAGGCCACCAGCGCTCTATTATTTTATACCACGCTTTATTTCATGCATGGTGTAAAATAATTTAGTTTCAATACAGTCAAATGTAACCCTATTACGAATAAAAAATTGAGTCAACAACCCTACTCACTATCAATGCTCTCATACCAGAGCCTCTACCATCAGTTTTTACATTGACATAACGCTCACGTCTACGTAATTTACTTTCTGTACATATCGCTTGCACTATTGCTCGCATATGCGAGTACGAGCGAGATGCATAGAAAGTAAGTTACGTAAACGTGAGCGTTATGTCAATGTCAAAACTGGTGGTAGCCGTACTGCACTACCTGCAGTTATGTAAACCACTAAGTTCTGAAGCCTCGCAGCATTCGGACTGCAAGTTTCTGATCTTGATTTAATACCGTGAAGCTATCCAACTGTACCCTAAAAGCTGGTCCAAAAATTAATTTGAATATTCTATCTTTGTTCAGGTGTACGTAACTATTATTTGAATGACGTATTTCTAAGGCTAAATAATTTTTATGAAAAAATCAACAAAAAGAACATTGGTATATTCTTAATTTCATATTGAAATCGTAGACCATAGTTGTGTAGTAGTTGTAGTAATCACTTTATTGTACACAACGCAGGTTTACACAAATAAATTACAGTAATGGAAGTACAAAGGCGAACTTGTCTTTAGTTGTCTGGAATATAATTGGGTGGATTTGCGATATTGATTAGATACTCTTCTGGATATTAATTACCTACTCGCAATACCTACATTTCGTCCAACAACCAGAAATTATAAAAGAAAGCTCTGGGTCATAACCGCGAAAATCGAAGTTCGCAAATTGCGGGCATTTTTCTCTGTCACTCTTATTACGCCTTCATTGGAGTAAAAGAGAAAGATCCCCGCAATTTGCGAATTTCGGTTTTCGCGGTAGCCCCTCTGCTTAAGTTAAGCTAAAGCTTTTAGGAACCACGAGGCCCATTCTGTAAATCAAATACTTACCTTACTTACCTTTACTTCACTGTCGCAGTGACCCAAAAAGGATCTTGGCCTCTGAAGCCGACCACTGACTAACAGTCCACCGGACGATATCGGCCGGTCAGTTGTTCGGAGTTGTCAAAATTTTGTTCTAACTGACAGGCCGATATCGTCCGGCGGCCTGTTAGTCAGTGGTCGGCTTAATACAATCTGCCCTATTCTGCGCCACATCACGCCAGTTCGGTATTCCGAGGGTGGATCGGGGTTTTAGGATTTCGTCACTCCAGCGGTATCTGGGACGGACGTTTTCACCTGGGTCACATCCTTCTTCTCAAAACTAGATTATCTCTAATCTCCAGTGACCAGTCGTGTGGCTTTGATCTCGCCAATTTATATTAAGCACTACAATCAGCCTCTAGCTCTCTATTGGCACATTATCAAGACAAATTAATATCGAATCAAAATTGTTGTTTAAACTGTGAATGCCGCTCGGGGCTTGTCGTGTGACGTCACGTGTCCTGTTTGCTTTGCCGTTGTCGCGGTACAATAACCACTGGTTGCGTACCACCTATTAACTGCACCTATAGAGCTGTTAATACCACAGATAATTTATACTACTAATATCACAGTAATGTAATGTGCAATTAAACGAGTGTGCCATCACGTATATGAACAGATTCCATGAGTGCGGAAAAGGCTGGCTACAAATGAAAAGCGTGCCGCCAGCAGGCCCTTTTGGGGGGCCTTTTTGGGGGCCCTTGTGGGCACATTTCGACTCATTATTTCATGAGATAAATTATCTACCCTAATCTAATCATCAGGGTATTTCGTGCTATCCGCCCTGTCAAGAGCAACATTTTGCCTACTCAAAAGCTTTTTCGAAACTTAAATAATGTATGGAAATATTAACGTGACCTTTCGTAGTATCTGTCATCCCGATACAATTTTACTTTTCATTTGGCGTTTATAGTCTGTGTGAAAAGAGAAGAGTCGTGGAATGTAAGGGAGCCCATATTTCACGACTCTCTTTCCGCACAGACTCTATCAATATACGGTTGTCGCCTTGGCTAGGCCCCCAAGTGTTACCAGCTCTATATAAATGTAATCGATGGCAATTAGATTGTCAATGGACAAGTGTCGCGGACCCGTCGGGCTGCGGTTAAGAAACGCTGCTTATAATTATGAGATTGCAGCTTTCCTCGCGATTTGTCGCGCGACAGGTCGGGCGACATGTTTAGTTAGGAATCTGGCCGTATTGTTATTCAGGAGATAGGATTGTGTAAGGTTGAATCGGTGCCAAATAACGATTATATAGCTACAGACTTCCTGCTTTTTGTTTCTTCATTTTTTATTCTATATTCAGAGAAGCGCTGGTGGCCTAGCGGTAAGAGCGTGCGACTTTCAATCCGGAGGTTGCGGGTTCGAACCCCGGCTCGTACCAATGAGTTTTTCGGAACTTATGTACGAAATACTAGTCGCTTTTCGGTGAAGGAAAACATCGTGAGGAAACCGGACTAATCCCAATATGGCCTAGTTTACCCTCTGGGTTGAAAGGTCAGGTGGCAGTCGCTTTCGTAAAAACTAGTGCCTACGCCAATTCTCGGGATTAGTTGCCAAGCGGACCCCAGGCTCCCATGAGCCGTGGCAAAATGCCGGGATAACGCGAGGAAGATGATGATGATTCAGAGAAACAATAGGTATAAGTTTACAGCTGCAGGATGCCAAGACACTTATACTGTTAATACATAGTCAGTGTCATAAACAAACATACATATCTCAATAATCTTAAATTAAACATACATATGTATAACTAAGTTACATAGGTAGAGATTGCGAAAGACTGCAGGCAGATGCTGGATGCGGCAAGCTGAAGACAGGGCGCTTTGGCGCTCTTTAGGGGAGGGCTATGTCCAGCAGTGGACTAATATAGCCTGATGATGATGATGATGATGATAGGTAGAGATTAAAAAAAAATCCTGATATTAAGTAACATAATTGATCGACGAGATAACTGCCGCTTTTCGGATAACATCCTATACTCGCACCTAACGGAGTTACCAGTTCCGGGTTTGATTTTGGAGTATCCGTCTCCTAGAAGAGAAAAAGTGAGAATTATAACAGTTTTGAATGATTCACGGTTAGTTTCACTAGACTTATATCGACCGGGATATGGACCGTGATTACCTACCCGCTATCATCAGTTACCCGTGAACAAGATGCATGTAACTGCGTCGAAATATCGGGAGCTCTAAAACAATATAAAAGGTAATCACGGCTCATATAAGTCTAAAGTGAGAATTACTTCTATTTTATCAATTCTTATCTCCTGAATCATCTTCCGTTCGAACTCACGTCCTAAAGTGTCCTAACCCTAACCAGGCTTCTAACCACTACGCTTACCTGCTAATAATACTATTCTACCGCTACCGTTGATTATCAAACGGAAGCCATTTTAATCATACATAAACGACTTATTTCCACGTGAAAACTACCCCACTTACGACCTTTTAGCTTAAGATTCTAATGTGTAAGAAAGGGCGTAAGTGCCATATTTAAACATGTATACTTAAGACGTTTTATCGAAGGAAATTGGTGAACGTGCCTCGATGAGATAGCGATGGCTGATCTTCAAGAATGGACCAATTATCCTGTTTGCCTTAATAACTGGAAGCTACGCGTAAATCGGAACGGGATAGGAACAGGATATATTTTATCTGTGGTAACTTTGGTAAGGTGTTGAAGCAACTTCTAAAGCGCTGTAATTTTAAAAATGGCTAAACCTTGAATAATAAAATCATTAAATGTACAAATTACTCAAAAATATGTCCCATAGTTCTTAATTCGCTGACATACGAGCTATGGGACATATTTAATATTATCTACATACAGAATGTATACGTATTAGGCATATTTCGAAAATAATTCAAAACAACTAGTTTAATTTAGATGTAATCATTATAATAGTCGGTCTTGTTTCCCTTAATAGTGGTTGCGTGTCTAATCATATTAAAAGCTTATACCAGCTTAGTTAACTTTTGTCGTAAAAGACAAACAATCAAGATATTCTAGATTACTACTTTTACTATTCTAGTTATTCAGTTTCTAATCAACAGGAATTTTAGGGGCATATTTTAATAACAGGCAGAGAGTTCCTATATCGATAAATTAAATTATCGATGCTTCTCTCATATATACTCGGGCTCGCCTCCAGCTTTATGTGTAAGTGTATTTTTGGTATGACTTTGGAGTCGATGATAAAGTTTACACAAAGCATACCTATTTTAAATGATCGCTAGGTTAGAAAAAACAATGATGAGTGATGTTACAAAATTCTTTTAAAATAAAGAAGAAGGGAATTGCACTATATTTTGTTTTATGTTTATACTTTTAACAAAATTATATTTGTACAAACTAACCACAGAGGGTTCACTATAATATGTATAAGAGAAAAGCATCGATAATTTGATGTTGTTGATATAGGAACTCTCTACCTGACATTAAATTTTACTCCTGCAATTCTGATGTTAATTAATCAATTTTACTTGCTATTCTATTAGCCGGCCTAAGTACTTTCGTTGTTATTTTTTATATACCTTGTCACCTGGCCGCGTAGCCAAGATGCCGATCGCTTACGCTCCGAAGCGATCGAAACGCAACTGTCACTGTCGCACTAATATGGAAGAGTGATAGAGAGACATAATGCTTTTCGTTGTCGAAGCGATAGCGATTGTAACCTTGGCTAGGCCGGCTGGACACTCCGTTTCTGAAGAACCACAACCCCATAGATACTGTAGTCCCTCAAGAAAACTAAAACAAAAACAAAAACAATGAGAATATACACATATATTTTAAATATTATAGTTTTTAATAGAACAACACATTACACAACCCTATTGTTGAGAACACAACAACCCACGCATCCAATAAAGAAACTCTTATCTCACTCCTAATCTGGAAGCCAGTAGGAGTAGCGAAAATGACCACCATTTCAATAATCTACACAAATATTATCTAACAGCATAAATAACAATATATAAGTCAGAATGCGCGGAAACCTAACGTCACATAAATTTGTAACGCGTTCACCCGCGCTTAAAGACCGAGCCTCCGGCCTTGCTTCTAAACTGTTGTCTTCTCCCATCCCATCCACTTCTACTCTATTTTCATCTTTGACTACGTAACTATTAAGTTCAGTTTCGTTTGCAACGTTAACGTCTCCACATATTTCATACGTGCCTATTACTCCATTTCTATCGCCCTCAGTAATTTCAACTCATAAAGTTCGAAATTCATCTCACTATCTCACGTCTTTTGTTTTTAAAGCTACTGTAAACTAAGTTTAGCTTACAATGGAATCAGCAACTTGTAGCCCCAGGATAATAGTGTTTAAATTATTGCCTGGTAGCGTTATTCGCTTGGAATCATTCACTATCTGCGATCTGGCCGATTCTGACATACTTTAAGGGCTGCCTCACTGATTTTCCTCGCTTTAATGATTCATGATTTACGAGGACTTATGAGGAATTTGTTCCTTTGTTTATGTTTATATCTTGATGAGTGTGAAGGTTTAAAGTGAATTTCTTTGGCTCAAGGCGTTCCAATGAATGTTGAGTGAATTTATGCGAATGTGAAAATAATCATTGATGATTAAGGTGGTCGTAATTAATTTATTATGATATAAATCATTTGGGTGATAACAAACAAGGTTTTGAAGATCGTCTTAATTGTCTTGTCGTAAATTGCAGTATACTTTTCACGTGTGTGGCCTGTGTTTTGCAGAAAAATATTGTTGACGTTTATTACGGTACTTCATTCAAAAATATTGCTACAGGAGTGATAAGCAGTTTTATTTAAATATTTTTTTGTATGTGTCTTTATGTCTATAGAGTATAAGTGGTGGCTAAGGTGATCAAAAATGATGGTCAAATGATATTATCTGACGAACGGCTATAGTATAAAGTGGACGAAATTAGCACGGGTCCGAGTTATACAATTTACATGGGCTGAATGTGAAGATAATTAAATAAACCTATCTAGATATGTCTGTCTTTATGATATGTTTGAACGTGCGACTCTTTTTCATATATTAAAAAAAATATTAATAGAAAAAATATATATATTCATATGCGCAGGCCTTTTTCTTAGTCGTCCGCTGAGCACTTTTAAAATAGCATTAAAAATGCCATACACCTTCTACTATTGAAAGTATCTCATCCAAGTTAGCAGCCAGCCCTAATAAACGATAATTTCCTGCATTGTGTCCAACAAAGCTGCGCAAGCGATTGATTTGCATAGCAGAGCGTTTATTGCATTTTATTAGCGCTATTCCACCGTCTCCGCAGGGAGCCGGCGGTCCATACACACCGGCGCCTCGGGCGCCCCGGGGGTGAGGATATTGTGAAATGATTGTGAAAATGTTGGGGTCTATGTAAATTAGGTTACAAGTGAATGTGACAACGCTTTGAGTTTTGATGCTAGGAACAATATAAATGACAAGATTGTCGTTAGGTTACAGTTTACAGTTCTAGCGGTTGTAGTGTAGAGGACGAAGTTATCGCGTGATAATATGATAGAGTAAACGGTAGCTATTATATTAGCACCGCTTTACAGAAACATACGCATGCTTTGTCCTTCTATTTTGATTTATCAGACGCCAGCTGGTTCTCTCTGAAATAAATGAGGCATTTAGCTTGTCATGACTTTCTGGAAATGTGAAGGTTTAGTAATATATTTTTTCACTCTAAAACAAACATCTAACCCACTGGATGGATCCCGTTCCAACATACAAGAAGTTAAACTTAAACTTGAAAACGTCACTGTTGTTTACTACCAAAACCTGAAGTTATATAATAATCTTGTAACCGACTTAAGACTCGCATGTTTAACTGCTGTTTAGCGTGCCAAGACCACCTTTAAGGCACCTTTATAAGACAAAAGGCTGATTAAGTATACAATTCGAATGTACTTACGTCTGTATTCTACTGAGCGTTGCAAACTGCTATTGTCCCTGGCAACCCATTAAGGGTTATCTTAAGGCTTTATTTAAATTATTAAACGCGTTGAAACGTGAGTGCATAATATACTTTTTTAATGTCGAGTTAAGAGTCAAGGTGTTTAACATTGAAGATGGTAGTTGCTATTTTACTAATGCGTTTTAGCTTTTTGCCACTTGGACACACATTTTCCAGCAGGGAAAAGTTATTTGTGTGTTTTTATTTAACTATTGTGGAACATCAAAACTTTGATGATATATGTTGAATATAATGTGTTACTCTTTTCACCACAAAATAAGACACAATGACAAAAATTACCCCAAAACTAGGGCAAAGCAAGGTATTTTCTAGGCGTTATACATAGATAGAAAATTGTGTCTACCAGATTAGAACAGTTACATATTGTGGAAGTCATATTATGTTAGGTAGGTACCATGTAATAGTCGGTATTCTCGTAAATTTTTTGCTGGTCTTCGAATATAAGCTCTTGAATTATGAAAACATATAAAATTTGTCGGCTTTTACTATTGTTAAACATTTTTTAATTTACCTTATAGGTACCTACCATACGTTTAAATAACCATATAAACGCATTATTCTACCTGACGCAAACGAACAAAAACACTACCATTTTCCCTAATGTCAGCAAAAACAAAGTAACACAATATAAATTCGCTTTTAATAAGACATTAGTACAAGTAATTGTCCAAAGGTTTTTACCCGTTTAAGCACTTATCGCCGGTGATGTTCGCGATTCTGTTGCTAAGTAAAAAGGACGTATTTTCGTATAAATGGCACAGCGGTTACGTCGTTTTGGAGTTGTGATCAAGATCAGCACCTGTGGCTTGAATCATGCGTACGCGCCATTACTTTGGGAGGTAGATCATTTATAAGGTGCTACTATGAGAATTCGACTGTAAAGGCTGATGCAAAAAGGTCGTTTTTAAGGTTCCGTACCCAAAGGGTAAACCGGGACCCTATTACTAAGACTTCGCTGTCCGTCCGTCTGTCCGTCCGTCCGTCCGTCTGTCACCTGAATGTATCTCACGAACCGTGATAGCTAGACAGTTGAAATTTTCACAGATGATGTATTTCTGTTGCCGCTATAACAACAAATACTAAAAACAGAATAAAATAAAGATTTAAGTGGGGCTCCCATACAACAAACGTGATTTTTGACCGAAGTTAAGCAACGTCGGGCGGGGTCAGTACTTGGATGGGTGACCGTTTTTTTTGCCGTTTTTTGCATTATAGTACGGAACCCTACGTGCGCGAGTCCGACTCGCACTTGCCCGGTTTTATGTTTTGTTTGAAGGTTTGTACAGCCACCACATGGGATTGTTATGCCATTTAGTGTTCTTGCTAAATTGGAAATTTTGCAGCGTAAGTATTGAACAATTTAGCTGGGACTCTAAATGGCGCAACAATCGCGGAGCGTGATGGTACTGACAATCTCACCTTCCTTACGATATCACTTATAACTTGGATTTGACGAATTTGATCTTCAGATTTGATGGTTAATAAAAAAGCAATCTTAAGTTTTGTACATTTTTGTAAAATGTATCCTTTGTGAGATAAATAAATTTGTATCTTTAAAGTTCTAGCAATTATGCCAAGTAACATATAAATAGCATGTTACCGCAGAATGCTGAATTTATCTGGATGAATAAAAAACTTGACGACCACCTTGAATCTACAATATTTTGGAGAGTAGAGGCGATTTACACCGTGAAGTCTCCAAGTGTCAGGGTCAAAAACAAAACTGTGTTCGCGTCTTTCCTGTAGACATACTCAAGTGTTAAGGACTATTAAGGTTAATTTTCTTATTTAACCCTTATCCACGTGAAAAGGTCAAGAAAAATGTACAGTTCGCGCGAACAGTCGAAAACGCTAGTTTTCTCTCCTGTGGGCGATGGTTAACAGCTTGTGGGCATGTAAGTAATGATTTTATCACAGTTCTCTGAATAAAAGGAGGACCTTTTCACGTGGATAAGGGTTAAACAAGAAAATTAACCTTAATAGTCCTTAACTCTTGTGTATGTCTACAGGAAAGTCGCGAACACAGTTTTGTTTTTGACCCGTCAAGGTAGTATGAAGCTAGCTATCAGTAGCGGCTCGTGGGTATGTTTGCTAGGCAACTCGAACCAAAAACAACACCTACTTATTCTAACGAACCTAACATTAGGTACCATACTTCTTTTTTCTATATAGGTAGGTACCAAGAAATTTTAGGCAAGCCGGTGGGAATCGAGTTGTAAGGAGACGCCGCCGCTGCTAGCTAGAAACATCTTGGTTACCTACTTTTGAATACGGACCGTCGATGTGCTAAACTCACTTTAAATCGAGTTCCCGTAGTACCACTCTTAATTTCCCAACGATCGCCCCCGGTACAGATTCAAAATAACAATAATTTGGCAAATTTATTCCGATGATCACCTTTTGTTCCCAGTAATGAGCGGGTACACTCGGCCGAATTTAAAATACCATTAACTCCGTAATGTCTCGAGAAATTTATCGACAGCGCTTATACAGGACCGTCGTGGGACGTATTCGGATGTTTTCATTATTTTTTCGTTATATCGTCATTGTATTATATCATAAAATGGTAAACTGAATATTTAAGTCATAGTTTCTTGTTTTTTGACAAGTTAAGTTTTTAGATGGTACGATAATATGATTTGCTCTTTTAAATTTCGTTTGCTTTACATATTTATTTTAACTTAAAATGACCGTGACTTAATTTTTTTAAGGATAAATTTAGGTTAGTTTATTTAGATAGTTCGGTCTCGATATTTGATTTTCAAGTCATTTAGGGTACCTATTATGCTATGAAATGTCCAATGCATGGTATAATAATATACTCCGCCTGGTACTCCATTCCGAGATTCGCGTATGACCTACCTGACACGCGCCTACGTCATCATGCTGTTTACAGGTTCTCAAACTTTGAAATGTGGGAGAATTTTAACCAACGGTGAAAATTATTTTAACGGCATTAATTTTAAGTTATTCATGTAGAAACATAGTAAAATAAAACAAATCTAATGTATTAAATTAAACTTTATTTATCTATACAAGACAAACGTTTGAAAAACTAATTCACAGTTACACATTAATTACCAAGCTTACGGCGTGAAAAGTTTGGAAAACACTGCGACTGCTGACACTGAGCGAGAAGGAAATAACAATCAACACGCGTTCGACAAGGATGACGGTCAGGGCATGAAGTTATCTAGATCCGAATTGTCAAATGTGCACAGCGCTATCCTGTGTTGCCAGTACAGTGGAAACTGGATAAGTGGAACCTGGGTTAGTGGAAAACCTCTTTAAGTGGACCCAAGTTCTCGGTTCCAGTCCCTTGGCAACGAATTACCTCTATAAGTGGAATTTTGGGACCTCTATAAGCGGAATCCATTTTTTCGAAAATTTCTTATTTTTACCTCTGTAACTGGAAGCAGCCGTCTCCGAAACCTCTATGAGTGGAATAGCTCGGCGTTATAAAATTTGTATTTTTAATAAACCGTCACAAGGAGGGTAGTTTGTTTCGTTAACATTATGGTTCGTGTTTTAACTACGTATTTTGTATGAGATCACACATCGTTCAGTTTTTTTTGCATTAAAGTACAATCGGTACATTGATTTATTTAACCATACTGGTTTCTCTTGCATAAATAAATATTAGGAGTGATTTTGTTTTTGTAATTTTGAAAATTGTATACGAGTAGGTACTGTGGATTATTTACAGTATTGCTTTTTTTAAAGTCAGGATTACATACCTATTTTTGTTAATACATACATATCTACATACATATTTAATAAAAGATGATTATTTAAGTCTTGATCATACCATACGTGACCTCTATAAGCGACATTACTAGCATCCACAACCTCTGTTAGCGAGAGCCTCTGTAAGTGAGAAAATGTTTTATTTGAACCTGGTTTAGTGGAAAACTGGATAAATGGAAAACCTGGATAAGCGGAACTAAACAGCCGGTCCCTTGCGATTCCACTTATCCAGTTTCCACTGTAGTATAAACAGAATTACCCGAAAGTCTGAAATTTCTTTCGTGAATCGGAAAATATTGCTAACGAGTAATTAAAAATGACGTGTTATTGTAAAATTTAAGCTAAAATACATATAAATGAAAATTATAAAATTATAAAGAAATATTTTAACTTATTAACCATAGGTATAATGTACCCATGTAACATGTTATGTTGAAATAAAGTGGCAATGTTATTGTGACGTAGGCCCGTGTCACTCTGGGAATGGAAGACCATGTTTTATTAGACCATGGTCCAATGTAAAGATTTGGCTGTGCTCTTTTGAACAGTCTTTTCAATGATGTGTATAATAGGGTCATACACAGCTGTTTTTTCACATAGGTAGCTGTAATGAATGCACAAATTAATTTACAGTCTATACCAAGGCGCTTAATACATATTACATAATACATTATTATAGTGTAATGTGTACGAGTATATACCCAAAGTTAAAGACAATAAAACCTACTTTTCTGATTGAATTCTTATCCACAAAAAAGGGCACTTAGGTTTCTACACACAAACTGTGTATGACCCAAAATAATGTTGCGTGTAGGGTTGGCATACGTTCGGATTCGTCCGGACATGTCCGGATTTTGACCCTTTGTCCGGATTGAGTCCGGACGTGGCATGTGTCCGGATTTTTAGGAATGACCTTATAAAAATAAAATGCGCGCCCGGGGAGGGGGCTACGGGATCGCGCGAAGGGAAAGGGAAAAGTAGATCCACGATACAGTACACCGCAGAGAGCAGCGCGCCGCCGGGGCGTCGTTCAAGTTACGCCAAATCTCTGCTACAAGAAATGTCCGGATTTTTAGGGTGATGTCCGGATTTTTATCAGGACATTTAATTCTTCCATATGGCAACCCTAGTTGCGTGTAGGTATACAACTCAAGAACGATATCACAAACTGTCATTAATCAATCCCGAATACGGCCCTGCTCGATTAAGTGTCTATAATTTGTCGGGTTGCTTTGGTATTGTGCGTTGATTGTAGCGTTAAGATTTTACGGCTTTTTTGTTTTTTTTTTATCTGTAGTGGCCAGCAGGTTTTTAAAATGTTTAAGTAAAAATAAGTAGAGAGTATCAGAGATGGTCATAAGCGTTAGATAATATACAGGGCGAATCCAAATGGGACAGTATCTATGGGTTTAAATAGTTTTGGCGATGTATACTTAGTTTTCTTAGGGCCACTTGCACCATTTACTAACCCGGGGTTAACCCGTTAAATCTGGAGTTACCATGTTTACCAGTACAAGTTGACACTGGGTTAACGGTTTAACCGGTTAACCCCGGTTTAGTGGGATGGTGCAAGTGGCTCTTGGTTGTTTAGAATTGGCTTTGTAATTTTTGTGTAATTATTAATTACCCTTTCCTTAGTATTAAACATGTATTTCTCAGGAAGTGATTATTCTTGTAATCTTTTGAGAAATAAACATCTTAAGACGAAACAGGAGCTGAGTTTTAAATATTTTAGGTAAATATACCCGTCTCGCTAACGGAAGCGGCACCTAAAAGTAGGACAAGGCGAAAAATCCTGCGTAAAAATCTCAAAAATCGAGGTTTCGTACTCCTCTGTTTCCTCCTCCAAAACTTAACCAATCGTAACCAAATTTGGAAATCTAAATGATTATAAAATTATCTGTGTCGGACCGTTTTGCTTTTTTAGCTAATTGATATCAGTTTTGAATGCCACGCCTCTCATTGCGGCATAGTCAATTAGGCCATTTTGGCCATTTTTGAAGGGCTCTAGCGCCCTAAAAAACAAAAATATCAAAAAAAGCAAAACGGTCCGACACAGATATTGACAATATTAATCTGTGTTGAAAAAATCATTGCTCTAGCTTCAAAAACCACGGAGGAAAACGAGGAGTACGTTTGTATGGAGAAATGACCACTCCCGTTGGCTCTTAAACCTAAACCTTAAAAACTAGGACTTACTAAACTTATTTATGATTTTCGGAAGCTTATTTGTTAGCGCTGTGGGCCCGTGTCCCGAGCATTAAGTTTAAAAAAAACCACTACAGCATAGCGAAATCAACTTTAGCTGTCAAAATCGAGACAACATTTTTGAGACCAATGAACCGGTACTACAAAATACCTATAAGTACCAATGAATATGAGAAGGGCTCTGGTCAACATAACTACGTAATACTCCGTGGTCACTATACACGTTTTCATATAAATTCCATATTAGCAAATCGTATTGACAGTTCTAAATAAAACCGGGCAAGTGCGAGTCGGACTCGCGCACGAAGGGTTCCGTACCATAATGCAAAATAAAACAAAAAAAAAGCAAAAACAAAAACGGTCACCCATCCAAATACTGACCACTCCCGACGTTGCTTAACTTTGGTCAAAAATCACGTTTGTTGTATGGGAGCCCCATTTAAATCTTTATTTTATTCTGTTTTTAGTATTTGTTGTTATAGCGGCAACAGAAATACATCATCTGTGAAAATTTCAACTGTCTAGCTATCACGGTTCGTGAGATACAGCCTGGTGACAGACGGACGGACGGACGGACGGACGGACGGACGGACAGCGAAGTCTTAGTAATAGGGTCCCGTTTTACCCTTTGGGTACGGAACCCTAAAAAGAAGCTGATTTGACTAGTAGGAAAGTAGCCAATTGTCTATCTTTCTATTCTTTTCTCTATAATAATTAGTGATAATTCTAAAATCCCCCATTTTTAAGTATGATGCAATGTCCACCTGTTTGCGGTTTGTTTTATGTTTAATTCATGGTGATAGCAAACGCCATGGATGAACTTAATCAGTATCTATACATGGCTTAGATCAGACTGGCTAATTGTTGTAGGAAACGCTGTTAAAACGCTGATTTAGATTTTTATATAGCGATGACAAATGAGTTTCATGAAATGGATGAATTAGATGGAGCTTTTTCTGTTGAAATTTATTTTAATACACGAAAGTGTGTAATGCTCAAACAATCTTTTATAGTTTAAGGGCTAATATTTTCTCTCTTTTAGATGCTATGTCTAAGAATCTAACGGCGTTCGATTAGTATTATGTGAGCAAATCATTATCTGTTTTACATCTTCCGAAGATAAAAATGCTTTGAACTTTTCGTCCTCATGCAATAATATGTACTATGCATCAATAACATTTATATGTAGAGTCACGTAGAGTTTAGAGTTAATTTTTGTCTCTCGAAGTCTAAAAGTAATGTTTTGCTTTTTAATTAGAAATTTTCTTTCAGTCATTTTATTTAAAGTGGTTAGTGTAATTTCAGAGTGAAGTGTACAATCTTCTCCCACATAATCTGTACCATACGGTCACGGCTCGCCCATTATAATTCGATTTTATTATTATGGGAAACCGACTATTAATGCGTATACCTACGCATCATCTCCCATACCATACTAAGCGCGTTATAAGAGCATTCTTTACGACATTGTTGTTTAATTGCGATTTATAGGAAAAACATTGTTAATAGCTACGTGAAACTTTGGTATTAGCCAGTAATTGTCGTTATTTAGTAAGGTTAATAAAAATATGGTTATATAATTAGAATTTGAAGCGGGGAGATTAGGTTATTAAAGACGGTTTTGAGATTTGATGAGATTTCGTAATTTGATATTGAGTTTTGTACTTTTACGTATTTGAATTATACAAAACCAGTGCCGGATTAAGATATTTTGATGCCCTATGCATTTGTAGACCATGGCGCCCACTCTCCCTAGGGTCATCAAGATACATTGAATGTTCTTGGTAAATTGAGTGACGTTCATTCCCGCATTACTGCTGAGAATTAAATTTTCAATCCATCACATCATTATGTCACGGAAATTGACAGTGCTGCAGCAGTAACGTTGCAACAGTAATGGTGACATTCCATTTCTAACTGCAGCTGCAATACTGTCAATTTTACTATGGAAATTGACAATGACAGCGACGCGTTCAGTACCGGTAGTGCAGCTGCGGTTAGAAATGGAATGTTACCATAATGTTGCTGCAGTCGCCATCCGAATGTCACCATTGTCAAAGTTGGCTTAACCTTTAAAATGTTATTAAAAATGCGAGCGTAGCGAGCGCGAAAATTTTACGATAGAAAAAACGCAATTCTATAGACAATTGTACATTTTTACTAGTCCTAACCAGGCGCTGATCCAGGATTTCATACAGGGAAGGAATAGTTTTCTGTCAGCCTCTATTAGCTTCGCATCACAGAGAAGACTGGAAAGCTTAGGAGGCCTTTGTCGGAGACCCCGACAACCTGACTAATGAAAATTAAAAATCAATGATAAAGAAACAAAACAAAACTATAACTGAGTCAGTGATTAAGGCTAATTGTATTGTATTGAATAGCTTCGCATAGGGCTAGGTTGTTTTCATGCAGAGATGCAAGAAAGCAGAGCTTGGAATTGACCAATGGTGAAGTGTGGACGAGGCCGAAGGCCTAAGTAGTTCCGCATAAGGCTGGACGTCCGGAGGGTCCGTTTTGTAACAAAACTAAGCAGATTTTTGTGTTTAGGTACCAAAATCTTTTCTTTTGCAGAAGGAAAACAACTAAAGTCGGACAAGCTAATTCTGCACGGTATTTGCAATGGATAATTAAAGTCAAAAGGAAATGTCAGCGTTAATGTCAATTTTATATAAAAATCTATCGTAATGACACTCCTCCACTGCATGTATTCTATTTATATATTTTTTTGACGACCGGTCTGGCCTAGTGGGTAGTGACCCTGCCTATAAAGCCGATGGTCCCGGGTTCGAATCCTGGTAAGGGCATTTATTTGTATGATGATACAGATATTTGTTCCTGAGTCATGGTTGTTTTCTATGTATTTAAGTATTTATATATTATTATATATAGCGTTGTCTGAGTACCCACAACACAAGCTTTCTTGAGCTTACCGTGGGGCTTAGTCAATTTGTGTAAAAATGTCCTATAATATTTATTTATTTATTTATATAGGTGGAAAGTTAGCTTAAACGGCCTCTACCTGAATTGTTTTGTTTCTTCCTACAACTTCAAACCTGAATGGTTATTATGGTCATAGTTGCCAATACATATTTTATCACGAGAATAACGCCATCAGGTACGTCTACTTAAAGGATGACTCACGCTGGACCGAGCCGGAGCTTCCGGCGCATCGTTTTCTATGGAAAGCACCACGTGATCACCGATCAGCAATCATAGAAAATGACGTGTTGGACGCCTCGGCCCGGGCCCGGCCCGGTCTAGCGTGAGTCATCCTTAAAACTGTAAAATTAAAAATTTACAAACTGCACGAAATTCAAACAGCTGCCGAATTAAATATAAATTTCCAACCAAAAACAATTTTACAAACCAGTCTTACGAACAATCCGACATCAGTACAGTTATTACGTCTATCGGAGCGCGTGCGTCGAATACAAATGTTTATTATGCCGGGAAAAAGTAGCCATTGTACGCCCGGGGCGTCTCTTCTGAAGGAGTCGCGTCCGTGTAATGCACAGAGAAGTCTGTGGAGAAGCTTGTTTGGTATTTATATGTACCTGCTTAATAAATGTATTGTATGGTATCAAGAAAGAAGAAGGCACGCACGGCGCCTCGTAAGCCTCAGTGTGGTACCGCCGAACCGGGTAATTCTGGCTTGCGGTTTACTACACATAGTAAGGCGCTGTATGTATTGCATTACACCGCCACGGCTGCTGAAGTGGTGGAGTATGTAAACCAGAAGACCGGTTACACGCTGAGGGTGTGGTGCGCGTGCCGCGACCGCTGAAGGGGACCATCGAGTGCGCCGACTTCTGGCCGAAAGGTGTTCGGAGGTTCCGGGGCAAACTGCCGAATCCGACACAAGAGCAGCCGATGCAACAGAGCCACGCCGTTTTGTCGCCTAAATTGTGTTTAGTTTTAAGTTTATAAAATATATATGTATGTTAATCTGTAAGGTATTTGTAATATGGGCCTTGTTGCCTGATTAAAATTTCTAAATAAATAATAAATGGGTGTACAAATGTTTATTAGGCCTGGAAAAAGTAGCCATTGTACGCTCGGGGTGTCTCCGTCTGAAAGCGTTGAAGTGGATGTTGCTTAAAACATTTATATTTAACATAATGAAAAAGTAGGCCCATTTTACGCTTCGCTAAAAGAGTCGAGTCGATTGTCAATTCTCACCAGTGGTAAAAAACACGCATGAAAAAAAAAATCTGTCGTTAATAATCGATCCCCTATTAGGAATCTGTCGATTGATATGTAATTAATTATTACCATGCACAAATAATTATAATATAAACTATTTTTAAACATGATCAATCGGCTCCATATATTTTCTGAGCGCCTGTCGTCTCAGCGCGCTTTGGGCCAGCATTGTGGCACAAATGTGATCAAATTATAAAGAGTGGCGGTTGCCCGGGGCGCGCTCCTGCCTCCACAGCCGATTGCAGATATCACAGTCAGAGCAACTAGGGAACGCGTAAGCTCTTCAGCTTAACGCCGGTTCAATTCCGGCTGCGGCCACCGGTAGACTTGGCCACTCTTTCTTTAGTATATGATATCTATTTCAGTTTATAATCACAGTCAGAGCTATGAACAATGAAATAACGTGTCTAGACTGCCGCTAGTCTGACCAACCAAAATGTGATAAGATTTTCATCATAAGGCACTGATTCGAATACAGTTTTTATATTTCAAAACCCTGAAATGGCGTTGAAAAACTAGAATAAGTCATAATAAGATGTTTCATAAGCTTGCATTCAGTAAACGATTTACTTACATGTCAAAGTAAAAATTGCATTTTGGATACCTACTCTAGTTCACAAAAAAATATTCTTTGCGCGACTTTCCTCTTGGAAACAATCCAACTTAAGGATGACTTACGTTAGACCGGGCCGCGTCCGGGCCGGAGCTTCAGGGCCGGGGCATCGTTTTTATGGAAAGCATCACGTGATCGCCTTTCATTTATTTTTATTTATTTAAATATGAAACAAACGGTCATACAAAAAATATTGTTACAGTTTCTTCTCTTAATCTAAACCTATAGTTTCCATTTTTATTAAACATATATTTATATAGAAGCACGAAAAAGTACCTATCTTGGCTTAAGTTCAGCTGATTAGTAAGAGGTTACACTGAGTTTGCGAAGTTAGAAAACTAAGTATACATAAAACTCAATGAAGTACTTGTTCTACGTTTTCAACAACTATTGAATAAGTATCGACATACATGACATGACATATATTAATACTTAAAATTTTGACAAATCGCGTTAATTTACACACTAATAGTCCTGAATTTTTTTTTTATTGAGCTTATGGTACAGTGAAATATGTCTAAATTTTTTACAATATTATTATCATTATAGAGTGCACATGCTCGCTTAATAAACATATTTTTAGAATAGTTAGGTAGTTCTACTACGTGGGATGGAGAATAAATGTTTGAATCTATGACGACATCGGCGTTCTTTATTACCTGGGACTCTTATACATATGTCTTTTAACATGCTAGGGGCATCAATATGACTATTTATTATTTTATATAATAGAACAGAATCAACGCAGTCTCTTCGACACTCAAGCGACTGCATTTTATGACGGTTTAAGGATTCCACATAATCTTTGTATTCAATACCGCATTTAAAATCAAGGGCTTTTAGGAACTTTTTTTGCAATCTCTCTATCCTGTCAATATGAATGCTGTAATGGGGTTTCATGGCATAGAAAGGCAAGCGCCGGAAGCTCCGGCCCGGACACGGCCCGGTCTAACGTGAGTCATCCTTTAAATTGACGAGTCTGTCCCACCAGTCTGTTACTATCTCCTGGGCAGGCGCGAATAATCGCAACACGAGAATTATAAAGGTATTATCTCTGCTTTTATCGAGTTTTTCGGTTATGGGTTTATCATACGCCACCGAAGGCGTATGAACAGTCGACGTCAAAAATATGTTCACAATTTTGCATCTTACTCCGTTGTAATAAGGCGAAAAATGTAAACATATTTTTGACATGGATTGAACAATGGACTCAAAAAAAAAGATTTTATGTAAGAGTAGCAATTACGCTATGGTGTTATAAAGGGCTTGTTTTTGTTGTGGTTGTTTAAAGAAGGGATTTTTATTGTATTTGTTGGTACCGAAAGTATGATACACGAAAAATATTTGAAGAAGATCTTACACAGATCGACCTAGCCCCAAATTAAGCAAAGTTGTACGTGTACTATGGGCACTAGGCGACGATATACATATGTACTTATATAGATAAATACATACCTACCTACTTAGAGATAAATAGATAGATATGTCGTTGGGGATATCCTAACTAAAAATTTGATCATATTTATCATAATTTTATTTTTTCTAGAATGTTCTCGAATATTCGACAACGTTCCAGAATGTTCTGGACTGTTCTAGAAATGTCTAACCTCCGAGACCCGACACCTCACCAGGTACAATTTTTGTAGGTATATATCTATTTAAACATTATTGCACTTAATAGATAACATTCATATTTCTTTCTTCTTTGATATGAACCAAACGCATGTTAGCAATATAATCGTCATAATTATGCGTTGCATAATGATTTAGTGCTCGTAGATTTAAGGCCAACCACTAATTTATAACAATACCAGTGTTACATTATAATCGTAGACTACCACGTCCAGACTACGAGGCCAACGCACGTACACTGACATCGAAATTATATCAGAATGATGTCATTTAGTTATCGTGCGTCTCGCTCGCGCTAATGCTAGCAACAAATACGAGCGAAAGGCACGATAACTTAATGACACTTCATTGACTTAATGAGGATCGGCAATTGTGCCCTCTTATTAAATTAGTATGGTATATCCAATATGTGGTGGCCGCGATAATTACAGATACATGATTCGTACAAGATTATCATTATTTATTTTTATTTAAACTGCAATATACCTAGGTATCCATCATATAGTTAAAACCAAACACTTCACATAAGAATAACACAAAAATAAACACAAACTATAAAATAAAGTACACGTGCAGAATCTAAAAGGTAAATGATCAATCTTTGTAACTGTTGCCATAGACAACATAAAGTACCTAATGGTCACTGTATTCATTGGGCACACCTTACGCATATGTATGTCAGACGTTGAGTACGTTTACTTACGTATTACCAAAGAGAATTAGTATAGAGGGGTCCTGTCATAGTAAGTTTTGTAGTCACAGTAAATTTACTCCCATCTATCGACACACGACTAAAACTCAAAATGAAAACGTATAAAATTATCAAAAAAATTTATATATATGGATTAATTATTTTATTATTTTTATATCAATTTGACCCATGTTCATTCACTGATATCTATGTGTTAAAATTGTTAAATATGAAACGGTGTCGTCACACCATCTAGCCGAGGATAGGCTAAAGGTGTGTGCGCCATCTATCAGAGAATGACTTTTTCTTGATTTCCGAGGCACGTTTTTTCCTTAGACTTTATTCATCTTATACGAAGTTACATATGTCTTTGGTATTACTAGGTATATGTAGTATTTACAGTCTTATGGTCACATTCCATTTCTAACCGCAGCTGCACTACCGGTACTGAACGCGTCGCTGTCATTGTCAATTTCCATAGTAAAACTGACAGTAATGCAGCTGCGGTTAGAAATGGAATGTTACCATTACTCTAATGCAGGTGGTCTCCAAATACGAAAGCATTTATAGCAAATTAAATATATTAAGAACGGGTCACTCACGTATTTTAAGTCGAAGAACGCAAGCTCCTAATGACACTCCTCGGTACGGAGTGAAACATGTCGAGCGTTTTTCGACTTAAAATACGTGAGTGACCCGTCCTTAATATATTTAATATGTCTGTGTCTCACGGAAGTTTTGTCATTTATAGCAATTTTAGTAAATACAAAATTTACTAAAAACTATACACTAACTAACTATACCATGCTTAAATAAGCATTCAGGCTCAAAAGTATTAAGAACAATATATCACTATATAAATTGAAGGGATGTTTTGTGACACGGCACTTTGTATGGTTAGCTCAGTTTGACGTTTTTAGGATTGTCTCGAATATAGTGTAGTTTTGTTCTATGGCAAGGAAGTCTTTGATGTAGCAACAATATAAATGACAGGCATTCAGCCAATAAGAAACAAATTGAAGCTGATGGTGTTGCTACTTCAAATTAAATCCTAAATTTATGGAATAATATTAGTAAATATTTAAATCAAAAACTCAATTTATAAATACAAAATAGGTTGAAATATGTTTAAATAATTAAATATGATTTATTTCTTTAAGTTATACTTACATAAAAAATTATTCCATGAATTTCATTAGTTACTGTTATTTTGATTGTGTCATCCCAGGGACAGAATGACTTGAGATCATTTCCTGGCTGGTTTTCGCCCTGGATGGGCATCTTTTATACATAGAACAGTGAAGCGAAGTACATCATGCTCTGGTAGCATCGATCAGAGGCTTGGTTATGCGGTAGCCGCTGCATCCATGAGCTAGGGAGCTCATGCTGTTGTTATTTTTGCCACAAACAGTAAGTAGAATATGATAATATATAGATGTCCTCAGGTGCAACTCCTTGTTGAATCTTTGTTTGACCATTTCGCTTTGTTTCCAGTCTGCTGGTAAAACAATGTGGTTGGGAGGGAGTATCAGAGCTGTGAGATGAGTCCACTCTAGGAATTTCCAGCTGGTGAGAAACTTAGATCATATAATGTCTCTTAGGTTAGCAGAGCACATGCTTCTAGTTATTAATCTTGAATTGTTTCTTTCAGCTGACTGGGGGTTTTGTTTTTATGTTACTATGTATGTGAAATCAGTTCGCATATCAGAGTATGGAAGTCTGTCCATATTCCTAAAACTTCAAGTGTGTCTGGTGAGCAATTCGCCATAAGAATTTCGCTCTTCTGCTGGATGGAGGTGACGTCACCTTCAAACTGAGACCTTAGTCCTTCGGTGTTGCTCTGCGGTGTCGGGTCGGTGTCGCTGCTGCTGCAAATCGGCTCCGGCACAGCGGAGGATGACACGTCGGGCTTGAACTGGTGGAACAGTGTTATGAGGTTGGTGTATGTTTTCCTTCCACCCTAGAAGCATTTTCCAAATTTAAAGTTAAAGAATTTAGTAGAATCATATGTGATGGCAAATGATAATTTAGGGACTAACAAATTTAGATAGGTCTGCTTGTAAATCATTTTAGAACCATTTCTGGCACGACCCAGCTCTGTCGTCTGACATTATTAAAATAAGGTGCTTATGTTAGCTTAATGATTTACATGTAGAATAACTGCCCGTGTTCGAATTAGTAATAAATGATGTGTCACAAAATCTAACTTTCATTTCATATCCTTTATGGCCCTGAATAGCTGATGGAAATAAGTTTAGCACCTGCTTGAGCTTTTGGTAAGATTTAGTTTTTATTTAATTTAGTAACTTTAATTGTCCGTGAGTTTCCTCTGGGAGAGCCCCTGCCGGGCAAGGAATATTCACGTGACAGTTTACAACATAACTGACTACACTGGTTTGACCTGAAACGATTAACAATGTTCTTAAAAAAGTGTCAACCGCTCTAAGCAGTTTTGTTGTTTTTGTAAACATCCCTTCAATTATATCCTTACTTTAAGGCCTGCTAGGAATTTTCTAAAATATTATGCATTTAATAATGATAAGGCGTTTTTGTATTCGTATTGACCGCAATGAGTAAATTACTATTTTTATGGCACAAAATAAGCAAGCGTGCTGTGTGTAAATAAAAGTGTTTCGCAAAAATAAAATAATGATAAATAAAAAAATGAGAGAATAAACACTCTGCTGTTATTTGTAGCGCCGAGTTCTAAGTTCCAGGCACCATCTCAACCCAAGATGCGGCAAGCGATAACCAGTCTTCATTAGTTTCTTATCTTTGGATTTAGGTTATAATAAATATGTGATAGTTGCACGGATCTACGTTAGTGATGTCTCAGTTAATGTGGGAACTGAGGCAGTCAGCAACGCTAATAGAATAAGGGACGCCGTACAGTAAGCGGGGATTTTCACGTGTCTACTTTTACTTTTTTTTTTAAATCATTAAGTTTTGGGTTCTTTCTAATCAGAATCTCAAGGACTATTGATTTAAAAAGGAAAAAAAAGGGTCCCAAAAATAAAGTCAGTTTTGTGACGCATTTTCACAACCATTATTATTACAATTTTGTATGGACCGTCTGACTGACAGCCAAAATTTATTACAATAACTGAGGACATTTTTTTTCTTTGTTTTAATCAATAGTCCTCTTGATTCTGAACAAAACCACCCAAAAGTTGTTAGTTTTTCGAAAAAATAAATAAATGTAGGTAAGTAATAAATAATAAATATTATAGGACAAGTTTACACAGATCGACTTAGTCCCACAGTAAGCTCAATAAGGCTTGTGTTGTGGGTACTATACGACGATATATATAATATACACATATATATAAATACTTATATACTAACATAGAAAACATCTATAACTCAGGAACAAATATTTGTGATGAACACACAAATAAATGCCCTTACCAGGATTCGAACCCGGGACCTCCTGCTTCGCTGCTTCGTAGGCAGGGTCACTACCGACTAGGCTAGGAGGCCGTTAATTTAATAAAGTAAGTACCATTTTTTCTACAAACCTAAAGCACATTTTAAGATACTTACACAAAAATGGCGACGGAATAAAGAAAGCTAAATTCACCAGCGAAGGGAGACGCGAGACGTTGAAATTTTGTTTATAACTATCTCACTCATTTAATACATATAACTTATCATACAAGTACAATTAACAGAGACCATATCGCATGTGGTTCAATGGAAGCAGCGAACAACTAAAGAAGACCTAATAATGGTTTTGAACCAGTTTCCGATGTTTGATTACTTATTCTGCGACAGTGTACTCGTAAGATGCTAATCTGAATGAGGCCGAAGATGGACATAGGAACTCTGTAATACTGATTTATTCCACCAAACAGCAAGGAACCATTTCGACATGAAACACTTTGCGCACCGTAACTTTGTATTAAAACGAAGTACTTATTTGAGAAAACGCACATATAAATATTTCATCTGATTGACAACCAAAATTACAGCTCGCTCAATATATTTATTTAATTACACAAACGGGTCTACCGCGACATAATTTCATTGTTTTTACCTTAAATTCCGACGTTCCGTGACTCGTTCGTTCGTTGGTCTTTCCGTGACCACAGCTGGTGCAACTCTACTAAAACGTCGGAATTTAAGGTAAAAACAATGAAATTATATCGCGGTAGACCCGTTTGAGTAATTAAATATGTGTACAAAACGCGAGAGTTTAAAGTGTTATAGCTCGCTCAGTGTCCGCTGCCCCCACCCAAACCGGGCGCACTAACGGCCCACAATGATGTATTGTGGCTTCGAGTCAAAGGTTCTATACCATTAACATTTTATAATTTGTTTATCCGCTTGCTAAGTCGCCGATGCGCCGAGTTGATGGTGGACAAATGTTTGGTGAGATTTTTGGTAGCAAAGAAGCGTACATTTTGTCACAGGTGAACGAATGAAAATACATGAACCATACATAAATAAAAAACATACATAAATATATATATTTTTATGACA
Organism: Cydia splendana; assembly: GCF_910591565.1. Lineage (NCBI taxonomy): Eukaryota > Metazoa > Arthropoda > Insecta > Lepidoptera > Tortricidae > Cydia > Cydia splendana. Next base: position 18,438,410 of record NC_085970.1, read on the forward strand.
TGTTTCCCTTTAATCAATTATATTTTAGTAATATCTTAAATTAAGCAAGTTTGTATTTAAATTTTTATGTTTCACAACTATATGAACCATGTTGCTTGAATAAAAATATATATTATAATAATAAATAATTTATTAACGTCAAAAAAATACGAATACCTACATGAAAAAAGATACAGAAGGACTCCAAAACGGGTTCCGCTCAGCATAATGCCACGGTTTGATTTTCAGCGAGGATCTGACTTACATACCTACTAATACAGGTAGGTATCAATAATTTAAAAGTTTAAAAATAATATTCCAGCTACTCACAACATTCACATTGTAAGTAAGTTGCATAAAACTTATTTGCTCATATCGAGTAAAATGTAGGTAAACTTACATTCACATGAACATTAAAAAATCAAATACCACGCAATATGTCAACCATGTACCTACAAAAAAGCAATACAATACAAAAAGCAAGCATATGGCATAGTCTAATAAAACATGGTCTTCTATTCCCACAGTGACACAGGCCTACGTCACAACAACATGGCCGCTATATATAGCGCTATCGCATATTATCATATAGCGCTGTCGCATGATGACGTAGGCTTGTGTCAGTTAGGTGACCTAGAAAAGACGGGAATGGAGTACCAGGCGGAGTATATTATTATACCATGGCATATGGGAGGTCAATTGTGGCAAAAATAAGATGTAATCGAAAATCCTCTAGTTACAATCACTATGGATTACAATGTAAGTAAAAATATTTACTTAAATTCTATTAATAAAAGTCTTGAATATTTTTAATGAAATATAATAATAAACTATTGTTGTCTTATTTTTACTCACGTCTCATTTTAAGCCCACATGACCTTATAAGAGTTTTCGTCAGCTAAACAATAGGTTTAAATATTTTTTTTTAAATATCGTAATGCAATGTTGGTCCAAACATTGTACCCAACAGGTATGCTAATGACCGTGGCCCATTGGCCCCAACATTTAATCAAACATAGTTTAAGGTCCACGAAACAATCAATTTGTCAAGCCGCGTTGGCTCTAATGCCTTTTTATTTATTAATATTTTATAACCTAATGCCGGTTTTGACAAGGCATTACACGAAGTCAAATTGTATGTCAGAACTATTAAGATACTTTGGTGTACCATCATTTAGAAAGCAAGATGTATTTACGATTATCATTCTTTTTCTGAACTTGGTTATAAGGTAAGTTCATTTTTAGAGTTCCGTTCCCAAAGGGTAAAAAAACCCTATTACTAAGACTCCGCTGTCCGTCTGTCTGTCACCAGGCTGTATCTGATGAACCGTGACAGTTGATATTTTCACAGATTATGTATTTCTGTTGCCGCTACAAATACTAAAAACAAAATAAAATAAATATTTAAGTGGGGCTCCCATACAATAAACGTGATTTTTTTGCCGTTTTTTGCGTAATGGTATTTAACCCTTCGTGCACGAGTCCGACTCGCACTTGGCCGGTTTTTGGTTCACACGTTCTTTATCTCTATTTGATACGTTCTAAATACGTATGGCAATTCAATTGCTTATTTACGTCACTTAAGATATCTTCTTGAGGGAGCAATATTTTTAGCAGTAGGCCAAATGACTTGGCTGAATGTCGATTAAATATAGGCTAAGATTGCCAATATGAACAGTATTTAGGTGAGAATATTCAACAGAACTACGTTTAACAATCAATATACAGGTATATTGAATGAAAATTTAACTTTTTACTTGTAATATATTTTATAAACTTGCTTTTTAAACTACTGACGCTTGCATGTGAAAAAATCGTAATCACACTTCACAAATAAACTCCCGAACACCAAAAGAAATCTTTTCACAATAAATTGCGTCAAAAATCCAGTTTCACTTCCCATTTATTTTAAAGTAGCATTTCTTTTAACACATTTAAATCGATTTAATACAGTCATCAAAGCGGCATCGAAAGAAAAAAATCGAGTACAATCGATGCGGGATCGGCTTAATCGATTCAGTAAAACAATTTCATCGGACGACATGCGACTGCATATGCAGATGGGATTCTCACGTTAAATATGTGCGATTCGATATATGAATGCGATTAATAACTATTTCTTGTACTGGCTATTGGATGTACCTACCTACATGTACGTACGTACATGGTTAGGATAAGTAATAAATAATAGTTGTCGTTTCGTTGCGATGATTTGGAATGAAAAAGACCTGACAAGTGCTAGTCGGATTCTCCCACCGAGGGTTCCGTAATTTTTAGTATTTGTTGTTATAGCGGCAACATAAATACCTACATCATCTGTGAAAATTTCAACTCTCTAGCTATCACGGTACATGAGATACAGCCTGGTGACAGACGGACGGACAGACGGACAGCGGAGTCTTAGTAATAGGGTCCCGTTTTTGCCCTTTGGGTACGGAACCCTAATAAATAGAGTAGTGCAAATAAGGTAGGAACAATAACGTATAATGTAGTGTCCCGCCGTGGTTGGGCCTGTCCCAATAGTTGACATGTTCGTCCTTTATTCAGAGCAATCGAGGTTAAAATGGGCTGTCCAATGTTAGGATTAGGCTGACAAACAGGTTAACCTTATTGGAATCTAAACAAAAGCTATGACACTATTAACAAATCATATTTTGAGAATATCGGTTACTTTAGTTAACATAAAAATCCATTTCATAAATAAAACTGTTTTCTTAAGGCGCTCTTATACTCGAGTTTTACGTTTTCAAGGGGGTGAAGCAGACGCGTGGTAGAGCGGGCAGGCGGGCGCCCCGCGCGGCGCACCGCACCATTCCCGCGCAGCACGTCTACGTCCTTATTCTGACGACATCGGTATTCTGAATTGTCAGTTCCGGGATTTTTTCCGGCAATTAATATTGAATAAGATTTATTAGCAAATTCGAATTTTGATGAGTACTTAATGAAATTAAAAATGGTAGGTAAGACGGTGAGTGTAAATAATTATTAATTATATATACAATATAAGTGTATACCGCGACAAACTGAGAATCTAATCAAATGATACCAAATTATTATGAGACAAATAATAGTTCTTACTAATAGACATTAAAAATGTAATAGAGCTAGACCAAGAAAAGTCTGCAACGATTTTGATTGCACACGCAGTGCAAGTGTTATTTTAAACGTCAAACTTCTATGAAACTATGTATAACACTTGCACTGCCTATGCTATCAAAATCGTTGCAGACTTGGTCTAACTCTAGCAGTCAATTTCGGGCAAGTAGGTAGTGAAAATAAGGAAGAATACTAGCAAAGCTAAGATAATTTAGCTATCTTCACAAAAATAATTATAACAATTTATAACTCTAACTGTAATTACTTACTATTTTTCTAATTTTGAATTGACGAGTAAAAGTCAAGCATTTAAAGATTGTAATGACAAAAAACACTTCTACTTCGACATTCGAGTTAGTTAATAACTCAAGAAAATAAAAAAAATCTGCGGAAATAATTCGTATAATTTTGAAAATTGGCACAGTTATACCTTGTGGTGTCCAGATAACCATACTTAATGTCCTCGAGCTTAGCGGGTGTGCTGAGGGTGTAGGGGGGAGGGGGGTGAAGGTACCTTTTTCATATTTTTGCTCATATCTCGAATATCTGTACGAATCGCATAGGTACAAAACAATAACAAAAGTTTTAACATAAAATTTCCTACAAATTTGGATCTTTTTATTTTTACGTTACGATCAATACTTTAGGGTTGTTAAAGTTAACAAAGAGATAAAAAGTTGATTTAAGAAAACGTTTCGTCGTTTCAAATATTGATCCTAGAGAAAAGTGTTATGTTTTTCGTAGAAAATTGTATGCCGATTATTTATTTACAAGAACATTAAGAACTTACTTTGCTATGAGCCTTATTTTACGAATCATTTACGAAAACCTAAAAATAGGGACCTGGAAATTGATTCTAATTAACTTACCCCCTTTAATACCTCTTTAAATATTGATCGTAGCGCAAAAGTGTAAGAACAAGAACCTTTTTTGTGGACAATTTTATGTTCAATATTTATGTATAATATTTTTTGCAACGGGCCACCGTTTACGAGTTATTTACGAAAAACTAAAAAAAAAGTGACCTGTGAACTGATTGTAATTAACTTTCTTCCTTTAATATCGTTTTAAATTTGATCTTAGAGAAAAAAAGTTCAAGATGTTTTTGGAGAAAATTTTATGTAAATTATTTATTAATTAAAACCTATTTTGATATGGGACACCGTTTACGAGTTATTTACAAAAAACTAAAAAGGGACTTTAAAGTTGATTATAATTAACTTACCCGCTGCTTTGTCTTTTTTAATATTGATCCTAGCGAAAAGTTCTACATGTTTAGTAGGAAATTTTATGTTTATTATTTATGTATAAGATGCAATGAGTCACACTTTTCAAATTATTAACGAAAACATACAAACAATGAACCTTAGAATTTATTATAATTAACTTTCCTTCTTTATTATCTTTTTGAATATTGATCCCTGCGAAAAGTGTACTGAATCTTTTTGGTACAAAATTTTGTGTAGATTATTAACGTTTTATAACTTTTTTTGATATTTACGAAAATCTAAAAAAGGGGACCTTAGAATTGATTATAATTGAATTTCCCGCGTTAATATCTCTTTGAATATTGATCCTAGCAAAAAATTGTACTAAATCTTTCTTGTAGGCAATTTTATGCAGATTACTTATGTAATAGAATATTTTTTGCTATGCGCCACCGTTTAAGAGTTATTTACGAAAAACTAAAAAAAGGGTCCTTTAATATCAAATATCTCACTTCCGGTCAAGAATTCGATCAAGCAACCAGCAAATTCGGATTCGGCGGGGTCTAATTAGGTTAAAAAACCCGGTTGCCAAAAAGTAATACGATTTGCCAAATGAAATCGATTTTATGAAAAATATGACCAGTCTAAAATATTTGAATCCTGTATATCTATGTTTAAAAATTATTCAATTTGATTAATTTTATAGCTTTTTAAAATATGTTTACACAATTTATCAATCGTGACTGAATTCCGGATTGGTTAGATGGGTGTGTGCCTTTGCTGCCCAACTTGCTATAAAATGACAATATGACGGACGAATGTCTGAAATGTCACCGTATTTAAGAATTATTTTGCTTTTCTTCGCAAGTATGTTGAAAAACATTGTGTGTATAACATATTTGCATATTTATACTGTGATTACCCATTTTATGAAACGTCCGCTAAACTAGCATAGGTCCGACGCTGACAGTGGTCACGGGCGTACTGGCGTGAGGAATGGGCGCAAGGTATTTCCGCGTAGGATGTAATTTAGTAGGCAAAATGTTGAATTCATCAAATGATGAATGAAAAAATTAACGTATCGATAAAAGGACAAGCAATAATGAAGATTTACTTAAAAGCTATCGACTGAAGTAAGTTTCATATACATTTTCGTCGTAGTACTTCTAACATAAGGAAATAAAGACAGTGTTAGGCATGTTTTCAACTTAAGATTCTATCGAGAAAATAATGAGCCGTCGTGTTTCTGACAAGCAATAACGTACTTCAAGGACTGAAGTTATACATACTAGAAAATAATGCATGAAATCCTTGTAAAAGTCTGTAAATATGGTGACAAAAAAGCGCATTTTACTACACACCGCGCCTTAAGCATCTCGTACCTACATTTAAATTTTGTCAAATAATGCTATTGGATAATTATACTTTTTAGTTAGGATCAAACATGCCAAAATAAATATTTTTATATGGGGCGCAGGAATGGAAGCCGCCATTTTAACGACTTCTGGCAATTACTATTTAATTGGTAGGCAAAACATATCAACAATTCAACATAAAAATCAAGTTCTTTTCACTGTCGAAAGAAAAGTGATTTGCAAAAGTGAGTACGCGTGTGTGTGTGTGTGTGTGTGTGTGTGTGTGTGTGTGTGTGTGTGTGTGCGTGAGTGCGTGCGTGCGTGCGTGCGTGCGTGCGTGTGTGTGTGTGTGGTACTCCTCACCTAACGTTTGAAATAAGAATCCTTTAGACTCAGCAACGTACCTGCAATCCCGATATACATATATATGATAATCCGTAATAGCTCCCGTATTCCATTCGATAGCAATTAGCAGAACAAAACGAAGCAATATTTACATGGCACGCTTCAATAAATCATCCGGTTCACTTTCCTAAATTGATATTGTAATCCGTTCCCGTTGTTTTGTTCCTTTGCGGGAATAAATGAAGACGTTGTGATGCGGGTTCGTTAAATTGCTATCTCCGTACCCTGTTCCGTTGTGGAGTCGGTGTTGGAATTTATATATTTTACATGTTCAGATTTAATGTATATTTTACCACATAGATTGTACATATCTGTTATATTGTAGTAGTTACTTATTTCAATATTATGAATATTTGCTGACTACATTTTTGAATATAGGTACTTTACTTAACATAGAATTCAAAACTTAAAACTCGCGACATAATTATATTGGTAGATGACACCATCTGACACCTGGACTGGGCTGGACATGTCTGCCGCATGCAGTCATGCATCCTGAAAGGTGGGCCAAAATGGTTTCCGTGTGGGACCCACGGAACAACAAAGATGGTGCTGGCCGGGGTGCAAGACTGCGCACATGCCGAAAAGGAGATGGCGGGACGACTTGGACGCATTTTATCCGGATTGCCGGGAAACTACCAACGACAGTTGTTGAGCGGAGGAAACGAGAGGAGGCCTTTGCCCAGCAGTGGGACACTAAATTAGGCTAACAAAAAAAATCGGGCAAGTGCGAGTCGGACTCGCGCACGAAGGGTTCCGTACCATATAAAAAAAAAAAACAAAAAAAAAAGCAAAAAAAAAACGGTCACCCATCCAAGTACTGACCACTCCCGACGTTGCTTAACTTTGGTCAAAAATCACGTTTGTTGTATGGGAGCCCCATTTAAATCTTTATTTTATTCTGTTTTTAGTATTTGTTGTTATAGTGGCAACAGAAATACATCATCTGTGAAAATTTCAACTGTCTAGCTATCACGGTTTGTGAGATACAGCCTGGTGACAGACGGACGGACGGACGGACGGACGGACGGACAGCGAAGTCTTAGTAATAGGGTCCCGTTTTACCCTTTGGGTACGGAACCCTAAAAAGATGACACCATATGGTGAGTTTCTGTACTTATAAAAACATAGGTATACAAGAAAAAGATATATTACAAATACTTTAAATAACGACGTGGGTAACTTAAGTTGGGGCACTGGTATATAAATTTCTCATAGAAACTAGCGGCCCGGTTCGAACTTTAAGATACGTCAATTGATAGATCTAGAAACGATATGGATTAGATATGTCAGTGTCATATGTGACGTTTCTTCAAACAAAAACGTCACTTTTGACACTGACACATCTAATCGATATCGTTTCTAGATCTATTAATTGACGTAAAGTTCGAATCGGGCAGTAGGTTAAAGTTACTATTAGGTATCTACTTGCCACATTAAAAAAAATGACAAAATATAGTTTTGAGTAGCCAATTGTAAATTATTCTCTCCGCACGCCTCTCCACATCTCCCCTATTCCCACTTATCGTATTCCCGATACAAAATGGAGAATCACGATGAACAGAAGCTGACTTATGTCCTCCACCGTGATATGTTCATCTCAACAATAAATACAGGAGGCCAATTATACAGTATCGGCGTTATGATGGAGGCCGTTGTTAGGGTGGGGGGGATATATAGCGCTGTTAGCGGTTGAGATAGCTGAGATAGGTTTATTGTATACTGGGTAGTCTTAAAGCCTGGGAACTCAAGGAAGACTACGAATAAACGATTATATGCTTTGAGCCCGTTGAGTTCTCCAGTGCTGAATGAAATAAGTTACCAGGGAAATAAGATAGGAAACAAATAAATAGAATATGCCCACTAATTGACTCTGTCCTGATAGTTGCTTTGTTCGATTTTTAGGGTTCCGTACCCAAAGGGTAAAAACGGGACCTTATTACTAAGACTCCACTGTCCATCTGTTTGTCTGTCACCAGGCTGTATTTCATGAAGCGTGTTAGCTAGACAGTTGAAATTTTCACAGATGATGTATTTCTGTTGCGGATATAAGGCCGTTTTTTGCGTAAATGATACGGAACCCTTCGTGCGCGAGTCCGATTCGCAATGGACTGGTTTTTATTCCAAGAGTAAGGTGACATTACGACATTACTGCGGCTGCGTTAATGCCACCGTTGTATCTCTCAATGTCCTAAATAAAATTAGTGACGTTCGGTGCCGGATTATTGTTGTAATTATGACGTTCCGTCACTCATTTTATCAATAAAATTGACGGCTTCAGCAACGACGCCGCAACAGTAATGCAGTTGACATCACCTTAATGCAGCTGCGGTTGACATCCGAACGTCACCTTAAATATAAAAGTAACAAAGTCTTAGAAAGAACATACATAGTCAACATTAATCCACATCAAGACTAAGCAACTTTTTCCACCCCGTTTAAGGCACGAAGACGCTCCAACAATAACAATAAAAACAATGTTCTTATTTAGCGCGCGCCATCTACCGGTAGCCCGACATGGCCGGCAAAAACGGGGCGATTGTGCGGTAACGCCGGTAACGAGCGACCGTTGTTCGAGCTTGGAGTTTTTGCTGCGTACGCGCATCCTGGTTTGCCATAAAGTCTGTTGGGATGCAGGGGTCCGTGATGAGGGTTCCCGGTTTTAGAGTCAGACCTAGGAAAGTTTGCAACGATTTTGATAGCCCATGTAGTGCAAATGATATTTATACGTCATAATTTGATAGAAGTTTGACGTTTAAAATAACACTTCCACTGCGTGGGCTATCAAAATCGCTGCAGACTTTTCTTAGTCTAACTCTAATTAGTTGGTCATTACGAGTAGTATCATAATATTACATACATGGGATGGAAAATTACTGCTCAATATTGGTAGAAATTGCGGATTTTTTTATGGGTAAATAGGGAAGTTAGTAGATTTCGTGTCGCTATGCGAAAGAGATCGTAGATCGTAGGGAGACCTTATAAAACTTTTTAGTAATGTATAATAATAATTATGTGAGTACGTAAAATTAGGTAAGTAATAATTTCACGCTCGATATCACAATATGTACCTACTATATTAGGGGAGACCGAGGTGAGTTGTGACAGAGGAGAGTTGTGACAATGTCGATTTTTTGGAATCTATTAACTAAAAACTAGGTCGCAATAGCGCGCGTTTATTAGTTCAAGTTGCGAGCTTACAAACGCACACTGTTGCGAGCTCACTAACAGTTATTAGATTCCAAAAAATCGACAATGTCACAACTCTCCTCTGTCACAACTCACCTCGGTCTCCCTTAGGTATGAAAACATCACAGTAAGACATTGAAGTAGGTAAAATGGGAGAAGAAAGGAATAAAAGTCAAATCGTCAACTCATCAATTTTCGTCATTTCAAAAGTTATTTGCCGGATTTACAAATTAAAACTAATAATCTCAATGAAGTGAATATTGAGCGTGGTATGTCAATAGGCCGTGGTATTATGAAATGGCACGGGACCCTCCACAAATTAGTAATATGAATCCTCTTTCCCCTCATCTCATAATTGACATCGATCATGCTTCTAATATGACGTCATATTTGGTATCAATCATGTGATAGTTACCTTAAACGGCTCTTATTATTTGTTTTATCTGTTATATTTAATCTTTTTATTGCGAGATTGATTTTTCAAATGTAACTTGAAACATAGTTGCGTTTCAGATATTCTTTGGTGGAAAGTTTGCACGAAATTAGGAAAAGATTGTTGCACGTAATACATAACTCTGTATAGTGAATTTTCGGCCAGAAAAACATTCATTTACGTTATAGCCAACCATACAATCACAAAAAATTGGGAAATTTGAAAACTAGTTGACGAATGGTGATCATCCTTAAAAATTAAAAGCCAATAAGTATTAAATGATGATGCCACGAAATGGGAAATGATTTTGATTATTACCTAACCCTCTGTGACGTACGTTATATTGATTAATTTGATTAACTAACGCTGTAAATACATAATATTGATTCTCGACTAGAAAAAATTTGATCAGTGTAGTCAACCAAAAATACTAAATTAATTGGCAAATTTACAAAAGTTGATCATTAATGATGACAATTTAATCATGAACATTTAAATTACTGTCCCTTTGGTGGTTGTAGGTCAGATTATTTAATTAAAAGCAAAATTATACATATACTCACTACATTTATAAAGTAATTCATAGGTATAAGTACTTTAATGATAATATTTCTATTACTTATAATTAGCTCATGAAAATTGAACATTACTTTTACGAGTAGTATCTACCGTGTAGGTATCTTTATCATGATAATAACCAGGTACATCTAAGTGAGCATCTCCGCTGGACTTAACATTTCTAAATAAGTAAAATTGCAAAGTAAAAGTTTAGAAACATCCTACATTAAATCTAATGGACTTCAATTATACCTTTTAAAGCTAATCAATGTTCAAATTGATTCAGAGAGACTGGTTCCTATTAATAAGCACTCATGTCTAAATCACAAACTTAAATGCGCATATCGGCAAAGTCCTGAACTAAGAACTCTTCATACATAATCAGATAAGTTTCAAGTAATCAACGCCACTCTTAACAGCAATGCTAACTTTGTACATTCATTAGCAGTTACATAGACGGATAACTTCAACCCACCTAATGCTATTGAAGTAAAAACACAATTTAAAATTCCCGCGTAGTTGGAAAAACAAATGTGTAACACTGATACATATCAAAGTGCGGTTGGTAATTGAAACTACATATTTGTACACAAAGTGAATTCAGAAGCTGATGTCCTACCTAAAATAGCAGAGAAGTACGTAAGGCAAAATGTGCCAAGTCACGAGCTGCAGCGCAAAGAGTATTAAATCACTACGTTTTAAGAGTCGGCACTCTCGAACAAGCCTTGAACCGAATTATGAACGTACATTGTGCCAACACAACAAATACAGGCTTACATAGCTCTCATCCAGGCCATAATTGTTAAGAAAAACACACAAAATACAAGGTCAATACTACCAACCCAAAAAAACAACGCTAGGGCTCGACACTTCCAGTACCTACTGTTTATCGATATCGATAAATGTGCGATACGTGCTGCTGTATTTACTGTACTACCCGTAACAGTACATTTTGAGAATCACGTGGATTAATAAAATAAAAAAAACATTATATAAACAATTTTATTTTACATGATAAAAATAACATAGTTTATTATTCAAGTAAGCATATTACAATATGCTGAATTCGCGCGCATTCTTTTTTAATCTGGTCCCTTTTTATTGAAGGCACTGGATGGAGAATGATTTCCACAAATGAACCTGTTTCCATTCAGCTTTTGAATAGGTAAATAAATACGCCAAATCCTCATTTCCTGTTAGCTTTGCCCATAATCGACATCTGAAATAAAGAGATTATCGATAAATTGGTCGTACACTATTCGTGTCTTAGGTCACTTAGTTTTTTACTCTTCATTCACAAAATATTTTCGTTTTGATCATGGATTGTACACGACTAAAACTAATTCGAACTAATTAAATTAGTAACTGTTAACGACTCAAAGTAAAAATGAAAATATTACATACAAACATCAGTTTACCGACCTGTTCGGATCAAGTGGAAATCTGGCCAAAAATACGTCAGTAGTTAGTCTTCTTACACGCCCACCACAAACTTCACATTTCCTTAAAGATTTGGGCCCCATTTAAATAACAGCTAAAGTTATTTTATCTAAATCACAATAAAACGTATTTCCACGTTCATGACAATTTAAAATGACGTTTTACTACCGATCATACCAACCTAAAGAAAAGTAAGTATAATACGTCTATGTTAAATTAAAGCAAGTATGGTATGTGCTACCAAAATGCAACAGCAGTTATTTTAATTCGATAAGATTATTTCTATGCCTCAATGTTGGTAACAAGTACGTTCCTAATTTATCATAGTATGGGGTGTCGATGGGCTGCTGCAGCGTTTTACGATTATCGCTTGTAAATATTTTGACATTGATAGACTAAATTACACCTACCCGAGACTCCTTTTGTATTGGAAATTTTGAGAGGTAGGTCTTACATATTTTCAAATAAGTAGGTAGTTTTCATTTTAAGTGTTATGAAACAACTCTGTTATAGGTAACATCTTTGTAAATAAACCTACCGTCCGGTAACCTAGAGTAGGCCAAGAAAGGTACGCTCGGCTAGTATGGCGGAATGGAAATAATTAGTAATAGCTGAAATTTTCGGTGTACGGGACAGATAATAAATCTAGTGATTACGTCGACACATAATCCAAATAAATATATTACATTTAGGTATTTAAAAAAAAATGTAAAAATATAAAAAATCACAGAAAATTTGTAAAAAATATTAATAACATTTTTTTAAATTATACTCATAGATAAATATTTGCTTTATGACATTAAGCATGAATCACACAAAAAATAACTCTGTATCCTACATTTAAAGTAAGTAACCTACGGTTATTATTAAATTCAGTATATTTCCGTCCTCAAAAATGGTAATAGGCTATTTTTTCTCTCATTATTTCCAAATTACAATAAGTACAAGCGTTGCAATTTAATCGTACACTAAATAATACCGTATGGTGGGTTTTATGGGGTTGTGCATTAATTGCCTGGTTAAAAATGGTAATAGATCAATATCATATGGGATTTTCATTATGAGTTCTCTTTCGTCGAATACTGTAAAAATCGACTTGAAATATGATTCGTAACACAAAAAACCATCAAAAACATTATCGTTGCTTTAAAGTTGCCGCGCACGAGCCAGCGAGCTGACGCGATTGGTCGTTGCATGGAGCGGGGCGACGGAACGATGAAACTTCCATCGCCCCGAGCGCGAATATTTAAAAAAGTATTTAGTATATTTACTATTTACTCGGTCAAAATATATGTACCAGTGAACGTAAAAAATATGGGAGACTAGATCCGAACTAATTATCAGCTTTAATCTGGGCAAGAGTGCTGTAAATAAGAAAGTAAATTTTACCTAATTGCAGGCTTTCCGTCTTTGCGTGCGCGTTAAATTTAATACAATAATAGGCCAATTATATAGGGCTATTATACTGACACACACCCAATTTGATAGCAGAAAAAGACGCGAAATTAAAATTTTCTTAGGGAAATCAAATCTTCGCGCCTATAAGTTTAAACCATTTAAGGTTCAATAGCGGTCATTTAAGTACCACCCCTCACCACTAAAATGTAATTATCAAAAACGACAGTTGCTAATGTTCCCTAAAGTAAGCATTTCTAGTTATTGCTGCAATACAGTGGTACCGGGCACCTTGCGACGCAAGGCCGAGCAGGAATCGCAAACCTTAAAATATTTGCACTAATTAATTGAGTTAGGATTTTGTTAGTACTCTTTAATTGAATAGCAAAAAATATAAGTTATGTATGAGAAATACCGTTTTTAGTCGATTATTAATTGAGTAATTATTGTTAAACTTATTTTTACCGTCGTGTGGTGTCGGTTAAAATTTCACTAGTAACATCATTTGGCGACTAGGGCAATAAAAGTCGACACCATAACCAACAAATTAACAAACAACAATAACCAACAAATTAACAAACAACAAAAATTTGCAGTAATATTCCAAAACTCGACTGAACGCAAGCGCACCGAACCGTGTCGCTCCCCTGACGCGACTCAGTGTCACAAAACGTAAGGCCGTGGTATTAACGTCAGCGGATAGCTGAGCGGCGAGCGGTGACTGCAGACGGCAATAAGGTGTTCAGTTAATGTTTTTATAATTTGAAATGACTTCGTTTTCATGTAGAAATAACCAAACAGACTTTAGAAGCATTTAATATTTTATTTGTGGCCGTATAAATTATGTTTTATTGGTAAATTAACTACAATTATTCATATTTGTGGATAAAACAATATACATACTATAATTAATACTAAATTAACATTAAATAAATACATTATTTATGACATAAAAATACATTGCGCGTATTTAACTACTTAGCACTGTTTAATTACGATACTTGTAAGCAAGTAGTAAAGTATATGGCTCCATCCTATCCTGTACCACGATATACAAGCGATAACATTTTTGCGACAGTTTTGTATAGATAATGGATTTGTCGCTAGAAAATTACGTTATCGAGATAAAAGTCAGGTCTCTGAGCGCTATTGAAACATTAAATGCTTTTTACTTATACATGTTTTAAATTTGCCGCGCTTTTTCTAGTCAAGCTGAATGTGTTTCACTATAGAATAGTAATCGAATTGGTTCAGATTTAACGTTTAATGCATATAAATAACATAATTAGTAAATAACATAATTTTGGACTAAGTACATTATACATGACATCAGGCTTTGGCGCACCGTGACCCTGAACGGCGCGGTAATGTGTTACGGCTGTTAAGTGAAGTCCAGACGGGATGATCAAATCGACCGATTTGATCAGAAATGAAATTGGGGTCAATCTCCAAATTAAGCAACAATTAAACAACTGTACCGATATTTGGAACCTCAGAATAATATACCCGGCCGGATACCGGATAGTAACTTTGCTTGATTTCAGAGTAAACAAATTGGATTTAAGAAACAGTCACTGTCATATTGTACATTACTCGTTTATTATTTCAAAACAATTTAAACATCCACTCACTTGCACGCGTAGGTACCTACTCATTTCGAACATAGAAATGAGTCCGCGCCAACGTTCACCACGAAACAGGTTAAAACCTGCACAATGCGCACCTAAAAACCGAAATGTAGATATTGTTAAATTTAGTTTGTAGTTAATTAGTTTTTTGGTGTAAGTGTATGAACCAAGGTCTGAAATAAATGATTTTTTATTTTTTTTATTGTTCCGCCGGCCGAAGATTCGGCGGTCGGATACCGAATATTTGGCCGACGGTCAGGCCGAATATCCGGTATCTGACCAAACAACTATCCATTGCATCATTTGCATCTCTAATTGAGAGTGGCAACACTGTCGTAGGTCGTATTGCCCTTTTCTAGCATATACGTCCCTCGCTCCTACACTCCCACCACACAGGCAGGTTGCTTTGTCAGTTATACAAGGCAAATTTTCAAGTCATTGGCTTGCTGTTTTTCCATCTGGAAGGTCGTGAAGCTAAACTGCTGGTGAGTTTTTGAATTTGTACCTCAGTTTAGCTGACTATATTGAAATAGTTATTTATTTTACAAGGGGGCAAAGTTGTTGTTTAACCGCTCGTGCTAATATTGATACTTGAGCAAGTAAAACATTCGAAACATGGAATCTTGAGCGTTGCGAGGGTTTCAAAGCACGAGGGTTAAACAAAATTTGCCCCAAGTGAAACACAAAATGTTTCACCATACCAACCCGAAGCAAATATTAAATGTAAAAATATCATACAAAATCAAATACAAATGAATGTTATTAAATATTTATGATTTAAAAGTCAATTCTACCAGCAAATATAAGAAAACAACTCAAAATTTGCATTTGATTCCTTTGCCTCACTTGTGAATAAAATGAAACTTTGCTCTCAGTTTTTGAAGCGCAAAGTAAGCCTTTCCGAGCTGGTGTGGTGAAAAACAGTTTCTAACGGCTTATGCCGCTCGAAATAAATAATTAAATTTTTCACGCCACTGTTCGGAAATGTGGCAATAGATGGTCTAAAACCAAGCTGGAAAGTAGGCAATAGCTGTAGCACCTGAACCACCACTACTACAATGTTTCATTGTTATCATCATCTGTCATTGGTGACAGTTCGCTACAGCAATGAGTATAATTTAAAACATAAAAATCAATAAAAGGTCTTTTTTGGCGCTACTTTTTCCTTCAAAAATAAATTTAGGTTATTTATAGGACCAATATCTTGTTAAAAAAAAAAGAAATGTCAAACTATTAATTCATTCAGTCAGTTCATTCGATTCACGCTTAAGGCGTTTTTTACTTTTGTAGCTGTTTGTGGTTTTTTAGCAAAAACGCTTCTAAGTTTAGAGTCGGTTTGAAGCAAACAACAGAAAAACGCCTCTTAAATGTGATAAAAAAGAAAAAAGGCGGGATCGGAAAATTCACACTGAATTGGATAGTACTATAAAATATAAGAAACACGTATCTACGCTCGCTATAAAAATGAGTTCTTCTAGTGAAGAAAATGATATTCTTACGCTGACGCCTACCGAAATTCAAGAGACAGCACAGGCAGTGGCTAGTAATTTGCTACCAGAGAAATCGCGGGCTAGTACTTATAGTTATGCAAATGTTTCCTTATTTCCTCGCAGTAGTCGTGAAAAGCACTATGTAATGCCTCGGCCGGAAACGCTAAAGATGGAGTCGTATTATTCGAGGGCCTCCACCAACGTGTCGGCCCTCAAACTCACTCGTCCATCTTTTAGCGGTTTTACGTCGTCTCCTACAATGTACTATAGTTGTCCGTTAAATTATCTAGCAAATAAAAACGATCCGGAATAGTGATGTGAAAGTGCAAGAGGATATTACAAAGAGAGATGCCTAAGAGTACCATACCATAATGAATACATGTGTCTTAGCTGTATATTGTATTGTTATAAATAATGTTAAAAATGCTTTATGTTGTTAATGTGTTCCAAATTGTGCCGTTTTGGCATTAGCTGTAAGGTGCAATTTGTTATTTGAAATAAATAAATAAATACAATAAATGTTAATTTTACAAAATGTACCTATCAAATTGTATACTTTACTAAATATCTCTCTCCTCACATGTGTTACAATAAAGGGTGTACGTACTACATAATTAATTAAACACTCATAATATAATTTTATATTACATACACATAATAAGTATATCATAGGATAATATCCTATACATATTATGTATAATCACATTGGTTTGGCGTCTTCCCACCACCAGGCGATAACAAACATGTTTCAATATTATTCGTAGGTTCCGAATATCGGTACAGCTGTTTAATGACAGCATTTACACAAAAATAAAACGCTAATTAAATAACTTATTATCATATCCGGAACTACAAATGCAACGGATAGTTGTTTGGCCGCATACAGGATACCGGATGTACGGCCTGACCATAGGCCGAATATTCGGTATTCAGCCGCCGAATATTCGGCCGGCGGAAATATACCTACATTCCGGTTTTTCAGGTGCGCATTGTGGAAGTTTTGACCTGTTTCGTAATGAACTTTCGCGCGGACTCATATAGGTCTATCACTAGGTACGAAATTAGTGCGCAAGCTAGTGAATGGAACGTTTAAATTGTTTTAAAATAATAATCGAGTACGATTATATTCCGATATCAAGCATATAGTTACTATCCGGTATCCGGCCGGATATTAAAATAAGGGCGAGATAGGATACCGGATAGTAACCGAATATCCGGTTCATCTCCATTCGGAACCTAAAGTTTTAATCCTGCATGGTGCAAACATGTATAAATTTGAGACAATGACTTGAAAATTTGTCTTGTATAACTGACAAAGCAACCTGCCTGTGCGGTAGGAGTGTGGGGGAGAGAGGGACGTATATGCTAGAAAAAGACAATACGACCTAGGGGCTGTCCATACATGACGTCATCTATTTTTGACGATTTTTGTCCCCCCCCCCCCCCCCCCCTAAAATCATCCAAAAATCATGCTTCGAATGACACCGTTTCCTCCTGCGTCATGCTACAATCATCCGATGTCCAGACCCGCCAAAATTTGAAATGACTTAAATTTATTAATAGCCCCCTACGACAGTGTTGCCACTCTCAATATTATTTATTCTTAGGTTCCGAATATGGTGCAAGGAGTAAGGTGCAAAAGTGTAAACATATATTTGACGTCGACTCTTATTATGCTATGTTATACTTATTATGGAACTTAGGAACATAAACTATGAATAGAAAGAGCACGAAATAGTCAATATAATACGTTTGTTGAAAAAAAAAGTCTACAGACGCTTAGGCGCGAAGGGTTATTGTCTCATAGAAAATTTGAATTTCGCGCCTTTTTCTACTGACAAAGTTGTTGGATAGACGTTAATATCAAATGAAAGAGTGGGCCTACACACTTCGCTGTGACAGAATGTGAAGGTGTCACCAAAACTGTCAAATGACTACGATAATAAGTATTCCTTTTATAATGCCACTCCACACTATGCCATTCTGAAATTAAATAAGACGATAGATAGTCATTCGCAATTTTTATTTTTGTAGTGGGTCATAATTGACGTATATAATTACGAATATAATTTGAACATCAACCAATATTAAAATAATATTGGAAATGATATCAGTTATTTTTAATCAGCTATCATTCACGCGCGCGTTCATTTTGCTCAGACTTGGCCGCACAAATATTTGGTGCGAGCGAGACGCCCGCGCACGTTCGAATTGGCCTGTCACTTGTAGCAACTTGTAGGTAAGTACATACTATCCACGCGTCCTTGGCACGAACTCCCGCCACCGCCCGCATTGAAACTGTCCCCGCGCGCCGCAAGGAAATGTAATCCTTAGCATTAGCGCAAAGAGTTCAAATTTGGTAGTTTCATTTAGCGAATTTGTTAAAATGCACATATTTATTACATTGACCATATTTTTGTGTGATTATGTATTGAATATCACTTTGAACGTTATCAGAACAAAGTCTGCAAGAAATTATATCTATAACCATTTTTTCTAGCATGTTTAAGGCGTAAATATATATACAAGTGATACAAATAATATTGATGTCGGATTCTCGGATAAATAGCTTAATGAGGTAGTTTTATGGTAATTCAATCAAAGACCTAATTATTACTTTTTTTTTATATCAAGTTACGACGTATATCCGTGAGGCCCCGCCATTTATTGAATGAGTTATTTTCCGTGTTAATATTTTGACTGATTCCATTGTCGACTCATTATAAATATTATTTTCGTCACGTTTACGAACTAAAAATACTATTACTATTTTTAACAAACAAGAACGGCTCTTTTTTTTAACTATTTTTTTTTACCTACTTCCGGACAGAAAGTTGGTTGGATTCGAAAATAAAGTATCTTAAAATGATCTAAAGAACAGGAATAAAAAAAGAATTGCCTATTACTAATTAATGTTTAACGTAACCGTATCTTTACTGGAAGTTCGACAGCAGATTACTAGTACTTAGGTATTATAAACAGCAAAAATATATCCACTATAAAACCTAAATCTCGAATTCAAGCCATCAATTAGTTAATGTAGGGATGCGGTTTTTGATACGCCACTTATTGTAGAGATTGCTGTAATCAATACTTTTCTCCAGATCCATCGTTCTTCACTATGCGAATATAATATATGCTTTGTGAAATTATTATAGGCCATGTATCACTTAATTAGATGTGAAAATTTCTTTTTTGGCAAAGATGGGAAGATGAATAATGCACCGATTGCACACCGCAAGTCAGAAAAAATATTATGAAAAACTCATACAATTCGTAATTTGCTGCAGACTGAAGCACGGCTGGCACAATAATATGGCATAAGCGGAAGCGGACCAAGACCCGCTACGTCTCATCCCTTCCACCGCCTCAGAGCACTAACAACTAGGCTCTCTGTCATCACATAGATCAAGCCTCGGTATGCGGCCGTTGCTCTGTCGCACCGTTTGGCAATACTGAACCCTCAGCGCAGAACGGGTTAACCGCCGTAATCACACGTATACACTTACTACCTTTCTTAATTATAAACTTTACTTAACTGGTAAGCGTGTATTTACTTATTTCAAAGGAAGACCTAGTTTAGAAGTAATTATTTCGTTCTGTTAGTTATTTTTAAATGAGCTTGAGCGGATGTTGTTAGTTTGTACTGGGTGCTAGAATGGATATGATTTGTTAGTAGTTTATAAAATACCTATTAAAAAAGTACCTGTAACATAAAGTACTGTGAGTCAAGCGGTGCTCTTTACAAACTCTCATCATCGCGAGGAGAGGGATTTTTCATCTATGAAATATTTTAACAAAAATTTTATCTTTTACCTCGAAGATAAATTTTGCGGTTTCAAAGCGTTATTGATGGTAAAGGGTAGGTAACCGACGTAACCGTAGCTTATTGACTCTTTAGAGTTATCACATGTGCGTTGCTAATTGCTTATAATAATAATTATTGCTTATTATATTGTTATTGCTTTGATCAGCGACGGAATATATACAGTAAATGTTAATGAATCGTTCACCACATTATTTAAGTAAACATTTTGGTAAGGACAAATTTATTTATCGACAATCGTGGAGACCCTACAATATTTAATTAACAAAGAAAACCTTTTTAACCGTTATGACAGCACTTTTAATATGAAGAAAATAAAATGTCACACTTAGCGAGATACGATTTTTCAAAAGTAACCAGACTGATGTCATTCAATTTGGCACTTGTAATGGATAAAACGAAGAGGGTGACCATAAATGGCGTAAATAAATTAAAACTTTATTTTAAACAGTATTAAAATTAATTAAAGTTAATCTCACAAATACTGGTACGGAACAGTTGCTTATAATTTACTGTATGCGTAGGCTTGATCCTGCTCACGTCTCATGAATCATTATACACGAAGCTCTCAGTATATTTTTGACTGAAAAAACGGATTAAATTAATGACCGACACTTATCTAACATATATCACTAAAAGTTATATCTTCTCTATACATGAATGTACCTCGCCCGCAACTTTTATTAACCCGCTACACAATTTCTCGGTATAAAAAAAATTGCGATTAGGCAATAAAAGTTGTCAATATGCGTGCCGTACGTCGAGTCGCTCACGGCACAATTCCCGTGGGGTTATTTTTGAGCTCTAATCAGACTTATATTGTTATTCTAGTTTTTTTTTTTTAAAGTTACATATTTACTTATTATTTAACAAAATATACAACTAAACCTATTACAAATTAAAACTTATACCTAAACACACTCGATCAATTAATAAATTGACTCTAAATTAAACTAAATTAAAACTAAGCTACATAAAGCCACAACCGAGAACTCAATCAAACAACCCGTCCCGCGCCCTTCCAGATGCAAAGGTGCCCATCACGCTCGCCGCGTTGCCACGCTGGACCGCGATAGACAGCCTCTGCATCAGGAATGACCCGGAACGAGGGTCATGACCTCCCTCCCTCAAACGTTGCCCCAACTCACTCAAAAAAAATTTGGCCTCGGCACACCAACACCCGGACGTCTCCACTGCCAAAGGGACAAAAAGATATTTTGTTAGCAGGGCCGAGTACTTATCGCGCTAAGTTCTAGTTTATTGGCTTAGATAAAGAGGTTCACTGGTGGCCACTGGTGGCCTAGCGGGGTTTGCTGGTGGCCTAGCATAAGAGCGTGCGACTTGCAATCCGAAGGTCGCGGGTTCAATTCCTGGCTCGTACCAATGAGTTTTTCGGAACTTATGTACGAAGTATCATCGTGAGGAAACCGGACTAATCCCAGGCCTACCTAGTTTACCCTCTGGGTTGGAAGGTCAGATGGCAGTCGCTTTCGTAAAAAACTAGTGCCTACGCCAATTCCTGGGATTAGTTGCCAAGCGGACCCGAGGCTCCCATGAGCCGTGGCAAAATGCCGGGACAACGCTAGGTAGAAGTTTGGCTTACCTACATATATAAATACATATATCTCGCACAATAGCCAGATATTAACGGTCTAGCTACCGTAAGTTGGCCATACTCTCAGCATTATCCGATACTGCCATTAGAAACTTAATAGCAAATAACCAATAAATTTATCGCGGTAGCCAATAAATCATAAAACGTATATGCTACTGGGGTTAAAACATCCGTTAGGGCCGACCTATACTGACACGTTTAGGCGCTACGTTGTAAAGTTACTTTGATAAACTAT
The DNA here is from genome assembly GCF_910591565.1 of Cydia splendana. Classification (NCBI taxonomy): domain Eukaryota; kingdom Metazoa; phylum Arthropoda; class Insecta; order Lepidoptera; family Tortricidae; genus Cydia; species Cydia splendana. The sequence continues at coordinate 18,460,262 of NC_085970.1, forward strand.
GATATTGCTTGGATTGGTGTGAATAAACACACGCGGGAAATAAAGTAATAATTAGACAGTGTTAACGGGTCATACAGTATGTAAACCTAACGCGGTACAAACCCCGGCTCGTCTCAAAGAGTTTTTCGGAACATTGTACGAAATATCATTTAATATTTACCAGTCGCATTTTGGTGAAGGAAAAAATCGCGAGGAAACCGGACTAATCCCAATAAGGCCTAGTTTACCCTCTGGGTTGGAATGTCATATGGCAGTCACTTTTGTAAAAAGTAGTGCCTACGCCAATTCTTGGGATTAGTTGCAAAGCGGACGCCAGGCTCCATTTAGCCGTGGCAAAATGCCGGGACAATGCGAGGAAGATGAAGACAGTATGTAAACCTACGAAAATCATATTTTAAAACCATGGTTGAAGAAAACCGTCATTGTACCTCAAATGGAAAGTTTTTTAGTAGCTTCCGGGTATGTTTTGTGGCATTAAATTATTTAATCAATTTCTGAAGTACCTACCTACTTTTTTCAGTCGGTTCATCATCATCATCATCATTTCAGCCTATATACGTCCCACTGCTGGGCACAGGCCTCCTCTCATACGCGAGAGGGCTTGGGCTATAGTCCCCACGCTAGCCCAATGCGGATTGGGGACTTCAGTCGGTTAAAGTCCTGTAATTTGCCTTTACCCTGATTTTCCGTGAATTGCAACTTTGATAACACGGTTTGCTTAAGATTAAATATGCTGTATTAAGTAGGTATACATCTAGTCCTTACTCACTCGCTCTCCTACACCTTTCACTCATACACGCACCCACACACACACACATATACACACCCTAAAATCATACAACTTATCACCCTCTCTCACACATCATTTTAACTAGGTTTAGTTACTGTGTCCCACTCTTTTGTAAGCCCCAAGATATAGGCTCAGCCTAGTTTGGGGCTTACCGGACACCTTTGTGCATGCGTATTTTATTATAAATAAAAATTATTCTTATTCTTATGTACCTACATACAAATGATGTAAAGGAGAAAAAATCTAATAGGTACAATTTTTTTACTTTTTGTGTTTTGTATGCGAATAAAACTTAAACTGTAAAAAAAAGTGACTTTGCTCTCACATAAACATAACCTACTTACGGCCCAATATCGTAATAAGACCAGTAAATCGTGTCGTATCTTAAGTCCTTTACAAAGGTCCGCGGCGGCATAAAAGAACAATATCCACTCACGAAACCAATCAGGCGGCACGACAAGCTCTTAAATGATAAATAAACCTTTATAAAGAATTAAAGCACAAAAGGAAAAGTGCGGAACGGTGGCCATTAGCATTTTGCTACTGATGGTTTCGTTTTGGATGTGATAATGATTAAAAATAAGTACTTTAAGACAGGAAATATAACTATTATTATGTTAGGACACAATTTATCTTCTCTTGTAATGATACAATTTCCATATAAGTTGATCGAATTAATTTAAAAAAGTAAACCCTAAGGTTAGATAACCATTTTGTGTCAAATGTACCGGGAAACTTGTTCTAAAAACACTTTTTTTAGCTGTACATTTATAAATCGCTGGTAGGGCAGCGGTAAGACATGCAACTTCCAGAAGGAAAAATGCTCATGGGTTCGAATCTCAAGTCACGTTTCAATGCTTCTGGTAACTTTTATATGAAATACCTTTGATATTCAATTTACCAATAAATTTTTGGTGCAGGAAAACATCGTGAGGAAACCAGAATAATCTCAATAAGGCCGAGTCTTCCATTAGATTGGAAGGTCAAAAGGCAAATGCTTTACTAAAAACTGGTGCCTATACTATTAGGCTTGAAATTAGGTTGCAAAGCAGAACGCAGGATATATTCGCTCGCCTGAAAAAAAGCGGACAACACTAAGATGACATACGAAATATAACTTCAAAATGTCCATCTTTCGCACCCGTAAGCCGTAGGCATTAGGCCTTTGTGCCAGACCAGTTTGCAAACCTGTCGGGCTTTCGCAAGCCATTCAGGTCGGCCTACAATGTCCGAGCGTGTAGCAGGTGCTTTACTATTTATAACCTCTGCAGGATTGTTTGCTATTTGTTATGTAACAACAGCATCCTTTTATGTTTGGGTTTAGGTAGTTACTTACTTTAGTTAAGGAATTGTGAATCTGAGAACCTACACATGTATCTACATAGTTATGTTATTTTACGTATGACAAGCATACATTAGATTATTACATACTTAACGTGCCTTCATCTAAGTATGTACTTCCTTTAACAATTTCGTGAGGCATAACAGTCATTAAAAACTTTCAACCTCATTTTGACCACTTTAGGGATTGAATTTCTCTGATCCCTCTGTTAGTGGAGCTCTACAACATTTCAATTAAATTAAATACTCATTTATTTCAGATCATATTAACAATCCATAGAATTTGTTAGTTTATCTTAAGCTACGTACCTAATAACTATAGTGTTATTATTTACATACAGCCGTATTCGAACAATGAGATACGTCAAATACTAGATATTGAAACGATATGGATTGGATGTGTCAGTGTCAAACAAATGTCAAAAGTGACGTTTTTGTTCGAAGAAACGTAAATTTTGACACTTGTTTGACACTGACATATCCAATCCATATCGTTTCAATATCTAGTATTTGACGTATCTCATTGTTCGAATACGGCTGATAATCACTTATTAACCTTCACTAAAAAGGAACTGCAGATAATACAGGTCGCCCAGTCAGAACCACCAGGTGCCTCCATATTCAACAGTCGTATCTATCGGATAATGTTACTGTCAGAAAGCTTTAAAGAATATGTCTCAAATTTCAAGTTCCTATCTTCAAAGGTTTAGGCTATGCGTTGTCTATGAGCCTTTCTATGTCGGAACAGTTTTATGCCTATAAATTGCTTATTTAAAATACGACATGTCTATTCGACCGGACAAATACACGGTGTGGCCTGTAATACGAGCAAATAATTAAAACATAGATTGTACTCCTCAAACGGTGACACTTTTGTTCTACAACTTTTAAAAAGTATGAAGTATTTAGACTCCCTATTTTTCATACAAAATAAATATTATTTTCAATGGACGCCATCGCCACGCCATATCATTGTGATTGACGTTGCTTGTCACGTCTTAAACATAACAAAATTCGCAATACATTGCGTCTTAGAATAAACTTTAAAGTGTATTAAAAATCAAACCCCAAGTTATTTTTACAAATCGCTGAACAAATGTTGGTCAGTATGAGGAATACAGCCTACAGTTTAATTTTTTGCTCATGTTACAGGCCACACCCGGTATATACTTCACACCAAAATACATAGCCATCCAAAGGGGGGAACGCAGCCAGCCTTATGGGAACCCTTCCACAGCGATCGGATCTGGGTGATCTAGCCTAATATGGTTAGGTCACCCATGTTATGTTTTATTTATTTTTTAGGTATTAGTTTTAGTTTTGTAGGTAGTTTTTATTTTAGGTTACTTTTTACTATAAGTTTGATATTAATTTATTTTGCCAAAATTAATTTACTATATTTCAAGGTTTACCAGATTTTAGGCACAAAATTGGTTAATAGTAGATTAATGACTTCTTAGTGGACAAAGTCGCAGGCATACGCTACTACTAAACTGACTGAATCAAATTTCATTTAACGTTCCTTCCAAAATCAATCAATCAACATGAACATGCAAATTTTGTATAACGCCAAACCAATCTCAAGTTTTCAACAATTCAATCATTCATGTCAATTTGTTTTATATGCACACCGATGAAGTTAATTAAAAGCCTGTAATAAATGTGTTTATTTTTAAAGTTGACCGGTAAATAAATGTTGAACATCGATCTTGGGCCCTAACCGCGTGTAAACGCTACCGAAATGAAATGCAGTACTAACATTAATGGCTTGAAAATAAAAGTCGACAAAGATTGTATTTATAGGCTTTAAAAGCCGGACAAGTGCGAATCGGACTCGCGCACGAAGGGTTCCGTACCATTACGCTAAAAAACGGCAAAGAATCACGTTTGTTGTAAGGGAGCCCCACTTATTTATTTTATTCTGTTTTTAGTATTTGTTGTTATAGCGGCAACAGAAATACATCATCTGTGAAAATTTCAACTGTCTAGCTATCACGGTTCATGAGATACAGCCTGGTGACAGACAGACGAACAGACGGACAGTGGAGTCTTAGTAATAGGGTCCAGTTTTTACCCTTTGGGTACAGAACCCTAAAAGAGGTAGAGTCGGACCACGATAACTCTGCATGGTATTTTAAATGATAAAGTGTGGAAATGTCATGATTAAGATCAAATTTCTATGAAAATATGTCGTTTATGATAACACTCCCTCACTTTGACATGTTCAATTCCATCCAAAGCGAGCTCGGACGGACTCTAGCATTAAACGTTAGTTGAATGTACTAAATACGCAAGTAAGTATAACGGGTTAGCACTGATTGACTAGCACGTTATATTTTCGCGGATTAGCAAAGTAATATTTTGGTTTTAGTTTTAACGGACTCTAGCATTTTGTTACGTAGGGGCTGTTCATAAATTACGTCATCGTTTTTTGACGTTTTTTACCCCCCCCCCCCCCCTTAAATCATACAAAAATCATGCTTCGAATGACCCCGTTTCCTCCTACGTCATGCTACCATCATCCGATATCCAGACCCCCCCCCCCTAATTTGAAATGACGTAATTTATGAATAGCCCCGTAGATAATTTGTAAGCTTTTAACATTCGTAATTAATTTTGGTCATATTGTCGCAATATTTTTGATCTAATACAATTAATTTCATAGGCGTAACTCTAAGAAAAATATACGGCTCGATTCGGGAAATGAATTAGAGATTATCTAGATACGATATAGTAAAGCTATGTCACGTTCCACGGCAAAAGGTACCTTATGGCGGCTGCCGCCGCGATTCGGGGAATGAATTAGAGATCGATTCACTAGATATGAAATAGTAAAGATATCTTTACTATATCGTATCTAGTTAATATCTAATTCATTTCCCGAATCGCGCCGTTTGTTGTAAAAATAAAGTCTAATAAAAAAAAAGTGTAATTAATTAATACTTATTAATACTCCACAACAGATAAATTATAAAATATGCTTTAGCAATTACATTTTCTCTACATCAACCTTATCTAAACATACTTGATACTTGAAGCGCACGCAATCTTAATACGCCCAGTTTGCATCAAACCAGTTAAGTTGACGACCCGTAGACAAGCCTAGCATTTCCACCGACAATCTAAAGTATTTTGCATTATTTTATTGTCAAACACATAGCTTAATACAAATTAAACTTAATGTATATGACAGTAAGATGCAGTTTCTAATAGGATGGGTGCAGATTGCATTTTGTTAAGATAACGTTTGCATTTGCAACTTGGGAGTTACTTTAAAGTAAAGGATACGGTATTTAATGTTTTTTTATTTATTTTGGTAGTAAGAGAGGTAAAATAGATAGTTGAAAATAATCTTGAATTGCAATAAAATGGTATGCATTTATTCCTCCATGTCATCGATATTAGAAATCTAAACTCTCTCGAAGTAGAACCAACATGAAAAACCTTTTTATGTTATTATGTTATCTTTACAAGAAAGCATGTTTATTTTTTAATTTTATTATTAAGGTTTTAAAATTCTGTTAGTCACATCCCGCGGCTATATTTCACTAGTGTCATTCTATGGAACTTGCTAACCATGTAAACAAAAGTCACTAGTAAATTCATCATTCAGAGACAATTTCAAAATGGCGGTTTGTTTACATACTTAGCAAGTTCCATAAAATGACGCTTTAGCTATTTTATATTAAACTATAGTGCTATGGTATGCAGGGAAACGATATAACTATATAATTACAACTGAAAATAAATGAAACTTAGACATGCTTTCGTGATTTTTATCTATATGATCGGCGGCGGCGTTTGCCAAAAAATCGGCGGCGGCGGCGTGTTTTCGGCGTGAAATCGGCGTGACCTTGACTTTCAGGTTTCTTAAAAAAAACATTAAGAGCCCATCAACGTGCACACTAGCGCCACTGCTAAATAATAGTGATTACCTATTTAAATTTAACGAAAGAAATTTAAAAAATGGGGCCGCTACGTACTGTATTTTGTATTTAAGTACCTTTTGAATACATCTAACTAGTTTTTATGTTGCTGGATTCGTCGATCTATGAGCTCAAAACAAAAACGGCCGTTTTAACTTAACCTGTTGAGATGCCCTTGCAAATATTCCGTGTGATTTTTTTGATATCTCTTGATTAAAACGTGTAAAAATTCAATGTAAAAACTACAGTTTAGCGTTAGGCCTTTCTTATAATTAGAAAACTTAAATCAACCGTTAAAACAATTGCGTATAGGCGTATTGTCAGCCTGATTGGTAAAGACATAAAACAGACAACAACACACTCGGTTTCAGACTTCAATTGAAAGTGAGATAATAAACATCCCACCCAAAACACAACTCAACAACAACGATTTAAGGTTTATTTTTCCTTATTAACGTTTTATCGGTTATCTCAAGGTAGGAAAGTGTTAAATCGCGGTGATTATTTTGATTGCGCGGTGGCTGGCGAGGAATCTCGTGTGCTTTAATTGCTTTTAGAGGAGATCTGTTAGTGCGATTGCGTCTGTCCATTAGTATCTGACCGGGAGCCTGGAATACTCCTTTGTCTTGTGGGTTTTTAGATTTTTTTGCAAGGCTTGGTTCAGGCTGTTCTGAATTTGCGTATTACTCAGTTGCGTTGCATGTTGATCGGATTCTGGATTTTCATATATGATAAGTTGCGTACCTAGTTATCGCTTTATATCAAATAGTTATTAAGCAAAAAAAAAAACTTACACATTGAGATTATTTATTTATTTATTTAAACTTTATTGCACAAAAGAAAAACTTATCGTACAAAAGGCGGACTTAATGCCAAAAGCATTCTCTACCAGTCAACCTTAAGGCAAAGCAGAGAGATTGTGGGCGGTGCAACTGCTACTACTACTAATAAAATTTAATATAAACCGCAAATAATCGCGATAATAATAATAAATAAATATGTTGAAATAATCGCGGTTCAAGCGTACGTATCCATTAAAACAAAATAAAATCAACGCGGTGTACTGTTGATGTTGATCAGATTAAAAGTTTTTAGGGTATTTTCGATTAAGTAAGACAAAAAAAAAAACAAAATTATATGATGTAGAGGTGCATACCTTGTCCCTCGGGATACACAATTGTCGTGAAGAATAGGGCAGAATAGGGCAGAGTGGCGCTCTCTTGTGTTAGAGGCTAAGATACTTTTTGGGTCACTGAGCCAGTGAAGTAAGTAAGAGGTCCATACTAAACGACATTAAAATAAATTTGTCTGTTACTTAGAAAACATCGACATCTATCAGCTGAAATTGAAATTATAAGTCTATTACTGTTTGTGCTTGTTTTCGTTGATCACATACTAAAAATTGTTCAGTATGACACCTACTCGTATATGTACATATATAGCTAAACTTTAAAAGAACACGCTGTATCAGTGTGTAGGTACATTAGCTCTGACGTGTTGCCTTTCAGTCGCACTTGTAAATTCGAACGTAAGTGTGACAAGGAGGCAACAACATGGTTCGCGGTAGGCCCTCTGAACGAATCCTAAAAGACAAGGTATATTTGTAAAGTGTCAAGATGTTTTAATCGAACATCGGCATTTGAGATAATTGAAATAAATAAATAGTTCATACATTTAATTGGAGTTATGCGTAATTATGTCTAAAAGGGTAATTTGTATTAATTAGCTTTTAAAGTAATTAAATGGCTATGTAGCTATGTAAAAAATAACGTGTGAAGGTAAAATAATGGTAAATACCTAGGTTGTTGATTATTTATCCGTCGCTAAAATCAATCAATGAGGTAAGTTTGTACTTACTTATTTTTAAGGTAGCTAAATAGGCAATTAAGTCGACTAATGCCTTTAGATATAAAATCTATAATAAGAACTTTCCATACAAAATATTGTTAAGCCTTGTAAAAATAAGCTTGCGTTACGTGCACATTTTTTTGCCCAAATCTTTTCGAAGAAAGATGTGCTCAGCAAATGAACGTTGATAGGCTGTTTACAATAATGATGATAACATCTAAACGTCTTATTTTGCTTGACATTTTACATATTATTTTCGCTTGACATTATATTATAATTAGTGCATGCTCCATCTCTTCTGATTTTATATTTGTATGCCAAATGGCAAAACATAGTGAAACATAAATTATTGTATAAGATCTTTATTTAACCTATGTTTACAAATAAATAAATTTTGATTTTGATTTTTGATTTTATCATCCAATATGGATAGGTAGTTACAATAAAAAAAAAACTCATTAGTTTCTGACTTCGTTGATTCGGAGACCTAAAACGAAACGACATCAATTAGACACGAAAATTCAACCATTATATATTCTGTTGCAATTTCGCCAATTGCAGACTTTAAGACTATCCCTACTTTCAGATTATCCCTACTTATGCGTGATTACTCAACTATTACCATCTATTTTATTCAACATTGATTGATAACGGTCACGCGCGCGCTTCCCGCGCATCAACAGCGTTTTTAAGCGCTCCATAATAAAATAATTAGTTTAACTGGTTTAAAATATGATTTGTGACTCGTAACTTATACTAAAACATACCTAACAACTTAGTGGATCAATAACAATAAGTGTAATAAAAAATATAAGTCGCAATAAAGTACAAAGCACAGAAAACCCGGTCCGTCTCAGTGAAACGTGTAAGTGTATTCAAAATCGCCCGCACTTACGCCCTTTAGTATACACAAGCTAGCTGCATAGTGACGGCGAGGGATTTCCAGGAATCGCCGCGAACTTTGGTGAACTTTATCGCTAGTGCAACATTCCTTTGGCAATTTGGCACCATGAGTACCTGTGACGAATGCCGAAGACCAGTGAAACTTGCTGAAAAGCTTGTATGTTGCAAATGCAGCTCACTATACCATTTCATTTGCGTGAACCTAACTGCATCTTATTTTAAAAAGAACTCAAAAACGAACTGGACGTGCGTAAAGTGCACCCCTACCGCCGCCGGACAGACGCCGCCTGTCAGGACCAGTTCACCTGATAACAGAGCTGCAGAGGAGCAACATAATCAACCGGAGGACATGAGTTCGCTGATATCAGAAATCCGCCTACTGCGTGACGACATGGCTGAACTTCAAAAAGATTTTGCAAGTCGCTTTGATTCTTTAACCGAAAAACTCCATGCCTATGACGCGCGCATTAGCCACCTAGAAGAAAAGGAAAAGGAGAACGTTCTACTTAAAGCCCAAGTTGCAGACCTCCAGAACCAACTGAATCAGCAAGTTCAACACACACTCAATTCGGAACTGGAAATTATAGGCCTCCCTGAGACCCAAAGTGAGAACCCGTACCACATGGTATTGACTACAGCCTCAAAGCTGGGAATGGCCCTCGAAATGGAGGATGTGAACTACGCGTCGCGAGCGGGACCGCCGCGCCGCAGCGGCGATAAGAGCAACACTCAACCACGATCGTTAGTAGTTTCCTTTGTGCGGAGGGCGAAGAGAGAAGAGTTTCTGAAAAATGCTAGAATCCGGCGCTCATCGCTTAATAGCAAGGATGTTGTTCCGGCAGAGCCCGAGAGGAAAATGTATGTAAATGAGCGGCTGACTAGTGACAGTAGGCATTTATTTCGAGACGCACGAGCTTGGGTCAAAGAGCATGGATACAAATACTGTTGGACACGCGGAGGGAAAATATATGTTAGAAAGCACGAAGACAGTGATGGAAGCCCAGCCATACAGATCAGATCGGATGCAGATCTTCAGAAATTGTCAGGAAAACGAGACGAATAACTTAAGTAAGATACCTTATATTTGGTGGTTTGTTGTAGCTGGTTTTCTCCCATTAATAAGATTGATATTACATTATTTATATCCAATATCAAAAATACTCTACTTGGAATCGAATATACATACACAATACACTATCCTAACACTTAATTATACAAATACACATATTTCAAAAACACATAACTTAAAACACACATCTAGACCTACAACACACATTATTCAGGGTAAATATTTATTACTTCTAAGGGACGACGCTCATAATACATCATGGCATTTTCTGCTCAGAGCACTACTATTCCTAATTTTCATTTTTTCTCTATGGCTGCGCTAGATTTCATGACTGAAATAGACAATTCTTTTAATATTGAATGCCATGAAATTCCAACTCCCGAAGAATGTAGTCCCTTTATCACGAAATATACATTTAAACTTCTTCATGTAAACATTAGGAGTATGCAACGGAACTTTGATAACTTCTTGTTGATATTTTTCAGATTAAACATTACTTTTGATGTAATTATCTTTAGTGAGTGCTGGATTAACGATAATTCTACGATTAAACAAATCGAAGGATATACATCATTCTGTACGAAAAAATACATAAATAAATCCGGCGGGGTAATAGCTTATGTTAATAACAAATGGTCACCAAACGTCTCGGAACCAGATATAATTGAAGCAAACTGTTTAAAGATAGAAGTTCCAAATATTTTTACTGTTCTAGGCTTATACCGGTCTCCGTCATTTCTTAATACTGATAATTTTATTTTGTCCCTAGATCAGCTCCTTAAATCTGTTAGTCGAAATCCCTGCCTTATATTGTCCGGTGATATAAACATTAACATTTTAGATGCCGCATCAGACGAAGAACATGTATCCAATTACTTGGAACTGCTTACTTGTTATGGGCTACTGCCGTACATAAACAAACCGACACATGGTAAAACCTGCATAGATCACATATTCGTAGAAAGCACATCTGAAGCTGAATCGGTCGTTTGTTCTACTGACCTCACTGATCACAGTTTGATTATGATAGGCATTAAAACACAACATCAGAAAAACGCAGCTCTGAAAAGATCAAAACTGAAAGTTGACTATGCAGGGCTTTATAAAAGTCTTGAATCTGTAGAATGGTCTCCCCTTGGAGACACTAAATCGGTCGACGACGCCGTGTCTGAATTTTCCACTATAATCTTAGATGCTATCTCCAAAAACTCTAAACTCGTCAAAATAAGCCGTTCCAAGTTTTGCATACATCCGTGGATGACTCCTGGACTCATTAGGTGCTCAAAACAGAGAGACAAACTCCATCTCATTTCCAAACAATTCCCGGAGGATGATAATAAAAAACTTATTTACGTAAGATACCGCAACTTTTTCAATAACCTTCTCAGAAAGATAAAAGCTGAATACCATAAAAAAGAACTGACAGCTCACCAAAAGTCTCCCAAAAAGTTGTGGCAAACCATTAATAAAATTACCCATCGCAATCCATCAGCACCCGCGGCTCAAGATCTGACCAAAATTGAAAACAATGAAAGGGATTCATTAAACATTTGCAATGAGTATTTTTCCTCAGTCGGGCAAAACCTTGCAAACAAAATACTCGTACAGGAGAATGAAACCGAAGAGTCTCTTGCAAATAAGCTCAAAATGAATTGGTCCCCATCGAACTCTTTATTCATGTCCCCAACAGATAAACAAGAAATCCTTTGCCTCATTCAAAAATTAAACCCTGACAGCTCCCCGGGGCTAGACAACATAAACAATAAAATTTTGAAAGCCATTGCCCCAGTGATTGCGGAACCGCTTGCTGCGATATTTAACTTGAGTATTGAGACTGGTGTTTTCCCTTCTGCTTGGAAAGTAGCAGCAGTGGTACCGATTCATAAAGGAAGCACAAAAGACATACCCAGTAACTATCGGCCAATATCTCTATTAGGATCTGTTTCAAAGCTCTTAGAGCGAATTGTTAGCAAAAGATTAGTGGCTTATCTAGAAACTAATTCTCTGCTAACAAATCGACAGTTCGGCTTCCGTAAAGGATTATCAACAGAAGATGCAGTGTCGACGCTAACAAAAACAATCTCAAAGCACTTGGACGAGGGGCGGGCCTGTGTCGGAATCTTTCTGGATTTAGCAAAGGCATTCGACACAGTTTCCGTTCCCATCCTGCTGAGAAAACTGGAAGCATATGGAATCCGCGGCAAAACATTACATTGGTTCTTCAGTTACCTGACTAATAGAAGCCAGTGCGTTAAAATCGGAGAGCACTTAAGTGATGTAAAACCAATATCGTTCGGTGTACCACAGGGCAGCATTTTAGGTCCCACCCTCTTTCTCTTATACATAAATGACATATCGAGTATCCCAGTAAAAAATGCCGACGTATTGTGTTACGCCGACGACACGGCTATAATTTTCCACGGCCCTTCTTGGGATACTGTCATTGACACTGCCGAAAACGGAATTTCTCTAGTATCCAAGTGGCTGAAGCAGAATCTTCTCACCCTGAACACATCAAAATCCAAGTTTCTTTGTTTCCATAAAACTTCTGCATCATCTCCAAGACTTCAGCGTAATCTTAAAATCCATAGACCTAATTGTCTTTCCCTTGTAACTCCAGCTCAACACTGCAATTGTGACTTCATGTCAAGAGCTAGTTCAATTAAATACCTCGGAATTTTAATAGATGATAAACTTAACTTCAGAGGGCATATGATTGCTGTCTCAGGAAGAGTAAGGAAACTGATATATACAATGAAAATACTCCGTGAGTCTGCTAACCTTTGCCTACTTAAAACAGTTTATTTGGCCCTTGGACAATCAGTAATAAACTACTGTATTCTGGCCTGGGGAGGCACCACATCGACAAACCTTTTAAAACTTGAAAGAGCACAAAGAGCAGTTCTAAAAGTAGCCCTGAGAAAGCCAATTAGATATCCCACTGTTAATTTATACCGTGAAGCTCAGGTACTCAGTGTCCGAAAGCTATATTTATTAAGAGTCGCGTTACATGTACACAAATCAGTCTTAAACTTGCCCAATAATACATTACTTAAATATCGAATATTCAAAATACCTATCACCTCAGTCAAGACTTCATTTTCTCACCGCTTTGCAATCTTCCTGTATCCCCGTATTTACAATCGCTTAATTAGGCTCTATAAATTTCAGGAAAACTCAGTAATTCAAACAAAAAAACTATTATTAAACTGTTTGATGCACCTATCCTACTCAGAGACTGAAAACCTCATAAGGATACCATATTGATACAAACCTTCATACTCATATGGACATAAACATACGCACTCAATCACACACATACACACACAACACATCCACATTCACAAGCACCCACACATACACACACACAATCATAAATTAGACTAGTGACTTAAATTTCTTTTTATTATGTTAAGTCATTCTTTTTCCTTCTCAGTTTGTTTTACGTTCCTTTCACAGTGTTCAGTATTACCTGCTGACTAGCTTTGTATACATTCTAAATGATAAAACTAGTGTAATTCAGTTTTGTAATAGTCTCACTGAAATACTTTATAATTATTACCTTTAAGGCTTGGCCACACACAGAGCGCGACGCAGCGCCGCGTCCGCGCCGCGTGATGCCGACGCGAAGCCTGGTCAAACAGGGCGCGCGCCGATCGCGCCGGCCTCACGCTCTCAACACGCCCTCAAGGCGCGCGTGAACGCGGCGCGGCCGCGCGGGAACGCGGCGCACCGCTCGCTGCCTACGTCCGATGCTACTGACGTGACCTTGCGCGACGCGGCGGGCCGCCGCGTTCGCTCGGCGCAGCGCTGCGCACGCGCCGCGCGGACGCAATGGGCCGCGCGGCGCGGGGCGCGACAGAAGCGGGGCGTGATACCGGCGGGACGCAGTCTGTTTGACGTCGGTAACCTGTTAGCATGTGCCGCGGTCGCGCGGCGTGGACGCGGCGCTGCGTCGCGCTCTGTATGTGGCCAAGCCTTTACTGTTATATATTTTTTAGATAGTATTCTAAAGTGTCAAGCTCCTCCACAGGACAGGCGTTGCCTAGTGTGGAGGTCAGTAAAAACTGTACCTTTGTGAATATTCATTAGAAAATAAACATTTTATTATTATTACTTTATTATTATTATAACATCAAATTATACAAATAATGAAATCATAATCAACATTTACAATACTGCATTGAAAACGGGGCTAAATGAATAAATTACCGTATCTGTTGTATCTCACCGAACAAACGAGTCTAAATAGGCGAGCGACGACGCGGACAAATTGACGGCCATATCGCACCTATACACGCCGCCCGGGGCGACTTGATACTTGATAATGTCGTTCATAACGTCAAAAAGTGTTCGCACTATCGCGCTTGAAGATTTATTGGGCGCTGTTCCGGACGAGATAGTTGACAGATTGCGATTAGATTCAAATTATTTGGTACGTATATTAAATGTGTAATACGCGTGTATTAAAGTAGCACACTTTGTATGGAAATAAATGACGTGATATGTTTTTATAGGAAAGAGATATTTTTTACAGTGGTCTCATAAATAGCTGTCAAGTCAACATTTTTACGGCATTAAATTACGTGCGAACGTAATTTTAATTATTCAGTGATGATTATTCCAAGATTTAGATAACAGACAAACAAGAGTTACTTTCACATATAAATATAATCTAGTAAGGATTCATCACAACATTTAGGTTTCGGGTCCATTGAGGTGTCGGGTTTGAACCCTGGTAAAGGCATTTACATACCTACTTATTATGTAACACATAAGTGTTCATCATATATATTTGTTCCTGAGTTATGGATGTTTTATATGAAATTGAGTATTTATCTATGTGCGGGTCTAGGTCGATTTCTGTAAGATTGTTCTATAATTTATTTATAGCAACGTTCAGCACAACATTCAATCAATTACCTAGTTCTCTTTACATACCCAGCACCAACTTTGCTTCTCTGTTTGGCCTAAAGGTTGACTGGTAGAAAAGCCGTGCGGAATTAAGTCCGCCTTCCGTAACTGTATATTTAAGACCGCGGCCGGCAAAACGTCCCACTTTGTCGCTTGCCATAAGGACGAGATTTGCATGTATCTTAATACAGATAACCTGACAAGGCGTCATTGTGCAATAAAGTTTAAATAAATAAATAAACATTCAATCAAAGTATCAAACCCTCGCGATCCCCACGTATTAAGTGCGGAAACAATAGGGGGATCATGCACAAGCGGCTCAATTGGCCGGTTGTAATTTCGCCCCATTGTCTATATTGCCCCCGCGTCTCCTGTCTCACGCGTCCCCCAGGGGACGTCGTTACGCTCTTTTTATGTCAGCGGAAAACCATTATTACTTAATTTATTGGGTTACTTGAGAATTATTGTAGCTTTAAAAGGTTTTTTTTTTAATTTTGACTTTTGTAAAATATTTTATTTTTCTTTTAGATATTTATGTACCTGTAAGATGTCGCTGTTTACTTATTTATTTTAGTCAAACCATAGGCATAAGAAAAAAAAAACATTTCAATGTACATATATACTAGTTATTTTTATGTAACAAGTTTTATTGCTTTTATGATATTTTATTCTATTCTATTCAATCAACGTAGGTAAGAAGAATGTAGTAACTAAGAGTGACACATGACACAATAGAGTCCAAAGTTTTGACCCCAGAGTCACGGCTTTCGGCTTTTCCGCTTCCTTTTTGAGGGCGCCTTAAGCCCAGGTCTTGCGGGCAGAAAGGTATTGGGTCCTATTGGGTTAACTTCTAATGCAGGTTAATATTAAAACTGACAAAATATCTAGGTCCTAAACAAGATGCACTTTATTCTGTACCAACAGTAAGCGAGATGCCAGGGATGCCTTCGCAAGCATTGCAGTAATAAAGTATGAAATGCTTCTGATTTAGTAGACCCGCCCCGGCTTCGCACGGGTTAACAAACACTTAAACCTTCCTCAAGAATCACTCTATTGATAGGTGAAAACCGCATGAAAATCCGTTCAGTAGTTTTTGAGTTTATCGCGAACATACAAACACAAACAGACAGACGCGGCGGAGGACTTTGTTTTATGAAGTGTAGTGATTAGCAATTTTCAAAATAACCCGCTTTCAAATGTTATCCCAATGCACCTTAGTGCAGTAGACAAAAGTGCAACCGTCAGGTTATACGGCAACGTCATATCAGTCACTAACCTAGCTCAGAACTAATTATAGTCTTAGGCCTACCTACCTCAATACGCTAGAGCTAAGCCTAGCTCAACATAATCCCGGATTATAATGACACGAGATAACTCCAGATACGCTATGAATATAATTGGTAACACTTCCAAGAACAAAAAAGCCTATGTTACACGTACTATGAATGTTGTTACGACTTTTTAATTTTGAGCTGTATGTAGGCACTTATAGGAACAAAATAGTGTAAAACATATGTGTTTCTTATATACTTATGACGTTTTGTGTTTGAGCTGTGAGTAGGCACTTAAGCTCCGAGGAGATGGACTTGTGATTTTGCTTTAATAAAGAGGTTATTATTGCTAGGTTTTATTGGAAATGGAACTGCTGTTTAGTTGCCATTTTGTTTATTAAATTAAATCGCCATGCCTGAATGATTTTATTAGAGTAGGTATACTTACAAATATAAATCATTTATTTTCATTAATATTTACAGTCAACACTTATGGTATTCAGGAAAAAGATTTGCGCACAGCCGCTAAACGAACTGAAATTAAATTTGGTTTAGAAATAGTTTCAGTTGGGGGAAAGGATACAGGAAAGTTATAATCACGAAAATAATCAACCATACAGACGAAAGCGCGGACAGAAACTAGTTTTATATCATGGTATAATAATATACTCCGCCTGGTACTCCATTCCCGTCTTTTCTAGGTCACCTAACTGACACGGGCCTACGTCATCATGCGACAGCGCTATATGATAATATGCGATAGCGCTATATATAGCGGCCATGTTGTTGTGACGTAGGCCCGTGTCACTCTGGGAATGGAAGACCATGTTTTATTAGACTATGGTTTTATATAATGTATTTTATTTTGATTATAGGTAAGTACTTATTGCATAAGTCCCTAGCAAAGTTTCATTTAGACGTAGTTTCATATAAAGTTTTAATTTTATTACATCAACGGATACCACACCCAGTTTTGATACGGTTTACCGGTAAAGGATATATCATTCATTCATGTGTTTGTAATTAATTTCCGATTACGCTAGAAACCTACCTATTTAACTTATGCAGACTTCAGAATTACTCTTATTAATTAAATATACATAGCTAAATTAAATTACCTTAAATCAGAAGAGATACCTCTTGCCTGATAAGAATCGTAACCGGTCATCTTTTTGTATTTTTTTAACGATATTTTCTGCTTTATATTATACAAATATGTAAGTTTTTCCGTATTCGTAAAAGAAACAACCACCTAAAGAACATCTTACTCGTAACACCCCGAACAAGATCAATCAATATACCTATATTTCAAAAATATTACCATTCAGTAGGTACGCAAGTATTAACACAAAAAAAGACAATAATAACTAAATATTATCTCTTACCTCCGAACATATGTTACCATAGCAAAACGTTACCAGTCACAATCGAAAGCCGAGATTGACAAATCAATCAAGGCACGAATCAACCCAAAGAACAATAACATGGACATACGTGAACAAACGTTTCCATAGCAACCATACGTACCAATAACAACCGGATAAATCCACGATTGACAATCGTCCGAACAAGCCTTAACGACTCAGGGTTGTCCACAATTGCTTCTACTAATTTAAAGGTGCGGTACCATATAAAGAGCATGGAGTGTTAAGAATCGCCTGTGATCGGCGTTTGTATGAGGCTTAAGAGTGCCTGACGAGCGGGTTAACCAAATAGGGTTGGCGATGTGGTGAAAAATTTGCTCTTCAACCCTTTAATTGGGTGTCGCCTTGTTTTACATACGGGTGACAGTGGTGGGACAGGTGGCGAGCAATTTTATTGTGTTTTTGAGATGTTTGCCTATTACAACAAGTGACTGGGATTCTAGGACTGCCAAAGTAATACAGTAAAAAAAAATATTTCTCCTATTTCATTCTTGCTTTTTACCTACTTTATTTATTGTAAAAGTATAAGTTCCAAACACTTTTAATGTCGCGCGAGTGACTAAAATTACGTGACGGTTTACCGTCTTTTTGGCTTCAATTTTGAATATTTTTTTCGGGTTTCATGTTCGTGTTGTCACGGCTAACGTAGCACAAGTTACAGCGTAATAAAGCATTTTTTTATCTAGGACAGGGGTCTCCAAACTTTTTTACCTGAGGGCCATATTGCGCCTCGGAATTTTCGCGCGGGCCACCGTCGGCGCCGAGGGGGGAGGGGGGTGTATGTGGTTGCTGCAGAACTGATACTGATAGGGCTGAACACCTGGAGCCTGGCTCCCGCGGGCCGGATTGGACCGCTATCGGCGGGCCGGATTGGAACGCTTCGCGGGCCGGATTTGGCCCGCGGGCCGGGGTTTGGCGAGCCCTGATCTAGGAGATCTATTTAATGGTCAACGTTTGACCTTCATGGCCAAAAATGGCCGTTGTCAATTCACATCTTATTTTAATACCATCTATACATAGTGTTGTTTGTACTTTCAAATTACATAATACATAGTTACTAGTCTTTTTGTTTACTACCTATTCTTACAATGACCACAGAGTGGCAGTCCAGCTTAAACGGGGATTTGGCAGACCACGTCGGCGATGGCGAGACGAGCTAGACTCCTTTTTTTTAAAGAATGGCCGAAGACTCTTCAAAACAGGGAGGAATGGAAAAAACGGGGGGAGGCCTTTGTAGTTGGACACAACAAGCTCTCAATAATAACTTATTCATAATCATATTATCCGCCAAACAGCATGTCTGTGTGTATCACACTTTACAGGGTTGTCACTGATTTGCGGCAGAGACATTTCTTTTAGCGCTGATGTGCCCTGATTGGGATATATGAGGTGTTCGCTTGGATTTTTTTTTCATTCTCATACTAATGAGCGATCGTTAGGGCTGCCATTTCATTGATTTTGTCGTTTTTCTAAAGCTCAATAGCAAGGTGTCAATAGGAAGTTGTCTATAGATTATTTTGCACAGCACAAGCGACTAGTACCTATAAAGAAAAATCAAGTGTGTAGTCAGTGTTTGAACTGGGATTCCAATCGGTAAGGTATTAAAAATATTAAAATATTAAATTTTATGGGTGCATTACATTTGTTATAATTACTTTTGATATATTATAGTTTGATATATCGTTATTTAGAATAACGTAATAAATGGCATACTACCGTACAATAAAATACTCTAGGAAAAAAAGTGGTTTAGGTTAGGTTTGTACTGCGGCCCCCGCAGAACGAAAACCGTGAAAAAGTTGGTTAGGTAGGTTAGAACTGCGGCCTCCCTAGAATGAAATAGCTAGCAAAAGCAGTAGTCTGCGTACTAGTTATAAAAAGTATGTAAAACTTTACGTTATCAGTAAATGAAATATGACAAAAAATGTTATACAATATATGTATTTATACTTGATAACATTGTATGAAGTATTACGTTATACAAAAATATAATATAACAAATGTCATTATAAAATATGTCTATATACTATTTGAAAATTATATTACATTAGGCATTATATCAATGACAGTTCAGATGAAATCACAATATAATAAAGGAAACGTATAATAAAAATTACATTATAACATACAATAATATATCAAGTGGCGTTATAACAAATGTATGATAGTTTTTTAATAATTATATTAAGCATTACACACCCAAATTTTATTATCTCTAAAATCGGCACGATGGTCTAAGACCACAACCATAGGTATTTCTTATCAGTAATCAGTTTTTTGTTTGCTAATACGGACAGAAACCATTCAAATACAAGTAAATCAATAAAATAACACATAAATGATCATTCCATAATAGTCAACAATAAGAACATTAAAAAAGTTATAAACAAGCAAACAAAAATGAAGAAATAAATACATTATCAAAAAGTTACAAGTAAATTGTAAATTGCTTGTATAAATAAAAAGAGATATCAAAATAGTTATGATTTGGTTCGGAATTACATACAATCCATACAATAAAATACCTACACATAATATCAGTTACGCTACCGGTAGTGGCAGTCCAAAATTAAACTTTAGTTTTTGATGTTTCTTCTATGACTCAATTTAATTCTCCAAAAAACTCCAAAAAGTTGCTCTAGTTCTAGAAAATTTCAGGGCAAGTTGGTTCGAAAATTTTCGATCCCTATACAAAAATATGCGAAACTTTACGATTTTACTCCAAGTGAAAATTTCGCAGTTTTGTACCTGTAAGTATAACAACAAGATAATTGCCTATACCATTCCATTTTATAAAAACACATTTCTATTTTCCCCACGTCTATTAAATCGATAAATTAGCATAAGGAAATAATCAGTCGGATTTGTTACAACGGTTACATTTGACGCGGTCCCGTTCAGAGAGGAAGCTGACTTCATGTGATCTATTAATTTTAGACTGGTGCACATAAAGATTAAATCTAGATAGTAATGTATTTTATAAAGATAAGTGTAGACTGGGATGCTGATTTGATGCAATTCTTTCACGTTTTCACGGATAAAACAGACATAAGGACCCATGCCGATGATAGGGTCGAGTGGAGAATACGAGGGGAGGCCTTTGCCCAGCAGTGGGAAACCGGCGAACTGCGAATAGGACTCGCGCACGAAGGGTTCCGTACCATTGCGCACGTAAAAATCACGTTTGTTGTATGGGACTTATATATTTATTTTATTTTGTTTTCAGTATTTGTTGTTATAGCGGCAACGGAAATACACCATCTGTGAAAATTTCAACTGTCTATCTATCACGTTTCTCGAGTTACAGCCTGGTTACAGACAGACAGACTGACGGACAGACGGACAGCGGAGTCTTAGTAATAGGGTCCCGTTTTTACCCTTTGGGTACGGAACCCTAAAAACAACAAAGTTATGGTATCAAATATATATTTTTTTAATTTAATTTATTTATTTGATTAATTAAAAATCAGCAAGTTTTTGGTCAAGCGGTGATATTCAAAACGCTGGATTATCTCCGTGATCTCACATTTAAAGTCGAAAAACCCACCAGTATGTTCCAGTCTTAAGCCCGGGAAATCACAGCATGACTGATAGAGTGATAAAGTCGACAGCTTCCTTCGCAGGTGCGTACGCGCATGGATCACTTACATCTAGACGACGCATGTGAGATGAATTATATTGCATTCATATTTACATAGACGCCAGCGTAATAGGTACTTAATTTAGTATGAGAGCGCAACCCTTTATGTCACTTGCGTCCACGTTTGCGATATGTATGTAAAAGTAAATTGTGTGTTTCAGCACTATTGCTGATGCGCTATTCTAGAAATAACATACTGCCCGATTCGAACTTTAAGATACGTCAAATAATAGATCTAGAAACGATATGGATTAGATGTGTCAGTGTCAAAAGTGACGTTTTTGTTTGAAGAAACGTCACATTTGACATGACACATCTAATCCATATCGTTTCTAGATCTATTAACTGACGTATCTTAAAGTTCGAATTGGGCCGATAGACTGTTCTTGAATACCTACAAGTGCGTGGAAAACTATAAAATGACGATTTTCATAAGACCTATTTTTTGGAAGGCCGTCAAAATGAAGATTATGTCACACCATAAATAAACCCAAATCTATTAACATCTCATACATCAGAATTCGCTTAGCAGTTTCGACACTGCGGTGGAACACACGAAAAAAACTTACCTACCCACACTGTTACAATCAGCTAAAATCAGACCCTTTCCTTTTGACTTTTTCGTAGTCGAGAAAAAATAGTGTAGCTTTTGTTTGGATATCTTCAGGGTTTTAATATTAGTTTTATAAAACGGTGTCTGTATGTAGTAGTCTGTGATACGTGCACATTGTAGGTACACGAGTGTGTCCGGCAACTTTCATATGGGAAATTACGAGGTAGGTGTGAACTCCAATATAGTAGGAAAGGCCGGTTTGGAACGAGACTTAGAAACTAATAACCCTTTGTGTGTATGGCAGTGGCCGTCAAGCGTATTCGCTGTGCAAGTTGAAGATAATTTCGCCTACTTTTCTTTCAAGTTCGCCAACCAGCGATATTATTTTACTCACAATTCAAGTGAAAAGCAGAGTGTATAAACTCAGGCATAAATATCCATTTTTATCCTCGACTAAGTATAATTGGTCTTCGCTGCGTTCGGATCAAATTGGACCAATTTTTGGTCCGACCAATAAATTTCCTCGGATAAAAATGGATCGCTTTATGTCCTTGTTGCACAATATACTATTTAATTGTCGTAGTGCCATATGCGTAGCTATGCGCCTCCTATTCTATCCTCATTGACAAGAGATTAGAAACTCACTACAAAGTCCGGTAATACGATTTCATACCTGTAATTTAATACGCTGGTCATTCTGGTGGCTAGATTATGCTTTAATTGACCTTTTAAGGTCACTAGAAAACAATTCTTGGTAACAATATGTACCTATGAAAAACAACAAGCTTTTACGAAGATTTTATAGCAAGACTAAGACTGTTATCTAGAAACTAGAAACTTAATTTACGGTCACTTTGCCAATACAATTTTGCAGCCGTGAGTAGTTTTTATGACACTGTAACCTAATGAGAATTAGATAATAAACTTAAGTGGTGTCCATACAAAGTGTAACAAAATACTGATGAATTCAACTTTATCTTTTAACGGTTAGGTGATGACTCATGATAGAACGGCTCGGGTCCGGGTCCAGGCGTACGACAGTTCGCTGCTCGGTGCTCGGTGATCACGTGATTCTATGGAAAACAATGTGTCGGACGTCACGGCCAGGACCCGGACCATTCTAACGTGAATAATCCTTGGATTAGGATAAGGATTTGTATCGTATTCGATCTTTATTTACAGGAAAATCTGCTTTTATTTTCAATGGGACAGGTCATGGTGATGGTCAGTGGTCATGGTGGTTGTCATGGTGATGGTGACTTTTTAAATAAATAAAAAAAAAAATGTTTATTGCCAAAAAAACGAAATCTTACAGTATAAGTACATTATAGCTTACAATAGACAATTATTAATACTAGCAAGTTTTACAAGTGCAGGACAGCCTTTCTTTTGGTACATAGGCAATGGGCACCAGTCTCAGGTTTTGCTAGATTGGTGGTATTATCCAGCCCTGATTTTCAGCCTGATCCCTCTGGTCGGAAGGCGTTTGGCGCGACTGTGTGTGCGTGTGTGTGTGCGTGCGTGCGTGTGTGTGTGTGTGTATTTTAGCAATAACACCGCCTGTTGTTTACCTCTGCGTGTATTTCTGTTTTCTTTTGTATTGTTTTCTTTTATTGAGGTGTGCAATAAAGAGTACCTATACTAGCGACCCACCCCGGCTTCGCACGGGCTAACAAACTATACATTTAAACCTTCCTCAAGAATCACTCTATTAATAGGTGAAAACCGCATGAAAATTGGTTCAGTCGTTTTTTAGTTTATCGCGAACAAACATACAAACACACAAACAGACAGACGCGGCGGAGGACTTTGTTTTATAAGGTGTAGTGATTTGTATTGTATTGTACGAGTATTGTAATAGGGTTAATGGTAACCTTTTTTTGAGCATTGCATAAAAGTTATTCCTCAAAATTGGGTGTGTAATGCTTAATATAATTATAAAAAAAATATCATCCATTTGTTATAACGCCATTTTATATATTATTTTATGTTATAATGTAATTTTTATTATACGTTTCCTTTGTTATATTGTGATTTCATCTAAACATTCATTGCTATAATGCCTATTGTAATATAATTTTTAAATAGTATATAGACATATTTTATAATGACATTTGTTATATTATATTTTTGTATAACGTAATACTTCATACAATTTTATCAAGTATAAATACATATATTGTATAACATTTATTGTCATATTTTATTTAATAATAAGATAATAACGTAAAGTTTTACATAATTTTTATAACTAGTACGCAGGCCTGCTTCTTTTACTAGCTATTTTATTCTAGGGAGGTCGCAGTTCTAACCTAACCTAACCAATTTTTTCACGGTTTTCGATTCTGCGGGGCCCGCAGTTCAAACCTAACCTAAACCACTTTTTTGCTAGGCATTTTATTCTAAGGAGGGTCAAAGTTCTAACCTAACCTAACCCTCTTTTTGCTAGGTAATTATTTGTTTGTGCGGAGTCGCAGTTCCAACCTAACCTAACCCATTTATGTCAAGCAACTATTATGCCACACATATAATTATGTGATGTCACTTGTTATAATAAATAATATGCTTTAGAGTATATAATCATTATGGCAATGTATATTATACCAAGAGTAAATATACCTTATGACCATTATACCAATTATAACATTATGTATACCGTTAACTAGATATTACGGTAGTATGCCATTTATTACGTTATTAAAAATAACGATATAACAAACTATAATATATGAAAAATAATTATAACAAATGTAATGCACTCCTCAAAATTAAACAGTTTTTTTGGCTCTCCTGAAAAATCGCATATTGTCCTCTAGACCCATTGAGCCTACGTTAGTCGATATTTTATGTACAATCAAAACGGTAACCGGCCATCTTTCTCGACATGCAAATACTAGTCTAACAGTCCAAGTCTAAATAGATAGCAAAAACGTTAGAAGTCCTAACAAAGGCGAATTTGAATCGAAGCAAAAACTGAAGAGGCGGCCACACCGGTGCGCCGTTGAGAAGTACTGTGCGGGGATATTCCCACATTGGTGTAGTTTACCAATGTTGTCGACACAGGTAGTACCGGATTAAGTGTGTGTTAGCGCTCCAACCTATTTGGTATAGCGCCGCATAAAAGCTGCCAGTCGGCCCGGATTCTACGTCAAACTACTTATTCGAATTTCGAATATAATATGTCATTTTGTCAATAATTCTTGTAATATAACAGAATAAATATTAAGTCAAAGTCGCTCAACGAGCTATGGAGAGGGCTATGCTCGGAGTTTCTCTACGTGATCGAATCAGAAATGAGGAGATCCGTAGACGAACTAAAGTCACCGACATAGCCCACCGGATTAGCAAGTTGAGGTGGCAATGGGCAGGCCACATTGCACGCAGAGAAGATGGCCGATGGGGTCGAAAAGTGCTCGAGTGGAGACCACGGACTAGCAAGCGCAGCGTAGGACGTCCACCCACAAGATGGACAGACGATCTTGTTAAGGTCGCCGGAAGACGCTGGATGCGGGTCGCTTCCAACCGGCACGTATGGAGGTCCAAGGGGGAGGCCTATGTTCAGCAGTGGACGTCTTATGGCTGAGATGATGATGATGATGATGAAATATTAAGTTATAGTTTACTAATTGATTTTTCATGATTTCAGTATCTACTGTCGGTCAAAATTTGTTCGGGTTGCTGGTGAACAGTGTGCCAGCTGAGTAGACGCTGACTCTGGCCAACATTAACTAACGTACCTACCTATCCATACTAAACAAATATAAATAGGTACCTAGCGATCTGAGCGAACTGACAGTTTATTACTAATATACAACAATTGGTACAAATACGTGTAGGCACTCGACGAAGACGTGTAGGCATGCGACACTAACTACGAGTATATTATCAATTGATTGATTGATTTAGTGCATGAATCCCTTAAACTTCGTCCACTTACTGGCTTTTCTTAGGTATCGCCTATAGTATTAGTATCGATAATTATGCGAATTAGGGATGTACCGACTAGTCGCCGACTAGTCGGGAAAGCCGACTATCCGGCCACATTTGTAGTCGGTGATTAGTCGGCGACTAGTCGGCAAAAATGGCCGATTAGTCGGCACTTTATTAGTGAAAGAAAAACAGAAAAAAAAGAAATCAACTGTCAATATTTACCATATTTTTTATGTTTATTTTACTAAAATACCTATTCAGGGTGCATCGAAAACTTTTGTTCATATAATTGACCGTTTAATCGTTATCGTATGTTGGTGGGCTAGTGTTTTCCTCTACAGGTCGATCTCAACTGATTCTCGCGTTCATGTGCAAGTTCGATAGTAATGTTTTTTTATTATTATTAAAAACTGAATAAATGGTGGAGCCATGAGGAACTATTAATGTTATTGCAAAAATTTAGAGACTTAGGGCACGTTGCACGTAAAGACGCTGACCACAGGGGATAGGTTCTTAACCGGCGACAACGTACGAGAAATAGAGCCTTGGAAATACCTTCTACAAGCTGTACTGACGGTCTGCTCAGGATCGCAAAATAAAAGAACTAAAGACAGAAATTGAACGAGGATTCTTGTGAAGGTCTTTGAACGTGTAGAGAACACCTTTTAGCCAAGCTAAATTATGATGAATAGCGCAACCCTTGAGCAAAACTATTGTTTTTCACCTGAACTTATACGAAACTAATGATCTGGCCGACTAGCCGACTAGTCATTCGAGCGCCGATTAGTCAGCTAGTCGGCTAGTCGGCCAAATCAATACTCGGTACATCACTAATGCGCATCAATCATTTACACTGGTGAGTGATACGGGAAAAATCCCACTTCGGTTATTATCGACAACTTACTTTACCACAACCAGAATATTTGTGTCATATGGGTAAATTTATGTCATAATCACCTAGATTTCTGTTATCTCGTCTCATTAGTCTAGGCATGGTATAATAATATACTCCGCCTGGTACTCCATTCCCGTCTTTTCTAGGTCACCTAACTGACACGGGCCTACGTCATCATGCGACAGCGCTATATGATAATATGCGATAGCGCTATATATAGCGGCCATGTTGTTGTGACGTAGGCCCGTGTCACTCTGGGAATGGAAGACCATGTTTTATTAGACTATGAGTCTAGGTAGTTATATATATTAGAGTATTTCATGTTATATAATTATTACTCTAGATATAGCTTTTAATTACTCCTCAGGTACCTATAGGTTAACTGGAAGAGATCCCTCTTAGAAATAAATTCGCCCTTGTACTATATTTATGTTCTGTCTGATGTACCTGTATTCCTCTCTTCCGTACAATAAAGTGTTACTTACATATTTACTTACTTATTAGTTTATCCGTTTGTATTGTCTTACATTAGTCTAGCTAGACTATACATTTTTATACATGTTTGTAATATCTTATTTCATTAAAAGCAGCGTGTGTGTCGACACCAATGTAAAACGAGAACGTCGTGGTTCCATCCCGATATCGGGATCGTCAGCGATCTATGTAGATCCGGCATTTACATACGGAACCTCCATTATTCCGCAAATTCGCGACGGCATATTTTAAATACAGTTCGATAGTGGGATTTGCACTATCTAATACTACAGGTGGCTTAGATATAAAACTTAAGGCAAGTTTGTTTGATACAAATATGGCTAAATTGTATGTCCATACAAATTTCGTAGTTTTTTAGGGTCGTACCCAAAGCGTAATAACGGAATCCTATTACTAAGACTTCGCTGTCCGTCTGTCCGTCTGTCTGTCATAAGGCTGTAACTCATGAACCCTAGCTATCACGGTTCATGAGTTACAGTTGAAATTTTATGAGATGATGTATTTCTGTTGCCGCTATAACAACAAATACGAAAAACAGAATAAATAAATATTTAGGAGGGGCTCCCATAGAACAAACGTGATTTTTTTACCTTTTTTTGCGTAATTGTACGGAACCCTTCGTGCGCCTTGCACTTGGCTGTTGGCACTTGTTTCTTAAATATTGTTGAAAACAAGTTTTTAAAGAAGAATAAATGTTGAAGTTTGAATTGTGCTTTATAATAAATGCATGGCAATAAATATATATGTCGCAGTAAGATAGATAAAGCCGTTATTGACCGAAGCGAAGCGAAGGTCTACGTTTTGACTCGGGCATTTTGCTTTCGTATGTCCGGATGTTCTCCTCTACAGGTCGCAATTCTTAACCGATTCTCATGAAATTTTGTGACCAGATTCTATGACTAAATAAAATTTTTTTGTCAATCCGGTTTTTGGAAATTTTTAAAAATGGCGGAATCGTGATACCTGTCGCCTAAACAAATAGTCGTATCGATATCATAAGAGTTTTTTCTTTTTGATATATGTTTATAGATTAAATGGCCAAAAATTCAGAAACTTTGTATCGCTGGTTTCGGCGGTATTTAGATATTTAGTTTTTACTTGAGAATGAGTAGCTAAATTTCGTCAGCTTTAGTAAGAACTATCATGGCGCATTTTGCAAACGTTCGCTTTTTTGTTTGCATAGGGAGGTCCCTGGTTCCATCCCCAGTAATTGTATGCTGCTACATAACTTTTTGTATTTTTTTATACTTAAATTTCGTATCAATTGTTGTTCTTTTTTTTTTTTTTTTGTAAAAATAAAAAAAAAATCGTATTTTTTATTTATCAAGCGCGGGCTAAGCGCATTCGTTTATTATTTGCAAGAGATGATGGCTTTTTGCGCATAAAGAAAATTTGATTCTTGAATATACGGCGCCATACCTTTGGCCTATGCTCGTCTAGGTGGCGACACCATTTTATATTTAACAATTTTTACTCATATCAGTAAAAGAACATGGGTCAAAATCATATGGCGTTCTAAAAATAAGAAAAATCATTTATCCATACATATATACATTTATTGATATATTTTTTTTCATTTTCATTTTAATCCTGTATCGAAAGATGGCAGTAAATTTACTGTGACTACAAAATGTAGTATGACAATAACCCTCTACTACATATAGGGACCGTGCGCGTTGGAGGGTCTGCCATCTTGTGGCCTGAATCGGAAACATGTACATTGCCAAAACAAGTTCTACCATCTACCGTTCTTGTAGGTACGTTTCCTTATGCATAGTAGGTTCTGTCATCTTGTGGGCTACATCGGAAGCATAAACGTCACATTTACGCCTCACGCCAAAAATCTGACGGCTCCTATGCTACCCCCTATAGTTCACGCACGCCCACTATAGGGACCGTGCGCGTTGGAGGGCCTGCCATCTTGTGGCCTGAATCGGAAACATATGTGCACATGTACATTGCCAAAGCAAGTGCTACCATCTACCGTTCTCGTAAGTACGTTTCCTTGTGCATAGTAGGTTCTGCCATCTCGTGGGCTACATCGGAATCATAAACTACTCATCTACGCTTCGCGCCAAAGATCTGACGACTCCTGTGCTGCCCCCTATAGTTCATGCACGTCCCCTATACACTTTATTCTCTTTAGATTAGATATTTAAATTCTTACTCGAGAATAAGTAACCAAATTTCGTCAGCTCATCTAAATGCTATCATAGGGCAGTTGGAAAGACGCTTACAAGCAAGGATATGGGATAGGTACCCGGTTCGATCCCCAGTAAATGCAATTTTTTTTATTTATTTTTTGCACTTAAACATCGTATTGCTGATTGATCAAGCGAGCGCGAAGCGCGAGGTAAGCGTATTCGTTTGAGTTTTTGTTTGAACATTTTTTTAGCGGTTTTAGTTCAAGGGCATGGCTGTTCCAGGAGTCAATTTCCACTTACGTTTATAGCATGGGCGGTCACCATCCATAAATCGGAGGGGTTAACATTGCCTAGGGTAGTGGTCGACCTTGGGCTCAGGGAACTAGCTGTAGGTTGCTCGTACGTTGCGCTTTCCCGGGCTCAAAAAGAATAGATAGTATAGAGGGGTCCTGTCATTGTAAATTTTGTAGTCACTGTAAATTTACTGCCATCTATCGACACACGACTAAAACTTAAAATGAAAACGCATAAAGTTATCAAATAATGTATATATATGGATAAATGATTTTATTATTTTTATATCATTTTGATCCATGTTCATTCACTGATATCTATGTGTTAAAATTGTTAAATATGAAACGGTGTCGTCACGCCATCTAGCTGAGGATAGGCTAAAGGTGTGTGCGACATCATCAAGTTGAAATTTGGTACACATATGTAAGTTTGTGACCCGAATAAGGACATGTAACGTAAACAAATGAATTTTAAACATGGGGGCCACTTTTGGGGGGTAAATGAAAAAATGAAAAAAAAAAATTTTCAAACTATATCATGTTACATATCAAATGAAAGAGCTTATTGTAAGGATTTCAAATAATTTTTTTTTATAATTTTCGAATCAACAGTTTAGAAGTTATTCAAGAAAATAGGCAAAAAATGACCATTCCCCCACCTTATCTCCGAAACTACTAGGTCTAAAATTTTGAAAAAAATACATAAAATAGGTCTATACCTATAGATGACAGGAAAACCTATTAGAAATGTACAGTCAAGCGTGAGTCGGACTTAATTACAGTTTTTGATCCGACCCCTACGGATTTTTTAAAGAGATTTCACTCACGTTTTACATAAAAAATACATTGTTAACAGTGCCGGATTACTTAGAGTAGTAGTTTTCTTAGAGTAATTGGTGATAATTTTCTGATAAGATAATCATTTTAAATATTTAACGCTCTTACCTACTTACGAGTAATTGTAAGGTCAAATTAAAAATAATGTTTAAAAAAAATGTTAAATTGAGAGCTAGCTTAAAGTTTTTTGTACTCGTCGACTTTAATGGTTGAATTAATAAAGACTTTGTAACCAATAAGCAAAACAAGCACGTGCTTACGGCACCACGTTCAGGGAGGGCACCAAAATGCCAGGTTGAAAAAGGTGAACAAATTTTAAAATTAGGGACAGACACATCGTTTTTACCACACGATTTTTTTAGCTGTCCAAAAGCTAATTTGCAAAAATAATGGCGCGTAATTCTTTGGGAAACAATCGGTAGCAGTAGAAGAGTCGTGATTACATGCATAGATTCGATTTCAACCCACTCTTTTGCGGTTCGGCGTTAGGTCTTATGCGAGGCCTTCTGCCTTACGGCAAAGTTGATCTTCTGCCTTAATTACACTTGGGCGTGGATCCAAATCCAAGCTTTCCTCTTTCGCAGCTGGGCCTACTGCCTTTCTCACACTTCGCCAATTCAATTCCAAGCTCTCTGCTTTCTTGCATATTTTATGCATGAAAACAACCTCGCTGAGACCCTTAAATATCGAGCCCTATGTGAAGCTAGGCTGATAGAAAACTGTCCCATCCCTTCTCTGTATGAAATCCTGGATTCGCGCCTGGTTGGGACTAAAATTAAAATTGCGTTTTTATATCGAAAAATTTTCGCGCTCGCTTCGCTCGCGTTTTCAATTACTTTATAAGGATATATGATAAAGGTGACATTCGGGTGGCGACTGCAGCAACATTACTCTGTTGCAACGTTACTGCTGCAGTACTGTCAACTTCCGTGATAAAATGATGTGACTGATTTCCATACTAAAAGTAAAAATGTACAACTGTCTATCATATTGCGTTTTTATATCGAAAAATTTCCGCGCTCGCTTCGCTCGCGTTTCTATTACTTTCTACGCTATGATAAAGGTGACATTCGGGTGGCGACTGCAACAGCATTAGGTACTCTGTTGCAACATTACTGCTGCGGCACTGTCAATTTTCGTGATAAAATGATGTGACTGATTTCCATTCTCAGCTGTAATGCGGCAATGAACTTCTCTCAATTTACCAAAAAATCAATGTAATCCTGATGACCCTAGGGAGAGGGGGCACCTAGAAATGCTTAGGGCATCAAAATATCTTAATCCGGCACTGATTGTTAAAAATTGTGTAATATACGGAACCCTTGGAACGCGAGTCCGACTCGCACTTGGCCGGTTTTTTTAATGCTAGTGGTAAAAATAACCAGGTTTTTTTCAAATAGGTAGGTTAGGGTTATTTTTTTTGATGACCCTAAAAACGAAACTGCTCCCAGAGATAGGTAGGTTAGGGTTATTTTGTTTTTTGATGACCCTAAAAACGAAACTGCTCCCAGAAATAGGTAGGTTAGGGTTATTTTTTTTTGATGACCCTAAAAACGAATCTGCTCCCAGAGATAGGTAGGTCTGAGTTATTGGCTGACAGCGTTTGGTTTTTTACTTGTAGTTTTTTAGATTATGCTTTAATTTTAGTGTTTTTGATATTTGTTGTATGTGAAATACCTACAAGTAACAAATATAATTACTACACTATTAACATGCAGTAACAAGAAAATATTATCCTAGATATTTAAAAGAAAGAAAACTATAAGGAAAAGATTAATTTAAAAATATTAAAAATAGGCGATTGCGGAAGAAAACCATTGGGAAAATATGGGAACGGAGTAATTGCTACCGAGAATGAATGATTTCGGGAAATTATGGGCAACGCAAAATATGAGAACGGAGTAATTGCCTCGAAGAAAAAATGATTTTCGGAAATTATGGGCCACACTCGCGAGTCCACGAAGCTTCTTAGTTGCAGTTTACAGGTAATGTTGGTTTCCTAACATAAGTAGAGTTAGACCAAGAAAAGTCTGCAGAGATTTTGACACTGGCACAAATAACATTGGCACTGTGTGTGCTGTCAAAATCTCTGCAGACTTTTCTTGGTCTAACTCTATCCACTTTTCTATACAATTAGTATGGCGACGTGTATACTTAAGGGGCATCGACCGTACACTGAGATCGGGATGATATTTTTATCATGTTATTTAGTAGTCATCGTGCGTCTCGCTTGCGCCAATACATGTACGGACAAGAACGAGTGAAATGCACGATAACTAAATGACATCAGTTAGATGTCTTTCTGATATCAGTGTAAGTTTGAATTGGCCTGTTAGCCAAAAATTGTTTCGTATGTC
This sequence comes from Cydia splendana, assembly GCF_910591565.1. Taxonomy (NCBI): domain Eukaryota; kingdom Metazoa; phylum Arthropoda; class Insecta; order Lepidoptera; family Tortricidae; genus Cydia; species Cydia splendana. The sequence goes on from NC_085970.1 coordinate 18,492,892, forward strand.
CATATGTTCTACTCTACAGGTCGCATATCTAAACCAATTCCCGAATTTTGTAAGCAATTGATAGTTAAGTTTTTATGGTCAAATTAGATTCTCTAAATTCTTCAAAACAACGGAACCATACATTTATTCAGTTTTAAACTCTGCTCGCGAGGTCTACAGCTCACAGAGCCACTAGTATAGTTATAACCCTAGGGATATAATTATATGACGTAACATAGTTATATGAAAGCGATTCATTACTATCTTACTAGATATATAACTATAATAGGAACGTCTTTAGTTTAGTGATATAGTTATATTACTGGATTAAGTTTAGTGAAATAATTGTAGGTAGGAGTGCGGCGGTGCGGCGGAGGTATAGTGATATCCCTAGGGATATAGTTATATACCGTATAGTACGTATTATAATCATATTATTTCAATTATTTCACTAAACATAATCCAGTAATATAACTATATCACTAAACTAAAGCCGTATTATAGTTATATATCTAGTAAGATAGTAATGAATCGCTTTCATATAACTATGTTACGTCATATAATTATATCCCTAGGGTTATAACTATATAACGGCTTTATCTATCTTACTGCGACATATACATAATTATGCACAAAAATGATTACAATGTCTCGGTACTCGGCTGTCTGATTTATTAAAAAAGAAAATATTTCAATATAAGTAAGTACCGACAATTTGAGTCGAAGATGTCGATTCGATAGCGACTGATTAATCGCTTCATTAATAAATCGGCTTTGATAAGATATAAAAAGGAATAAAGAATAATAAATAAACAGATGCGATCGAGTAAGATCCTTACTCGGCTTAGGTGAAACAATGTGGTTGGTTGTTTCGTTATCATATATAGAGATGTTATTACCATCGTTTTTAAGACGAAAGTGGACGATCGCCCCGAATCCGTTTTTAGGGTTCCGTACCCAAAGGGTTAAAACGGGACCCTATTACTAAGACACTGCTGTCCGTCCGTCTGTCTGTTGTAATTTTATAAATAGGTAATTCGCAACTCGTGTCGATTTAAAACACTCTTTTCCGTCATATTTTAAAATTCGCCACTCGTCGCGAATATCCTACGAGTATTTCGCACTTGTATCGTAATGGACGGTCAGCCAAGAAAGTGGTCTACCACTTTTCGGCTCTATCAATCAGGTGATAGAGTCGAAAAGTGGTAGACCACTTTCTTGGCTGACCGTACTATAATTTGGCACAATAGAAGTTACGCAGATCAGTCACCGAAATGAACTTCAAGACAAATCACATACAATATGTGGTGCATAATTATTTTCCATCGTATTTTCACGGAAACGTACGAACCGTCTTGCTTTTTCAGTCAGTCTCGGTACAAAAAGTACTAGATCGAATGAAGTAGCATGACAAATACGAACGTTTCCGAGAAAATACGACGGAAAACAGTTATGCACTACATCGTACCTTTTACTACGTCATTTCATACTATACTTGCCGCAATGTGTGGCGAGTCAAGTCATAATGCCATTTCTTTCACTCTTGGTTGGTCTTAACAAGGGTAAAGGAGATAGCATTATGATCTCAGTAGACAGTTGGTACTGCGGCAAATATAACAGTAATCTGTTTAATTTACATTTCTTAACTTTAATGTCCTCGTAATATGAATAATAACAGACATAAACCCGGCGATTTCCTATGTTTCGAAGGATACATTGTGATTGAATTACATTATAAAATAAATATAATGTTCTGAGGTTATATTTTCAATTTTAAATCTATCATCAATAGCAGTAAAATGTTGTAGTTATTCCCCAGCAGTGAATATTATCTAGGAAGCCAATACAGACTTCCATTGCGAGATAAAAATGATATCTAAAAGATGTCAGTCGCGCGTGCATCTCGCTCGCGCCAAGACATGGACGGAGAGCGAAATGCACGCGCGACCACAGTATAAATAATAGTACTACGTCGGTTGAGAATACGTTTGTACCATATCCATTTTTGGCAAAATCGTTTTTTAATTATTTCTAAAATAGCAAAAAATTAGCTATAATTGACAGTAATCGGTTTTTTTTTAAAACTATTTTTGAAAAATGTTGTGCCATATCCGCATTTTGCTATAGGATAATTCCACTCTTTTAACAGAAAATTATCACAAAAGTGTGACATATCCAAAATGATTGTGTCATATCATACATTATACATTGTACGTTTAACATTTACTCATCAAAAGCGAATATGGTAATATTATAAATGCTTTTATTTTATGATTACCACTATATTTACAATATTTGTATGGTTCTCTAAATAGTAAATATATGTGCCTAAATTATAAATGAGTTCAATATTTCCTAAATGTAAATGTTGCGAAAAATATTTTTTTTACTTCTTTTCGCTCTCCTGTAAACCAATGTAAGTGGCGTATTGGCACAAACGTATTCGCACCCGACGACTACCGTACAGAAAGGAAACATCCTACAAAACCGAACTTGGGTCAGCGGTTCAGGGTCGAATCATGCTGTCCCTTTCTAATATATGGCACTATCCCTTTCGGCTATTTAGGGTTGTCAAAATTCAAGCCATTATCTTATCTGTGGTCGTGCACGCAAAGGGACGGCAAGTTGTGTCCTAATAATTGCTCGGAGCAATGCTGAGCCGAACGGAGTCGAGTTTGTCCGAAGGGAGGAGTTTCGCACACTGACAACATTTAAATATCATTATGATGTTACAATTGAAGTTTGAATCGGCCTCTAGGAAATAAAACCCTTTGCCACGCCACATAATCTGCCGTAAAAGTAAAATAGCATGTTTAATGTTAACTGTCAGCCCATGCCAACAATGTCCATAAATCTTCATTATAGGTATTAGGTTAGTAATGTAAAGATGTTCTATGCGGATGTAGAACTGTCTAAAGTAAATGTGTGCATATCTAATGAAGAGTCATTCATATTCATACTTTCCCGCGCTACTAAACTATGTAATTAAGTCCGGATCACGCTTGACTGCACATTTCTAATAGGTTTTCCTGTCATCTATAGGTAAAGATCTATTATGTGTATTTTTCAAAATTTTAGACCCTTACTTAGTTTCGGAGATAAAGGGGGGGGGGACGGTCGGTCGGACAGACATACAGATGCACGAGTGATCCTATAAGGGTTCCGTTATTTCCTTTTGAGGTACAGAATCCTAAAAATGCTAAAAGGTGACTAAAACTTCGGTAAGGCTCCTTATTACATACCTAATACACAGAGAAAAGGTTAATTTAATTTAACCAAGCACGTATATCAAAATAGCTTTTTAACTTAAGAGTATGACAGTGGTTATGACTACTCTATACGAACATCTAAACTCCCAAAACCCAGGCTCCAAATGCGTCGCATACCTTAGTCGATTTTTGTACAAAATTGATTACCAACTTACGAGGCCCGATAGATCTCCACCTTGTTGATACGTGTTCTTAACGACCCTCCGGACGCCTTAGAATGTTTACAGAGAAACACTTTTTTTCTCTTAATAGCATAATTAACTTTTAAATTTACACTTTATATGGATTTGATACTATCGATACTTAAGAGTTTATTAAAGATTATTATTGTGGTATTTTCATAGATTCCGGTAAAATGAAAACAATTAACATTTATAAGTTTATCTAGAGATCAATAGTACCTAACGGTATAATTGGATTGAAGTATTTTTCAATATACTCCCAAAGAATTTAAATACAATTTAAATGGCCATTACGGGCTTCGACTATCCATCGCGTTTTTGTCACAATCCGTGCATGATTGGCGTTCTCAATTGTCAATTGACTGACCGGGTCTTAGAACAGGTGGCATTATTGTTTGTACGCCTATTTCCTGTAATCTGGGGATTGCATCTCTGTAGCCACGATCTGCAATGAAGATGTCCTGTGGCTGTAACCAATCACGCATTCCACGAAAACATTATCTAACTCATTCACGAGAATTCTGGCATCATTGTTGTTAGCATTGTTGTTAGAATTTATTAATTCTGACATTTCGCACGAGTTCTTTATGCCGTTCGGCATTTGAATTGGTCTCGGTACTTCATAGATAAGAGACGATAATTATCAATACTACGTAATTAAGTATATTTAAAATAGTCATATTTTAAAAACTAGTCATTAATTAATTTTGCAACTTCACACAGTTGAGCAGAGTATTAGAGGCTATATTTACACAAAATTTCAGCCAAATCGACCGAACGGCCATTACCGATCATTTTGTGCGGGGTTCTTTCTAGCAATAACCAGGCAACCTACCAGGCAAATTTGTATGGCAGCGGCTATGGCTATCTCTAGCTTGTGATTCTTAAAGTCAGTCAGTCAGTCAGATTCTTAAAGTTGTCAATAGAAATGACAGCAGGGTGTCATCTATTGGGCATTAGCATGTCGAACATTAGAACGTTTTCCTTACATATACATAGAGTACTTATATGTAATAAAAAAACTCTGTAGTGTAGTAACTACCAAAGTCAATCTTTTATAATCAACCCCGCACGAGTTTATTACAAAAACTTATTATTATCCCTTTGTAATGATATCCTAGGCCATTACTCAGGTCTAGCCTCAGAAAGTCAATTATTATCTAACACAGTAGCTCGTAATTCCCGGCCTGGACGAAATCATAAATAATTCCAGTTATATAACAGGTTTCATTAAGACTGCAGTAAATCAGGCTACCTGCGATGCGCCGGCGCGGGTAGCGTTGGGAAAACAAACATTGTTGCAGTGCGAATGAGGGAATTATACAAATTGTTTATGCGAGCGCAAATGAGAAAAAAAACGTAGCTTAAGGCCTATAGATATATAACGTAGCGTAGCTTAAACGTAGCGTGGTGGAGATAGGTGATTTATGTCTCCTGGAAAATCGGCCTGGAGACAAAACCTTGTGTTAATCGTATATAGGAAACGCCAACTGAAATTTAAATACCTAACGTATGGAAGTAGGTAGAAACGGCCCGATTCGAACCTTAAGATACGTCAGTTAATAGATCTAGAAACGATATGGATTAGATATGTCAGAAAGTCCAATTAGCGTTATTCATAAATGCTTTATATATAAGCTAGCCGGCGTATTATGGATAGATTTATCCATCTTTATCTGGATAAATAACTGTCACTTTTTAACACCGTGGGATGGAAAGTGACGGACACCGTTTTATCACGCTGTCACGTAGACAACAACGACCATCATATCATTCATATCCGTACTGAATTGGCTATGAATCGTTTGTCTTAATCTGTCATTTTGACTTTTGTATTTATAAGGCATAATACATAATTTAAGGGATAAAACATAATTTAACGAATTCAGGCTCGTATAGTTTTATGAATAAGGTAAGCCCTTACTCAATAAGGTCTCAACAGATACTAAAATCCTAAAGATCTTAATTGCAAACATTATGGCCAGGATAATATAATATAATTAAACGTCAAGCATTGATTGCAAATAGCTATAAAGCCCGCAAGATTACTTTCCAAGGCACCGCCGATCAGTACGGTTACCATCAGTTTGTCACTGACATAAACGCCGTCGAGAACGTAATTTACTTTCTATACATCTCGCTCGCACGCGCATATTAGTGCAAACGGGATGTATAGAAAGTAAATTACGTTCTCGACGGCGTTTATGTCAGTGGGAAATTGATGGTAACCGTACAGAAATCTTTCAGAATAGCTAAGTACTTCGCTAATTCTTCTCCACCAACTCGGAAGCCGATTTTGTTTCAAAATGTTGACATGATTTTCATCTTGATGCTCTGCCGGATACATTTAGTAGTTGCACTAACCACAGTTAACAGACTGATCAACGTCACGCAGCAGAGTTCTATGAAACTTCCCATATAATAGAATTTAGGGAACGCTTTTACGGAGGCGGTTTGGTGCAACCGACCCTTAGAATGGGCCAAAATAACGAGCGAATGAGCACGGATCACCCGAGGCAGAGGTGACCAAAAAAATGATGGCAAGGTGACTTGACCCCGTATACAATATGCCAATCGCTAACGCTACGTAGCGAACGAAACGCAACTGTCACTGTCACACTGTCGATGGCGAAGCGTAAGCGTTGTCACCTTGGCTATGCCGCCTGGCCTCATTTTGTGGCTACTGGCGGAAGCATGAAAAAGCCGTGACGAGTGGCGGAATGAATGAATGAAATCGTTTATTCACAATGAACATATGGTATTATAAGATCATAAATTACAAGCATTGCGATCCATGATACATTCAGTCTAGGCAGACGTGTGAAAACAGTTGTCAGTGATTAGATCACTCTGTCATTTAAAGTTTATGAAGACAAAGAACACAAGACAAGACAACACAAAGAAACAGAAGACAGGGGTCGTCTTTGACCAGCAGTGGGACACAATATAGGCTATAAAAATGGTTTCGTTTTATTTTGATATTGCCTTGTGTCCGTGCGCTGATTAGTGAGTGAGATTAGGAGTCGTTTCATAAGGCATCTCTCTCGAATTTATGGGAACGCGTGAGATGCCTGACGACACTACTCAATAACAAATAAGAATAATATTAAAACCATATCAATTTGTAAAAACAGAATTGGCTTCTCGTGTATAAACTCCTTTTATTACCACAATTACTCGACTTAAAATATTCCCTCAGAGGCTAATTACTGCTTAATTATAGGAGAAATTCATTATAGGAACTTTAGATTAAATTGGCTCAATAAGAAAGACTTTGAATATTTTGAAATTGTCAAGGGTAAGAGTTTGAGTTTATAAAGAGTCTTTAATATTTTCAAGCGTTTCGTTGTTTTTATGATATAAAGTATTATATATCACTGTTGTTTAAATATCGGTGAGATGTACTTGTACAAGAAAATTTACTGCTTGTCAAACAAAAAAACTGTACTAAATATGTTTAGAAACTTGACTATATGAATCTAGGTAAAGCCTTTGATAATGATGAAATGTAATGAAAGTTTTAGTCCGATTTTTTTAATTTGTTGCCGATTTGTATTTGAATAGTAGGTATTACATATATATTATCTTATGTAATTATCAGGGCAATTTTATTGATGTTAAAAATTATTCCATAATATTTTCGGGACTAGTTGTGATTTCGTATTTATTCCACCCAGAATGAGAAGCACTTCAGCCAATTTTTCTCCAAATCCAACGAAAAAAAATGGACAACAAAATAAAAATGGGAACTTATTTAATTTGCAGTCCGTACACGATGTCTAATCTTTTTAGCTATTTGTGTTCTGCGAGTGGATGCAGATATTAAAAGAATATATCTTCCAGTGTGCCTCAGGGCAAGGTATTTAGTATCACTATGTTTCTACTGAGAATGGTTCGCGTTCAAAACTAAGTGATGTGGGAATGATGTTGGGTAAAGTGGTTTCGTTTTCACCTTCAAATTATAAATTAAATAGTGTAGATTAATGATTAATTTGGCTGGAAGAAATTGCTCTCTAGTGATAAATAGTTTTGGTTTATAATAAAATTATTTTTTTTTAAATTATATTTTGTAATCTGAAAACTACCGCTGGACACCATGTACAAAAAAATCACAAGGACAATTTAAAAAAATTTAAAGTTATTATAAACCAAAACTATGTATGTAAAGAAAATGCACGGGATCCATAGGCTACGGTGACCGCTTACCCTCAGACGAGCCGTAATTATACTTGTACGTCATCGACGTATTATAGAAAATGTTTCCTAGGAAAAAATAATGTCTAGGCAAAAAGTGCGTAACATAAATCTAATAGACAAAGGAATTAATCAAATTAGACTTAAGATAATTCATAAAGGCGTGTAGAAAACAATAAATAATATGGGCACAACAATAAATAAAGGGTGTGACCCGTCTGATGTGACCTCAAGGGGTTAATCTCTTGGGGTTGCCCTATAAATCATGTTGCATTTGATTTGATTAGGGTTGTCACAGTGGACTATGTTTTTATTTTATTTTTGTTGAGTTAAACTAGGGTTAAAATAATGTCAATAGTTTTATATGATTGGTGGTATCTACTCGAATAGATATTGTCTTCAGACAAGGAAGACAAAATCTAATGAATAGAAATATCAAATTATATCAAAACATGGCAATGTGATGTGATTTCCACCGATAGTCATCAAATTGCTTAAATGTAATAGATACTCAATACGTACCTGAGCGTTTCTTTTATTTTTTTGCCATTTTTATATATTGTGACCTTTTTTGCCACTTTTGTGTTATTTCTACTTAGAATCACGAGCTCTTTCGATCCTAAGGGATAACAAAATGTCCCAGAGTTTTTTTCCTATTGTGTTACCATTTCCCCATGTACACTTTGTATGGCGGTAACAAAAAGGAAAGTTTGAAAAATGTATGGAAATTTTAGGACACTTTTTTTCTTCTATAAGGATGAAAAGGGCTCGCGATCCTGACTAGAAATAACACAAAAGTGGCAAAAAAAGGTCACAATATATAAAATGGCAAAAGATAAAAGAAACGCTCACCTATTAACTAAACTCTAGGTATGTAAGAAAAATAGATACACGGATTAAAAATATTTAGGAACATATAAAACATTATCATGTCATCCCTTAGCAACAAAGTAGCGACAACCCTAACAGCAATAACTCATGCAGCTGACACAGATGGCGCCGTCAAAATGGCCGCCATGATTTATCCGGCAGCATCGCTATGCAAATCGCTACTTGCTTCATAGATTTTTAATTGGACAACATTCGAGAAATAAAAGCTGGTTTGAGGTTAACGCACACATGTCAACTCGGTCGGTGACTCTACTATACTCTGTATCTTTAGGTATTTAAATAAAAGTAAACAAATAATTTGTACATTTTCGGGTAGTTATAACATTTATTGGTTAACCAATACAAAACCGCCTGGATCTGTCACTGAACGACCTGACCTTAATCTATCTGTTTTGATCATGTAATGTTTTCATCTACCCCCAACTGACTTAAGGAGCAATTTGAGGGTAGATTTTGTTTACTTTTATTTAAATACCTAAAGATACAGACTATAGGGATATCAACGAATAGAATAACTATAGAAATCTGAGTAGAGCTCACAAACGACCCCACGGGAATTGTGCCCTGAGCGACTCAACTATATGTACCGTAAAATCAGGTAACAATAGTCCTTAAGTACAAATATGTGACGTCCCACGGTCAAAGGTACCTTATGGCGGGTATGGAGTTATGCATACCCCAGTAATCTACAATAAATAAGCTATCGATAACACAAAAGATCAACCTTCTAGGTTGCGTAGTTACAGAGATATGATTTTTTGAAAATAATGTTGTGAAATGAGCAACTTTACGATAGAGAAGTTTTAAGTTTAGCCGCCTAAAAAACTATGTTCCTGAAGTAAGTTACATAGTTGACTACAAATAATAATACCTTATATATCTGAGATTAAAAAAATATTGCGACTTGTTCTGTAATGCAAATAGAAACTTTTGATATCGACTGATTTATGTGTATACTAACCAATCTCTTGAAAATAAAGTTTTATTTCATTTTCACGATTGATTGCAATGAGCTCTCAAGATTTAAATTTTATCTATTAGAAAACGTCACTGACAGACAGTTTAAGCAAAAAACAATACCGATTTAGAGGTGAAAATGTATTTTCTGACTTTTTCATATAAAATCACAAAATTGAATATTTTTACTTTTAATGTGACACACAATCAATTTTTCTGAGCACATATGAAAGAAATTCTGTCATTCAAATGAAATAAATCCTAAAACCCCAACTAAATACTATATTTAACCCCTTATGCCACTTTAAACTTACATAACAATAACAGTATTTGCTCCATACATTTACGAAAAGGTACCTTATGGAAATAAATCTAATAATACATCACTACAAAATATCAATCATATTACAGTTTATCTTTTATGAATAGAAAATATTAATTTACATTAAACTGCCCCAAATTTAATTAGTTCTTCGTCATAATAATCTCAAAAAAGACCAATAATTTGTATGTAATGAAAAGGTACCTTGTGATTAAGTTACATGATGAGGCATGATGATGATGGAACAGTTAGGATAAACTAATAATATTTTGGTAATGGTATAAATCGTCTATTTCTTATCAATAATATATTTCGGTTGCTATTGAAGATAAGCGGCATTGAGGTTCAATGACCTCAGATATTCCATAAGGTAATGCGTCGGGTATTGGCATTTTTCAGCAAACCAATGGCTGATTTACTGCATCCGACCAAACCAAATCAAGATTATTCTAGTTAAGAAAGACTTGACGAGAGTAACTTTGGTATAATAGCAGGCTACTTAGATTTGTGATGTCGGTCGATGTACGGTTATAATATTTGCGAGGCGCCCCAACCAGAACTGAAATTATCAAATTAGTTTTGCAGAATGCTAATACAGTTCTCTACCAAACTTCTTTTCCCGTATTGACTAGTTTTTTTGGGAATTTTCAATCTTTTTTCCATAAGGTACCTTTTCTACTAAACTCTGAGACGACATTACTAGGCTTATAACTAACTTATAACAAAAATAAAAACAGGTAAACAAACGTTACGCATTAAGGTTTCAGATCACACAATAAAAAAAAATTGAGCATTTTTTCACCTCTTTACAAAACATTTCATATCTCCGAAACTAGAAACCCTCATAAGGTACCTTTTCCCGTGGAACGTCACATATGATCCCGTTTTCATAACAAGCCTTTATGATTTGTACTCGTTACATTTATTTTGGAGCTTAGATATTAATCTTTCTATACCTATTATACGTATATACTCAACATAATTTGAAAAAAATATTTATTCATATTTTACTGGAACCTGAATTTGGACCATAGTTAAAATTACCAGATTTTACGGTACTGAGTGCATGTTGACAACGTCAAATTTTAATATGCCGCGCAAGAGGTTTCACAAATATAATTTTATTTTAACTAATCAAAACTTATGTATTAACCAGTCACAACTTTTTTGTTGCGGGAAATGGTGTATTGGGTTATATTCAAAGCTACGTCCAGGGTATATTTATGGAGAAGGGATAACTTTCAGTGATATGTGTCATAATTATGGTTCGTTTTTCGAAGTAAAAAATGTACTGAGAGCTTCATCTATATATACTCGTACTTCGTCCCTGAGGGATATACGTACAGACGTGTCTGTCGGATATGTATATGGCAGATGAGTTTGCTCAACGAATTAATTATATGTGGAGAATTATACTTGACAGATAACACATCGGTACCTGGTAATGTGTGCGATTACCTTTCAAAGAATTCACGATCCTTGTACACCAGTCTAGTGGGTATACAATTACATATTAAATTTATTTGGTTGGTAATAGTGTTCATCTCTACGTAACCAGTTTTATATACGTTTTACTATGCCTATTTTATGACTCATTTACATTTTTTACAGTATAGATAACCTCTCATATGTGTGTGGTGGTAAAAAAATGCAAATAAATTACAGAAAAATCGGTCAGGATCTTAATAAGTACACAGCGAAGAGGTTGAAGACTGCACTATTTTTACTATCAATTAAGTTTTTTTAATGATAGTTTACTTTGGGTTGCCACGATAAACAATTAGTGTTATTTATTAGGATACCATTCAAATGAAAAAAAAAACCCTAAATGCTAGAGTCGGTCTAAGCTACCTTCCAGTCGGTAGCTTAGACCGACTCTAGCATTTAGGGTTTTTTTCGTACAAAGTAAGGATTGTCATTATAAATGTTAACGTTGAGTGATTCTAGTTTAATTAACTATCGGCCTAGGCATCAAATTGGATGCCGGCATTTAATGAACAGCCTAGGCGTCCAATTAGCTGGCTAATTTAACCAATTCGCTGCGACATTAAGACATGACACGATCAAAAATACACTAATCCAATTGTTTGCCTCTTACGCCATTTACAAGCCCAACTGTCAATTTTCTGCTACTATCCCATTCCCTCTGTCAGTCGGTGCATAACTCATAAATTGAGCCTATTAATTGATATCATAAAGGGTTAGGGGTTACCCTCGTAAGGGTGGGGTGGATTCCGTTTGATCGGTTTTGTTTTATTGTTTAATGAGGGGATGTTTGGCGGTGTTCATGTAGAAACAAAAACGTTAAATCTTTTGACATGAACAATGTGAACATTCAAGTGATGTATTGATAGTCTTAGAGGATATAACCAAACGGAGACGTCTTGTCTGTAATTTTCGATACAAAACAGTCTGCCGATTTTTGCAGGGGAGGGGCAAGTCAAATATACCGGGTGTGGCCTGTAACACGAGCAAAAAATTAAAACATAGATTGTACTCCTCAAACGGTGACACTTTTGTTCAACAACTTTTAAAAATTATAAAGTATTTAGACTCCCTATTTTTCATACAAAATAAATATTATCTTTAATGGACGCCATCGCCACGCCATGTCATTGTGATTGACGTTGCTTGTCACGCCTTAAACGTAACAAAAATCGCAATACATTGCGACTTAGAATAAACTTTGAAGTGTATTAAAAATCAAACCACAACTTATTTTTAAAAGTCGCTGAACAAATGTTGGTCAGTATGAGTAGTACAGCCAACAGTTTAATTTTATGCTCATGTTACAGGCCACACCCGGTATGTGTAACGTAAAAATATCCATGTCAGATAAACGTCAGTCCATACAATGTGTATGACCATTGACCGCCTATTTTCGACAGAGGGGAACGCCATTTGGCTATATGCTCTAAGATTGATAGTATTTGCTAGTGTCATATACCTAGTGGTTTTTGTTGCTAGAAATTGTAATACAAAAATATCGAAGTGAGTAGTAGTTTTACATACAAAACCTGTTAAAATAATAAAATAAAAAACCGGGCAAGTGCGAGTCGGACTCGCGCACGAAGGGTTCCGTACCATAATGCAAAAAAAAAAACAAAAAAAAGCAAAAAAAAAAACGGTCACCCATCCAAATACTGACCACTCCCGACGTTGCTTAACTTTGGTCAAAAATCACGTTTGTTGTATGGGAGCCCCATTTAAATCTTTATTTTATTCTGTTTTTAGTATTTGTTGTTATAGCGGCAACAGAAATACATCATCTGTGAAAATTTCAACTGTCTAGCTATCACGGTTCGTGAGATACAGCCTGGTGACAGACGGACGGACGGACGGACGGACGGACGGACGGACGGACGGACGGACAGCGAAGTCTTAGTAATAGGGTCCCGTTTTACCCTTTGGGTACGGAACCCTAAAAAGAGTACACACGTTTTCATTATTAGGTACCTAGTGAGAAAAATTAACTTTCCATTATTGAGAACTTCAAACAATCGTACCTACCTACCAGATAAATATAGACAAAGACTAAATTTGGACCTGTCCTATTTAATAGATATGACGTAACTGGTGACCAAAGAGCTGGCGGCTACCACGCACGACGTATCTACATTGCGATCTTAGAGGATATAACCAACGGAGACGCTATGTCTAAAATTTTCGGTACAAAATAGTCTGCCGTTTTTTGCGGGGGAGGGGCACATCAAATGTATAGGTACGTCATGTCAGATAAACGTCAGTCCATACATATGGTTGACAAGTTGTTGACCATTGGTCGCCTATTTTCGACAGAGGGGAACGCCTGTTAATGGCGGCTCCATTGTTAATTACTCCGAGATTGCGATACAGCGAGGAAATGCCGCCAGCATCCTTGGTACAATGCCTCAGGGGCCTATTTTAGATTTAAGCTAGTTATTAATTTCGTTTAGTAGTACCACTGTATTATTGTATGTAAATAAATGATTTTTCATCGCATAGTAAAAAAAAATAGATATGTACATAAATCTACATTAATTTTTTTTTTTTTTGAAAAATGAAAAAATGTTTATTTGTTAACACAGAGGGTACAGGTGTAAAGGTTGAAGTCTTCTAGTAAGTATAAAATACTTGTGACAGAAGACTCCGCTCTTCCATAATATCTAGGGCTTAGAACTTAATTAACAAATATAGGTAATATACAATATTGTTATCTAAGAAAAAATAATATAATTAACTTATTATTGGGAATATTAACTAATTAGCTTCTGCTATTTCTAATACAATTTAATTAGTTTTGTTTTGTATAAATTATAATCTAGTACAAAATATCCTAAAAATGTGTGTGTGTGTGTGTGTGTGTGTGTGTGTGTGTGTGTGTGTGTGTTTGTGTGTGTGTGTGTGTGTGTGTCTGTGTGTGTGTGTGTGTGTGTGTGTGTGTGTGTGTGTGTGTGTGTGTGTGTGCGCGCGTGCGTGAGTGTGAGAGTGTGAGCAAATGTACGTCTAGTTTATATTTGGTGGGTATATAGTTATATGTTATATGTTATAGTTATGTGTTATAATAAGAGAGACTCAATTTCATCATAGCTTTGTGTTTTTAACCAATCTGTCACAACTTTTTTACATTTAAATAGCTGTAAAGGATAGATATCTAGTTTTTTATTAATTTTGTTATATAGGTGAGCTGAAACTTTACTGAACTGAATCTTGGCAAATCGTGATTTGGTAGGAGGTATCGGTGCTACATTTTGTTTACGCCTCCCTGTAGTTATGAGATTAGGGTTGTACGGTAAGGCCTTATGTAATTTTAAAATTGATTGTAGGACAAATAGTTTTCTAATGGAAAGTAATTCGGAAATTTTGTAAAGCTCATTAGTAGGGTATCTGTAAGGTTTGAAATACATGACCTTAATTAAGCTTCTCTGTCCTCTCTCTACTTCAAGGAATTTTGTTTTTGCTGCCCCTCCCCAAACAGCAATACAGTAGCACATTATAGATTGGGCTAGAGCAGTATATAGTTGGTTGAGTAAAGGTCTAGAAGCTACGTGTCTTAGAGTTTTAAAAATCCAGTTGAGTTTCCTAATTCTATTATTTACATATTCAATGTGTGAGTACCATGATAGGCGCTGGTCAATTATAATGCCAAGGTATTTAGTAGAGCTAACTTTTTCTATTTGCGTGCAATTACAATCATATTCAATTTGCAACACTATATAGGTGAAAGTACAGAATACGCACGTCCACGCCATACGCACTGCGTTCATAACCTCAAATGCGCGTGCGCACATAAGTTACGTACTGATTAGGCTCGTCTGCCAGAAATGGCTCGCGATTACTATTATTTTTCCTTAGCGAGTAAGGATTCCTGCTCGGGCTGAATATAACGACACCGCCATTTTCGTAGTGTAGAGTTGACAAGATAATAGAAATGTCTATAGGCAACGATCTAGAATAACTATAGGGGGCGTGCATGAACTATACGGGGCAGCATAGGAGCCGTCAGATTTTTGGCGCGAGGCATAAATGTGACGTTTATGCTTCCGATGTAGCCCACAAGATGGCAGAACCTACTATGCACAAGGAAACGTACGGACGAGACCGGTAGATGGTAGCACTTGCTTTGGCAATGTAGATGTGCACATATGTTTCCGGTTCAGGCCACAGTTCATGGCAGACCCTCCAACGCGGTCATGGTCCCCTTATTTATGGAGAAAGGATAACTGTCAGTGATACACTGTGTCAGATAAAGAGCTGTGGACTGTATTTGAAGTCAATAATGAACTAAGAGCTTCGTCTACCTAGTACCTACATACCGTCCCTGTCTACATAATTTAAGAGTACCTATAAATACCATAATAACCTACCAATGTTGTGTAAGTATTACCACGCCACCCAAGCTAACTACGGTTTGTTTTTCAAATTTCAGATTTTTTACACAGAATCGTTACTACCAAAGGTCTTGGCAATAGATATAAAAACATATCTTAAATAGCTCTTGCCATGTCGTCACGTTTTCGTATTTTTTACGGTTACATATCAGAATACCGAAAATCGATTTACCTAATGTTGAATCACCTATGCTCGTTTCACCTATTTTTTGAAATACCTAATGATCAATTAACCTAAGCTCATAACACCTAATGAACGAATTACCTATTGCACGTTTCACCTACAATTGGTTTACCGAAGCTCAGAATATCTATGCTCGATTTACCTAAAGTTGAAACACCTAATACTCGAAATACCTAAAGCTAATATACGTAATACACGAACCACCTAATGTTGATATACCTAATGCACGAAATACCTAAACTCGGTATACCTAATGATCGAATTGCCTAAAGTTAACATATCTACTGCATGAATTACCTAAAGTCGGTATACCTAATGATCGGATTACCTAAAGTTAACATACCTAATGAACGAAATACCTAAATTTGATACACCTAATGCACGAAATACCTGGCCCCTATTTCACCAACGTGACAGGTGCGACAATTCGACAAATCTCATTGTTGCTGACGTCACAGGCATCCATGGGCTACAGTTATCGCTTACCATCGGGCGGGCCGTATTCCTGTTTGTCACCATCATTGTATTATTAAAAAAAAAATTATTATATCGGCAAAAAACAGGTATTTCTCTTGCGATGTTTATGATGATAATGATGACAATTGTCACAAGATTTTAAAGAACTTTCGGTAATTCTTGACAGCAAATGAATTCTGTGTCGGAATTACGTGACAATTGTCGTATTTCTTGTGACAATTGTCATTAGCTTCGCAAAATAAGTACTTATTAACTGGCGATATATCGCCACCACGCCACTATAGTGCAGTTTTTTTTAAATTAACATGTTGGTGGCAAACAACCACACCGCCCGTCTGATGGTAAGCGGTTACCGTAGCCTATGGAGGCCTGTGACGTCAGTAACAGTGATGTCGACAATTGTCGGACCTGTCACGTTGGTGAAATAGGGGCCTGAAGTCGATGCACTTAATGAACGAAATATGTACCTAAAATCAAAAATATAATTATTGTTTAGTAGAATATACAACATATGGTATATTTTTTTTTGCCAAATCATTCAATTGGCTTACTATTTTTTATTATAATATAAGGTCTAGTCATTTGCCAGAGTCGAGATAGGTGCGACGACGAGCAAAGCGAGGAGGAGCGTGTTAGGTTAACTACGACCGTTAAACAGTGCCAAAACCGACTTTTATTCATCGTCATGATGTTAACTTACAAAAATTAAGTTTTTGATAAGATAAGATAAGATAACTAATTTTGTATTACACTTACGAAATCATTCTACTACCTATAAAGTAGCGTTTCAAAAAGTGTATTTTTAAGTTGTTATCCAAACAAACAGTTTCTACTGTAAGGTTGGGAAATCACACGATTTATTGGGTGGAGTTGCCACTTGATCATTCGGCAAAATGATATGAATTTTGTACTAGGTATAGAGACTTTAGGTATTCCGTGCATTAGGCATATCGAAATTAGGTAATTCGTTCAGGAAGTATATCAACTTTAGGTATTTCGTGCGATAGGTTTAACATTTTTAGGTATTTCGTCCATTAGGTAAATCAAGTTTAGGTAAATCGTTCATTAGGTATATCAGCTTTAGGTGTAACGTCCATTAGGTATATCAGCTAAAGGTGATTCCTGCATTAGGTATAATAACTTTAGGTGAAACGTGCAGTAGGTAAAACGTGCATTAGGTATATCGTGCATTAGGTGTTTCGTCCATTAGGTTATTTGAGCTTAGGTATTATAAACTTAGGTCAGTCAATGTTTAGGTAAAATTATCGATAGGTAATTTAAAAATAGGTGAATCAAGCATAGGTGATTCAACATTAGGTAAATCAGTTTTCGGTATTCTGATATGTAACCTTTTTTACTGTGTTAGTGTAAACTAAGCAACTAGGTAGTTTTAATATAATTAAATTAATTTACAGCAATTATTCCATACCATAAATAAATAAAAAATACAGATTTAGTTTTTTTTTTAATTATAGGCAGCTTTTTTAAACAATGAGTAATAAATTTAAGTAGCTAGGACACATGCCTATTCTATAACATTCCAAAGGCAACAATATAACCTCTGCGGACCAATCAGGAAACGCGCACATGTCAATCACCAATTACAGCGCAGTTTGTCTCGCGCCACTCGCGGCCGATTGCTGAATTACAATTGAATTCGAATTCGAATTGTGCCGTTCGATTCTTTCGATGTCCGTTATCTTTTTAAAGTGTCTCCTTATACGTTTATTCGACTGAATTGTTTTAAACTAAAGTGTTGACTTAAATAGGTCCGCAAAAAATAATCTGTATATTTCAAAGGAACTAAAACCACCTTCATCTAAACTAAACTGTGTCATTGACAAGTCAATTAGAGTTTGGAGAAGTTATGTAGGTTCTTGGCTGATTTATAGGTATAACACTTTAAACTCTCGCGTTTTGTACACATATTTAATCCTATATATTATATATTTTGTCTTTCCGTGACCACAGCTGGTGCAACTCAGCTGAAATGTCGGAATTAAAGGTAAAAACAATGAAATTATATCGCGGTAGACCCGTTTGTGCAATTAAATATGTGATTTATAGGTATTCAAATGATTACCTGCCTACTCGTATATTTTTTTAAGTGTCATACAAATCCACTGCCAAAAAGCTACCATACAATCGAACGGTTGTAACTTTAAAACGACGTGCTACATATAATAAAAATTGTTATAAAAAGAAAATAGAGCGACTAGTTCTCATTCTCATTCTCTCAATCCGAAAATTATTGTTTTTTTTATTTAATACGAGTATTTTTTAAAGTTTTTCGTTCTTTTTTGATAACGTCGAGGTTTTTCGCACTTACCATACCTACTGATTAAAAAAAACTTTAAACCCCAGTCATGCTGAAAGTACCTAAAGAAGGGGTGGAAAGACTTCATTATACTTAGATTTCCATTTTAATTATACAATCACATGCCATGGGGTTATCCATCATGGGATTTGAACAAGGCCCCAAGGTCTGTGACAACAGATTGAACTATAAGTTTAGTCAGGTTAGAACTCATCTCTGGTACAGATTAGGAAATTTAAAATAGTTCACTGATTAAACGCTCTACGCCTTTGGGGCCAATGTCACTAATGTAACTTTTTGATGATCATAATTGAGTCTGTTTTCTTGAGACTGCATATTATTTATTTAAATAATTGTATTAAAATCATTAAAAAAGTCATAAATTATATTAAATGTCGAAGTAAAATTTGATTGAGTCTCCAAGACTTTGAACAGCTTCAACAGGCTTCACACCTTACTTCAGGGGGCTTACCGCGAAAACTGAAATTCGGAAATTGCGGGGATCTTTCTCTTTTACTCCAATGAGGGCGTAATAAGAGTGACAGAGAAAGATGCCCGCAATTTGCCAACTTCGATTTTCGCGGTTATAGCCCTGAATAGCCATATCGGCATCTGCCAGCCGAATGCACGGAAATGCATCTTATTCATGAAATATATATTGTATTTCAGATTTTGTTGGTTTATATGTGTAATATTTTTGTTAAATAGTCGAGAATGGAGCGCTACTATCTTTCTTTCCTTTATCAAATGCTTATTTACTGAAACCAAAATATTATTTTGCTAATCCGCGAAAAGATAACGTGCTAGTCAATCAGTGCTAACCCGTTATACTTACTTGCGTATTTTTACATGCAATTAATATTCCCACCCTCCCACCGCAAAAATAAATACGCAAATAAATATAACAAACCACCACCAAAAGAATAAACCTCGACACGTGTTTCGCCTCTCTACGAGGCATCCTCAGGAGTTGTTGACGGTCTGACGCCCGGCAACGGAATGACCTGTCTAGAATGGTCGGCCATATTTATACCTTGACCACTCCCCCCCTACCGTGCAAGTGTGAGTGAGATGGAAAAATTCGTAATAACGGCGATGACGCAACATTCAATTGTTCGTTAAGAATCATGCCCCTATTGTTGTACCTAATTATTTCCAGTTGTTCCAGAACACCCAAACGCAATCCCTTTTCGCAAACATGTAAAATATCAAAAGAATGATTCTCAGATAAAGTGTGACCTGTATCTAATAAGTGCTTTGCAAAATTGGACTTCTCTGGATGGTTATGTCTATATGACGCAACATGCTCTTTATACCTAGTAGTGAAACTACGGCCCGTTTGCCCCACATACACTTTATTGCAATCGTCACAGGTAAGCTTATAAACTCCAGACTTTTTCCCATACTCGATCGATTTTTCTGATTCTCGATTTCTTTATATTTATTTGCGTATTTATTTTTGCGGTGGGAGGGTGGGAATATTAATTGCATGTAAAAATACGCAAGTAAGTATAACGGGTTAGCACTGATTGACTAGCACGTTATCTTTTCGCGGATTAGCAAAATAATATTTTGGTTTTAATTAGTATGGATTTCCGCAAAGTAACGCCTGATTCTATTCGCTTATTTACTGATCAAAGCAAAAACTAATAACTAAAAAATATATAAAAAAACCGGTCAAGTGCGAGTCGAACTCGCGTCCCAAGGGTTCCGTACTGCACACATTTTCGAACGAGCGAGCAAAGCGAAGTTCTTAAGTACATTCAACTGTTCATTCAATTGTTCCACACACGGCTGTGTCCCTAAAACACGCTTGGGGCACGCCCCGGCTTTTCCGTGTTTTTTAACTGAGCTATCAAAGGATAGTTACGCATTAAATTTTGTTCAAGTATTGTGTTAAGCATAGTGCCTAAATTTTTTTGCATTGGTTTTGCGTATCTCTGTTATTTCAAGATAACAGGGCTATAACCGCGAAAATCGAAGTTCGCAAATTGCTGGCATTTCTCTCTGTCACTCTAATTACGGTTTCATTGGAGTAAAAGAGAAATCTCCGCAATTTGGGAACTTCGGTGATCGCGGTAGACCTCTGATATACGGCACTACAGCCTTCTCATTTGGCTACTCGTACTTACACCAATTATTGGTTATTATTATTTGTTCTGTTTGAGCACTAACCTCCTACACTACAGCTCATCCTTCGACCTTACGTGGAGGCGCACCTCTCCCGGATGCTCCAGGCCTTCGACCTTCGCACTAGCTGTCCACACCACGTTTCACGTAAACAATTGCGGTTGTGGCCCTGATAGAGCTTATCCGCAATTCTTATTCTTAAGTCCGGTTCACGCTTAATTGCAGTTAGTTAGCAGCATATACGTTTTTCCAGTAATCTATAGGTATCGGGCCCAATCGCTTAGCAAAAGATAGAACAAAATCGACGATCTCCTTTACAGGAAGCATGCACATGCACAAAGGCTGTCCAGTTGTCCACACCACGTTTCACGTAAACCATTACGGCTGTGTCCCTAAAACAGCCCAACCGCGTTTTTTTTCTTAAGTCCGACTCACGCTTGACTGTAGATTTCTAATAGGTTTTCCTGTCATCTGGAGATAAAGAACTATTATGTGTATTTTTTTCAAAATTTTAGACCCAGTAGTATCGGAGTCGGCTCGCCAAATTAAAAACTGAGGATGGTAGAATCGTTTCATCCAGACCCGAGCTCCTGGGTGAGATAGAGAGCTTTTATGGACAGCTATACACATCGACTAAAAGTCCCGAAGTTGGTCTGGCGGAAGACTCTAGAGCTAGACTGACCCGACATTATACCGAAGACATCCCGGACATCAGCCTGTACGAGATTAGAATGGCTCTTAAACAGCTCAAAAACAACAAGGCACCCGGTGAAGACGGAATCACAGCCGAACTTCTGAAGGCGGGTGGTAAACCGGTCCTTATGGCCCTTCAGAAGTTGTTCGACTCCGTCTTACTCGAAGGGAGAACGCCTAAGGCATGGAACAGAGGTGTGGTGGTGTTGTTCTTCAAAAAGGGTGACAATGCCCTACTCAAGAACTACCGACCCATCTCACTTCTGAGCCATGTCTATAAACTGTTTTCAAGAGTCATTACGAACCGTCTCGCACGCAGGCTAGATGACTTCCAGCCTCCTGAGCAAGCCGGTTTCCGAAGAGGCTTTAGTACCGTAGACCACATCCATACGCTCCGTCAGGTAATACAGAAGACTAAGGAGTATAACCTGCCTCTCTGCTTAGCGTTTCTGGACTACGAGAAAGCCTTCGATTCGATCGAAACCTGGGCTGTACTACAATCTCTCCAAAGGTGCCAAGTGGATTACCGCTATATCGAAGTGCTGAAGTGTTTGTATGAGAACGCCACTATGTCAGTCCGACTCCAGGACCGGAACTCGAAACCTATTCCGTTGCAGCGGGGAGTCGGGCAAGGGGATGTTATTTCTCCTAAACTGTTTACCGCTGCATTGGAGGATGTTTTCAAGACTTTGGACTGGAGAAGGCTTGGCATCAACATAAACGGCGAGTACATCACTCACCTTCGGTTTGCGGACGATATAGTAATCTTGGCTGAGACTACGGAGGATTTGAGTATGATGCTCGATGACCTCAGTAAAGCTTCCGAGCGAGTTGGTCTGAGGATGAACATGGACAAGACGAAGATCATGTCCAATGCCCGTGTAGAACCAACTCCTGTTACAATCGGAGACTTTACACTTGAAGTTGTAGACGATTATGTATACCTAGGACAAACTGTCCAGTTAGGTAGGTCCAACTTCGAGAAAGAGGTTAATCGACGAATCCGACTCGGTTGGGCAGCGTTTGGGAAGCTACGGCACATCTTTTTGTCCAATATTCCGCAGTGTCTCAAGACGAAAGTCTTCGACCAGTGTGTGTTGCCAGTGATGACATATGGAACTGAAACGTGGCCGCTTACTGTGTGCCTCATAAGAAGGCTCAAAGTCACCCAAAGGGCAATGGAGAGGGCTATGCTTGGAGTCTCTCTGCGTGATCGCATCAGAAATGAGGCCATCCGCAGCAGAACCAAAGTAACCGATATAGCCCTCCGAATCGCTAAACTTAAGTGGCAGTGGGCGGGGCACATTGCCCGTAGAACCGATGGCCGTTGGGGCGGAAAGGTTCTCGAGTGGCGACCACGTACCGGAAGGCGCAACGTGGGTAGACCCCCCACAAGGTGGACTGACGACCTGGTAAAGGTCGCGGGAGTCCGCTGGATGCGGGTGGCGCAAGACCGGTCATTGTGGCACTCTTTGGGGGAGGCCTATGTCCAGCAGTGGATGTCCTCTGGCTGATATGATGATGATGATGATAATGAGTATCGGAGTTAGAAGGGGGGGGGGGTTATTTTTTGCCTATTTTCTTAAATAACTTCTAAACTATTTCATATAAAATTATAGAAAAAATATATTTGAGATCCTCAAAATAAGCCCTTTCATTTAATATGTAACACGATATGGTTTGCAAAACTTTATTTTTTAATTTCCTCATATTCCCCCTAAAAGTGCCCCCTATGCTTAAAATTCATTTGTTTTTATTACATGTCCGTCTTTGGGTCACAGACTTTCATATGTGTACCAAATTTCAACTTCATTGGTCCAGTAGTTTTTGAGCAAATAGGCTGTGACAGACGGACGGACAGACAGACGCACGAGTGATCCTATAAGGGTTCCGTTTTTTCCTTTTGAGTTACGGAACCCTAAAAATAGGAAAAAAATGGTTTGGTTATGCTGTGAGTAATTTCAGTCAAACTAAGTGCACTATCTGTTTTCACCCCTCTGTACTAACTCACCCCTATAATGCATTATTAAACAGCTATGACCCCCCTCGCATTACGGGAATCATATCTAATTTGCTTGTTTTAATTCGGTTTTAATTTGGACAAAGTGTATCGCTCAATTATTTAGGAAGGGGTGTTTTGTGACTCGAGAGATGTAGGGTTAATTACAGATGTTACTTTACTGTAACATGATACCTATTATATTATTATAAACAAAATTATCTGTGTCTTATACCGGGTGTGGCCTGTAACACGAGCAAATAATTAAAACATAGATTGTACTCCTCAAACGGTGACACTTTTGTTCAACAACTTTTAAAAATTATGAAGTGTTTAGACTCCCTATGTTTCATACAAAATAAATATTATCTTCAATGGACGCCATCGCCACGCCATATCATTGTGATTGACGTTGCTTGTCACGCCTTAAACATAACAAAATTCGCAATACATTGCGTCTTAGAATAAACTTTAAAGTGTATTAAAAATCAAACCACAAGTTATTTTTAAAAGTAGCTGAACAAATGTTGGTCAGTATGAGGAGTACAGCCTACAGTTCAATTTTTTGCTCATATTACAGGCCACACCCGGTATGTGGGAAATATTGCTTTAAAAATCATGAAATAAAAAAAGTTCATAAAGGGAGGTTCTACGAAAAAAGATAAATAGGAGACCTCATTTGATATTTATGTTTGAAATTAATTTTGAAATATAGTTGGTAAACCAATTTGTCAGTCAGTAAGAACCAGGAAAACTATATACTCATCCTTTTCTTTTGGGTGCTAGTACTAGTGTTGTTGAAGTGATGTCTATTGTTGAAATGAGACAGTCCTTTGACAAACTATAATTTATGATATTTAAATTTACTTTTTTTATTAACCTCCTAAGGCCCAAGTTCCTACCTATAGTACTTCTTCAGTTCGTTGAAATTTAAATCCTATTCAATTGGAACAGAGTCGCTTTTGCTTTGTATCGTTCCATTTTCCAACAACGCAAAATCAACTCTATTTCCTACACCATAGGTTCAAATTTCAGTGGCAAATTTTGGATTTTACATTTGTATAGCTGGGAGGTTATATTTGTATAAAAAAAACACGGCTCTGCCCGCCTAGACCCCTACAAAAAAGTCTACCATTCCATTACAATTAGAATCTTTATTTTGACAAATCATAATATGTTTTTCACCTCAGCAGCTCGAACAAGGGTACTTTGCTTCTTAAAAACAGTGAGCAAAATGCGATTTTGCTCACTGAGTCATTTTGTCTCACTCAGTGAGAAAAATCGCATTTTGCTCACTGAGTGAGACACACTTAGTGAGCAAAATGCGATTTTGCTCACTGAGTGAGACAAAATGACATTCAAGTGACCTTTATAGTCAAATATCATTTCAACATGCGGGGTCTAATACAAGTTCGATATACTTGGGTTCTATTATCTCTGTCCCTCTAGGTATGTTCTCACTGCTTAGGGTGAAAAATTTTGTGTACTACACGAGATCAAAGTTATTTACATCTCGTGCGCTTTTGAATCCCTTACTACGCTCAAGATTCTAAATTAGATTCACTCGCTACGCTCGTGAATCTATTATAGAATCTTTCGCTTGCACGGGACTCAAAATAAGCACTCGAAGAAATATCAAACTTTGATCTCTTGTTGTACAAATAACTATTGTCTTGTTGGCGAGTTTTGATGTCCAATAAAAAGTAAAACTAACTAAATATCTGATTGGCTTAAGTCTTTAAGTGGATGTATCGTGCAACACATACCCAAGACTAATTATATCCTGTAACACATAACAGTGACACGCCTACAAGATACCAGCCTAATAGGCAGTAATTCCTATTTCATATGCTAATGTTGGCCAACTTGGTTATTTCCGTCGCCTATTATTTTGGAGATAATTAAGAGTTGTACGTGCTTTGTTTACAATTTAATTTAATTAACTGCATTGCTTGTTTTTGTTCGTTCACATATTCTATTCAATATAGATCCTTTTAATCCCTTTTCACGAACACAAAATGTGTTAAATAAAAAAAAGTGACAGATTAAAGAACAAACGTATTTTACCGCCATTAAACATTTTACAGTAGTTTATAAATAAATATACAATATTTAATATGTACTATATACATAGATAGATTCTTTGAAATAAATGTTATAATTATAATATACAATATAATTATTTTGTTCTGTAATTTTAATAGTTATTTGTTTTACAAGGGGGCAAAGTTGTTGCTTAACCGCTCGTGCTAATATTGATACCCGAGCAAGCGAAAGATTCCAAAATTGAACCACGAGCGTAGCGAGTGGTTCGAAAAATGGAATCTTGAGCGTAGCAAGGGTTTCAAAGCACGAGGGTTAAACAAAATTTGCCCCCGAGTGAAACACAAAAATTTTCACCACACCGAACCGAAGCAAATATTAAATGTAAAATATCAAACAAAATCAAACCAAATCGAATCCAAATGAATGTTATTAAATATTTAGGTATCATCCAAAATCATAATTTAAAAGTCAATTCTACCATCAAACATAGGAAATCAACTCAAACTTTGCCTCACATGTGAATAAAATGCAACTTTGCTGTCAGTTTTTGAAGTGCAAAGTAAGCCTTTCCGAGCTGGTGTGGTGAAAATTAATTAACACAGTTTTAATCGTAAAATCTGGTAGCTTATTAAACTACTACCCTGTCAGCCGAAAGAGAACAGCCGGACATAACACCGTTTTTTATTTACTAGTATTATAACAATCTGTGCCCAAACTAAAACAGACACGCATCGCTAAACGCTTTGCGGTCCATCGGTCAAAAAATAAAAACATGCCGCATGTTGATAAAAACCGGGCAAGTGCGAGTCGGACTCGCGCACGAAGGGTTCCGTACCATAATGCAAAAAACGGCAAAAAAAACAGTCACCCATCCAAGTACTGACCACGCCCGACGTTGTTTAACTTCGGTCAAAAATCACGTTTGTTGTATGGGAGCCCCGCTTAAATCTTTATTTTATTCTGTTTGTAGTATTTTTTGTTGTTATAGCGGCAACAGAAATACATCATCTGTGAAAATTTCAACTGTCTAGCTATCACGGTTCGTGAGATACAGCCTGGTGACAGACGGACGGACGGACGGACGGACAGCGGAGTCTTAGTAATAGGGTCCCGTTTTACCCTTTGGGTACGGAACCCTAAAAACACACCAGAATAGATACACAAATTAATAATTTATTAGCCTGCTTTTGAATACCACCAAAATCAAACGTTTTTACCACTCGTCAGTGCATAATATATCTAACTCAAACTTCGCAAATAAGCCAAAGCCCTCAATATAAAATAGTTAACAGGATTCTCTTTAACCGCACCTCTCAGGGTTGCCAATAATTACCAACTGTTTCTACAAACTGACCAACATAACTTTACCGTCCCCAAAACTGTCTAGAACCCTATCTATTCAATTATAGGGTTTAAAATTGCGGTTACCCTTTTCAAATGTGTGTAAATATAAACGGGTTGCCCTGTAATGAGAAGCCGTCCGTCTCATCCATCAGTGGATGCCAATTACAAACGATCACGCGTTAGACCACGTTGCCAACCCTATTCGGGTTTTTTAGAAGCGTGTGAAAACCGAAATTAATTATTGTCCCGGTTTGTGTCACGAAGCCGTTTTAGGGTCAGTTTTTATTAGGTATTTTCTATTTACTATCTTAATTAGGTAAAATTAGAAATTTGTTCGTGACAGAAACGTGCCCGAGAGGTCGGTGACTCGAACCCTGCTCGTATTTCTTAAAATTGTTATCATTTAATATTTACTTAAGGGGCCCACTGATTAACAGTCCGCCGGACGGTGTTGGCCTGTCAAGGGGCCCACTGATTAGCAGTCCGCTGGACGGTATCGGCCTGTCAGTTAGAACAAAATTTTGACAGTTCCGAACAACTGACAGGCCGATACCGTCCGGCGGACTGCAGTTAATCAGTGCCATCAGTGGGCCCCTTTACAAGTGGCTCTTAGGTAAATAAATCATTGTGATAAAATTTAACTAAAGGATGACCCACGCTAGACCGGGCCGTGCCCGGGCCGAGGCGTCCGACATGTCATTATCTATGACGGCTGATCACGTGGTACTTTCCATAGAAAACGAAGCGCCGGAAGCTCCGGCCCGGCCCCGGCCCGGTCTATCGTGAGTCATCCTTTATTCCAATTTATACGAATGAAACTGGAAGAAAATGGGGGAGGCATTTGCCCAGCAAACCCGTAGAGTTAGCAATTTCCTTATTATACATGTATTTTGTACTGGAAGGTTAAATTATACCTAATAATAACGCAACACGGCGAAGCACGTTCGACGTGTTGCCTCCCTGTCACACTTACGTACGAATTTACAAGTGCGACAGAGGCAACACGTCGAACGTGGTTCGCGGTAGGCCCACAGGTGTCAGTTTCTTTCATTTCAATGTCTAAGCTAATTCTTGGGATTATTTTGGACCGTGGGCTCGAACAGGATGTATTCGAGAAAGCGCTATGATGAGGAAAAGATACGTGGTATTCGATCATAAGAAAAAGCGACAATTTCAAAGGCAATCAACCAGCATTTATACCAATTAATGGGTGATTTACCCCACAATAAAACACATAACTCTAATCTGATAATGCCAATTTCGTAAATCACAGATTGATTGCGGATTTCCACATCTAATAAAAACTTTAAATAAAAGGAAATTCCTTGTTGGAAATTCCCTTGCACAATCGTTCTTGTTATAAAATAGAAATGACTGGGCAATTATTGCGTCGGCCGACAATGAAAGTGGTCGACATTTCTTAGATTCCTAGTAGTAAAGACAACTTGACTGACCTTTGATAGATCTTATTGGGTAGGAATAAGGTTTATTTTAGGAAAGTGAATTGCGATGGTGCGCGGGTTTGCGTAATGAGAGAGAAAAAGTCACTTTGCGGTTGATTAGTTTCCTACATTGTTTGTAAAAGGGACAAATGTGTATGACAGTGCAATATTAAAATAGTTTTCTAAAATTACATCCAACACCATTTATTTTGTCCTGGATCTATACATAGAATATCTTAGGCCTGTTTTAGAGTCTTCAATAAAATGTTACTAATGTTGGGACTTACCTACATACATACATTAAAATCATCATCATCATCATCGTCAAATTAAAATCTTTTTAATATAGATAATTAGCATTGAAAGGAATGGACTCTCCTTATAGGACTGTGCCCAGAAGAGGGATACAAAAAAGGCATTAAGTATTTAAAGTCTTTTTTTTGTATCACTGCCTTTCACATTAGTCATTATTTCATGACCCAGTGTCAAAATTTGGATTCCTCGGCCTACACAATTTTTAATACAAGCATTAATTTGATGTATAGGTGTGTACATACTATGTAAGTACAAAACATTTCTCTCTAACACCCAACACCAAATTATGCTAAACTAACAATGTCGATGCAAGAGTTCTCACGTACAAAACTGACCATATATCACAATGCACCTTTGACCGGACCAGTTTAAGTCTGATCTGTGATCCCATATAGTTACGAAGAATCAAGTGGTCATGTTATATTGGATGAACTAAACGACGAGATATTTGTGAATGGGTAGGCAGGTCATACATATATCACAATGGGACTGTGGACATAACTCTTATTGAGTCGACATTCGGATGTCACCATATTGTTTAGGGATAAGGAAGTGGTCATAGGATCACTGTGTTTGCGGGGGCGTAAGCGGTTTTTGAAGTATACATATACGTGAATTTCTGCACTATGACTTTTAATACGCTTTCTAGTGAACATACCGCTGCCCAGTATATTTTTTCTTGTATTGTGACCCAAGATTCGCTTTTTTTTGGTATACGTAGTGTGTAGTAGTAGGTACCTAATTAATCATTATCAACTTCTTGCAGAACACTACTTCCAGAAAACGTTCATCATTATTATAAAGATGCCTAAGGCTCAGGACAAAGGCCTTTTTCATGGAGTCCCATCAGAATCTGTTCCTCCAACTGTTTTTTTAGATCTTGGCCAGTTCGTTGGTCCACATTTTGGTCGGGAAACGTCTAACAGAATCTGTTCCTTCAACAGTTTCCTTAGATCGTGCGTGACCAGTTCGTTAGTCCACATTTTTGTCGGCAAATTTTATTGTTGTCATCATCACAAGCATATAGCTATACATTCCAACGCTGGGCACAAGTCTGCTCTCATTATACCCACCTACTAGAAAATTTAGAACAATATAATACATCTAAGATCAAGGCATTCACATACCTACGACTTTGAATTTCTTCGCAGATGTTTTACTTTACCGAAAAGCAACTGTGAAATTTACACTAGGGGTCTGGTTTAAATTTCATTCGATAGCAAGACGTGACGTACGTGTTTGCGTTAAGTGGGATTTTGAGTTTCCAAAAGGTCCCGCTTGGCGCGCTGTTCAAAATCCCGTTACATAACACTAGGTGGCACTAGGTTAACCGCTTAACCCCGGGTTATTGGGATGGTGCAAGTGGGCCTCAGGGTTCTGGTAAGAGTTTGAACACGGTTTGAACTCACGATTCTAGATTTGGTTTGACTCGCTATTTCTATGCCACTATGTCCACACCCTCAGGGTCGCAAGTCATCACATACGGCGTTATTCACCTGAATTTTATCTCAATTGTAATCTTGTTAAGCGCCTGTGTTAATGCCGTACAAGATATACCACACTATACATTCAATTTCAACATGCTGATTTACTAGGTGCCACCAGAGTCTAGTAAATAATGAAGACTGACAACCCCCATACAGCACCGTGTGAATCGTCAATGTTGTAGATGACATTTTATATACAGTTACAAGATATATACAGTGGTAATACTAAACGAAATTAATAACTAGCTTAAATTTAAAACAGGCCCTTGAGGCATTGTACCAAGGATGCTGGCGTTGTATCGCAATGCTGATGCGTTGTGCGAGTTAGCCGCCAGCTCTTCGGTCACCATGCAGTTACGTCAACCAGACGCTTCGCGATTTCTGTGAACAATATTATTTTTACATTTTAGTTTCTTTGCGTATGAAAACTGCCACCCTAGTGCTATTTATAATTTTAAAACGTTAAATTGGACTTGACTAACCGCAGCTGTAGCCAGAAAAATAGATATAAAGCGTAAATAAAGCACTATGACTAGTATGAGCCCTTAGAAAAGGTTTAAAAACTATAAAACTAGATGGCGCCATTAAAAAAAATATGTCTCAAATTCTTTAAATATGCTTTAATTATAATATTTTTGTGTTTGACCGCGGCCAGAATAGTCGAAGTTCTAAAAGCATTAGATGACAGATTTTATACGTATAAAGCTGAAATGAAACATTAGTAAAAAGGCGCACGCGAGGAACGCTGGTATGGAGGTTGTTCCTCTTGAATATTTACTAGTCCCTGGTACCATTGACACTGTTAACTGACAATTCGTAAACCTTATTACCGAGATATAAGGCTCAAAGTTGGTTAAATAAGTGTAGCTTCGTACGAGACGAACGTGATAGAATTATAGTATGCAGAG
Organism: Cydia splendana; assembly: GCF_910591565.1. Lineage (NCBI taxonomy): Eukaryota > Metazoa > Arthropoda > Insecta > Lepidoptera > Tortricidae > Cydia > Cydia splendana. Next base: position 18,523,898 of record NC_085970.1, read on the forward strand.
GTTGTGTTGATGGATCAATTAAAATGTATAATCGTTGGTTAGAGTTGTTTATAGTTTTGAATGTATGGTCATTTTGTAATCGATGAAAGTTGGTAATAAATTAAATTAAAGGTGACCATAATTTTTGAGAAAGCATGTTCATTGTTTTAAAGTATCTATCTGTCATACTCTTAAAGTATCCGGCAGACGTGTCGACATAACATCTCTAATATATTTTGTCCTATACGGGGTACCTACTTTAAATGTTGTCAGAAAGTCAGTCTTTCATAGATGAGTAGGTAACTAGGTACATGTTAGTCGTCGGGGATAATTTTAAAATTTATTTACAATATTTAATTTATACGCGATTTAGCAAATAATAAAACTACAAATTAATGTACCTATTTGACGACCGGTCTGGCCTAGTGGGTAGTGACCCTGCATATGAAGCCGATGGTCCCGGGTTCGAATCCTGGTAAGGGCATTTATTTCTATGATGATACATATATTTGTTCCTGAGTCATGGTTGTTTTCTATGTATTTATTTTAAGTATTTATATATTATATATATCGTTGTCTGAGTACCCACAACATATGCCTTCTTGAGCTTACCGTCGCTTAGTCAATTTGTGTAAGTAATTCAATTCAATTTCAATTTTTGTAATGTTTATTTATTTATTTCTTATTTTGTGAACTGTACTTACCAAGTACTTAGAAACGATCACAGTATCAAGCATCGAAAGTACAGTTCATCGTTATCTCAGGTCAAACATAATTACTAGGTAACCTACACGCGAAAAGCGAAGTCGTGTGTTAATCACACTGACCATTTATCATTGCCGCACCTACACACACGAGTACACTCAAGAGCAGTCAAAAAGGGTCACTTTTGTATGAAAATTTTCTTATAAGACGACCCGTTTTCACTGCTGTTAAAGAGTACCATACATGTAGGTATTATGGTGAGGTTGATATGTAAATAGCGTGAGATAGTTGTTAGTGACTGAAAATGGAAAATTTATTCAAATTGAATGTCCAGGCATCAAGTCTAGAGTCCAATTCAGATTTAATCATTTGTTATGGTTTTGATACGCTTGGCTACCGATGTACTACTTCTTTTTCTTCTACCTAGCGTTATCCCGGCCTTTGCCAGGGTCCGATTTCCTACTTGCTTTCCTCCACTTTGCGCGACCCTGGGCGTCGTCTCGTGTGAGCCCGTTCACGCTCATATCTGCTTTCACGAGCCATCGCTTTTTTGGTCTGCCTTGGGGTCGGGGGCCATCCAAGGCTAGGTTAAGGCATATGTTTCCTACGTAGTCAGCTGGCCTGCGACAAACGTGGCCGAACCACCGAAGGCGACTTTTTTGAAGCTTTTCTGGTAAGTACGTCACGGACTGCGAGGCTGCCACGGATGTACTTGTTACGGATGCGTTCAGCGCGCGTAACACCACACATCCACTGCAGCATCTTCATCTCTGTAACGCGAAGCTCCTGAACGTGCCTTCCAAGAACCGGCCACGTCTCCGCGCCATAAAGTAGGACTGGACGGATAATGCACTTATACCTACACTAGCCCTTTGAGTCTGCTTCGAGTCTGACCGATGCTCGATACATAACACTCAAACATAAATATAAGTATTTCATTTAAATAGACCATTTGTCCAATACAGTTTCCGCCATTCCAAGACTTGTGTCCATTGTCACACAAATCCACCCCAACGATTACCGCAAACAATCCAAAGCATTACTCAAGCTATCTGTCAACGGCTTAATGGCACTGAAACATTTTCCCAACAAAAAAAGAGGAAACACACATCCAAAGTATCCAAACACACCACTTCCGTAAAAAAAAAAAAACAAAAGTAGGGAAAAGATTTCTTGTCAAGTATTCGAGCCTTTGCCTTACTATCCCGGAGCACTTAAAATCCAACCCTATTACTTCGAAGTTAAGGTTGAAATTGGGTTAGAAGTGAGCTGGCGCTTGAGGTGTTTTAGCTTAAATAGGCTTAAAGGAAACCATTATTTTCGGAGGGTTATTCCGGCATTTGTATCGTGGAATTTGAAGAAGTTCGACAGTTTGTTTTCGAGTGCATTTCGTCATTAATCAATGTTTTGTTCGCCCGTTTTATTATTTCTCCGTGTTTTACCTGTTTTCCCTCGGTGTTCCCTTTGACAGTTCGCTTGTAATTGATTGTGGAATACTTTTACTTTTCTTGTTGTTTGAGTTATTTTGGTGATTTATTTGTTCTGCTATTTGGGTTATGGATTATGAAAGAGTTAGAGACAAACTTAGTAATTTATTCTCAATTCTTTATTCGTTCATCACAGGTACATAAATAGGTGATAAGTGTGATAACTTAGTATTCTAAGGAACAGCTATGATGTGACTTTTGGCGTAAATATTATTCATTTTGTTTTTATTTGATACGTATAGATTAATTCAGAAAAGCTGGCGCGAGGTTTGTGCTGAACTGACAATATTTTCATTACCTACATGGTATTGAGTGATTTCCTATACCAGTCAACTTTTTACTCATAAAAAAATATGGGTAGGTACCTAATAAAAAGTAGACGTAATAGTGTGATTCTATCAGCCTTTTTGACCTAATTTATTAATTCCTGAACGTAAAAAGTATATTAAACTTTATATAACAAATAAAATGTTAGTCTTCAATATAGATAATGACTGCTTCTAGTATCCAAAATTCAGGGAAGCGAAGTTATTACGTAGCGGAGTCCGCTGGTATTGAGTGATTTTCTATATCCGCCCGCTTTCCTTTATGCCCGTGCAATTTTATCCGGCACTGACGTTATGAAGCTGCACGACAGATTAATATGGACCTGAGGATTAAAATTAACTTATCAAGACATGGTAACTTTGAATAATTTTACGGATTAGACTCACTTGTATTAAGTCACTCGCGCGACATGTTTCGGAGAGCTTAGGGCTCCTTTGTCAAGCACTAACAATGCGAGCAGCGTTCACGACGGCCGTGTATCGTGTGTGTGTGTGTGTAAAATTATTCAATGTTAGTATGTCTCACAACAGTTTAAATTCGATTATCGTAAATTTTCTAGTATTTTTGGTGCAGCGGAGTGGTGTTAACGGAATTGGTATAAGATAATTCCAACTGAAATGGTAAATTAAGGTTAATATTGACGTAATTAACGCTAATTAATCATTAGAGTTGAAATTGTTTACACCAATTCCGTGAACACCACTCCGCTGCACCGAAAATGCTATAAAATTTACGATGGCTGCTTATCAAAATACTGTCAGGTCAAAAACTTTTTAGTAGGTACGAGTTAAGGTATTTTTTTTAGAATCTGTCTTTCCTGTGGACACTTTGAAATATGCGTATTTTACCATGTACCCAAATTGTTAACTTTTATATTGTTCATAAGGTCCATAGGAAAGACACCCGTTTTTCGGAACGTTTGTGATCCTAGACATCAAGCCCATCTATCAGGCACTTACCATGTACCTATAAGTACCTACATATAACCAGAATATTGTATGTGGGTAGTAGGGGTACCTAATGATTATCCGATAAACTTTTAGCAGATCATCGATTCGCCGACAACGATTCGCCGAACATCGTTGCGCAGAGTCATTTATTATATTTGTCAATGTAACTTCTGGTCAAATAACGTTACGTAGACTCTTGGTTCACATACCGTTCAGTTTGCTTCTGTGTAAATTCGCAGAACTATTATTGAACGATTTCCATTTGGCAGAGTAATCGTTTCGTTTAAGCAATGTTTAGTCGAATAACGTTTCACATTTTACATATAAGTCGTTATTTTCGAAACAAAAGAATGAAATAAAATATTATCATTTTTTAAGTAAATGCGTTAAGTATATGTATATAAAGTTACGAAGAAGTTAGCGAATATGTAGTGTCAAACTCGTGGTAAGGCTACAGTTGCACTTCATGAAATTGGTGGATTTCAGGAGGAAATGCTTGAGTTACTTTAGAAAATACCGAAATCATAATAATGCCTTTAAAAATTGAGGGGTTCCGTCAATTCCTCATGGATTACAACATCGGATCAGAACCAAAATTATTATGGGAATACCTCGCAGGTAACTTTTTTCAAACAAAAAAAGAATAACTCAAATCGGACCATGGGTGCTGGAGTAATCGCTAAACATACTACTTTAAAAAAATCATCATCATTATCATCAACAATCATCATCATCAGGTGCACTTCATCAATAATTGAAATCTCACCTTATTTTATATTTTTTTTTAGCATTAGAGAGAAGGTAAGCGACGTTGACATGTCTTTTAATTGAAAAACGCTTTTTAAAAATCAGTAACTAAGTATTACTTATGAAAGCAGAAGAATATAAATGATCGTATTAGATTCGTGAATGTTAGATGTTTGCCATGACTTATTTTTAAAAAGAGTTTTTCAATTAAAAGACACGTCAAGATTGTTTACCTTTTTTCTAATGCTAAAAAAACGAACATTCAATATTAATGTCAAATGAACATTCGACCTATTGTGTTTCGACCAATGGTTTCTCGGGTAATTATGACAGTTACTAAATGATTATTCTACGAATAGTAAATATGCGTATCAATGTTCTGCTTATTGACTACTCTCGCAAACGACTATTATGCGTAACGAGATTCGGCGAATCGTTACTCTGCCAAACAACCCGTCTGCGAATCGTTGTCGGCGAAACAAAAATCGGCGTATTTTTTTTCGGAATATCAATAGGGCACCGTGGGTAGTAGCGGTATTTCTTTCGTATATTTTACACCAAAAGTGCATCATAAATATCATAATCAATCAATAGGTAAATGTTATACCAAAAGTTCATAATAAAATATTCCCTGGTCGTATCCACGTTACCAAAAAATATGATCGGACATCATTTTCTTGGCTCTTTAGAGAAAATGCAGCTGACTGCCAGTCTGTAAGTTCCATTAATACATTTTTATTAATATCAAAGGGGCCTATCTCTTTGAGGGCCCTATTAAGCAATTACAGGACGTCTTTTAATATGCTCCTAACAAGTAATTTATTAAAAACGTCGCTGATAGTTTCTTTAAAATCCTTTGATGAAGGATGGCAACGTTGAATGGAAGTAGTTGTCGTATACAGAAGTTCGAAATGCAAGTATGTCCGATTTTCTAAGATTAAGTTCGATCGAAAACGGACAGGCTATACCAAAAGTGGCAGGAATGCCATAAGCATTGTCACGTTCTGACTTAGTTATAAATATTTCACTTTTTGTATTTTTTTAACTTTATGGTGCAATAAAGGATATTTACTTACTTACTTACTTATATGGAAATGACGTATAGTAAAATAATCAATTGAATGTAATTAATTTTTCTATTAATAATACTAATATTCTGTATTACATTTTATTTTATTTTAATTTGACGTTATGAGATATTCATGCTTAGCCGTATTGACATTGTTTTTTTTCATTTTATATTATTAAACATTGTTAAAAAAAATTGTTAATTAATAGATTGTTTATAATGGTTTTTAAATTGTGTATTGCTTGACATTTATATAACTATAATCAAATTGTTATTTTCCTGCTTGACGATAATAATATGAATTCGTATAGATTAGTGTAAAATAATTTATATTGTTATCTCATATTATGAAATAAATAAATCTAAATCTATACAATAAGTAGGTATTTGTTCTTTCATTGCTTTGACTTTGGTGAGTCAATCTGCAATTCAATAAATTAATAAATTTGATATTTAGCGATATAATGCACCAGTGTATTTTAAATACTTACATTATCTTAATGCCTTTTATCTGGTGACACAGTACGGTGCTAATACTAATGTTTCGTAATGTTATATTTTTTACAATATACCGGGTGTGGCCTGTAACATGAGCAAAAAATTAAACTGTAGGCTGTACTCCTCATACTGACCAACATTAGTTCAGCGACTTTTAAAAATAACTTGGGGTTTGATTTTTAATACACTTTAAAGTTTATTCTAAGACGCAATGTATTGCGAATTTTGTTATGTTTAAAGCGTGACAAGCAACGTCAATCACAATGATATGGCGTGGCGATGGCGTCCATTGAAAATAATATTTATTTTGTATGAAAAATAGGGAGTCTAAATACTTCATAAGTTTTAAAAGTTGTAGAACAAAAGTGTCACCGTTTGAGGAGTACAATCTATGTTTTAATTCTTTGCTCGTGTTACAGGCCACACCGTGTATAAGTAAGGATTATTTGAACGTGCTAAGTAGTTTAATAATTACCTCCTATAATGTTCTGGATATAAATTACTAGGTATACTTACCTACTTATAAAGAAAAAGGAAAAATGTACGATATCTTAACACGTTCACCGCTGAGCTACTGTCGTAGCCGATAACATGGGTTTTCCAGTATGTAGCGGAAATGCTTCATAGAGGCAAAACGACAACGCGTCGTGATTAGCGCTGAATGAGTTAAGCCCTATTTATACGATTCAAGAACTTGCATGCGATTATTGTTGCGGTATTTAGTCGTTCGACTGAATTTTATTTCATTTAATTTCATTTATTTGCATAATCAAGTTTTCATTGTACTTAGGAAATGTATCGAATATAAGAAGAAGAATAATAAATAATATTTATTTGAAAAAACCTTGTTCATAAATATCCTATGGCCCCACACTAGGCTATGCCTGTGACGTGGCAACTGGATTCACAGCTCGTAGGCTAAAGGTTACGAAAGAACTAATCTAATAAGCAATATATTGCATGCAAGTTCTTGAACCGTCTAAGGGCTTTAGAGTCTCAACTTTCTGTCATTACTATAAAAGTGGCTTTGCCTGGAGAGTCATAAATTGACAAGCCGACTCCAATAGGGGTCCAAGCTCCAATTTAACACGACACGGAGTGACTCCAATTATTTCTATTTTTAAAAGAAATTTGCCTTGGAAAATATATTTGAAATTGAAGCTTTGAAGTATCAAAACGAGCTATATGAAAGTTAAACGATCGATTATTTTTAAATACCTATGTTAGATTCTGGATAGTATTTATTTATATGCTACATTTTTTTATACAAATAGCACACAAAGTATCCATTATGTTATGAATCTCATATTTGGGATTGTTAATTTTTATAAATTTAAGAGACGTTTACCTACTTAATAATTGCGTTTTTTATATATACTTAGTAAAGAGTACAAATATTTATTTTATTACGTTTAAGACTTACAGGACCGTATAAGCATTATAAACAATTTTAAAAACGTCATTGCTAAGAGATTATTAGAGCGTAAGAAGGTAGGGGGTAATAAATGTATTATTTTTTTTGCATTTATTCTCAAATCTTGGTTATAGGTATAGGTACCTATTCAAACTTTTGAAAAAAAAACCCAATAATCAAAAGTAGCGCTGCCCATTACCAACGTAATATAAGCCCACGACAACCAAACTAAATAGGCAGCTACCAAACCTACCACATTACCGATCTCAAATTTATGATCGCACACGGTAATTAACTCTGGCATGACAATAAAACCTCCAAAAGGCAGGAATGAGCAGAACTACTGGAGATAATGATCTGTTCATCCATAGTTCTGAAGACAAGTCTGTAATGTGAGATGGTTTATGCTTTGCTGGCGGGACATACGGCCGGGAAGTGCGGCCAGCAAAGTCTAGTCGTATTCTGTTTATAGCGCCGTACGCCTGCCGCCCGCACCTCCCCCGCCGCCCTTAGTCGTCCTACCCCGTCGCCCCCGTACCGCGCAGACGAGTACTCATTTAAGCGGTCGGTCTATAGCTTTTACTGTCTGTGATCGTAAATTAAAATACTCCCTTATTCATAAAACTTTACAGGCCTGATTGAGTTAGGTAAATTATGTTTTATCTCTTTCTTACAAATACATAAGTCAAAATAACAGATAAAGACAAACGATTATTAGTTAATTGAGGCTTGTGGCGCGTTTATGAATAAGGGGGTTAAAGTCATAAACACTATTTTTAGAACGTTTAACTACAAGACTTGCTATGAAATCCTGATCCCAAAGCTGATTAAACGAAGACTCTTCAAGGTAAGAAAAACCGGCCAGGTGCGAGTCGGACTCGCCCACTGAGGTTTCCGTACCAGTTTTACAAAATTTTTATTTTATTTTTTTCTATTCCCTTTGGTCAACTCATGCTCCTTTGAATTTTAATCATCAAAACAGTTTGGCTCCCAACAAGTAACTCGACCACAACCGCCTATAAATCCCCGGTACTCCATGATAGTTAGGTTCTACAACAGTTAAACATATTTAGGTAATTCCTGTATTTAAGAAACTATTATCTCTTTAAATTTCGAAGTGTACCCTTCGGTCTACTCATGCTCCTTTGAATTTTAATCATCAAAACAGTTGTTTACCGCCTATAAATCCCTGGGTACTCCATATTAATTAGGTTGCACAACAGTTACCTAAACATAATTATTAAAATCCTGCCGGTTGTAGTAAAAAAAACTTGAAAAGATCTGTTTCAATTCTGCATCCTACCCTTTATTCAACTCATACTCCTTTGAATTTTAATCATCAAAACGGTTGTTATTTGTCTGTATATTTTTCTCAGCAGTATGTCTCATCTCTCCCAACACGTAACTCGACCACAACCGCCTATAAATCCCTCGGTACTCCATATTAATTAGGTTGCGTGCGCCTGCTACCGTGTCACGGAGATTTATAACGGCCGGGCCATTTAAATATTATGAAAAATCGTACATCGCGTGATGAATGATTGATTTTGATTCTATGGGATGTTTGTTTGCATACGCGAATGACTATAGGAGGTGCATAATATTATGGTTTTAGTGCAGCGACAATGTGACACAAATAAGAGAGAAACGCGTATCAATATTTAGTTCAGTAAGGAGTCAAGACACATAGTCTGTGATCGATGCGGCAAGAAATGCCGATAGGCCATTGATCTATACAGGGATCGCAGTCGATGTAGGCTGTAGACTAAGTACCTCCTCAAAATGCCTCTTTAGTCGCTGCAATTGTCATCTGCAAAGATGCAGTGAGCAATGATGAGTCTTTTTGATAAGATCTAGGTATAGTAGGTATCTAGAAATAGGCAATCCTAGAAGGCGTACCTTCTGTTAGGTACTGTTTGATGTGCAGACTACATTGTTGGAAGGTATGTCAAAATCAATGTTGATATTTATATTTTCTGCAGCAAGACGGCGAGCAGCAATGCTGCGTTGGGATGTTGTTGCAATTAGAATGTTAACTTTAAAAAGTAATCGCACGTTTCAAATATTTTGACAATGAACAATAGCTCTTGGCTGTAACGACCTACTTTAAGAAGTGAGATCGTAATTTTAAATGTGGTAGGACATTAGATTTTAATGATTTATTCTATTGCCAGTTCTCTATTATGAAAGACATCTTGGGCAAGATTAGAAACGCCAAACGAAAATAAAATAAAATATGTAGGTATCATAATGACAGACGTCAAGTGACTCCATACATTATTTAAATTTCGATTGGCGTTTTCTAGCAACGATTGTCATCTTGACTAGGCCCCCTGCTGTTCAATTCACAGCCAATGTGGGCATAACAAACAGTTGGCGTGATGTCAGGTTGTTCAGTTATATGGCGTGTCGAGTTAGCTCAAGCTACAAGCAGAGAACGCTTAAAATATATGAGTTATTTAAATTTGCAAGTTGTATTGGCCAAGGTTCAAAGGTTCAAAGGCTCAATACAGTCCATTCTAAAAACAATGAAGTAGCGAAAAGTGTGGTCGAGTGCAGAATAGCAAGACATACCTAGGTATTTTTTGTTAATCTTATACCTCTAAATGAGCAATTCTTGTTTATTTATATATTTCGGGGATCTCGGAAACGGCTCTAACGATTTTGATGAAATTTGATATATAGGGGTTTTCGGGGGTGAAAAATCGTTTTAGCTAGGTCTTATCTCCGGAAAAACGCGCATTTTTTAGTTTGTATATGTTTCCCGAGCAAAGCTCGGTCTCCCAGCTATTAAAAATATGTAGTTGATAACTAAATCATTTAATGGATTAAAGATTTTTTTTTAAGTGTGCAATAATGTTGGTTGAAATAATTTTTCTACACATTTCATAATGTAGTAAAAAAACTGGAAAAGTGCGAGTCGGACTCGCCCACCGAGGGTTTCGTTGTTTTTACTATTTGTTGTGACAGCGGCAACAGAAATACATCATCTGTGAAAATTTCAACTGTCTAACTATCACGGTTCATGAGATACAGCCTGGTGACAGACAGACGGACGGACGGACAGTGGAGTCTTAGTAATAGCTCCGTTTTTATCCATTGGGTACGGAACTCTAAATATCGCGGGTTCCAACCTCGGTTGTACTGTACATATAGGTACTCGAACAGCAAGAAATATCGTTTTCCAAAAAAAATGCAAAAAGATGAATAAAATCTGTCAGGTTATTTATCAGACACAGAGGTTAAACAAGATTCAACTCGCCTACGCGACATAGAGATTAAAATTCCAATTTTCTCTCCCATGATCTAAGTTCTCAGTAAACAAGTTTACTGGTTCTAATAGAAACGGATAGTGCATTACTTAGACATATACAATCAAAAACGGCCGCGGGCTCTTCGGTAGCAGTTTCACATCACGCGAACCTATTTAAATATGGCGGCCAGGGAGGATAGACTTGGCGTTTCATTTAAAACGCTGCGGTTAGATTGACTGTACGGTAAAAGTCCTTTTAGTGGAAGGAATTTGAAAAAGGTGTTAAGTCACATTGAGCGAAGATTCATAGAATATTTGCAAATTTATAACGCGATGGTAAAGTTGTCACAATGATTTTATAGTCAGGGTTGTATCAAAACACCTAAAATACCCTACTTTGTGTGACATAAAAACGCGTGATAAGTATATATTATGGGTCTCTATTGATTCCCAAATAGTTTTAAGTCATAATAATGTATTGTTTGTCTGAATTTTCGTTAGTCATAATTGGTTTTCCTCAGAAACGCGTAACTTTTCAGGATTGCCATAAAACAAACCTAACCTAACCTAACCTATCTACAGAATAACCTTACGAAAATCCTGAAAAGTTCACGGTTTCAGTTTTATGACTAACGATAATATGACAAACAATACATTATGACTTAAAACTTTATGGGAAACAAAGGGACCCCATATATTATACTTACACTTAAGGATATTGAAAAGGTTCGTTTTGTATAGAATTGTGTTTGTTTTATTTTGTTTTCATTTGGAACTCTTTAATTACATTTATATTATTATTTTTTCATTGCTCTCAATGAATTATTTTCTGGTAATCTACCGAAAACATCAAAATCGTTCAGCCTTTTTTATCGGCAAAAATATAAGAAAACCAAAATTGAATAATTTGAGTTAAATCTTTTATGTGATTTTTGAAAAGTTAAGATATAACAAGTTACTTTTTAATGGTGTTTTAAGAAAACGTCCCTATATTTTGTTATTTGACAAAGAATAAAAAATAATAAACTTACCTTACCTACCACTTTATTTAATAAAATAAAAGGTCTGTTACCTCCGCACAGTGAATAAAGTGATGTACGCTAGATTGAAATTTATTGTATCCTGTATTTAAGATCGTTTAATAACAGGTTTCTATTCCCTCATTGTTTTATTTCTTTAAGCCAATCGCGTATCTCGGTTAAGTACTTTATCCGGACACATAAACAATGTAGCGTTATGTTGGCTACGCCATCGCCATGGACAAATACAGTAAGGTAAAGGCACCCAATACTGTGGTATTTTGAAATTTTTGGAATGAGTTCAAAAAATTAAGGATATCCAAGCTTCTTAACGACCGAGATTTTTTTTTTTCATTGAAGACTGTTCATTAAGGGGTCCATTATCATCAGTCCTAATACTGAAACCGTTAACTTTTCAGGATTTTCGTAAGGTCTTCTATAGATACGTTAGGTTTGTTTTATGGCAATCGGACCCGGGTATGTCCTTAAACTACGTCCAAGACCACCGGTGGACGGGCAGCAGCGTCCCTCAAATTCGGTGTACTCGACTGCGATCGTCAACCCGGCCAAGCGTGGCGATTATGGCATTCACCCCCCATCAAGGGGGAGGTCTATGTTCAGCAGTGGACGTCTTATGGCTGAGATGATGATGATGATGAATCCTGAAAAGTTACGCGTTCCTGAACCAAACAAATTATGACTAACGAAAATGCGGACAAACAATACATTATGAAATAAAACTTTTTGGGGAACAATAGAGACCTGTTTAGTAAACTTTAAATTGATTTACCATCTTGTAATTCTGCGCAATGTGTAAGCTGCGTAGCCGAATAAGCGTCACGTATAGCGAATATTATCTATCAAAACGGTAGGTAGTAGCTAGTCGAAGCAATTAGTTGCAAAACTGTAGAGTTTCGTACCATAATGGCCCCAGCAAATCTCTTCACGCTGCGCGGTGGGAACATTACTTATTCAAATTTAATCGCGCTATAACTTTTCGCGACTATGGGAATTGGGGTTCATTTAGAGACTGTATAAATAGATTGTTTTTTTTATTACTATATAAATTCACATGAGGATAGGATTTTAGATGATTTATTATAATGTTTGTCAATAGATTTGTTAAGGATATCGAAAGACACAATAAAGCACAAATGCAAACAATATTTAAATTTAATCTGACTATAATTTTAAGTTGAATATTTAAGCGTCACAGTTAAACATTATTTTGTCTCAACTTCAATAACAAACTACTCAATAGGTAATAGACATACTAAACAAATAGACACCCCATCCCTACTGCGAAACACCATTAAATATCTCCATCGATAAAATCGGTATCTATTCGAGGACAATCTCTCAGCGTGAATAATTACTCTCACGGTGCAAATATATGGATATATACGTATATATGCGAATATATGCAAGTGTGGAGAGGTGTTTATGTTAATTAGAGTGGTTCATGCCACTGCTGCGCGGGAGTAGGGATGGTGGCACTGGGCTGGTTAAACTACGGTTTGATCCATTGTTGTTGTTTTTTTGTAAATATATTTTAATAATTAGGTCTGTAAACTATAACAATGCGGCCGCCTTTAAATCTAACTTGACAGTTGACAAGTCATGGTATAAAAATGTGGGCCTACAAAATTACTTTACTTCGCATCGCATGTTTGACTTAGAATAATGTCATGTAGGTACCTAGGCCTTAGTTGAGGCCTAGATCCGGTTGATGTCGCTGCGTAAAGCGTCACGTTTTATCTGTACAAATACTGTTACATTCCCTCATTAATTGACGTCCTTAGCGTAAGTACGCTTATTATTGAAACTGAGCTACTCCGAGTACTCTGAGTAGCCTACTCGTATATCACTGTCCCTGATCGTGATTAGGCCCCGTAGACAACATGCCAATCGCTAACGCTACGTAACGAACGAAATGCAACTGTCACTCACACTATGGCAGAGTGATAGGGAGACACAAAGCCTTGGCTACTTAGTCACCTTGGCTAGGCCGCCAGGTCATCCTTGAACCCAGAACGAAATAACTCAGCTCGGCGTCGTACACCTTAGGCTTTATTTTCAGGTTAACCGTCAGTTAACCACCACCCAGTACCACCAGCCCTGGTCAGGGTATCCTCGACCCCAAGACTAACGTCTCGCCCGGCGTCGCTCGCATTGTGCTTTATTTGTATTCGCTAATGTATACAATCTCTAATTACACGCAACGCCTCCAGCCGATAGCTAGGGTTGTCAATTGATAGAATATTTATGCTGTTGTGTTTCTAGTGAGTAAGGTTGCCAGAGCTGCCTATAATATAAGCCTCACATACCCGTTATTCAGCACCCGTTTTCTTCCTAAATATTTACGCAAAACTGACGTGCAGTCACGTCATCGCGGGAGATACGAGGTATTCCTTTTACAAAATGGCGGTCGGGAGTTGCGAGGTTTTCTATTTTGCTTTTTAAACGTAAACGGTTTATTTTTGGTATATAAGAGTTTTGCCGTTAGATGCGTTCAGAATAGTAAAGTGTCAAAACATGATTTAAAAAAAATGGAGTTACGAGGTATGCGATTTAGGCCGATGAATATGATTTTGAATAGAACAATATAGTTTTGAATTTAAAATAAAATGTACATCCAGCATGATCAGTTTATTAATGAATTCCATTCATATAAATTATGTGTTCATGTTAATGCTCTCGTGCAGAAACGTAATACTTTCTGTACCCTTTTTAGAACAACAATGACCTTCTTTCAGAGCATGAGAAATGAAAACGAATTAACTAACTTTATTCAATATTTGACTCGTTGCTATAGTTAATATTAATTGTTACTAACCATTATGGGCCATTGTTGTCTTTTAATAAATAAATTAAATTAAATTAAATTATAGTTTTTTAGCATATAGAAAGAAGGTTTAAGCGATCTTGACATGTCTTTTAATTGAAAAACGCTTTTTAAAGATCAATAACTATTACTTATGAAAGCAGAAGAATATAAATGATCGTATTAGATTCATAATTGTTACATATTTGCCGTAACTTATTTTTAAAAAGTGTTTTTCAATTAAAAGACACGTCAAGATTGTTTATTTCTATTTCTAATGCTAAAAAAACGAACTACTTACAGTCTCGGGTACTTATTCTTTAGTAAATGACATTTACTACATTTATGGAGTTGGGCGGGACATGTTGCTAGGCAGAGTGATGGCAGGTGGACCAAAATGTTGACGGATTGGTGGCCGCTTTCGGATGAAAGAAGCGCCTGGCGTCCGTCCGCTAGCTCGTTGGGTGGATGACATTCGGAAAATCGCGGGGCACTTTTGGATGAGACTAGCCCAGAACCGGCATAAGTGGCGTACACGAAGAGAGGCCTATGCTCAGCAGTGGGCGACTGAAGGCTAGAATGATGATGATGATGATGAAATGACATTTAATTTCAGTTTGTACGTCAATGTTGTTTGACATCCCTAGCTGCCCAGCCGTTAGAAGCGGGTTCCGTAGGTGTTTCCATCCCTAATTAGGGACCCTAGGTGTTGGTATCCCTGTTCGTTCTATTCTGGAACTGCACCTTTTGTTCAATTAAAAACCACCTCTAATTTGTTTAAAGAATAGACTCACGATTCCGTTGTACCATTACCTTAATTGTAAATTAACTCTTATTGCTATAGTAATAAGGTTGCAATTGGAAGCGAAGGGAGGACAAGAAAAGTTCCTTGGTAATTAATCCTAATTTACAAAACATTTTGTCGCGTAAGCTTGTTCAGTTAGTATAACTTTGACCTTAAAAATAGTGATGTACCGACTATTGATTTGGCCGACTAGCCGACTAGCCGACTAATCGGCCATCCGAGCGCCGATTAGTCGGCTAGTCGGCCGGATCATTAGTTTCGTCTAAGTTCGGTTCAGATGCACTTAAAACAACCGTTTTACCCCTTTTTCGCGCTATTCTTCATATTATAAATAGTAACGCCTAAAAATGAAATAAATAAAAAAAACAACGGGTTGCCCTCCGGGAGTGCCGACAGAAGTGAAAACTCAATAACTAGTCCAAAATGTTTGCAGCACTATGTATAATTGACCCATCCTCCTTTCTATTGAAAAACTTTAGTTCCGTAATTGCTGGCCAGTGAGCTTAAATTTGTAGCGTTAATTGTTTAAAATTCGAATAGAAATTGTAAAGTTACCTTGCAGACCTCGCATCTAAATATATTTGGTCATGATATTTTGAGTTTTATTCACCAGTACTAGAGTTCACTTTTATTAGCGATTTCATCAAGATGAGACTTTATTGAATTATTGAATTATATTGGAGTGATATAAAGTTAGAATGTAACTGTGAGATCCTCGTATTTCAGCCCGTACAAGATTAGAACATTGAGCTTTATTGCTTAATATAAAAGTCCAGTTTTAAATAATTGACCTGATTATGATACGTTATGACTAAAGTTCTTTGGTGAATAACATTGTCCGTCACACATGACATAAGTCACGCAAGCGCCCTGCGCCGCCTACATGAAACAGCCGGCTCAGGTATACATTTTCGCCGTGCGGTAGAAAGAGAGGAGAGACGCCTTCGCGTTACGCGTTACGCTGTCCCGAGTTTATCATTTTTTCCCCACCTCAAAAAGTGCTCAGCGCCGCTAAAGAAGTTTTCACTTCAAAAATCCTAAGGCTATATTTCATATCACAACCGGACGGACAATCGGACAAGAAAGAGATCAAGCGGTCAATAATTCTAACAAAAGTTTTCGTGAGCACCCTAAATAGGAATTTGGGTAAAATAGGTGAAAAGCTTATGGTAAATATTTGCTGTTTATTTCTTTTTGCCCTGTTTTCCTGTCACTTATAAAGTGCCGACTAATCGGCCATTTTTGCCGACTAGTCGCCGACTAATCGCCGACTAATCGCCGACTAATCGCCGACTACAAATGAGGCCGGATAGTCGGCTTTCCCGACTAGTCGGTACATCCCTACTTAAAATCTGTCTTCACTGCATTGTAATCCGATATAGCCGTACCGGGGAAGAGCATTGGTAGCTTAGCGGTAAGGGAGTGCGACTTTGAATCCGGAGGTCGTAGAGGAACTATGACGTATAAAGGATGACTCACGCTAGACCAGACCGGGCCCGAGCCGAGGCTTTCGACATGTCATTTTCTATGACGGCTGATCGGTGATTATGTGATGCTTTTCATAGAAAGGAAGCGCCGGAAGCTCCGGCCCGGTCTAGCGTGAGTCATCCTTAAACTGAAAATAAATGTCATTTACTTTTAAAATACAAAACGTTGGCCCGACTATAAGTTTTCTTCTTCCTAGCGTTGTCCGGACTTTTTATCGTGGTCCATGGGACCCTGAGGTCCACTTGGCAACCCAGAGGGAAACCTAACACTTTTTTGGGATTAGTCCAGTTTCCTCACGATGTTTTCCTTCACCGAAAAGCCACGCTTAAGTACCTATCAATGACATTTCGTCCATAACTTCCTAAACACTCATTGGTACGAGCCGGGTTTGAGCTTGCATTAAGAATTTAAAACGTATTAAATAGTATTAAGAACGGGTCACTCACGTATTTTAAGTCGAAAAACGCTCGCTTCGCTCACGGAAGTTTTGTTATTAAAATTTAAAACGTATCAATAGTCCTTATATGGGCATTGTTGTTTTGACATTGACATAGTAATTTATCTAATAGACCCATCCATAAAAGATGACATCACCTAACGCACATACAACTAACAATGCATCCATTTACTATAATTATCATTACACAACAACTACGTCGACCAATCGTAATAATGATACTTTTAGTTAACAGTGCCACGAATTGTAATCACGCAGACGTGCGTGACGTTATTTTTTATGTTCTATTGTTTTTCAAATGACGCGCTCCTATTGGCCGAGAGAATCTAAGGAGGTGTCGGCCGCTTTGTGATTGGTGGATAGTTGAGTGCGAAAATGATGGCTGTTCAGATTGGTGTGACAAGATGTATTGTTGAATAAATTAGTTTGTGTGGAACTGGTTTTTTAATTTACCGTTAGTAATTATGATTTGTTGGCACGATTGGCTAACTTGTATTAAGTGATGCGCGAGAGTCGATGAAAGGTTTTGAGGGGGGAGGGGGAGAGATCTTATTTTGAAACGATTCTCATGATCGGTCGTGCTGATTGGTTCATGCGAAATGAAGTGACGGCTCGATTCGGGAAATGAATAAAAGATTAACTATTTACGATATAGTAAAGGTATTATTATCTTTACTATATCGTATCTAGTTAATCTCTAATTCATTTCCCGAATAGTGCCGTGAAAGTCGTGCGTGAGATGTTCGCCAATCACGACGAGTCAAGACGGTCGTCAAGGTCGTGTCAAAACTAGTTCAAAACCGTAACAAGTTTAAAAAATTAAATCGGATTCTAGAGTTAGACCAAGAAAAGTCTGCATTTTGATAGCCCACGCAGTGCAAGTGTTATTTATACGTCATAATTTCATACAAGTTTGACGTTTAAAATTACACCTGCACTGCGCTATCAAAATCACTGCAGACTTTTCTCGGTCTGACTCTAACTTCTTATTACAGAGGGCCTACCGCGAACCACGTTCGACGTGTTGCCTCCCTGTCACACTTACATACGAACTTACAAGTGCGACAGAGGCAACACGTCGAACGTGGTTAGCGGTAGACCCTCAGGTTGGCGACTAATCGACTACGTTTTATTACTTGTTACAATATCAACTATACATTATTTACAGTGTACCTACTTTAATAAAATAAACAGTAAATCATGGAGTAGGCCTTGCGTGCGGTACTTAGATGGTTTATCTGGTAAACATTCTTGTAACATTTGTAATTGTAATTAGTTTTGTCTGATAATGATTTAATACATCGACGATTGAATGGTAATTCAGTTTGACAGTAATTAATTTCTGAAGTTAATGAAAATGAATGTAACTCTTGCAGTGTTTAGTATCACAACATTTTGATCGTATGTACCTATTTATTAAATATTTTTGTTTCAGATACCTATTTTGTTTGCCTATAAGAGTGTTCCACTGACGGACAACAGCCTCTTTCTCACCATTTGGTAGGTACTATCTAATGCACACTATATTATTATAAATATAAAACCATATTTTTATATTTACTAGGTATATTTATTTCTACGAGGAATTCCGATAGCTGTAGGTAATCGATAAGTTAAATCTTTGAAATTTTCAACAAATTTGCAATTTAGTTATTATTAATTAGTTATAGGTAAGTATATGCATATTATTGTTTATTTCAGTGTAATTGTGTCTGTAATTTTTTTTTCATGGGTGATCCTTGCCTGTCACTAAACGTTTTTTTTTATTATTTGAATAGGTAGCTATACAGATTAGAGTTACAATTACAAGAACTTACAAATAGTGTTTATTTATGTTATTATTGCATTTTGGTAAGTAAGTACACAACATTAAATAAATAAACATTATGGGACAATCTTACTCAAATTACGAAAGATCGGAAAATAAAAATAAACGAAAACAATCAAAACTAAAACTGTCTTGTTTTTTGAAGTCGGTTCAAGAAGCTTACTAACGGATCGCTACAGGCAAAGTTTATAAGCTACTAAACTCATACTTTGTAGTGGCAGTGGTATTAAATGGCCATCATGGGCGATGTCACGCTCCGAGAGGAAGCTATTTGTAATATAAATAAAATAATTACAAGCGCTGGCCGAGTCGGATGCGGCATCACTCATGCGAGGCGATTATGGGGTAGTAGAATGGAATACAGTAGGTATTTAGGTATGTATTTAAAAACATGATAACAGTTGGATTAATTCGTATTTGATTTTAAACATTTATTTACATACAATATATATACAGTGGTACTACTAAACGAAATTAATAACTAGCTTAAATCTAAAATAGGCCCTTGAGACATTGTACCAAGGATGCTGGCGGCATTTCCTCGCTGTATCGCAATGCTGATACGTTGTGCGAGGTAGCCGCCAGCTCTTCGGTCACCAGTTACTTCAACCAGACGCTTCGCGATTTCTGCGAACAACTTATGCGCGCTGGTACCCCATGGACCTAGAGTTTCAACTCCAAATGGTACAAAATGGTACTCTCTACCGAGGCTCTTATATTTGTTACGTTTTAGAATTTCGGCGCTTTCCGCCGCTCCGCCCGCTTTTACAGTAGTCCGTTGGAGGTGGGACGGTGCCAGTGTGTCTACGCAGGTATTTTATTTTAAAAGAGATTATAATAAATATACGTCGGTAATCGTGGGCGTGTCATGATGAGAGAACACATTCGATCCTTCAATCGTGGACGACGTGAGTATTTAATGAAAGACGAGATCCATCTTACAGTTTTTACTTGACAAGACAAATTAAATGAGAAGAATTAAAATCACAAAAAAACGAGCTAAACATACTCGTAGCGTGTATATTTTACGAAAAGAAAAGTAATAAATTGAAGACGCAAATGCGCTTAAGCATCACGCCGTGTCAAGGCCGCAAAGAGAGAAACTGTCGGATTATCTGCGCCTTGTCCAAGACCACCGCTTTCTGCATCTAACCCTTAATCCAGCCACCTAGCGAGGGTCTCTCAAGGTGTTGGTCGAGTTCCGATAGTAGTTCGCTAAAACGACTAACGAAACAATGATCGTCGAGTCAACATCCCACATGGCGGCTATTTCGTGAGCCAAGTCTTGGTAAAGCACTGGACTTATCCTTCCCGGCTTTCACGAGATCATGGTGGATGGTGACGTCGACAAGCACGGCCCGGCGCTGCAATCGACCTATTAGCACTATGTCGGGCTTATTGGCTACAAAAGGTCCTGTCAGCGATGATAGATCGATCCCAATAGAGCGTGACGTGACCATTTTCGAGAACTGGCGCAGGTAGTGTAGTATGGCAGTGCACGATCCACAAAGCCGTACAGGAGAGCTAGTTGCTGGTGAATAATCTTAGCTACGAGATTATGTCTGTACTCGCTGTTAGCAAGATGACAAGAACGGGAGATAATATGCCTTATTATTTCGATGGGCCTGCTGTATCTGTGTTATATACGTAAAGCCAAGTCTAGAAACTTGCTGAGTGGTCTCGCTACTAGATTCAGATAGTAGAATGAAGACGCATGCGTGCAATCACTCCGTAATAGTTAGGGAGGCGAATAGGGGAATTTTCGGCAATACTCGAGCGTGGCAGTTTAAGATATGAGAGATACCTTAGACCTAATAGAACAACCTTGTAAAGTATTTAGCTCTATATGTAGTGACGCGCGCCTAGGATAGACGATCAGATTAGTAAAAAAAAATGGATAGTCTGAAATACTCGAGCGCCTCAGATTAAGATATTGGGGGTTGATTTTAGTGTTTAAAGACTAAATTTAACTAATCTGACGATAAGTCCTTGACGCCGCCGAGTTATAGGGTCGCGAACTTGTAAAAAAAAAACGTTAATCCGGCATTCTCGGGCGCGATTTTTTTATTTTTTATTTTGAAGAATATAATCTAAAACTTACTAAAAATACAAAATCTGCCGGTTTCCGCATGACCGGAAGTGTGGAGGAGCCATTTCGTCTTCCTAAGAACGCGTTGCGGCATATAAGTCGCGAACGATACATTTTACAAAAAAAAAGTTTAAATAAACAAAAAAGGTAATTTTATTTTACACAAAAAAGGTCTCTTTACATTTTTGTCCAAAGTTAAAACTTTTTGACTTGAAGCATCATAAAAACTCAACCAAAACACCTTTTTCGGTCAGATTAAGAGAACCCACCAACATTTTTGTCAGATTAAAAAAATATGCTTTCAGGATACCGAGATAAACCTCCCCTATGAAAATCTGACGCGCTCGAGTATTTCAAAAAAACTTTATTTTTTTGCATTTTCAAAAATTCATCGTAACTTATCGTCACGCCGAAATCGTCAGTTTTTTTAAAGGAAGCTTCCTTGGGGCCTACTTAACACCCCTTCCGAAAATCTGACGCGCTCGAGTAAATTTTTTTTTTTTGCATTTTTGACTACTTTATATGCCTACCCCCACCACGCAAACCGGCAGATTAGTATACCGTTGTTATCAGAGGCACTCGGGGCATACGTAGTATGAATATCTGACGCGCTCGAGAATGCCCAAGTAACTGTTTTTTTTAACATTTTTGAAAAACCGTACACGCCAAACCCACCGCTAAAATGGTTTTTGCCATACGAGCTTTTCTTTTCGAAATTATTTTATCTTTCGATTTTGATAGGTCTCGACGGCGCCGTTGAATTACGCCATTTAGCTACCTCGCCTCCCTAACTATAATGGCACAAGTGCAGGCGAGCATTAGTTTAATCGAATTGTTGGAAATCTTTAAGCAGATAATTAAGTTTATAATTACTGATGTTAGCGGAAGGCAAAATAATACAAGTTGGTATAGATTATTAAACCCCGTAATCTATTTTGCAGTTCATTGAAAGCCTTGGCCAAAATACGTAGGGTGATTGCGTCAGTTTACCGTCCAGTGTCAGTGTGAGTTTCCGTCCACTTCACGGATTAGTAAATAATACATTACATATTTAAATTGCTAGTTGCGAAATATATTTTTTATGTAGATAGATCGTAAGGTTTAGATAGTAAGGATTGCAATAAGTCCAAATTTGTGCAGCAATGAAGGTTTATATTCAAATTTCGTCAAGTGGACGAAAACTAGAGCCGTACGAAAACTAGCGCAATGACCCTACCTGCCCTAAATTCGTCTTTAGCACATACATAGATAACGTCGCCTTATCTTTAAATCATAATTCCCCTATAAATTGTATAATCATGGGATTCGTGGGCGTAATCAACAGTTTTATTATTAGTTTCTTCACTACCTAGGTAGGTACTCCTAAAATGTAAGAACGTTTCTTATTTAGAAAACTAAACAGTGTAAACATTATCCACTTACCTAATTAATAATAATTATTGTTACAGCAAAATTAATTACAGAATAGAAACCACGGAGCGAAAGGATCAGATAAAGTGTAAAATTGAATTGTCAATAATTGCATACTGTAAGGGTCATGGCTTGCCCTTTCCAGTGCCATTGATTTAGTGGTTTAGTGAGTGATAATGATGATTAATATTAAAATTCACATTTTAGTTGTGTTTTCGAATAACGGACTAACTATATAAGATTATTATTAAAAAAAATACATGAAATGAGGTTGGCAAATTCTTTTAAACATAAGTATAGTCAATTCCTCAATATTGTTAACCATGCCATAATTTCCTGTCTTTAAAAAAATAAAAATAAATTAGAATAGTTCACTGTTTAAAACTAGCACACTCACGTAAATAAATTAAAACTAAACTTATACCTACATACAAACTAAATTTAATATAAAACACCTCACCAAAATTGACCAAAATTTGCCGTTTTGATATTATTAGGAATTAACCTTTACAGTAAAGAATCACAATTTTTCATGTCATAATTATGTTATATGTCAGAAATAGTGCATAGCGAGGAAGATTACTTTTATTTATTTATGTAAGTATGTATGTATGTTGTGTTGTATGTTTGAGTCAATGTACCTAACGTTAATGTACTTTAAAATTCATGATATCAGATTTGTGACCCTAGGCGACCGTTAAAAGTGGAGAATAAATAAAAATAGGTTCTCCATTTTAGATATTTAACTAGCACCTGACCATCACCAGATTTTATCTACCGTCGTTAGATTTTATCTCCATTCAATACGGTGTATAAATGTTCAGTTTAACTGTTCATCGATGCTTAGTACCAGACGTACCAGTAGTTTCTTTCAGATTTGACGACAGCTACCTGATAGGTAGAAAATATCCTAAAACTCTAGTTTTCACACGCGACTTATCCGTGTAGACCGAGGGCTAAGGGCTAGGCGCAAATTTCTTCAGTCACGCATCCCGGGCGATAACTCGTATTATAAGTGTTTAGGTGATGTGTAGGTAATGATTGTAATGAACCCTCGTGAACGTCAGCTACCGCTGCGTTAGTTGATTGAGGAACGGCATACAGCCAGCCCCCAAGGAAAGAGAAAGCGTGGCCGTCCCAAACAAACCTGGCGGCGTACGGTGTTAGACGAGGCGAAGAAGATCGGGAAGTCTTGGAGCGAAATGAAGCGAGAAGCTCAAGATCGATCTACATGGAGAGTTACTGTGGACGCCCTCTGCCCCATCTAGGGGACATAGGATCTTAAGTCAAGTCAAGTCATACAGCCAGCCAACCAATAGTCATCCCAATTGAAATTTATAGGGTCACTACGATTATGTTTTGTTTTACCTTTATAGGTAGTCAATTTCACAAAGTTAATTTGATACTCTTTGCTAAATATATTTTAAATTTTACTAATTTATTAGTTTTTGCTTAACAGCGCCTTTCGACTCTCGTATAGACCCGCACACTCAGTTTCTTCGGTCACGTCTCGAGACAACAATGACTCCATAGAGCGTCTAGTGGTGGGGTAGAGCAAACGGAACAAGACCGCGTAAAAGGCCACCTATGCGATGGATTAATCAAATTAAATCTGCCATGGAAAGACCCCTGAAGGCATTTGCCAGAATGACCTCCAACCGAGGAAAATGGCGAGAAATCGTACGGCGAGCAACATCTGTGTCTGATGTCAGCAGTTGACCACGACACTCTGCAAAGAGTATAACGACTAAGAAGAAGATTAGCTTTTGTCCCATTATAAACATGATTATGTATACATTTTTAATTAGAAAAGCCCCGGTAGATAAATAAGGCATGTAACAATGCGATATTACGCTTGGCCAACAATGAATGGAGCGCGGGCGACGCCCCGGGCGCGCACCTGTATATCGTGCACGCGATCTTAGGGCGCGTTCTATTACATTTTTTTTAAGTGAAAACTTCTTTAGCGGCGGTGTGCACTTTTTGTGATGGGGAAAAAATTTTAAACTCGCGACAGCGTAAGACGTAAGACGCTTCGTAAGACGGACACGTGACCTGATAAAAAAACTGTTACAATGTCATTGAGTTTTCACTTCTGCCGGCACTCCCGGAGTGCAACCCGTTGTTTTTCGTACTTTAGTTCGTTTTTTTAGCATTAGAAAAAAGGTAAACAATATTGATGTGTCTTTTAATTGAAAAACACGTTTTAAAAATAAGTCACGGCAAATATGTAACAATTATGAATCTAATACGACCATTTATGTTCTTCTGCTTTCATAAGTAATAGTAACTGATTTTTAAAAAGCGTTTTCAATTATAAGACATGTCAAGATCGCTTACCTTCTTTCTAATGCTAAAAAAAAACGAACTATAACTATTGACTTACTTGATATAGTGTCGTATCCTAAGTTCTAGTTAACTAACCTAACCACTACCACCTAAGCACTCCTACTGCTAGCTTTACACTCATCTAAGGTTAGATGAAAGAGATCCCTTATAGGGATAAGTTCGCCTGTGTACTGCATTTCTGTAAATTTAAAGTGAACCTGTTTTTGTACAATAAAGTGATTAGGAACTTTATGACTTGACTCTCTCGTCACCGCTTACCTTTCTTTTGAATACTGGAAGGTTTACAAGCAATGAATAACAAGTTCAGATGCTGAGTCATCTCTCTACTCTCCACCCTATCTACATATATTTCTTCGTTTCCATGATTGTGGGATACTATTACAATTACTCTTCAATTTACAAAATCGGGAGATTTCGTATAAACGCCTGTAGACGTTTGCAGACATCTTTGACAGAATCGGTTCTGCATTTTATCACCACATCTAACCCTGGATTTCACGGCTTGCATGTCATTGACGAGTTGGTTTAGTAAAATGTGGTGACGTTTTCTGTTATTGTCATTATTTATGAGGAAGTACTGTAAAGTACTAGCTAAACAGCTAGATGTCGCTGGTCAACACTTTTCCCTTACGAACTTTTCTCTCGTGAACGCATCCTTACGCTTCCACGTCGCCTGTGATTACCTGCGAACGGCGGCCGCTTAAACGATTCCTTTTTTAAAACCCACCGTTCCTGTTCCACAACCTGCGCCACCAGCCCTTCCTCATTTTCGATTTGAAATGGACAATGGAAAACGCGACTTTTTTTACTCTTGCCACCCAAATTAGGCCACTCAAGTCATGTCGTCCAAAGACCAGTAGTCGTACGCCGACCTTAAAAACTTACACTCCGAATTTGGGAAAAGAACAATTCCTTGGCAAACTTTTTTACTTTTTTTACGAGCAAATTGTGGGGCCGCGTCTGTTAATTCCTTCGGCCACTTTGTTCCCTGCCTCCGAAATTGATAAACACTTATCTCATTTACTCCGACTGTATGAAACAGGTTGTAAATTAAATAGATTATGCGTTCGCCGTAAAAAAGGGTCTTTAACTGTTTTTTTTTTATGTCGTATCCCTCGGATTTTAGCCTTTACAGTCCTAAAGCGGTTATGTAAATTATAATATGACAATTGATGATTATTGTTCCATGTAATTACATTTTTTATTTCAGGAGCATTTTTATAAAGCAGCAATTACTGATTGAGCGCTCGGCGTGCGGATAAGAATCTTACTGGCGATTTTTCATAAACAATAGCAGTTTTAATATCGCAATAAGAACAAGAGTGTAAGCTATTGATAATGCAAAAAATGTAATAATAAATTACCGGGCAGTGGGTAATAAAGCGCGATTGGCTCCAGGCGACTCGCGGAGCTACCAGTGCCCGTGATACAATATAAAAAACTGGAATAAAAAAACTTAAAAATAATACGCTTAATATCAAAGAAGGTGTACTCCGTTAATGCATTCGGTGCCTTTAGGCTGTACGTCAGGCCAGACATTGTTTTCTGGAATGCGAGTTTAAAATGGCGTTATTTTATTCGAAATTCAAATTTTGATTTCGAGGAATCGGTCCGTCGAGTGTCCGTCCGATGACATAATTAGCGGTTTTTTGGTTGTTTCGTTGTGAATCGGTTCAGGATGTTGACATTTGATAAGTTTTTTTTAAAGCGGTTTTAATGGTTTCGTTTAACTGGAAGCTGTGAAATGTAATGCAATAAAATATGAACAATATAATTTTCGAGCAAAAGCTTTAAGTCTTATTTAAATCTTGATATAAAAAAAAGATTGCTAAATATTATTAACCTTTCATAAATGCTGCAAATGTGATGTTTATAAAGTAAGTTGAATACCTATAGATGTGCACTTATTAATGCCTTTACAAATTAATTGTTAAAAGGGAATTATACTTTATGCTTTATTGTTAGACTAGCTTTTGCCCGCGGCTTCGCACGCGCAGTATGGTTTTTTTAATAATCTATGTACTTTAATGGTTTTAGGTATTTTGAATGTAAACAAACCGTTTAAGATGATAATTATTTTAAAAACGATGTTTGTGTACTGTTCAATTATTAGAAGGTATTTGTAATCTTATAATTTTGTAGCTCAAAAAATTTACTTTAAGGGATTGAATTCTCAAAAGTCTGGATCACGTGTGGCTGTAATCCAGCGTGTATGTTACAACCGTCTATGCTATCTTCGTAATAAGCATTCCCCACCAGGGGCCATAGTTCACGTCGGCTACGTTATATTTTAATTTTGATCCCATTTTTGTAATTTTTGTAATTAGCGTCCCACAAAACCATGGAAATGATACCCATATTGATATATTTTGAAATTTCAACCCCATTGCACCCCCACCAGGGGGATGATTGTTCACTTCGGCTACGTTAATTTTAATTTTGATGCCATTTTTGTTATTAGCGGCTCAAAATACTATGAAAACGATACCCATATTGATATTTTGAGATATCAACCCTATTGGGGACTTTTCCCCCTCTTAGGGGTTCAATTTTCAAAAAACCTGAAACACGTGTTTACTCATTTATCTTTAGGAATACTCCTGTGAAATTTGGAATAAAATAGTCTAACTTATCTTGTTTCCCCATACAAACTTTGGACCCCCATTTCACTCCTTTAGGGGATGAATATTGAAAAATCCTTTCTTAGTGGATACCTAGACCTTATAAGGAATCTAGTTGCCAAATTTGGACTTTCTAGTCCCAGCGGTTTGGGCTGTGCGTTGATTTAAGTCAGTCAGTCAGTCAGTCAGTCGGTCAGGTCTTTCACATTTATATATTTAGATTATATATTTATTTTGATCCCATTTTTGTAATTTTTGTAATTAGCGTCCCACAAAACCATGGAAATTATACCCGTATTTATATTTTGAAATTTCAACCCCATTGCACCGCCACCAGGGGATGATTGTTCACTTCGGCTACGTTAATTTTAATTTTGATGCCATTTTTGTTATTAGCGTCTCAAAATACAATGAAAACGATACCCATATTGATATTTTGAGATATCAACCCTATTGGGGACTTTTCCCCCTCTTAGGGGTTCAATTTTCAAAAAAACCTGAAACACGTGTTTACTCATTTATCTTTAGGAATACTCCTGTGAAATTTGGAATAAAATAGTCTAACTAATCCCACAAAACCATGGAAATGATACCCATATTGATATTTTGAAATTTCAACCCCATTGCACCCCCACCAGGGGATGATTGTTCACTTCGGCTACGTTAATTTTAATTTTGATGCCATTTTTGTTATTAGTGTCTCAAAATACAATGAAAACGATACCCATATTGATATTTTGAGATATCAACCCTATTGGGGACTTTTCCCCCTCTTAGGGGTTCAATTTTCAAAAAACCTGAAACACGTGTTTACTCATTTATCTTTAGGAATACTCCTGTGAAATTTGGAATAAAATAGTCTAACTAATCCCACAAAACCTTGGAAATGATACCCATATTGATATTTTGAAATTTCAACCCCATTGCACCCCCACCAGGGGATGATTGTTCACTTCGGCTACGTTAATTTTAATTTTGATGCCATTTTTGTTATTAGCGTCTCAAAATACTATGAAAACGATACCCATATTGATATTTTGAGATATCAACCCTATTGGGGACTTTTCCCCCTCTTAGGGGTTCAATTTTCAAAAAACCTGAAACACGTGTTTACTTATTTATCTTTAGGAATACTCCTGTGAAATTTGGAATAAAATAGTCTAACTTATCTTGTTTCCCCATACAAACTTTGGACCCCCATTTCACTCCTTTAGGGGATGAATATTGAAAAATCCTTTCTTAGTGGACACCTAGACCTTATAAGGAATCTAGTTGCCAAATTTGGACTTTCTAGTCCCAGCGGTTTGGGCTGTGCGTTGATTTAAATCAGTCAGTCAGTCAGGTCTTTCACGTTTATATATTTAGATTATATATTTAGATGATGGGTGGATAAATTGACAATAGACTAAATAGGAAACAATCATTTACTTATGAAAAAGCATGCAATTTACACACGCGGTTATTTATTTACATAGGGGCTGTCCATAAATTACGTCATCGATTTTTGACGATTTTGGACCCCCCCCCCCTATAATCATCCAAAAATCATGCTTCAAATGACCCCATTTCCTCCTACTTCATGCTACCGTCATCCGATGTCCAGACCCCCCCCCCCCTAATTTGACATGACGTAATTTATGAATAGCCCCATAGCGCTACGCGCAAAAAAAAACACAACCGCGAAACACAAGTGTAAATTCATATTAAATTTGCATACATGATCATTTACTGCCCCAGCCTGCTGGTTGTATTATAATCATACTTCTTACTTATCTAAATTGTTTAAGGTTACAATTAGTTTCCATGTTTATGTATAGTTTATATTCAGTTTAACTTATTTCATTGTATTTATTTGACACTTACGATTGTAGGTTATATTCCTTCAACCAATTAACACTGCCATACGATACCGACTACAAGTCCATTTCGTCGGATATATTTTATAAATATACAGGGTGTCTCTGACCATGGGGCTTTAAATCCAGGGCTTGATTCTACTCGCTAAACTGAGCTACTTTTATTATGGCACCAACCCCGAAACCCCGAAAAAAAAATTCACTTTTTCATACATTTTGGCTGATCACATGTCGACGTTTTCTATGGAAAAGCCAACAAATTTTCCCCGATTTTAGGGTTGGTCCCATAGTAAAAGTAGCTCAGATTAGCGAGTAAAATCAAGCCCTGGATTTAAAGCCCCATGGTCAGAGACAGACTGTATATCACTTGCGACCTTTATGTTTTGAGTTTATATGCGCTTACGCATGTCCCGTTGTTGTCAATTATTTTCGGTGCACCTGCTTTTGTTTTGTATGGACATATTAACTTGGAGTCATTGTGTGTATGTCTTTATGTAAAAAAGCGCTAACTGGTTGTCAATTGTAGCAGGTGAAATTAAATAAAGTCGCAAGGGATTTATTTTAAGGAGTAACACTCTTAGTAGCAAATAATATCATCTCATCTACTCAAAGGTTGACTGGAAGAGATACCTCAAGCACACCTAGGTACATACAAATATGTACATGCAGGGTTGATAAGCTAATAGACTGTACAAGCTTCAAAAGTGCATAAGTACCCGCTTTGTGAATAAACTCCACTTTTGCAACTGTGTGTACAGTCAGCGCAAGATAGTTGCTCCTGCAAACATATTTCTATGCAGGGGGAATCAGTTATCTCTGCAGCTGACTGTACTTTACGTTCTTGTCAATTTCTCAGTTTCACAAAATGTTTATTCAACTGTTTTGTTATTTTTCAGAGGTCAAGCGCAAGAGGGCGCGCTATTTGTCGCGCGGTAACGAGCGACAATGCGCGCCGGTCGCGCGCCCCCCGCCGCGCGCGGCATTTGTTCTGCGCGAGGCGGAGGCACACCGAGGCTGCCTTCGTTTGTATAACATATGTATATGTTTTTTGGTGTAACGCGTAATGTATGTAAGATTACGTATAATATATATACAGTGTGGAAAGATAAGTCGGGCCCTGGAGGGAAACTACCTTAAGTCCTTAAGCTGGCCCATTTTACTTAAAGGAGACATTTCTTTATTTTTAAAAAGAAACAAAACTGCATTCAAAGATTTTCTAAAACTCGCTTGCCTCGCCCGGGACTCGAACCGACTAAAAATTCCAAAAAATAAAAACTCGCAATTTTATTCTACAAGTCGATACAGTTAATGTTAATGATAACATTTCTCCAAGAAACATTTTACAGTCGTCTGTCGTACAAAATATCCATAAAATCTAATATTTGGTACTCAAGATTTTTTAAGACAAGCCAATTTGAAGAAAAAAAAGAAAAATACTTTGAATGCAGTTTGGTTTCTTTTTAAAAATAAAGGAATGTCTTTTTAAGTAAAATGAGCCAGCTTAAGGATTTAAGGTAGTTTCCCTCCAGGGCCGGACTTATCTTTCCACCCTGTATAGCGTCAACGCGCGAACGGCACTGAAAGCGCCTTTGTGTTCGCATTATAAACCGACAGCCGATGGATCGGACACGAGCGTTACATGACTTTGATCAGCTAAAACACACAGGAAACCTGGCCTTAATGGGAGTTATATAGCTGTTTTAATTTGGCAGTAGGAAATATGCCTCAATGCTAGTCAGATCAGTGCTATAATATTCAATATAGCGCCATTTCATTTTAAAACAACACTAGAATATTTAAGTTTATGTTACTTAGGTCAAGTGTGTCCCGCACCTCCAGCCACTCCACGTACCATCGTTACGGCTAACTAAGCAGCCAACTATTGGTTATCCATAACACTTATTGTGTATTCTTTTGACAAATGCCTCGGCCGGCCCTCGTTAATACCGCCTCGCCGCATGCTGATTATTTCTCATACAGATTTATTGTCTTATTATAATACTATTTGGTTACGCGGGTATCGGTTCGGTTATCGATGTTTGTAATACGAAACTTACGGAATAAGATAGTTTGTAGGTTTGTTGCTAGTTTACTTAAAATTAATAAATTATTTACTTACTACTAAAACTATATAAAATATTTACAACATTTTAATTTGCATGCAGTGTACTTAATTTTATTGTACAGTAAGCTATTAGATATGAAGTAATTAATAATTGTATGAATACTTCAGTGCAACAGGTAGATACTGGTAACCATTAAAATAAAATAAATATAAAAATGGGTTGTATCTAAACACCAGTAAAAAGTAGGTGTCATGCATTTAGATTTTTTTTGGTAAATAAATTGGAAGTTATCTGAAAAGGACTCAAGTCTACAAACAACTCGGGTCTCTAAAAGATTGAGGACTCGAGCTCGAAAATTTTAAGAGTCTGAAAAACTGAGCTGTGTCATAAAGCAGAGAAGTCTTGAACAACACTATTTCTGATGCCATATGTAATAGCGCATATGGAATCTTCACTTGTACATAGTTTGACACGCACTTGTTCTGTAAAACTAAATAAATAAAACATGGTGTAAAATATAACAACTATGCTCTGCCTCTATTTTTTCCATACATTCAAACATGAGTTATTTTAACAATAGCGCCTGACGCAACCTAAAGCATGTTGATTGCCCATGTATAAATTCAAAGGACATGCCCATATCCAGCCTTCCAATTTCTTCAATTTTCATAGAATATCGTCAATGCACTTGACAGTGGTATCACGCGCGATCGCCGGATCGATCTGCCGACCGATCCGACGATCGCATTGTGGTGCAGATGAATAGATCGTCCACCTCTATTGTAAGTTAATGCACTTGGACAAGACTTGCTTTGATGAGATACACACGGGTAGAAAGAGTATCAAGCATAGTCTAATAAAACATGGTCTTCTCTTCCCAGAGTGACACAAGTCTACGTCACAATAACATTGCCCCTTTGTATAGCGCTATTGCATACTATTATATAGCGCTGTCGCATGATGACGTAGGCTTGTGTCAGTCTCGTGGTCGGAAGAGAGTAACCAGGCGGAGTATATTATTATACCATGGTATTAAGTAACGTTGTTGACATACTTGACTATTCGTATCCCTCCTCCTTGCTTCGTTCTCCTCAGTGTTGAGGGTAGTGACCTCCTACACATGATTCCGGATGGCAGATTTCCAGGCTTTCCGACCCCTTCCGACTTCTAAGGCATCATGGACCTTGACAAAACTACTACTGACTATTCGTATATAAGTGCTCAAAGGGACTACTTATAATATAGATAGAGGATAATTTCGAATAAAATAAAAATACCTGTCATGAAACTAAAGTTAATGTCAGAATTGATCAATTCATGAAATGCAATTTTAAATTGATAAGTTCATGATATGGTATGGCTAGGTTAGGTTTGAATTTTTATGATATCCCCAACCGATTATTTAATGAAATGATTCCCACATCATGAATTGCCCTCGAAAAACTGCTACTAATATTTTAATAAAACCTATGAAATGGTTGACGGAGTCTTTATTTCGAGTCTTTCTGAGTTGTGCTTAAAAAGATCTAATAAAGGGCTTGACTCGAGACTTCAAAGACTCGGAAGTTTTTTTAGTTCAGTCTCGTACACAAGCTGAGTTTTTTTAAATTTACGACTCAAAAGACTCGAGTTCCTACTAACACTAGAAGTTACCTACTGTAAACTGAGTAAGGAATTGTTGTGATTCTTGATTTGCTAATTTGTGCAAAAAATATTAGCCATTCCAGTGGTATGTGTGTCCCAACCCACCTTACGAGAATGGTGATGCAGCTTCAACAGGAAGCCTTACCTTTTGTTCTCTAAATGATAAAAACGTCAAGAATCCGCGGCGTATTGTCTGCGACCGGTTCCCTGTACTTCTATAGTTTAGTTATTTTTATTTATTTTCATTGTTTGCTTATTGTTACGTGCGGTGGGTAGCGAATAAAGTTTTCAACGCGAATTTAGTGCTTTATCTTTTGGCTTGCAATTATGGATGTTTTGCGAATATGTGTGATTTTGAGGGTTTGTTGATATTAAGTTCTCTGCCCGGGTCTCTATTGTTTCCCATAAAGTTTTAGGGCATTGTTTGTTCGCATTTTCGTTAGTCATAATTTGGCTATTCGCGTAACTTTTCAGGATTGCCATAAAACAAACCTAACCTAACGTATTTATAGGATAACCTTAAGAAAATCCTGAAAAATTTACGGTTTCAGAATTATTACTAATGATAATCTGACAATCATTACATTATGACTTTATTTGACTTTCAATAATTATGTCAAATAAAGGGATCCGTCTCTGCCCACCACACCGTATCATACCAAGACCGCAGTAGGAACATGTCAGGCAAAAAAAAATCTTTGTAGGTATTTATTGAAAACAACTCTTCAGTTTGAATGCATGCGTTTTCACTTCATTTAGGAAAGTGCCGAATTTCGAACATTTAATTCTGTTACGAAAATTAACCGTGTAAATTGTATTGTATTGTATGTATTGTACTTAATTCATACACAAATAAGTCTTTAGTATGATATAGCTAGCACCAACATTTGTTCAGCAACATTTAAAAATAACTTGTGGTTTGATTTTTAATACACTTTGAAGTTTATTCTAAGACGCAATGTATTGCGAATTTTGTTATGTTTAAGGCGTGACAAGCAACGTCAATCAGAAATTATATGGCATGGCGATGGCGTCCATTGAAGATAATATTTATTTTGTATGAAAAATAGGAAGTCTAAATATTTCATAATTTTTAAAAGTTGTTGAACAAAAGTGTCACCGTTTGAGGAGTACAATCTATGTTTTAATTATTTGCTCGTGTTACAGGCCACACCCGGTATAACTTATAGAAATGGCGTAATTGTCAAAACACAATGGAATTAATTAACTTTTGACTAATTACAGGTCCTTAACGAGTACATTTTTTTTGCAATTCACTTATAATGCAAAATAGTAAAAAGGCACCCAATGAACGCGGTATTTATGGAGGTTGTTAGTCTTGAATATTTACTAGTCTATATTAAGGTGTCGTGTTTCGGAGGTTCCGGGGCAAACTGCCGAATCCGACACAAGAGCAGCCGATGCAACGGAGCCACGCCGTTTTGTCGACTAAATAGTGTTTAGTTTTAAGTTTATAAAATACATATGTATGTTAGTTTGTAAGGTATTTGTAATATGGGACTTGTTGCCTGAATTAAAATTCTAAATAAATAAATTACTAGTACTTACTAAATATAAGATCCCCACCAGTTTGCAAATGTCGCTCGCTGTCACGTCTCAATTTCCTCACAATAAAGACGAACAGCCAGCAAGTTGTTAATATAATTTTAATTGCACAATAATATCGGCTGTTCGATCTTAATTATCATTCATTCATTCATTCATCAGCACGGCAAGGGCATGTTATATGCCAGAGCTTTCATTCGATATGAAAATACTGAATTGATAAGTCATTCGATTCTGATATCTACTAAGTTGCTTTTATAGATATGAAACAACAAAACATGTGAGTATGCAAACGTACAGTCAGCAGCATAAATATAGCTAACCCTTGCAATAATAGCGAACACTACTTTTAGCCCGATTCGAACTAGGATAGTTACGTCAAATATTACTGCTAGACTATACGATATGGATTAGATATGTCAGTGTCAAAAGTGACGTTTTTGTTTGAAGAAACGTTCATTTGACACTGACATATCTAATCCATATCGTAGGTATCTAGCCGTAATATTTGATAGAGCGATAGAGTGATAGAGCTCTAATGCCGCTTCTCGATTCAATTTGCAAGCCTCATTTCTTACCCATCGGCTACAACCCATTATTTCGTACTTGCAGAATTAATCATAAGTCATAAAATTATCCAAAGCCTTTTACAAAATCTAGTACAGGCCGACGAAAATACCGATCGATACCCTAAAAATTGTGTCACAAAAGCAATGCCCCATTACTGGCCAGACACGATCGATCGACCTAAGGTTCACGGGGTAATTGTGACATGGACCGTGAGAATATTCAATTAAGCGACCGAGCTTAATTGCAACTTGATAAAGTTAAGTTCGCTCTAAGTGAACTATCTTGCAAACTAAGTTAACTGACCATTATCTTTGCCTTTGTGCCTCGGTAGCACTGGACGCGCTTAATTGGGGGTTGAAGGGTGATAGAATAGGGCAGATGCGACTTGATATTTTAAAATATTAAAATGGACAAATCACATCTTGTGAGGGATGAGAGTTTTTCGATATTCGGTTGATTAATAAGTAACACACTAGTATGAGATTCATAATTATGACTAAATACCTACCCTTTAAGTTTTTTTGGAGTAAGATTTAAGATAGTGGTCACAATGACCTGCGTATAAACCGTGTTTTTATTTTACGGTGATATTCTTTAATACATAGGTTGTGTGGGAACTACCTTTCTCAATCTTCTTCTATGGCGCCGAATCCTGGACAATAAGGCAGAAAGAAAGAGCGAAAATTGACGCATTTGAGATGTGGTGTTGGAGACGTATGCTGCGAATTCCCTGGACCGCACGCCGGACCAACGTGTCTATACTCAAGGAGCTTGGAATAACCACAAGGCTGTCCACTATCTGCTATCAGAGAATCCTTATGTATTTCGGACACGTCGCTCATAGAGGTCCGGATAGCTTAGAAAAGCTGATGGTAGTTGGTAAGGTCGAAGGGGAACGAGGACGCGGTCGATCGCCTTCCCGGTGGTCAGACTTGATAAAAACCATCACCGGCTTGCCAATACCTGAAGCTATTAAGACCGCCGAGGACAGGAACACTTGGGAAAGCATGGTACATCGCGCAGGAAACTCTTCAAACTAGACACGACCTTCAGCAATGAAGACGCCGACTAAGAAGAAGTGGGAACTACCGTGCCATCAAACTGCTATCACACAGTTTTAAGATTTAGGAACGAGTTCTGGACCAAAGACTTCGCAAACTAACATCAGTGACAGAAAATCAGTGCGGCTTTGTCACCGGAAAATCAACAACCGACGCAATCCACACCATCCGTATTTTAATGGAAGCCTACAGGGACAACAAGAAAGACTTACACATGGTCTTTATAGACCTGGAAAAAGCGTTCGACCGAATCCCGAGACCTCTGATATGGCAGGCGTTACGGTATCAGAGGGTCCCCGAATGTTACATACGGATGATAGTTGACATGTACAGGAACGCCACCACAAAAGTAAGATGTCCAGCGGGAATGGGTGATGAGTTGCACGTAAATGTTGGAGTTCACCAAGGGTCAGCTCTCAGCCCGCTTTTATTCAACCTCGTTATGGACTACCTCACATCTAATATCCAGAAACCAACACATTGGAACCTTCTATACGCAGACGATATTGTCCTCATCGACGAAGAGCCAAGAACACTCCAAAGAACGCTGGAAAGCTGGAGGTCAGCCCTAGAAAAAGCGGGATTGAGAATAAGCAGAGAGAAAACTGAATATATGCACTGCAATTTTGCCAACGGACAAGCCCAACACACCCTACACCTGCAAAATACTGCGCTTAAAACTGTGCAAAACTTTAAGTACCTAGGCAGTGTAATAACCAAGGACGGCTACATTGACAACAACGTAGCGCATCGTAAAAGTACGGGCTGGCAAAAGTGGAGGGAGCTTACAGGAGTACTCTGTGACCCGAGGATGCCCTTCCGCGTAAAGGGTAAAGTGTACAAAACCGCTGTCAGACCAGCAATGTTATATGGCGCAGAATGCTGGCCTCTCAAGAAGCAACAATCCGACCAACTTCACGTCGCTGAAATGCGAATGCTTAGGTGGTCTGCAGGAGTGACACTCATGGACAAAGTGCCGAACCGTTACATAAGAGGCTCGTTCAAAATAAGACCCATACAGGACAAGCTAACGGAAACACGACTCCGATGGTACGGTCATGTCATGAGAAGGCCGGAGGACCACATGACTAGAAAGGTGCTAGAGTGTAGTATGAAAGGACCGAAAAAGAGTGGACGACCCCGACTTACATGGATGTCCGTAGTTAAGAAAGACCTAGAGAATAAGAATATAGATCCAACGACGACCCGGAACAGATATAACTGGAGAAACTTGATTAGGAGAGCCGACCCCACATAAAAGTGGGATAAGGCCGGAAGAAGAAGAAGACATATACTTAATATGTATTTACATTTTTACTCACTTTTCAGGATCACTAATATCACTATAAATGAAACAATTTATCTTCTATTCCCGGAATTGTAATTTATTGGATCAGACTTGTGTCTAAACTGTGTAAACTGCTCCTGTACTTATAATTTTAACCTGTATCAAATTTGTGGCCGAATTATTTGAAAATGTTTTTAAACTTTAAGAACAAAAATGAGAATTTAGAGCCTACCTACGACCTATCTTTCTATTTCCCAGCGTGCCCGGACGTCTCATCCACTGCACGGCCCGGAAGCATGTCCGGCCGGTAATCGAGTTATTGTCGCGCTACAATGCGGCAATCAGCGGCGGCCGCAGCCGGCGCCGGGCCCGTACTTTCCAGGTGCCGGACCGATAGTTATGCAGTTATATGCCCATAGCACTTGTAGTGGTAATTTTTTGGTAAGTGGCCTTTTTGAAAAAAGGTATTTTCTACTGGACTTAACTTGATAGAATAGGGCCAGGTACTTACTTTTCAGGAAAATTTGGGGTCCTTGAAGTAGTAAAACATATTTTTCATTTTTAAAAGTAAAAAAATTACAAAAAAATTTTTTCGTTAACTTTAACCTGTCGATGCCACTTTTTTGAGAATCACTCGGATACGGTTTTCCTTTTCTAGTATTCAATATTATATAAAATCATTTATCATCAATTACAATCTTAGATAAATACGAGATATCACAGACACAGCAAGTAAAGGTTAAACATAAAAGAAAATCAACAAGTTAAGCATCCATTGATTTTTTAACATAAGGTAATCGTACTAGTGCTCGACATGCTAATGCCCAATATGACACCTTGCTGTCACCTCTATTGACAATGACTTAAGTTTCAAGATGACATGTACTGGGATCGCGTCGAGCATCAGTATGTTTATCTTATGTACTATGAAACTTATTGGAACAGTCCGCAACAGCAGGTGAGAAATGATCTACAAACTCACTTATTTCCTTTTGCATATTTAGCTACTACTTCTGCTGCTGAGTGTACGATCGAGCCTTCGAACCAAAGACATATGTAACTTCGTATAAGACGAATAAAGTCTAAGGAAAAAACGTGCCTCAGATTTCAAGTAAAAGTCATTCTCGAATAGATGGCGCACACACCTTTAGCCTATCCTCGGCTAGATGGCGTGACGACACCGTTTCATATTTAACAATTTTGACACATAGATATCAGTGAATGAACATGGATCAAAATATTCAAAATGATATAAAAATAACAAAATCATTTTATCCATATATATACATTTTTTGATAACTTTATACGTTTTCATTTTGAGTTTTAGTCGTGTGTCGATAGATGGCAGTAAATTTACAGTGACTACAAAATTTACAATGACAGGACCCCGCTATACTATCTATTCTTTTTGCTTCGAACTAAATACACCCTCCGTTTTCGTGAACGCACTTACCGCTCTACCCGCGTAAGTACATTTACTTATAAAAAATCTAAAATACGCCCTGACATTAAAACCAACTTCATAAGCATTTCCATTTACCACCCACCGCGCATCATGTATCAATTAAATTTAATGCCACATACGCCAACAATTAATGTCCATTACAGATAACAGATTCCACTCTAATCAGGTATTGGTTGACATTTAATTCGGAATAGCGAAGTATTTTTCCCAGGCCTCGTCTGAAAGCACTTACACGGTAGTCTGTCAGTTAAACTGTCATTCAAGTAGATAATATGCAACAAATTGGCACTATTGCCACGTGTAAGCTTTGAACAGAAAAGCCGCATCGACGGCGTGTGCGCAAGTTATAAGCTTACAGAGTTTACTGCTGCAGTTGCTCTCTGGATGTTACCGGTGACAGTCCATTTCCAACGACAGCAGCACTACCATTCATTTTACTATGGAAATTGACAATAACACCGACGCCATTTGTACTAGTAGTGCAGCTGCGGTCAGAAATGGAATGTTACCCTTAAGAGCGTTTTCACACTGTCCGATTTGATATTGAAATAAACACCCAAGCAACATGAATACATTTATTTATTTATCCACGTAACCATAATACAAGGAATAAACCGATCGTATTAAGTTATGTGGACCATATTAACTTAATACAACCGTGAAGGTATGATACAATTATACTCACATCAAGAATATACTGTATAAACAAGTACTCCGTCGCTAGTGGCTGTTAGATAGCAAGTGGCCGCTCCCGCCTTATGCTTGCCCTTTTACGATGTTGGGGTTGACAGTTTCGGATGTAGATCACGCGCAGTGTTGCCAGGATCGTCGACGTGGTTTTGCCAGAATGCTGCGGCGACAACAATATCGGATATAACCACAAAGAAGTAAAAAAAATATATCGCTTTTTTATATTTATTTACCGAATGTTTCAATACTTTGTTCAAAAGACAAACCAAACCGAACCTTAAACCAAAAAAGACAGACGTGATGTCAAATGGGGTACGATTAGTGATGTGCCGTTCCCGGGAAAATTCCCTTGGTGGGAAATTTCCCGGAAACGTTCCCGGAAAATTTCCCATATGAAGGGAAAGTAGGGGAATTTTGAAATGGCGCATAGATATACAATATGCGCATGATACTATTTTATTATCAGAAATTCAGTCAACACTTAGCATCTTAAACTTTTTTTAAAAACATTGTAAACTGTATCTCATCCACCTACGAAAATTCCCTATACTCCCGGGAAATTTCCTATTCTTCCCGAGAAATTTCCCATTCTTCCTGGGAACTTTCCCATGGTTGCTGGGAATGATTTCTCGGCCACAATATTTTTTTTACAATAATACGCCATTATTCAACAAAATCGATACAAATCATCACAGTTTCATCATCATCATCAGAATTTAAGAGCTATGCTCTTGTCGGTGGAGTAATCGCCACTCTTCTTTTTTCTGGGCCAGCCTTTTAACTCCCTCGTACGACACGACAGAAACTCTATCTTTTATTTGGCTGAGATATGTGAGCCTGGGCCTTCCTCTGCGTCTTTTCCCCTCAATCTTGCCCTCCAGGATGTTTAAAAAGAATCTGTCGTGCCGTATCAGGTGGCCAACCATCTTGCCCCTTCTGTTAGCTACTGTGTCTAACAGGCATCTTTTCTCTCCTGCCATGCTCAGAACCTCCTCGTTCGTCTTCCTTTCTGTCCAGCTAATCCTTAGCATCCTCCGCCAACACCACATTTCAAAGGCCTCTAATCGCTCTCTGTCCCGTTGTGTCAGTGTCCACGTCTCACACGCATATAAAGCAATGCTCCAGATATACACCTTAACTAAGCGTTTTTTCACATTCTTCGAGATGTGTGCTTTCACACACACACACACACACACAGCATCACAGTTTAATTAGGGTCAAAATAAGTTAGGTACTAATAAGAATAGTGGAGTTCCGTAAGCTTTTTACCAAGAAATTCTTCTACATACGAGTGTTAAGGACGGGTTTTTGTGAATGTTTTTGCAATACATTATCAAAATATCTAATAAAAAAAAATCTGTAGCCATAACTTTTTGGAGATTAAAAAAAAATTATAAGTATCTATTTGTATGGAGAAATTTTTGAAATGATCTGACTTCGCATTCAGGTACATCGGGTGCTTAAAGTGATGCCATATATTTTTTTGAAACATCCAAAGTGTCGAATGTTGTAAGCAAATCCACTTTCCAAGTTTTTTTTGGGAAGCCCCTTTGCATTTTACGGTTTCTGGCTACTTTATTTTACTAAACGCAGTTACTTGTCGTTATAGCTAGCTTTAATTAAAATTGTAATACACTTAATCTTTTTCAATATTCCCCTGTTTGGGGAATTTTCCCGGGAACACCGGGAAATTTCCCAGGAATTTCCCATATGGGAATATTCCTTGTTCCCGGGAAATTCCCACGGCACATCACTAGGTACGATCTAGCAGCTGCTATGAGCGGAGAAAAGAAACGTGCGGAAACCAACCAAAGCATTGTTTGTCTTCTCCGCTCCTTTGGATTACTACCATTGGTTGATTCCTTACATCTCTCATCTCCGCCTCAGTAGAAAGACAGCCTTAAGTCCTGACTGGCTTACGGCCCGGCCACGACTTTGCGCGACCGGCTTCGGCTAAGGCGAAAACCATAGGTGGGAACGAAAGGTCCTATCGCTGTGACTCCAACCTATGGTCGTCGCCTTAGCCGAGTCGTGGCCAGGCAACGCTAAGAAATCGCTCGCCGCTTATGCCATAAACACACCGGTCGCATCGACATCGGACGGCAGAATGGCCCCGCGACAACACCTGTTCGGATGTTCGTCAGGCCTTTGCGCTCGCCGCACCGATTGTCAACCGACGCCCTTAGTGCGCCGCGTGCTTTAATCGAATGATGACCATTTACAATTGTAGTTTTTGTAAATGCTTGTAAACTGTGTGTAAAGTTAGCTTTCTGCGGTTTCAGTGTGGATTCAAAAGCGGTAAAAGGAATTCGTATGGATATCTAATTATAGGGAGATATATTTAGCTATAAGTGAATGGTTTAAGCATTTGTAGAAGAGACTATTTGCTTAAAACGATCTAAGTAGGTACTTACATATTACAAAGTACGTTTTTAAAGAATATATGAACTTGAAGGCATCCTTCATAATTATTATTTAAAGGTCAGAAAAATAGCTTTCAAGGTCAAGGACTTGAGAAGAGTATTTTGCCGCTATTAACATATATAGGGTTTGCACGACGGATCCGAAATGTATGGGAGGATCCGCGGATCCGGATCCAGATCCGGATAATTTCATACATTTCGGATCCGGATTGCAAACCCTAAACATATAAAAACATCAGCCGGCCCTTATTTAATGCAAAGTGAAATGTACATTTCAATGGCCTATCCTATGCGTATGAGGCATGGGCGTACCCATGGTCTAATAAAACATGGTCTTCCATTCCCAGAGTGACACGGGCCTACGTCACAATAACATTGCCACTTTATTTCAACATAACATGTTACATGGGTACATTATACCTATGGTTAATAAGTTAAAATATTTCATTATAATTTTATAATTTTCATTTATATGTATTTTAGCTTAAATTTTACAATAACACGTCATTTTTAATTACTCGTTAGCAATATCTTCCGATTCACGAAAGAAATTTCAGACTTTCGGGTAATTCTGTTTATACTACTGGCAACACAGGATAGCGCTGTGCACATTTGACAATTCGGATCTAGATAACTTCATGCCCTGACCGTCATCCTTGTCGAACGCGTGTTAATTGTTATTTCCTTCTCGCTCAGTGTCAGCAGTCGCAGTGTTTTCCAAACTTTTCACGCCGTAAGCTTGGTAATTAATTTGTAACTGTGAATTAGTTTTTCAAACGTTTGTCTTGTATAGATAAATAAAGTTTAATTTAATACATTAGATTTGTTTTATTTTACTATGTTTCTACATGGATAACTTAAAATTAATGCCGTTAAAATAATTTTCACCGTTGGTTAAAATTCTCCCACATTTCAAAGTTTGAGAACCTGTAAACAGCATGATGACGTAGGCGCGTGTCAGTTA
Source organism: Cydia splendana (assembly GCF_910591565.1). NCBI lineage: Eukaryota > Metazoa > Arthropoda > Insecta > Lepidoptera > Tortricidae > Cydia > Cydia splendana. Next base: position 18,566,810 of record NC_085970.1, read on the forward strand.
GGTCATACGCGAATCTCGGAATGGAGTACCAGGCGGAGTATATTATTATACCATGGGCGTACCCAGCATTTTTAAGGGGTGGGGCAGAAGTAAGTTACGTACCTAGCTGGGTACATTGTAACAGGGTACATAAATTGTGCCTAAAAATTCTTAGCTTCTGGTCAGAGACCAGGGTGGGGCAACCGTGCCCCACCGTGGGTACGCCTATGGTATGAGGACTAAAGATAGGCAGTCTAAATCACCTAGTTAATCAAGATTATATATATATATAGAAAATGCAAAATGCTGGTACTTAGGTAAGTACTTATCTAAAAAATTATCAACACTACACGAATCAATATGTGAATTTAACATCCTAATTCCCTATGGTTGATACCTGAACCTTTTTTTTTTTTTTTACGTTGGGGAAATGCGTTTACGCATGCCACCTGGTCAGGGGGAACCAGGGGGGATGACGGGCTAACCAGTGGAGGACTACCGTCTAAAACCACCAACGAGTGCCAACTCCGCTTTAGATGGGGTGCCGCAGGGTCGCTATCAGCATTCGACCACGTGCGCCCCAGCGGGCGGCCTGCAGGCCGTGGGAATTTTGGGTGCCAGTTGGTCAGCACCCCAGTCCTGTGAGCTTTTAACCGCAGGGACTCCCCCGGGGCCCTGCGCAGCCCACTACGGCGGAGGCAGCAGGCGCGCATAGCGCCTGGCTCTGCCCCCAGCCCGTATGATAACCTAACCTACAAACTGCACAGCAAAAAAACCGGGCAAGTGCGAGTCGGACTCGCGCACGAAGGGTTCCGTACCATAATGCAAAAAAAAAAACGGAAAAAAAGCAAAAAAAACGGTCACCCATCCAAGTACTGACCACTCCCGACGTTGCTTAACTTTGGTGAAAAATCACGTTTGTTGTATGGGAGCCCCATTTAAATATTTATTTTATTCTGTTTTTATATAGTATTTGTTGTTATAGCGGCAACAGAAATACATCATCTGTGAAAATTTCAACTGTCTAGCTATCACGGTTCGTGAGATACAGCCTGGTGACAGACGGACGGACGGACGGACGGACAGTGAAGTCTTAGTAATAGGGTCCCGTTTTACCCTTTGGGTACGGAACCCTAAAAAAGGAATTACACAGCAAAACAGCAAATTACGTTGTGGAAATTAGGGACGATTTCCTATTCATATTATATTACTAGGTGCCAAGTAACGGATCTGTGTCGAGCATAGGGACAGTTACGTTCCTATTTAATGTTAACCTCTCCCCCATATAAACCACTTATAATATATTATACCTAATAGGAGTGTAATAGGTAATAGCGCATGGACAAAATAATTGAATAGACCACACACAATGATCCATATACAAAACATTCAATTTACTATACGTCTTTTCATATTTGATTTATTTCTGTCGTATTTTGTGACCATAATAAAACACCTTACACGGAGCGCAAAAGCTCCTTAAAAAGGTCTTAAGCGCCATACTTTCTCTTATAAACATACGACATTTTATATAGTCATAAACGCATTTCGTGTAAATACTTAGAACTCTAGATACTCTAGGGTCTCGCAATCTAAGGACCAATTAAGGTAAACGGGTACGGACTACGGAGGTCGTAAATAGGCATTTAGACAAGAATTGTGTGAGATTATTGTTCTTCTTATTCCGTTAAAATATGTGTTTTGATAACACATGTATTAAACTTAACATGAAATAAAAAATTAAAAGAGTGAATCTAAGTAAATACCTAATCATTCTCTAACTTTGACCTGCATTTGACTTAAGATCCTACTACATATATTATATTATTACCACCAAGGAAAAAAAAATGGTGCAAAAATTTGTGTTTATATTTGCCTACTCTCATCAATTTACACATTGGTAACTCGTGGCATTTAGGTAGCACTTAAAAGATTAGTGATAAACACATCGGTAACTCGTGGCATTTAGGTAGCACTTAAAAGATTAGTGATGAACACACATCGGTAACTCGTGGCATTTAGGTAGCAGGCACAGACTAGTGATGTGACAATGTTCTTCCTATACGAGAAAAAGAAACCACTAAAAAACGGAAATTAATTAAACTAATCTTTTAAGTGCTACCTAAATGCCACGAGTTACCGATGTATACTCATCATCACTAGATTTTACGTCCCACACATATCTTTTCTCATTATACAAGCTTGGGGCTGAAGCCCTCTAGCCCAATACGCAACGGGAAGTTCTTACGTAGGTACACTTGAAATGTTTCGTGACTTTATCTAGATTTCCTCGCGATCATTTTTATTTGTCTACTTTAGCTAGGCCATAAAATATTAAAACTAAAAATAGTTATTTTAGTTATATCTCAACTATCTCAAGTATTCGAAGCCGGACGGAAGCCCGATAATCTTAGGCCCCTCGCCCACGGCGACTTTTTGTAGCAATGCAGTAGTGATGCTGTCGCGCGTTCGCATAGATACAGTCGCGATGCGGTCGCTAGCTGTGTGCCCTCGCCAATATAACACGATTCAGTCGCGATGCAAACGCGATACCGTCGCGCTTCTGTCTCGAAGCTAACGCAATACCGTCGCGCTTCTGTCGCGATGCAAACGCGATTCAGTAAAGCTAGTATGTCGTCCGACACGATCGCGCGTTTGCATCGACACAGTCGCGATGTTGTAGCGCGTTGCAAATGCGACTAACGCGCGTTAGTAGCGATGCTGTAGCGCGTTAGTAGCGATGCTGTAGCGCGTTGGCATAGCTTCTGTAGCGCGTTGCAAATGCGACTAACGCGCGTTAGTATTAGCGATGCTGTCGCGCGTTTACGAAACGCGCGACAGCATCGCTACAAAAAGTCGCCGTGGGCGAGGGGCCTTAAACAAAATATCCACATAGCTTCGTAATCAGGTAAAATACTTACAATTTTGAAATATTTTTACGACGAATTAAATTTATTAAAGGCAATTAATTTTATAATAAAATATAAAATTGCTGGACACTAATTTTTCTAGAAGCCTTTAAGGCTTGAATGCCTCTAAGATTGAGAGATAAAGAAATAGCTTGATGACTGATTAAAATTATAACTCTAATTTATTGCTAGCTTTAACGACTTTTGTCTAGATAAGAGTCCCATAATAGTTATTTACGATGCAAGTGCGAAAATAGGAAACTGGCAACGTGTGGCGTTGAGTTGGCGGTGGCAGTGGCGGATTTGCAGTCTTTGCCGCCCTAGGCCTCAGGCCCTGTAGCCGCCCCTTTCTCAGCACCCATCATATTGACTACATTTTTAAGTTATTTCTTGTTATCATCAGCGAATTTTTTGTCACAATTTGCCGGACCTACTTGGCCTTAGGGCAAATACGCCACTGGGCGGTGGCCTCCCTACAAATAGTGCCAGGCGATCGTGTAGATGTAATAAGCGCTATGCGTTTACTGTGTAATAAGCGCTATGCGTTTACTGTGTAATAAGCGCTATGCGTTTACTGTGTAATAAGCGCTATGCGTTTACTGTGTAATAAACGCTATCCGTTTACTGTGTAATAAGCGCTATGCGTTTACTGTGTTGTATTTCTATTTAAAGATAGCCGATTAAACCTTCCAACCGCTAACTTATTGTCAAGATACCGCACATTAAGACGATATTTGTCATTGTTTTTTTACTCCCCCAGATTGAGGCATCACGTACCTATAGATTACGGTCATCTATCAATAGTGTAGTGGCCTGTACAATTTAAAGTAATATTGTAGATATATCAAACGTCACAGGCGGTAGATACGGGAAGAAAAAATATGGGTGTAATATCTTAAAATTCGCTCGCTTTTTATTTATGTTGTTGGTAATGGTTTTATGTTTTCGGATGGTACTGATAAAAATGTTGTCTTAGTATGACTCATATAAGTAGACGAACTCTGGGCGGATTTAAACATTGTTACGTCATATTATAACTGTAGGTACATACCTACTGAATATTTTAGGGAAGATGAAAGTATGGGCAAAATATTTAATAACTCGTATTATGACAAACTTGTGTACCTAATCTTGTCTGAAAAGTGGACGTTTGCAGAAAGAAATACTTAGAAAATAAATGACAGGTACTCGAAAACCAAAACTATTTGGCCACTCTCAATAAATAAATAAAATAAATATTGGGGACATTTTACACAGATCGACCTAGCCCCAAACTAAGCATAGCTTGTACTATGGGTATACTAGACGACGATATAAACATACTTATATAGATAAATACATACTTACTCGTATATATGTACATAGAAAACACCCATGACTCAGGAACAAATATCTGTGTTCATCACACAAATAAATGCAAGGGCATTTACCGGGATTCGAACCCAGGACCATCGGCTTCGCAGGCAGGGTCACTACCCACTAGGCCAGACCGGTCGTCAATATTAATGTAATCAAGGCCTCACATATTCAAATCAATCAGTAGCTTAGGAAGCAAGTTGTGCTAAAAAATTAGGCCTCATGTCTAAGGATCGTGATCGTGACCACTATAAACCACTCTATGTTGTAGTGCTGCCATCTTGGCAGATTTAAATAATTAACACCACAACAAACAATTGTAAAACATTACTCACTCCTTTACGTCACTCGGACAAAAATATGCAAGACACGGCGCAAAGAACATTGAATTAAATGTCACTCCATAACGGGCACTATTTTCTCGCTCAATACATTGGCATGTTCATTTTCACGTACACACAGCCGGGGCCGAATGTATAGCAATGGTAGCAGTTGATACCCTTATTACAAGGGGATAAGGTGGTAATTTGTATATGTGTTTATTGTAGAGTAATGTCACAGTAATGAAAGGGAGGCTGACGGAACAATGTGATGTTGTATTTCACATTAACATTATGTTCACAAGCTGAGCGTTGTCCGCTATTGTCCACTTACGTTTGGATCGGCCGAGGCCGGGGTTATATGGGACGAGTTGTAAGCATTGTAACTACTGTGACTGTGATATTTCGGCACAGTTACACATGCGAGGCTTAACCTTTTGGACGCCAATGACCGATATATCCGCACCGCAGGTTCAACGCCAAAGACCGATTAATCGGTCACATACCACAAGAGCAACATAGACCGACGTGCATATTCATATTCATATTCATGTAGCATAGCGTCGAAAAGGTTAAGACGGGGAATAAAGTCAGGAAATTAGAAGGAAGTAAAAGATATATGCCGCGCCGCGCCAAACCTGCGACGGAAGATATGGTCGTCGTCGTACGGGTTTTTACCTATCTAAACTCCTGTAAAGATATACATATTTATATTTAAAATTGTGCTTATGGAGAAGGGATAACTTTTAATAATATGTCATATATGTCAGATAAATGTCAGTTTCTCGAAATCGAAAATGTACTGAGAGCTTCGTCGATATATCTGCGTCCCAACCACTGGCGAGGTTTTACCACGGGCTACACACCAACTTACATTTCATGAAAACCGCACTGCCTCCATGTAAACCGCTCCCGTCCTCATTGTAGCGGCACAACCATTGAAAGGGCTACCTATTGTTATTCCATTTTATAAGACAATACCCAAAGGTTTCACGGAGTCTTTTATTTGTCTTGCGGCCCTTTGAGCGCGCCGCGGCGGCGTCTTTAGCTCGACGATTCATTAAATGACTTCTTGTTGCTCATTGACTGGGTTATTGTGTGAATTGAACTCATTCATTTGTTTTTCATTGAGTTTAGATGCGCTTGCGTCTATGGGTTGTTGCACCAAACCGTCTGTCACTGTAAAGCGTTCGCAAAATTTTATTGTATGGGAAGTTTCATACTACACTGCTGATTGGCGTTAATCAGCCCGTTAAATGTGGTTGGTGTACTTGCTCTATGTCTAGTGTCACTTTCAAAGATGCTTATGAACGTCAAATTTAATACTTAATACTTTATACTTTTATTTAATACTTGAAATAATAAAACTGTTTTTTTATTTTAACGCTAGTTAAGGCATTTTAAAAGCCGAACATTATGTAGGTATGCATAATTTCGAATTCAAGGTTCCATAGTTCTGTGTTTCTTCCTCCAAAAACAAACGTGCTGTTATAACAATATTAATTCATTTCATTTATTTTAATGTATAATTATTGGTACAATAAAGAATATTTACTTACTTATTATCCATTCAATCAGCACTAACAGCTAAACCTTACGTGCCATTTGGGATTATAATATTACTTAGCGCCACTTGCACCATCGCACTAACCCGGGGTTAACCGGTTAAACCGTTAACCCAGTGTCAAATTGGACTGGCAACCATGGTAACTCCAGGTTTAACCGGTTAACCCCCGGTTACTGGGATATGCACGTTTTTGGTGAAGAAATGTCACTTTTGATACTGACAGATCTGTATCATTATCGGAATGAGGTCGAATATCTAAAACTCGAATTGGCCTGTCAGACGTTTTAACTAAGAAAACTCTTTTTGTTTTGTGTCGGGCAGTGGGTTCGATGCTCGGCCGCTCATTTACGAGGATTAACAATAAAAACGAAATTTGATCATTGTCGTTAAGGCGCAGTCAATATCAAGAAGTTTCCAAATATTCATTCCATCATCGCAACTCAAAATAATTATATTCTGCGCCACTTGCACTATTCCACTAACCCGAGGTTAACCGGTCAAACCGTTAGTTAACCCAGTGTCAAATTGTACTGGTAACAATGGTAACTCCAGGTTTAACCGGTTAACTTTGGGTTAGTGGGATGGTGCAAATCCCAAGGCCCTTAGCCCTACTTGCACCATCCCACTAACCCAAAGTTAACCGGTTAAACCGTTAACCCAGTGTCGAAGTTTACTGGTGACCATTGTAACTCTAGGTTTAACCGGTTAAGTTCGGGTTAGTGGGATGGTGCCAGTGGCCGTTAGTGAAATACCTAACTCATTTCTCGAACTAAACCTACCACTATATCGCATGATATAGGTAAGGATTATAACACTGCGTTTTTGTATTAAGTCGGGTATTTATACTTAATGCAATAAAGTTTTTTTTAAATCTCTGATACATTGATGGCAATCCATTTACATGCGGTAAAATAATTCGGACACATTAATAAATAAATCTGGCTATGAAATCAATAAGTCAAGATTTTTAAATCATTAAGTCAAGATTTTTAAACACTATGTCAAGATTTTTACTTCCTAGATTTGTCGCTATCCATATAGTCGTAAAATCATATTTAATCCAATCATCATTAAAACCAGATAGGTACTGTACTCGTAAAAGAAAATTGGTATTAGGACTCATTTCAGTTTTATAATTCAAAATGCTGCACAAATGTAATGTACTAATGCAATTCGTTTATCATGATAAGTTCTCTTTTTATGTTTCTTTAATTATTTGGCCTGGTCATGGGTAATTTGATTAGATTCCGATTCTATTACTGTTATAAAATATGCGAAGTTCTTTTACGTTAGTTACTCATTATTAACCAAAAACGATTAAGGATGACTCACGTTAGACCGGGCCGTGTCCGGGCCGGAGCTTCCGGCGCTTACTTTTCTATGACATGACAGGCGATCACGTGATGCTTTCCATTGAAAACGATGCGACGACACGGCCCGGTCTAACGTGAGTCATCCTATCGCGGTTACCTATGGTTGAAATTTGGCACAAGCCTACTCCGTACCTTTTTTCTTCAATTCGTCAGGATATACGTTTTTTTTTGCATTAGGTAATTTTTTTATCAGGCCAGATTCTGATTATGGGATCCTGGAGAAATGGAGGGAACTATTTCAATATTATGGGCATAGTCATAGTGATTTGAGTAAGTACCTACTTAATTTTTATACAATCCCGAGCATTTCCCTAAGGAAAACGACTTTAGGTCTGCTGGCGAATACCATAAAATCGCAACTGTTAAAAATAAATACATTTCCATGTAGCCTTTTTAAATAATTCGGGAACATCGGTATCCTTTGAAATTTTGAAGACAGTAAAAAATATAGGTAAATAAAACAGCTTCTCCTTAATACCGCACTTATCAGATCTCCGTCGGGGGTCAATAAATCCCTTATTTTATGTTCTATCCATTGTTATCCTCATTAACTCTTTGTCTCATTAGCTGTCCTATATTATACCTTATTTTTAGGGTTCCGTACCCAAAGGGTAAAAACGGGACCCTATTACCAAAGACATATGTAACTTCGTATAAGACGAATAAAGTCTAAGGAAACAACGTGCCTCGGAATTCAAGTAAAAGTCATTCTCAAATAGATGCCGCCCACACCTTTAGCCTATCCTCGGCTAGATGGCGTGACGACACCGTTTCATATTTAACAATTTTAACACATAGATATCAGTGAATGAACATGGATCAAATTGATATAAAAATAATAAAATCATTTATCCATATATATACATTTTTTGATAACTTTATACGTTTTCATTTTGAGTTTTAGTCGTGTGTCGATAGATGGCAGTAAATTTACAGTGACTACAAAATTTACAATGACAGGACCCCTCTATACTATCTATTCTTTTTGCTATTACTGAGACTCCATCCGTCTGTCTGTCACCAGGCTACAGCCGATGTATGAGATACATCTCATGAACCGTGATAGCTAGGCAGTTGAAATGTTCACAGATGATGTATTGTATTTATGTTGCCGCTATAACAACAAATACTAAAAACAGAATAAAATAAATATATAAGTTAGGCTCCCATACAGCAAACGTGATTTGATTGCCGTTTTTTGCGTAATAGTACGGAACCCTTCGTGCGCGAGTCCGACTCGCATTTGGCCGGTTTTTATGCCGATGACAGCGTGGATTAACATTTTATTGGGTAAGGTTACACAGGTTTTTATTTTGTGATTTTGTTACCGCGTTGTAATAATAATACAGTATGAGGTTGGTTGGTTGTGGAACAGTGAGTTGTAATATTTTTTTGAAAACCATTTTTAGGGTCCGTACCCAAACGGGTAAAAACGGGAGCCTATTACTAAGACTCCGCTGTCCGTCTGTATGTCCGTCTGTCCGTCTGTCTGTCACCAGACTGTATCTCATGAACCGTGATAGCTAGGCAGTTGAAATTTTCGCTTCTATAAGACGACCTCGCAGTCTTAATGAAATTGTAGAGGTAATATCAACTTCATATTGAATATCAGAACATTAGCAAGACAAACCTTAAGTACTTGCAAACCTGGATTCTTGGTATCAAAACTATAGACGTCAATATAGTCAGTATAGTCGTCAGAGCGAGATAGCAACGCGAAGGCGGGATAAAAGGCTCTTATCGTGACAAACGGGTGCAATAAAAAGTGCGATGTTGGCAGTAGCCAATATGAGAAATGTTGATGCATTGTGAATATTTTCATAGAGTTGATACAACGTCACAGAATAAATAATCTGCTGAGGATCTGGATGCCCTGACACCCGACGTAGTTCCATGGCTTAACAACCTCAAAGCTGTACACTGATTGCCTAAGGGATCATCCATTAATTACATCACACGTTTAGGGGGAGGGAGGGGGTCAAGAAAATAGAATAGAATAGAATGACATGTCGTGACAAGGGGGAGGAGGAGTCACAAACTTTGTGACGTCACTTTAACTTCATCAGGAACCGAAAATTTATTTAAATTATTTTATATGCTAATATACATTTAAATAACAAGTTTTTGAAACGATAATCGTTTTTTTTCTTTATTTTTATTTCTGAATCAGTTTTGGGTTATAAAATTACTAATATTTCTTTTGTCAAAAATATTTTGATAAAATATTAAATAAATATTTGCCGATTTCGTTGAAGAAATGTGACGTCACACCAGGGGGGAGGGGTTTGCCAAATGTGACCAAGTGTGACAAGGAGGGGGGGAGGGGTAAAAAACCTTAGAAATTCGTGTGACGTAATTAATGCATGAAGTAATCATGCATGACATACGATTAAATAAACAGAATAAATAATAGTACTTAAACGCGTCTATTACGACAGATATGACCGCAAGGTGGCGCAAACGCGAGCAGGCGTCTACGTCTCTTCTTTAGCGGTGCGCGGCAACTACTACTGCTAGACACCAAAATTGGTGCGGGCCGCATGGACCTACTTGTAGCGACGCGACGAAATCGCGGAGTGAGCCACGCCTGACAACGTGATCAAGAATTTAGAGAAAAATAAAAAGTCTCCATTGGTTCGGTAATGTACAGACGCTTTTTGTATAAGTAGGTACCTTTTGTATGTACAGCGAGTTGCAAAAATGCATGGTAATTATTTGACTGAATTCCATTCACATAGTGGACTTTTGCAGCTGAGTGTACAACGTCAAACAAAAGTGACTTTTATTGAAATCGTAAGTTCGTACCAGAGTAATCCCCATAAGGCCTACTTTTTCCAGTTGTTTGCTGGTCAGACTACTGCATTCATCAAAAACTAGCACCTTACGACAATTTCTTGGGATTAAAACACAGAGTGGATCCCGGATTCCTTATTGAACGGGTACATAAATTCTAGGAAAGTGTTAAGAAGGTATTCCGATGTACCTACTTTAATTTGAACAGTAGTGACAAAATAAAATCATCAGCTCTATATACATACAATTTCAATCGTCTGATGTACGCCGACCGGCGAGGTTGATAAGGCCCGGACAAATACAAATTGATAAACAAAAAGACACCTTTACACAGAGATTGTATATGTTTATTGTGGAACGGGAGTGGGAAATAATAACGAAGATATCATTGCTTCTGGTAATGGGTTCAGGTTAATAATAGCCAGATAGTAACAGCTAGAAATTGTTAAGTAAGGATTTTTATTTTTATCCACATAAGATTTAAGGGCCATTTTATTTAAAGTTGTCCCCTACACTTTTTTTAAATTTGGAATTTTTTATGTTATTTCTACTCAGAATCATGAGCAATACAAAAAAGCAAAACTCAGAATCATGAGCTCTTTTGATTCTAATAGGAGAAAAAAAGTGTACCATTTTTTCCATACATTTTTCGATCTTTCCATTCCGTGACCGCCATACAAAGTCTATGAAAAACGATAACGGAATGGAAATAAAAACCTTGGGACACTTTCTTTCTCCTATTAGGATAGAAAGAGCTCCTGATTCTGAGTAGAAATAACATAAAAAATCCCAAATTTGAAAAAAAGTGTAGGGGACAACTTTAAATAAAATGGCCCTTAAATCTTATGTGGATACAAATAAAAATCCTTACTAAACAATTTCTAGCTGTTATTATCAGGCTATTATTAACCTGAACCCATTACCAGAAGCAATGATATCTTCGTTATTATTTCCCACTCCCGTTCCACAATAAACATATACAATCTCTGTGTAAAGGTGTCTTTTTGTTTATCAATTTGTATTTGTCCGGGCCTTATCAACCTCGCCGGTCGGCGTACATCAGACGATTGACGACTTTAAATAAAATGGCCCTTAAGGCAATTTATACGCTTATGAATCTGGGACTTCCTATTTTCTATATAAATATTGGGTCCTTACCTATGAAATTGGCGTTTTTGTTCATAGATATAAGTCTGATCCTAGTTTTTTTTTTTACAAAAGTACATACACAATTACAATAAAACTACAGTGCACTCAATAAACAACGATTTTACATACAATTAATTGTTATTTTTTATTGTTAAGTGTTCAGAATTAAGCCTTGAAAATAGGTCTTTTCATGTGCTGTCGGTTCGAGTATTAAAATTACTTATATTTTTCTAATGGTACCAATTTTCAAGAAATAGAGATATTGAAAACATACCTTAAAGGTGTCAAAAATTACTGGAAAAATTTTGTTTGGTTTGAATTAGCCATCAAAAAAATATCCGCAAAATTAATTGTATGGAAATTCGTGTTTCGTTGAAATTCTCCGAACAAAACGCCAATTTCATAGGTAATGACCTAATAAATAAAATAAAAATAAAAAAGTTATATGTAACCTTAGTTTGTAAACTTTAGTTAGTAATGAGTTGGAATAAAAGGCTTTTTTTTCTATATAACATATATTATAGATATTTGTACAACTGTATTTGTAGATAGCAACACCGATAGACACCAGTAACACCCGAGGGGTAGCAAGTGCGTTGCCGGCCTTTAAGATGAAGTTTTGAAAGTCGTAACGGGTAATGCCTACAATACAATGATCGATCTACGAGGAAAAAACCGGGCAAGTGCGAGTCGGACTCGCGCACGAAGGGTTCCGTACCATAATGCAAAAAAAACGAAAAAAAAAAGCAAAAAAAAAACGGTCACCCATCCAAGTACTGACCACTCCCGACGTTGCTTAACTTTGGTCAAAAATCACGTTTGTTGTATGGGAGCCCCATTTAAATCTTTATATTATTCTGTTTTTAGTATTTGTTGTTATAGCGGCAACAGAAATACATCATCTGTGAAAATTTCAACTGTCTAGCTATCACGGTTCGTGAGATACAGCCTGGTGACAGACGGACGGACGGACGGACGGACGGACGGACGGACGGACGGACGGACGGACGGACAGCGACGTCTTAGTAATAGGGTCCCGTTTTACCCTTTGGGTACGGAACCCTAAAAAGGAAAAAATTAAGGTACTTACTTCGTTCTTATTAGTTTCATTTCCTAAGGCCCGGCGACCACTATCAGCATACCATGACCAGTGTGGAGACACTCCTCCTTTCGGGCAAACTCGGCTCCGTTCGGCTCAGCATTGCTCCGAGCAATTATTAGGGTTGGCACCACTTGACGTCCTTTTGCCTGCACGACCACAAATAAGATAATGACTTGAATTTTGACAACCCTAAATAGCCGAAAGGGATAGTGCCATACGTTAGAAAGGGTTAGCAGGATTCGTCCCTGAATCGCTGTCAAACTTCGGTTTTGTAGGAAGTGTCCTTTCTGTACGGTAGTAGGTACCTACTATTATTTATTATGTGGCACGGCGGCAAGAGATGTTTTGTGTTTTAGATAGGAGTAGAGGGGTTGGCAACACTGGCCGGGACCAAACGTCAAAATTAGCTTTGTGTATTTAAATAAGTAATATAATTATTATAATGGAATAATTAACAAGTTATGGTGATAAATAGAACCTTCACATTGCAATTAAAGTGCTGTATTGTTATCTAAAGTGTTACATTAACATAAGAAGAAATATATTGACGACAAAAAACAAGGAAACTGTCAACGATGTAACGTTCCAGATTTAAAAATTACACCGTATTTGCCTGTATTTCACCGAAGATTTTTACAGATGAGTATTGTTTTCATAATTTATAAGCCTAGTCTTTAGTTTATTTGTCCAGGAATTTTAATTGTCATTACTTGCTGTTGCTACCTTTATACGTTTTGAGGAGAACTTTGTTTAAAACATAACAGGATTTTAACCTATTTAAATATCTTAATTCATTTTAAATCACCTCAAGAACAATAAAATCATACCCTGCGGGAAGCAGTTAACTTACAAAACAGTGAATTATAAAGTTTATTGTATAAAATCTAAGAAGCTTAACACTTATAAATCAAGTCAGTGTACAGTAAAGGGCCATAAAGTTTGCACATCGGAATTTCGGCTTCGTAGAGCGTTGTCTCTTTCATTCTCGTTGCCTCCAATATTCTCTTTCTAAATACCGATGTGCAAACTTTATGGCCCTTTACTGTATTCATGTTAACATTTTTTAAATCACTTTATTCTGTTAGAAGCATTGAAATTCATTCATCTTTTTTGCTCAGACCTCATACACTATGAATATGTTTACAGCACAAACTACTAAGATGACTACACGTAGGGATGTCCTGGTTGCTAAAATGCAGCAATTACAGAAAGAATTGAAAACAGCCGATGAATTGAACAAAAGACTCCTTCAAGAACAGGAAGAGAGTGCAGAGCAATTTGAGCAAGTTATTAGAACAAACACAACCCTCAAGGCTCAGCTCGCTAACCAGGACGTTGAGTTCGAAGACATGCAGGGTCAGCGGGATGAACTTCAAACTGCCGTTGATCAGTTCAAGAATTGTCAGGAGATACATGAGCAGGCATTACAACGCATCCAGGACTTAGAACAGCAGCTGGAGGAGTCAGAATCAAAACATAGTTGCAAGTATTGTTCCGGCCACTCCGGACAGCCAGATAATAATTTAAGTATTTTTGCTGAAATTAATAGTTTTGATGTAGATTTAGTTGATGATAGCATAGGGTTCTCCCCAATGGTAGAAACAGTAGATTTAAAAAGTTCTGTGCACATTGAAGGCAGTAGTGATATTAAAGTCGCACTGAAAGGATCCAAAAAAATTAAAAAATATTTAAAACTTAGTAGATTCATAAAGAAATCTAAACTTTTGCTAAAACGCCATAATTCAATATTCAAAACAATACAATCCAAATGTAACAGTGTCGCCTTAAGCGATGAACTTCTAAACTGCCAATACCAACTAGACCAGGCAGTAGAAGAATTGAATAATCGCTCCGATGAATTACAAAAATTAGAATTAAAGTTGAAAAACTTAAACAATAGAGACGAACTGTCAAGTAAAGCGTTACAGGAATACATAGCCTTTATGAATAATGTTCTAGAACCGGGGAGAGGCTACACTCTGCGTATGGACTCGCCGCGGCCACCGACCCGCCCCGCCGCGCCGGACTCGCCCGCGCTGCGCTCCGCGCTGGCCGCGCCGGGCTCGCCCGCGCTGCGCGCGCTGTTCGCGTCGCGCGCCGCCCGCGCGCCCGAGCTGCGCGGCGACGCCGCGCCCGCCGCCAGCCTCGGGGACCCGGCGCCCCCGCCGCCATCGTCACCGCCGAGCCTCGTCGAGCAGGTTGCATCGGGGCCGCGCCTCGCTGAGCCGACTCCATCGCTGCCGTGCCGCGTCGAGCCGGCTCCTTCACCGCCGAGCCTAGTCAAGCTGGCTCTATCGCTGCTGACCTATGTCGAGCCTGCGCCGTCCCCGCCTCGCCCTGTCTCGCCAGCGCCATCATCGCCTCGCCTCCCCTCGCCGCCGCGCCGCCCGCGCGCGCCCGGGCGCCGCACCGTGCTGTACTCGGACGAGGTGGGCGCCGGCCTCGGCGTGCTGCTGGCGCAGCGCTTGTCGCAGGGCGTCATCAACGACTGTCACCCGGGGGCCTCTGTCGATCGTCTGATCGAATGTATTTCTGCGGGCGAGTTTGACCACGACTCGACGCTTGTAGTTTTATTAGGGAATAGTGTAGACTGTACTAAGCGAGATATCTTAAAATTATCCGCTACGCTGTCGGCGATTGACCGGGGAGAGGTTGCTAAAATAATTATCTGTGCGCTCCCTTATAGAATGTCGAGCAAGGTCAATAAGAGGGTATTTCATTACAATTCTTTATTGTATAACCTTTCCTTGTACAGTAGTACGATTTCGTATTTTGATACGAATAAATTTATAGAAGATTTTGTTATGCCCCATAAAAGAACCTACCTACCGAGAAGATGTCTAGTAGAGTGTGCTAACCTGTTAGCATATAATATTGAAGACCCCGTCGTGGCTAGCACGGCGTCTAATAGCCTTAAGTCACGTAGTATTATACGCCTTGGTAGCGTAGGGTTTGAAATGGAGCCGCCTGGTGATTTGAATTTAAACTAACCGCTACGACAACGTGTGCACCAGCCGGCTCCGTTCCTATTGATCACTGTGATGCTAGTGTGTTTGGTAAAACCAATTTATTGAACTTAGTTCATCAAAATATCCAAGGATTTACCTGTAAGGAACACGAAATTGATTTGTTTATACAGTACTCGAATATTGACATTCTCTGTATAACTGAGCACTGGCTTAAAGGTCATGAATTTATGTTTAATTTCAATAATCATAGTATAGTAAGTTCATTTTTTAGGAGATCTTGCAATCGCGGCGGGTCATTGATAATGGTAAAACATAATTTAAAAAGTAAGGAGCGTAAAGACATTGTTGACATGTCTGTGGAACGCCTTATAGAACTTTCTTGTGTTGAATTGGAACAATTTATAATTATATGCGTGTACAGGCCCCCATCGGCAGACTATAACTTATTCGAATCAGTCATAGATGAAGTACTTAGTAGTGTTTTTGGAAGTCATAAAAATATAATTGTATGCGGTGATTTCAATATTAATTTGCTAGAAAATTCGCCATTATGTGGAAGGTTACTAAATACTTTCAAATCCTTCAATTTAGTCAATTTATTTTGTGAGCCCACTTGAGTCACAGCAACCAGTGCTACATGTATAGATAACATCTTTAGTAATAATGACGCGATTAGTAAATCTGTTATTAACAACCTAAGTTCTGACCACTGTGGACTAAAAGCTTCTTTCAGCGGGAAAACTGAAGAAATTCCTCAAGACACTTTGTGCAGGCCGATTTCCGAAAGTCGCCTAGGTTTATTCAATCGTAATATTACTAAACAATTATGTTGTCTTTCATGTACCCAGGAAAACCCTGACTGTTTGAGTTCCGAGTTGTTTAATTGTATTAAAAAGGAATTTGATGCCTGTTTCATTCAGAAAAAGGTGCAAGGCAAGGCCAAGACTAAATTTAGCGACTGGGCTACACCGGATATTCACGAGAAAAGACGCCGGCTCTACGACTTATATGATTTAAAGGCAACTGATAAAAGACCGGAATTTCTGGAGTACGTCAAGAATTATTCTAAATCTTTTAAGATGTTGTGTGTCGCCGCTAAAGTCGATTATTTGTCGAAAAAGATCCTAAATTCCAGCGATAAAGTCAAAACTGTATGGCAAGTTATCAGCAATGAAACTGGAAAACGCAAACTGAAGGATCCGCACTACAACCTACGAATTGCTGACACTTTAGTAAGTTCTGACCGTGAAGTGGCAGATCATTTTGAGCGGTTTTTCTCGAATATCCCGGTAGAAACAACAAGATCCCTTAATTCATCGCCAGACGTCGCTGAAGAAATTTTGAAGACAAATGTGGCAGAATGTACAGAAATCTTCAAATTTTCGTATGTCTCTCCGAATATAGTTCTTAAGACTTTTAGGTCTTTAAATTTAAAGAAAACAGAAGATCTTTGGGGCCTGTCTGTCAAAGTATTAGATTCCATTATTGAGTCAATTACACCATACTTAGCTGAGATTTTCAACAGATGCATTGATGCTGGAATTTTTCCAGATATTATGAAACATAGCAAAATTATCCCTCTGTTTAAATCAGGAACAAGAACAGATCCCACGAACTTTAGACCGATTTCAATACTACCGGCATTAAGCAAAGTGTTCGAGAAACTTATTCTAATTCAACTATTGTCACATTTCAACAGAAACAAACTGCTTGATAGCAATCAATTTGGTTTCACCAAAGGTCGATCAACTACTGACGCCGGTGCGGTACTTCTAAAACACATCTTTGATGCCTGGGAAAAAGCTCAAGATGCTGTTGGAATTTTCTGTGATCTGTCAAAGGCATTTGATTGCGTTGATCACGAAAATTTAAAGAGAAAATTAAGCCGCTATGGGATAAAAGCTAGTGCCCTTGACCTGGTCTCATCGTACCTTTCGGATAGAACTCAGCGAGTAGTTATTAATGGAACTCAATCGGCGGGGTCCCCGGTAGCCCTCGGAGTGCCTCAAGGTTCAATTCTTGGTCCCTTCCTGTTTTTGGTATACATTAATGACTTACCAAAAGTTGTGCAAGATAGACATGATATAGTGTTATTTGCAGATGACACTTCCCTTATATTTAAAGTGGACAGAAAGGAAAATAGCTTCGAGAGCATTAATGACGCGCTATCAACCATAGTAAACTGGTTTACGGCAAACAATTTGCTTTTGAACGCCAAGAAAACCAAATGCATCAAGTTTACGCTACCTAACGTCAAGCAGGTAAATAACAGCAAGATTAAAATAAAAGGTGATACGCTGGAATTTGAGGATCGAACTGTTTTCCTGGGAGTCACTCTAGACTCCAAACTGCAATGGCATGCACATATAGGCACTCTAGCCGGAAAACTTAGTTCAGCAGCCTATGCAGTGAGGAGAATCAAACAGCTAACAAACGTAGAGACGGCCAGGCTGGTATACTTTAGTTACTTCCATAGTGTTATGTCTTATGGAATTCTGTTGTGGGGAAAAGCGGCAGATATTCAGACAATATTTGTGCTGCAAAAACGAGCTGTACGTTCCATCTATGGACTGGGCGCTCGAGTATCCCTAAGAGAGAAATTCAAAGAAGTTAACATTCTTACCGTTGCATCTCAATACATACTAGAGAATATTATGTATGTTCGGAAAAACATCCACGAATTCAAGGTTAACAGTGATATCCATAACTATAACACTAGAAACAAACATAAGCTTGCTGTGCCCGCCCACCGCCTCCGTAAGGTTAGTACGTCTTTCGTCGGGAACTGTACACGTTTTTATAACAAAGTCCCCACTGATGTAGTGAATTTACCACTTCACAAATTTAAGTCGCACATTAAGCGCTCCTTGTTAAGTAAGGCGTACTACACTGTAAATGATTTTATAAACGATAGAGATGCCTTTAAGCAGGTAGCTTAATTTCATTAGTATAATAAGAGCTAAATAAATATAGTTTTTTTTTACATTGTGAATTAAATATGCTAGTGTCCAGTAGAATTGACACATGAGACAATGATGTTCTCGCTTGATTAAATTGTTTAATTTAATTTTAGTTTTGGACACTTGGAGACCTTATACATCTCTAAGTATTTATTTATTTATTTTATTTTTATTTTTGATTTTACATACCTATATTTTTAATGTTTCTGACACTTAGAGACCTTTACATCTCTAAGTCAACTTAGGCTAGTAATTATGTGAAGCTATACTGTCTTTTTATGTAACATACGAGCACAAAATGCCGTGTCTTACTGTTACATGTTATTACTATTTTAATATTATTATAGGCCGGAAGCTTGAACATGTCATGCTCGCTTAAAAGTCTTTACTTACGGTGGCGTCGTTGATCGGGTCGCCACTTTCCCGAATGAAGGTTGAGGGAGGCGATGGCTGAGATACGCGTCATACTCGTGAACGGGTGCTGTTTGTGGAGACTGGTCTGTTTAAGCTAACACAAGCTATTATACTTAGTAACTTTATTTTTATTAATTAATTACAGTGAGACGCCTCATTCTGCTCTCGTATGTTTCTTTTCTCTTAATGAATGTATTAATTATACAGGATATTGACTCTTGGAGACCCTATACATCTCTAAGGATAACTTGATAAACTATATAATCTTATAGTTCTGACACCTAGAGACATTTACACCTCTAAATATTATAGATTTTTTTTTGTGTTTTGTATCTGTATTTTTTATGTAATTCGACATTAAGAGACCATATACATCTCTTAGTAATTGTAATACGTTAGATTGAATTGTTAGTTTTATTTTATAAAATTGTTGATGTTATTATTTTTGCTTATATGTAAATTCAATGATGACGTGTAAAAGTGCCCTTGTGGCCTATTTGCTGAATAAATGTTGATGTTTGATGTTTGATGTTTGATGATAGGTGTTCTTAGCATTTCTGGGCACCTTGGTTTACTTACTGTCGTCTTCCCAGCGATACCTGGGTCGACACACCGGACGGCCACCTGTCGGTCGACCCCAGAACACCCTCTTGACAGCCCGATCCTCTCCCATTCTGAGTATGTAACCGAACCAGCAAAGTCTCAAATTCATACACGTATTAACTTCAACTCTCACATCCCATTCGACTCACCAGCGGCACTTTTGCCTCTTATTGCCCCCTTTCAACATTCGCAAAGACACCCGACATGCGCTAATTCGCCATCCACCAATTGTATTGCTACCTTAACAACACAGAATCGAGCGGCCATCTAGAATTCCTTACCTCACCCGCTTCAAAACGTCTTAAGTTATTCTAAATTTAGTACCCACTTAACTCACCTTTTATAGACTCTGCTGTCTTCAGAATAAGGTATACGCTTAGTCAGTTGAATGGATATGTAGATAAGATGTTTTGTGTTAGTAGAAGAGATTTGTATGAGTTCACAGCTCAGCTAGTTAAGCTGCCCATTGATCCGTCCGTCTGTGTGCCGACAATGGGAGTATGGGAGCAATGGCGCCTTCGCTTGTAGTGATAGATGATTTTGAATTGTAATTGGGTGGTGAGAATGTTGGGGTGTTGGACATAATTGGTATAAGGTTTAGTTAAACTCAAGGAAAAAGGTGTTAGGTTTAAGGAAACGTATGTATTGTATTGTATTGTATTGTATTGTAGTCGGGCGATTTCCCGCAACTCGACGACTGGCGCATTTTGCGTGATAGGGGGTGGGCTAGTCCTGCCAGCCCCAGCTACTCGAGGAATCCTATTAGACCTTTGATGTTGAGTAGGACCTCGGGGAGGTCTCTCGGGGATCCGAGATGTTTTGCCCTGTATGGGGCCACTCCGCTGCATTCCAACACCAGGTGAGAGGCTGTTTCTTCTCTCCACGCATCCACGGCATAGGGGACTTTCAATGACACCTGTTATAAAAAGATGTTTGTTAAATAGTCTATGACCTGTTATGACACTGGTTACCAGGAAACGTGCCTATGTGTTTCGGAGATTCCGTAGCAAACTCTCGAATCTGACTCAAGAGCAGACGATTCAACGTATTAGCCACGCCGCCGCCGTTCTGCCGGCTTAAAAGTATTTAGTTTTACTGTATCTAGTTTTGTTCTATGGGACTTGGCTTAACACCTTGGCGCGGACACATAGTCACACCGTTTGACACCTCAATTTGGTATGGAAATTTTAGGACTGTTATAGCATTCTTGTCACCATAAATATATTCATTAGGGGTTATAGTTATATGACACGTAATTCTATGGAAGTCGAATGATATAAAATCAAGAGAAGGAGAAGAAGAATTGAAATAAAATAAAATATACTCGTATGTTTTTGCGAATTCTTCCTATCGAGCTGACTTGAACATAGTCAAGTTATGCTTGAAGAACGCTCTTGCAAATATAATTATAGTTTCCGTGTGATTTTCATAGTATTTGCCTTTGTAAAAACGTGTAACGATACAATATAAAACTATAAGTACAATTTTGCCCCTCTTAAAGGTTTGTAATAGGTAAATGATTGCAGAAACACCTATGTAATACATATCTGTCAGGTCTTGCAGAAGAATGCCGAAGCAATTAATTATTGAATTAATTTAATTAAGCAATTACCTTTTTCTTTATCTTAAAAAAGAGCGTCTGTAAATAACGCGTGCCGACCATTATTTTACCACCCTGTAATTGCTCGCTATCGAAAAATGTTTTAATTGAACCAAACTATTTATAACCGTGCTAATTGATTTAACACAAAAATGTGCAATACATTCCATTTCGTTAAAATTTCTTAAGCAATTCCATAGATTTTATGGCTATCAAAACCTTGGTACAGGTTTGATTAGTGCATACGAACACATCGTGTATAGGTACTACGAACGTTTCCGAGAAAATACGATGGAAAACAATTATGCACAACAGCTGTAGGTATACAATTTTCTTTTATCAGAATTATGCTTTTTTTTCATACTCAAAATATTGGATACACCGAACTTGAATTAAGCTAGGTAATAGTCTAAGATAGCAATTAATTTTTTTTGTTGAAGACTAGGAAGACCTGATTATACCTTTTTATATTTTGATTGGCGTACCACAATTACATATAAAGTCGTGTTTAATCATTCAAACAATTAATCCTATAAAAACTCCACATTGTCAGATAACAATCGTAAAACAGGCACTTTACGCCAAGCTCAAATATATAAACTACTCATTCTCTTTTCACGCTTTAGAACCCACCCACCAATGACAACGTGTGAAAACAATTAAGCCAATTAATACGTAGATATCTATCCCCCAGTAACAGTATGGGTAACCAACCGCAACTAAATGAACATTTATATCAAAATTAGGTGCAAATTGTATAAATTTTCATGCAATTAGTTGCATGCTAGCACGTCCCATTCCGAAATCAGCTTCACGCACTGATGCTCTTCTGTTTATTTTGCCGTTCCCAAATAATAATATCCACTCTTATTCCTAACATTTAAGAGCCATTTTGGAAGTAACAGTTTATTTGCTAAGTACAAAAATAATTTTGTAATAAAACATGCGCTAGAAAAGTTGATCAAAAACATACGGCAGTCAATATCGCTTCTACTCTGTACAAAATAAGGTGGGTTGTAGATTTTTTTCTTTTTATGGGACGGCAAAGTTATCGTGGTAGAAGATTGCACGTCGAGCACGCGCTTAGGTTTTTTATTGTACGTCAACGGCAAAGGTAAGTCTACGATTTTGTACCTTAATCCAGTTTAATAAGGCGAAAAGTGTATAGATATATATGGTGTGATTGTAAGGGTTAACGGGGCATGTAAAGCGTGATGATTGTTGTTGATTGGTCGAACAAAAACTGTTGTTTGTACGATAAATTAAGTTAATTCTTACGTTTTTGTGTGGGGTGTCGCGGTCCGATGCGTCTGCGGTGTTGTTTGATATTTGAGGTAACTAAGTTGATAATTAATGGGGTTTTATATGTCAATTTCTTTGTGAAATATTTTGATCATCCGATCAGGATAAAAATTTAAGTTCCGAATTATATGAGTTAATAACACAAAATCAAAGTAATCAAGATATAAAGTTAGAACAGTTAGAATGATAAAAGATAAAAATACAATATTTTTGAGGAAAACTTTGAAGCATGACTTTATTATAGGTTTATTACAATAATTATATGAGTTGAAACAATTACTTAATCTAAAATGTTTTTGGCAAAAAATAATTTTTTGGTACAAGCTTTTATCGCTGACTGTACTTTTCATACCACAGGCCACTAATACTCATTAAGACAATTTCTATAAACACAATTAGGTTGCCATCGAGACAATTCTAAAAACCCCAAACACAATTAGGTTGTGTTGTTTCATCACAGAGTTCCGAATTTTAGAGCGGCCGATATTTGTCCGTCTTTCATCATGCGCAATGTCATTTCAAAAAATCATTTAATCATGCGAAATAAACCCTATTTGTACACTTTTTTCTTCTGCCAAACTATCACAACTGCGATATATACGTAGGTATATATAATGTATTCCTTATCCCAGTAAAGAAAGTAAGGATTGTACTAAACAAATCATTAGGGCCTAATTTGACAAAGCGCACCAGCACCGTCTGCGCTTGCGTCGCGTCGTGCTTATCACTCTAATTGGTCGGATCACGGTACACGGCCTCTGGCGGACGGATTGGTAATTAAATTACTACGTGCTTGTTCAAAACAATCCGGAATACGGAAACGTACTATTCTATCCACTATACATGTATGACCAGAATAAGGAAGAGTAAAATAACAGTAAGTATTAGGTACGATTTAGGTATGTAGTATAAGTATGGGTTATGTTATTTATGATGCTACCAGCTGTATTAGTGAAAAATATCGACTACCTGTCATTAAATTTTGCCTCCTAAAATCCGATGCATCACACATACAATACTACATTTTTGTTAAAAATTAAATAGGTAAGTATATAACCGTCACTTGCACCATCCCACTAACCTGCGGTTAAGTGGTCAAACCGTCGCTGACCCAGTGTCAAATTATACTGGTAACCATGGTAACTCCAGGTTTAACCGGTTAAACCCGGGTCAGTGGAATGGCGCAAGTGGCGCTAAGTATTAAAGATATTTTCGTTATAAAATATTGATTATTGACGTATAGATATTATCAAAAGCACATCAAATGGAACGCAATCCGACTTGTATAAAACTGTCATTCACGGTTTTAATGGTTTACTCAAATTACCTCACTTTAAAATAAAACTTACCTGTAATGTTAACATGCATGAAACTAAAAGGTTTTATTTTGTATGAAATCCGTTTGGACATGTATGTTATGTACCTATATCGAAACTGAGATAAGGAGGTGTACCTATACAAACTTAATACTTAAGTACTTACCTTTTAAAATAAAATAACTAAACCAGGGTTTTTTTTAGGAGGTGTATACTGTTTGTAACATGTTACGAATTAGATCTAGATTTGTTATAGATATGATCTGAAGTGACGTTTTTGGTTAATAATCAATGCCGCCTTTGTCATAATGTCATAATAGATCATTGTCCATAAAAAATCTAGATCAAATTCATAACCCGTTGCTAATTCGGCGAGCAGCAGCTTGAAGACTGGTAAGTCAACAAAAAATTATATATACCCTATATAATATTAATTGATTATAATACTTGAACAAAAAATATCATTAACAAATTAGTAAGTAAACACCACACATCAATAAAAAAGCCGCAATAATTTATAACATTTCTTTCTAAGCATCATGACTCATAAACTTAAAACAAAGTGACCTAACCGCACATTACCAAAAATCAAACACGGCTACATCAATTTCATTAATCTAAATTAGATATATCCCCGTCACCACTCGGCCCACAGATAACTCACCGAAATAAGTGGCTACAGTAAACATAAAAGCAAAGAAAAAAGCCGACGCACCAAACTCAATTATCTATACGGCTGTATACGACCAATTGTCCAAAACTTCGGAAAGCTAGGCCAATAAAATTAATCCAACATCTGACGCCATTACGTATTGTGAAGCTGTTTAAACCGCTAACAGAGCATTCACTTCACTTGAACTACTGAAAATAAGATCCAGTGTTAAGGATGTCTTTAAAAGACTTAAGTATAATGTCTGCGTATTTGTCTGTTACATCATAGTTCCTAAATTAATAAACCAATTAGAGTGGGCATTTTTTTATACAATATGTAATTCTTATCTATGTTAAGCGAAAATGTGTTTGACTTTTTATTAGGTACTAGTACCTAATACTGTATTTTAACCGATTACCGTGGCGATTGTAATCCTATAAAAGTTGCTAAATTTTGTTTCTGAATTGTTAAATATGCTATGTAGGTTCTATTAAAAAATAAGTAGGTAATCAACAGGAAATAATATATTATCTTGCATGAAGCATCTCGTGCGCTAAGATATTCTTTAGCTTTCTCACCACGGGCCCGACAGGTGCCTTAAAGGTTTGTGCAAGCGAGTGGTCGCTTGCACCAAACCAAGCGATCGTAATAGCAGCCCTGGACCGTATTAATCTCGACGCGTTGATTAGTAAAACTATAAAAGAGGAAGTAACACAGGAATGCGGTTAATGATAAGCTGAAACTCGATTTTATGGGCGTCGTTAAAGTGACCGACAATTGTCTAATTGTTGCGTCGTGGGAAGAATGGGTGAAAGTCTGGTAGCAGAAGCGATTTCAGGATGCTTGTGGATTGGAGCAATTGTGATGAACGCAGCTGATACGGCGAAAAGCATCTTTAAGGATGACTCACGTTAGAACGGGCCGTGTCCGGGCCAGAGCTTTCGGCGCTTACTTTTCTATGACATGACAGGTGATCACGTGATGCTTCCATAGAAAACGATGCGCCGGAAGCTCCGGCCCGGACACGGCCCGGTCTAACGTTAGTCATCCTTCAGTCTATTTCGTTTAGTCTGTAAAGGGAGCATTCCTTGATATTGTCTACCGTTTGACACCTACAAACGCGAATTTTCCGAAGATTTGCAGGTATAAGAGTTTCCTTTTCTATGACAAATGGTCAAACATATGCACAGAAAAATAATCGCCTGCTTTAAATGCCTAAAAGAAGTCGCAACACAGGAAATTAAATAGGTTTGTACGGGACATTCCGTGGAATGCTCCAAAGCCTTTTCGATTTCGATTATTATCTTTCTTATGTAAGAAGTAGTAAGATAGCTCAATATCGTCTTTCTATAAACCGAATAAGTATTTGTAATAATTTTAGTGTTTAATTAACGTGACAGGCATGGTGACAAATGATAAAGAGTCAGCCATCTTAGCCCTTCTGTTCACATAATTTCCCGAGAATCGGTTGAGAATTGCGACCTGTAGAGGAGAACATCCGGACATTCGAAAGCATTTTTTGCTAAGCTAAAACAGACGTTCGCTAACGCCTCGGTCGAGTTTTCCTTAGTGATAACAAGGTACCTAGGTACACAGTACAGTACCGCAAGTATCAGAATGACAGAAATGTCATCAGACATAGCTCTCGAGAATGGGGTATTATAACGGCGTTTGCATAATACAGAGCTATAAGCGCCCAAAGCCTATAGTCTGCTCTTACTTGTCAGTAAATAAGAACAAAGAAAACTATATGCATCCCTTTTTTGGGTGCTAGTACTAGCGTAAGACAAATACAGCAAGATTCTCTCTGTCTATGTTTGGAATGAGACAGACCTGCCGGCGTATTATGGATGGTTTTATCCATCTTTATTCACGTGATAAAATAACTGTCACTTTTTAACACCGTGGGATAGAAAGTGACGGACACCGTTTTATCACGCTGTCACGTAGACAATTGAACGACCATCATATCCGTACTGGGCCTAACACACAATCATGTGGGCCTAGCTATAGGGTTTCATGGAACTGGTCCCTGGTTGTTCACTCATTTCCCGCCATCTTGATTTTAAAAACAGGTGAAAGTCTACACACCTCTTTATACTCGTAGCGTCAGTCACATGTAGGGTTGCCAGATGGTCGGGATTTGGCGGGATTCTCCCGATTTTTAGCATGTGTTCCCGATTCCCGACAAAGTGAAAATTGTCCCGAAAAACAGCTTCACGTTATAAAATAATAATTTCAATTTCCGAACTGTCGTCGAGCCGCTCGCCGTCGCGAATTTTTTTTTGTTTGCTCAAGATCTCAAAGAATTTATACTATTATTATATAAAAACGTCTATGGGCAGAACAGCTGACGTAGTGCCAATAATGTAAAATATCGTTGTTTTTAATACAATTACTTGAATTTGAATGGGTTTTTTTTCCCGACTTAAGTACCAAAATCCCGAAAAAAATATATTTTTTCCCGATAATAGCGCTTTTCGATCTGGCAACCCTAGTCACATGTCAAATTCCAATTCGTAATCGTTACAACGAATCGCTTTTAACTTGCTTCCAAATTCAAAAACAATTTGCTTTTTATTGTGTCAAGAGGCAACGTTGTTTTTTTCTAAATTAACGTTTAATGGTACCGTTTTAACGAAGAGAAATCGGAACGTAATAAATTAACCTTAGATGTTAATAATACCTATAGGTTTAGGATTTTGAGTATTACAAACAGTTGCAAAACGTCTAAAGAGGAGGCTGACATAAAATTGTAGTTTTTATAATACGAGTATATTGAATTTTTACGCGGTTTAATGAATGGCAAATGCCATGAAAATATTCACATGAAAACTAGGTACCTATAGATGTAGTAAAGACAACCTCAAACCGAAAGTTGGCTTGATAGAACAAAATCACGAATACATGTCTGTACAGGGGGAGGCCTATAGTTCGTTTTTTTTAGCAAGAAAGAACTTGAAGAAAGGTAAGCGATCTTGACATGTCTTTTACTTGAAAAACGCTTTTTAAAAATCAGTAACTATTACTTATGAAAGCAGAAGAATACAAATGATCGTATTAGATTCATAATTGTTTCATATTTGCCGTAACTTATTTTAAAAATGTGTTTTTCAATTAAAAGACACATCAAGATTGTTTACCTTATTTCTAATGCTAAAAAAAACGAACTATACGTTCAGCAGTGGACGTCTTATGGCTGAGATGATGATGATGATGTCTGTTCTTCATTTATGTTAGGTTGTATATCGCTACCTTGCACATAATAGCAGTATACATATTTTTAGTATGAGAGTGATTCTCAAGAAAGTGGCATCGACAGGTTAAAGTTAATGAAAATTGTTTTTTGTATGTATTTTACTTTTAAGAATAAAAATATGTTTTACCACTTCAAGTACCCCAAATTTTCAAAAGGGAACGGAAAATGAAGAAGTTATTTTCAAGACATACAATAACCTATACATTGAACACAGGTTAAAGTTAAGCAGGTTACAGTGAAAAATACATTCATTTTTATTTTTTCCCTTGAACGGATAATAATACGAATGTCTCACTTTTAGCAAAGATGAATAAACCTTCATACAATATTAAAATGATATTATTACATTAGGCCCCATACCAAATTCGTAAAATAATCGAGACAAGTTAAAGTTAACATTCCGTTACAAAACCCCAGATTTCTGCCTTTAACCACTTGTCTCTACGAAACTACGACACTTGGGTCATAATGGTACCCTACGGTGGTTAGCTTGATACTTACCTAATATTGTGCCTTAGTTATGATCTATATATTTTTTTCTGTGTATGAGTCAGATGCAATACCGCGCATGTACAGGTTAACAGTGAAAATATTCTTGGACAAACTTCGTGCGTGAATATTGTTGTAAAAAATATATATATTATTATATAGCATGATATTTTATTTACATAAATTGGTGCTTATAAAATTTAAAGAACTAAAACTGGAAGAGCGATGCTTTTGGACAAGACAGGTTACAGTGAAAAGTGCTACTCTTTATTTTTATAAATATAAGTATTAAATTTACTTGGCCTCGATAAACATTGTTTTAGTTTATCTATATACATTTTTGTTTCATATGAAAAAGAGCAAATAAACATACATTCAATTCAAAAACTCGATGACAGGCCACTATTTTGAGAATCACTCATGAAAGAAGTGGTATTTACACCTGAGATTACTCTTTTTAAAATAATTTATAACCATCATCAGACATTGCCAAAACCATGAAACAATTGCCGATTAAGCCCGCCACCTTTTACAGTTACGAAAGAGATAAGTACAGAATAAAGACATTCAACCTCATTACAAGATCGCGTAATTTACCATACATGTTTAGTCTTTCAGTTTGGGAAAACACTTCTCTGTACCATGCATTTTATGAAGCGCTTTGATTTGTTTTGTTATAACATTGTAATATCAATTAGTAGGATGTTTATGATAATTGATACACCTAAACGATCCGATAGAAACTTCTGTAATTACAGCAAAAAATGAGGAACGCATTTCTGTTTGAAGAAAGAAAAGACACCTTTTCTATACATACCCAAGGCAGGATTTATAGCCTATACCAGTTCTCGCTATTTTACATCTCGATATCCTGTGATCCTTAAAGTGCTTCATCGCGCTCCAGCGCTATGAATATATAAAATTAAATACCCTTTATTACTGAGTATATTTAAGTAGGTACAGTCACCTGCAATAATATGTTACACAACGAAGGCCGGAAAAATATCTGATACGATCTTAACTGTAGAGCCATATCATATATTATTGCGGCCTTCAGAGAGTAAAATATTATTGCAGATGACTGTACAAACATCGAACAATAGAATAAATATGTTTTTGAATAATAAAACTAATCGCTAAATCACTTTTATTTTTAAATACTAGGTCTCTACTCTTTAATGAATCCTTATCCATCGTAGCTATTATCTAGAATGGTCCCGCTGTTTTCTTTATGTCGTCTTCCCAGATGCAGAGCTGTGGGCCTTTCTATCCGATATATCCTTTGGGGTACCAGTTTGTAATTTCTCTTCTTGCTGTATGACCACCAATCTCTATTATTTACATATCTCTGTCCGCAGCAACCGAAACGCCGAAACAATAAAATTGCCGCCCCTCCCACCGCGCTCGCGCATAAATCAACAAAAACACAATTATAGGAAATTACACACATCAGTAATTAAAACAGTTATTCATATAGTGTCAATTACTAACAAATATTGAGGAGACCACCTACTGGTTTTGTTTTGAGTCGATTTGGGTTACTTCGGGTGATATATCGCGTACCTGTAGGTATATGATTTGTGGGGTCTAGTTTCTCTCGTGTGTGGTTAAGGTTAGAAACTGAGTTTTTCGTTTTAAAATAGGTAGGTATGTTAAAAACACTTGTTTTAAATCATCATCATCATCATCATAATTTAAGAGCAAGGCTCGTGTCGGTGGAGTAGGTATGCGCCAGTTTTCGCGGTCTTCGGCCAGGTTCTAAGGTCCCTGTAAGACACGAAAATTGCTTTTGCTTTATTAGTTTTGTTTTGTTTTAAGTATATTCATATTATTGTAAATATCGTCGGTGCGAACAAAAAAATCGCCATGTATTTTTTAGCTACTTTTCAGGAGACAAATAAAACTGTTTATTTTCCTGTTTGTAATATATTTGTTGCACCTGTATTATTTTTCTGGTAGATCAATGGTTTTTACATGATACTTGTAAATAAACAGTTTTTTATCGTAAATTTTTACAATATTAATTATTTAAACCAGAATTTTGCTACATAGCGACTTAAATTTGGTTCACTTAAAATCGTCATGTGTAAAGCGATTTGTTGCCAAAGTAACGTAGTACGAGAAATGATACATAGCTGATTTTAGGGTCAATAAATCGCCATGTGCAACATAATCGCCATCACCCTCGACGGAAAACAAGGCATTTAATTTCGTTATGTGATAAAAAAATCACATAGCTATTTTTTTGTACAAATTTTGTTAGTTATTTTCAAAACTAATAAAGATATAAAAAAAATATTTATATAGGTCGACGGGAAATTGAAAGAGGAATTAAAATATCCCAAAATCAAAAAATCGTAAAAAAAACACATAGCGATTTTTTATTCGCACCGACGATTATATGTTTTAATGTCAATTTGTTAGTTTTAAGTACTTAAATGAATGTCTGCTAAATGTGGTCAAAAATGTCACTGATTTTTATATTTTTTTTTACAACTACTCAGTTGTAAAAAAAAAAAAAAAAAATATTTCCTCTTTCGATCTGTCAAAGACATTGAAATTTTAACTACTTTTATTTAGACGCATTTATCCACAAATTCAAATAAGTTCTCGTAAATTAAACTGTATTTATGACTTAATGGTTTTTTGACATTAAATATATTGAATTGAATCGAACCTGATATTTGGCAAAAGATTATTACTACTCTTCATTAAACGATTTCATCCATTCTTTAATATGAACATATATATTGTCTATGGGAATCCACGGAACGTCCGGTAGAGACCTTTGACTTAAATGTTAGATTTAATCTAATGATTAAATTAATAGATTTTGATTTATTGAAAACAATGCGATGAGAGATAGGAATCAAAGTTATCATATAACCAATTTGGATGGCTATTTTGAATGATGTTGAGTTTCAATATCGAGTTTTTGTGGGAATGAGCATTTTAAAATGTGAAATGTAATTAATATGATGTGTATAATTATTATAGACATAATTCTCAACTATATTCCTGTTGAAACTGGATACAAAACATACCTACGACAAATTGTCCAAATGCCAATGAAATTAATTACCTGGTAAGATAGCATTTTTGTAAGCCAGTAAAATTAAATTAATATTCTACGCAAATTATAAATCTTCGAAAGCTGGCTCTTAGTTTACAGAATAAATATATCCATTAATTAATATATTTTTTCAATCCTTAGCCATATTTTGCGAAGTGAATCCTTACTTATATTATAAATGCCAAAGTCACTCTGTTTGTTACCTGTTCACGCTAACACCGCTAAACCGATTTAGATGAAACTTGACAACTGAGTTACTCGAAACTTTAGCATTTTACAAGTAAAATTCCACGTAAGCTGACTTCGTGTGTGTTAAGTTTGATGTCCAAATTTCCTAAAAGATGGCGCTGTTACAAACGCAAACTAGGTAACGGTGGTTCATCGTAGAATATACATATATAACTGTCAAATATGAGAATAAATTAATGGCATTTTTAACTTGGGTTACTTAGGCCCGCTTACACCATTCCACTAACCCGAGATTAATCGGTTAAGGGCCACTTGCACCATCCCACTAACCCGAGGTTAACGGGTTAAACCTGCGGGCTCAGCACGGTTCCATTTTTATCGACTATCACTATGCGCGTCCCTTTCGCACTTACATACTTGTTAGAACGTGACAGGCATGGTGACAAGGGATAAAAACGCGACCGTGCTAAGCCGCCTGGAGTTACTATGGTTACCAGTGCAATTTGACACTGAGTTAACGGTTTAACCGGCTAACCCCGGGTTAGTGGGATGGTGCAAGTGGCGCTAAGCCGTTAATCCAGTGTCAAATTGTACTGGTAACCATGGTAATTCTGCCTTCGATTTCGTGTATTTTGTTAAATAATATCTCCACTACTAGGCGTTTAAATTCTACTAATAGAATTGACATCGAGTGGTCAATACCACTAGATTCCAAATTTCGATCGCTCGTATTTCAAAAATAGCATTTCGCCGTTTTCCACCGATTTTCTCTGCTACTCCTACTGAAATTTCCATAAGTGCATCTCTTTCGGTCGTTTGACCCCTCCCCCGTGTTATCTCTATGTTATTGTACCTCTATGGGTTGGTCGGTCAAACTGTTTAGCAGATGGCGCGAGCATATACAGTGTGTAAGTCTAATACGGGCGAATCTCTTAACGGTGGTTAGTATAGGACAAAGTAAAGGTAATTAGATAACATTTACTTAAAGTTGCAACAATAATTTTGTCCATACAAAATAATTCAGCCCGCAATGTAATGCAAACACACTCACGTTAAACGCTCGTTGACAGTTACTTTCAAAAACTCCTATTGCGTATGTAATGTCATTAACTGTCATGAGTGGGTAAATAATAAATAAGTATGATGTTTTTTATCTGACGAAATGACTACCTAGTTTAAAATCAAATTACATCAAAAAATCTTATTAAAGCAATCATTTATTTTAATAACGACCCATTGAAATTACAACTGAAATGTACTGAAGTTGCTGAAATACTTCTAAAGAAAACCAACTAAAAAAGAAAACTAAAAAACACAATTTACAACAATAGAAATTCTGAGAAACCTGAGTTTAGTTTTGCCGGTTTCGCCGCAATTACCTATTCTCGATGTGCCTTCCTTGTATTTCAGAACAGGTTTCGCAACGACGTTTGATTGACTCCATAAAATAACAACTCGTATTAAGAGCGCTATTACATTTCGGCGTTGAGCGAGTTTAGGTATTTTACGCGCTGCGGCAGGCCGTGCGAGCTCAGTATGCCGATCCCTTCTACCACACTCGCACTACAATGATGGATTAAACATTCTTGATCCTTCGCGAAGCATATTGAAATCAACCATAACAACACTAACTCACTAACTGTACTTAACTTTTAAAGTTCTAAAACTGTTATTTGGTAAGTACGAAAATACTAAATGCAGTGCAAATGTACATAGGGGCTGTTTATAAATTACGTCATCTATTTTTGACGATTTTTGACCCCCCCCCACCCCTCAAATCATCCAAAAATCAAGCTTCGGATGAATCTGTTTCCTCCTACGTCATGTTACCATCATCCGATGTCCAGACCCCCCCCCCCCCACTCTTCCCATTTGAAACGACGTAATTTATGAATAGCCCCATACTCGTACTTATGAAGGTATATTACTCGAAAGAAATTATAGGTACCTACTCGCTTATTTACATGTTTCGTCATTGCATTTGGTACCTATAGGTTGTAAAGTTTGTATCAACGAGGGTTTAAAAACGAACTGGTACTGAGGATCTGATGATGATTAAGGTGGTCACGGATACCAATCAACCATGTAGTAACATGATTAGGCTCGTTTGATTCGTCTCAACAAGATCTTTGACACTGAAGATACACAGGGTCTGATGATGGAGCTGGAAGGTGGCCACGGGTACCAGTCTATCATGTAACTAAACAACTTCGTGTTTGGGCTCGTTTGATTCGTCTCTACAAGATCTTTGACACAAGACAGTACTCAGGGTCTGATGATGGAGCTGGAAGGTACCATTACCAATCAACCATGCAACTAAACCACATCGTGTTTAGGATCGTTTGATTCGTCTCAACAAGATCTTTGACACTAGGTGATACTCAGAGTCTGATGATGGAGCTGGAAGGTGGTCACCGGTACCAATCAACCATGCAACTAAACCACTTCGTGTTTAGGCTCGTTTTATTCGTTTGAACAAGATCTTTGACACAAGATAGTACTCAGGGTCTGATGTTGGAGCCGGAAGGTGGTCACCGGTACCAATCAACCATGCAACTAAACCACTTCGTGTTTAGGCACGTTTTATTCATCTCAACAAGATCTTTGACACAAGGTAGTACTCAGGGTCTGATGATGGAGCGCGAAGGTGGCGACGGGTACCTGTCTATCATCATCAGCTCCATCATCAGACCCTGAGTAGTATCTTGTGTCAAACATCTTATTGCGACGAATCAAACGAGCCCAAACACGAAGTGGTTCAGTTACATGGTAGACTGGTACCCGTGGCCACAGTCCAGCTCCATCATCAGACCCTGACTACTAACTTGTGTCAAAGATCTTGTTGCGACGAATCGAACGAAGCCAAACACGAAGTGGTTTAGTTGCATGGTTGATTGGTACCGGTGACCACCTTCCGGATCCATCATCAGACCCTCAGTACTACCTTGTGTCAAAGATCTTGTTGCGACAAATCAAACGAGCCCAAACACGAAGTGGTTCAGTTACATGGTAGACTGGTACCCGTGGCCACAGTCCAGCTCCATCATCAGACCCTGAGTACTAACTTGTGTCAAAGATCTTGTTGCGACGAATCGAACGAAGCCAAACACGAAGTGGTTTAGTTGCATGGTTGATTGGTACCGGTGACCACCTTCCAGCTCCATCATCAGACTCTGAGTATCACCTAGTGTCAAAGATCTTGTTGAGACGAATCAAACGATCCTAAACACGATGTGGTTTAGTTGCATGGTTGATTGGTAATGGTACCTTCCAGCTCCATCATCAGACCCTGAGTACTGTCTTGTGTCAAAGATCTTGTTGAGACGAATCAAACGAGCCCAAACACGAATTTGTTTAGTTACATGGTAGACTGGTACCCGTGGCCACCTTCCAGCTCCATCATCAGATCCTGAGTACTATCTTGTGTCCAAGGTCTTATTGAGACGAATCAAACGAGCCTAAACACGAAGTGGTTTAGTTGCATGGTTGATTGGTACCGGTGACCACCTTCCGGCTCCATCATCAGACCCTGAGTACTATCTTAAGTCAAAGATCTTGTTGAGACGAATAAAACGAGCCTAAACACGAAGTGGTTTAGTTGCATTGTTGATTGGTACTGGTGACCACCTTCCGGCTCCATCATCAGACCCTGAGTACTATCTTAAGTCAAAGATCTTGTTGAGCCGAATCAAACGAGCCCAAACACGAAGTGGTTTAGTTGCATGGTTGATTTTGGTACCGGTGACCACCTTCCGGCTCCATCATCAGACCCTGAGTACTATCTTGTGTCAAAGATCTTGTTGAGATGAATAAAACGACCCTAAACACGAAGTGGTTTAGTTGCATGGTTGATTGGTACCGGTGACCACCTTCCGGCTCCATCATCAGACCCTGAGTACTATCTTGAGTCAAATAAATACATATAGAATGTCAGGTCGTTTCAAATATTTTTAATCCTGTCCGGTAGTTTATTAAACTGTACCATTATAAATTATAATACTATAAAAACAGTGCTAGGATCAAAGTCTCTCGTTGCGGTTTACACGCACACAGTATAGCGTTTTACACGGCGCCCGCCGCACACAATGATAAAAAACCTCGTCGTCGCCGTTGAAAATGTGCGGAGCCGACCGACACATGTCCTGCCTCTACAAGCTCTGCCGCGGCACTGAACTGGCGCAGCGCGCGTCATCGGTAATATAGAGTAGTTTTCAAAAAATTGCCAAAAAATTATAGTAGAATTTCATAAACACTAATGTATACCAACAGTATAAGCAAACGTTGCAGATTGCTTGAGTATGAAAATGACTTCGATATTAAGTAGATTTTCGTAGGAATTGACACTTGTTTCGGAGAGAAAATCGAGTTCGTTTTACTTTGATTTTCTCTTTCTCAAAGGTATGTAGGAAAAATATAGTTTGATATGCCTAAAGTACAGGGTATTAGTAATACAAAATAGCCAGGTTTAGCAGAGTAAAATTCTCAACATTTCCAAATAAGAGCTCGCCATTCAGTGCTTCACGGGGTTTTTCGGAAACGACCATCAGAAAAAAAATCATTACTAATTTAATAAGTCCTTTTTCTAATATTTACAACGATATTTATAAAGATAAGAAGACGCTTTTACTGGAACAAGTACTCATTGTTTCTAATAATGAGCGCAAAGTCCTGAATTTCGTCGACTAGTATCATCAATTTTGCATTATTTTGACTTTTCTTGTAAGAGCGCTCTTAAATCGTCTTCCTGCATCCCTTGTACTACTTTCAGGATTAAGTGCAAAATGGCGAAGGATTCGGTCTTGCAATGGAACTGGAAGCTCATTTCATTACCAAAATTATTTCGAGACGGTGTTTAGACGGTTTAGTTAATAAACCGTCTAAACACCACAAAACTTGGTACATTGTGTGAAAACGTGGCAAACTCTTTGGTGGAATTGCAAGTTTCTTATTTTATTTCAACTCTGATTTGACAATGTCAGTCTTTCGATTCAAAAGTAATCGTATGTTATAAAAATGCCTCGTTTAACAACTTTTACTGCTCCTGAA
Source organism: Cydia splendana (assembly GCF_910591565.1). Taxonomy (NCBI): domain Eukaryota; kingdom Metazoa; phylum Arthropoda; class Insecta; order Lepidoptera; family Tortricidae; genus Cydia; species Cydia splendana. Next base: position 18,603,230 of record NC_085970.1, read on the forward strand.
TTAATGGACATGATTTTAATTTACAGTGAAACACTACAAAATGGTCATCGAGCGCTAGCTGTGTACAGAGAGCGATTCCCTCATCGGGTTGTACCAAGAAACGCTCGAGTAATTGTAAACGCGATACAGCGAGCTCGCGAAGGATTGCCCGTAACTGGAAGGGTGGAGGGAGCAGCTATTCACGATGAGCTTCCAGTTCCATTGCAAGACCGAATCCTTCGCCATTTTGCACTTAATCCTGAAAGTAGTACAAGGGATGCAGGAAGACGATTTAATACGAGTTGTTATTTTATGGAGTCAATCAAACGTCGTTGCGAAACCTGTTCTGAAATACAAGGAAGGCACATCGAGAATAGGTAATTGCGGCGAAACCGGCAAAACTAAACTCAGGTTTCTCAGAATTTCTATTGTTGTAAATTGTGTTTTTTAGTTTTCTTTTTTAGTTGGTTTTCTTTAGAAGTATTTCAGCAACTTCAGTACATTTCAGTTGTAATTTCAATGGGTCGTTATTAAAATAAATGATTGCTTTAATAAGATTTTTTGATGTAATTTGATTTTAAACTAGGTAGTCATTTCGTCAGATAAAAAACATCATACTTATTTATTATTTACCCACTCATGACAGTTAATGACATTACATACGCAATAGGAGTTTTTGAAAGTAACTGTCAACGAGCGTTTAACGTGAGTGTGTTTGCATTACATTGCGGGCTGAATTATTTTGTATGGACAAAATTATTGTTGCAACTTTAAGTAAATGTTATCTAATTACCTTTACTTTGTCCTATACTAACCACCGTTAAGAGATTCGCCCGTATTAGACTTACACACTGTATATGCTCGCGCCATCTGCTAAACAGTTTGACCGACCAACCCATAGAGGTACAATAACATAGAGATAACACGGGGGAGGGGTCAAACGACCGAAAGAGATGCACTTATGGAAATTTCAGTAGGAGTAGCAGAGAAAATCGGTGGAAAACGGCGAAATGCTATTTTTGAAATACGAGCGATCGAAATTTGGAATCTAGTGGTATTGACCACTCGATGTCAATTCTATTAGTAGAATTTAAACGCCTAGTAGTGGAGATATTATTTAACAAAATACACGAAATCGAAGGCAGAATTACCATGGTTACCAGTACAATTTGACACTGGATTAACGGCTTAGCGCCACTTGCACCATCCCACTAACCCGGGGTTAGCCGGTTAAACCGTTAACTCAGTGTCAAATTGCACTGGTAACCATAGTAACTCCAGGCGGCTTAGCACGGTCGCGTTTTTATCCCTTGTCACCATGCCTGTCACGTTCTAACAAGTATGTAAGTGCGAAAGGGACGCGCATAGTGATAGTCGATAAAAATGGAACCGTGCTGAGCCCGCAGGTTTAACCCGTTAACCTCGGGTTAGTGGGATGGTGCAAGTGGCCCTTAACCGATTAATCTCGGGTTAGTGGAATGGTGTAAGCGGGCCTAAGTAACCCAAGTTAAAAATGCCATTAATTTATTCTCATATTTGACAGTTATATATGTATATTCTACGATGAACCACCGTTACCTAGTTTGCGTTTGTAACAGCGCCATCTTTTAGGAAATTTGGACATCAAACTTAACACACACGAAGTCAGCTTACGTGGAATTTTACTTGTAAAATGCTAAAGTTTCGAGTAACTCAGTTGTCAAGTTTCATCTAAATCGGTTTAGCGGTGTTAGCGTGAACAGGTAACAAACAGAGTGACTTTGGCATTTATAATATAAGTAAGGATTCACTTCGCAAAATATGGCTAAGGATTGAAAAAATATATTAATTAATGGATATATTTATTCTGTAAACTAAGAGCCAGCTTTCGAAGATTTATAATTTGCGTAGAATATTAATTTAATTTTACTGGCTTACAAAAATGCTATCTTACCAGGTAATTAATTTCATTGGCATTTGGACAATTTGTCGTAGGTATGTTTTGTATCCAGTTTCAACAGGAATATAGTTGAGAATTATGTCTATAATAATTATACACATCATATTAATTACATTTCACATTTTAAAATGCTCATTCCCACAAAAACTCGATATTGAAACTCAACATCATTCAAAATAGCCATCCAAATTGGTTATATGATAACTTTGATTCCTATCTCTCATCGCATTGTTTTCAATAAATCAAAATCTATTAATTTAATCATTAGATTAAATCTAACATTTAAGTCAAAGGTCTCTACCGGACGTTCCGTGGATTCCCATAGACAATATATATGTTCATATTAAAGAATGGATGAAATCGTTTAATGAAGAGTAGTAATGATCTTTTGCCAAATATCAGGTTCGATTCAATTCAATATATTTAATGTCAAAAAACCATTAAGTCATAAATACAGTTTAATTTACGAGAACTTATTTGAATTTGTGGATAAATGCGTCTAAATAAAAGTAGTTAAAATTTCAATGTCTTTGACAGATCGAAAGAGGAAATATTTTTTTTTTTTTTTACAACTGAGTAGTTGTAGTTATTGATTTTTAAAAAGCGCTTTTCAATTAAAAGACGTGTCAAGATCGCTTACCTTCTTTGAAGTTCTTTCTAATGCTAAAAAAAACGAACTACAGTGTGTAAGTCTAATACGGGCGAATCTCTTAACGGTGGTTAGTATAGGACAAAGTATAAATGATCGTATTAGATTCATAATTGTTACACATTTGCCGTAACTTATTTTTAAAATGTGTTTTTCAATTAAAAGACACGTCAAGATTGTTTACCTTATTTCTAATGCTAAAAAAAACGAACTATAGTTTGCTCTGCCAATCCGTGTCAACTTGTTGTTTTTTTTAATGGAATTTTACGCCCTGGATGCCAGCCCTTTAAGCAAAATCTCATAAAAAAGGGGCAAGCTATGATGGCGCCATCTATGCAAACCTTTGACAGCCAACTCCATTCGAAATTTTGTTTAAAAAAAAATCCGCCACACGCAATTTTTTTTTTAAATTGGATTTTAAATATAATTATTTACTTTTTTTACCTTTTTAAGTGAAAAAAAAACTTTTAGTAAATTTTAACTTATTAACTTAGTAGCAGGTCCCAGAATGCAATCTTCCTCATTGAAATTTAGCTTATAATTTTCCGGCTTAAAATGATAGGGGTTCCATTTTTACCATTTTGGAACCCAAAAACACAACAAACAGCTTATAGCTTCTTAGTTCGTTTTTTTAGCATTAGAAATAAGGTAAGTAAACAATCTTGATGTGTATTTTTATTGAAAAACACATTTTAAAAATAAGTTACGGCAAATATGTAACAATTATGAATCTAATACGATTATTTATATTCTTCTGCTTTCATATCATCACCCAATTGACCCAATAAACTCTTGTTGTACCAATGTCTCGCTAGATGTCGCTGTACTACGGAGAAACTAGCGAACGATGTTACTCTACGGAATATACTAGTTGTACAGAGACGATACATAAATTGCAGAGTTGTCATATGGTAATTAATTTTTGGAATACGATGCCATGTTGACGGGCATCGTAATTGAGTCAGACCACAGAATAAATAATAGTACAGTCACCTGCTATAATATGTTACACAACGAAGGCCGCAATAATATGTGACACGATCTAATTTGTAGAGCCATAAGAGCGTGTCACATATTTTGGGCATTTTGGCGGCCTTCAAAGAGTAACATATTATTGCAGGTGACTGTACTAGGTACAAAAGACTCACTCTCTAACAAAACGCGCCTGTCACGATCAGGACAGATATGGCCGCTAGGTGGCGACAGCGCCACACGCGGCTTATGGCTTGCCACCAAAATTGGGGTGGAACGGATGTACTTGTAGCTACCTGTAGCAAAGCGACACAATCGCGGAGTGAGCCACGCCTGGTCAGACCAAGAAAGTCTGCAGCGGATTAGATAGCCCACGCAGTAAAAGTGTTATTTTGAATGTCAAACTTCTATGAAATTATGACGTGTTAATAACATTTGCACTGCGTGGGCTATCAAATACGCTGCAGAATTTTCTTGGTCCGACTCTATAATGAAAGCTGTGTCACAGAATAAATAATAGTATAGTCGTTCGATTTGTAGCTGGCCCCGAATACTAGGTACAGAAGTTTCACTCTCTAATAAAACGCATCTATTACGAGTATTACGACAGATGTGACCGATAGGTGGCGCAGGCGTACGTTCCGTAGCGGTGCGCGGCTCCTACTACTGCTAGACACCAACATTGGTGTAGCCAGACGTGGCTCACTCCGCGATTTCGTCGCTTTACAACAGGTAGCTACAAGTACATCCGTTCCACCCCAATTTTGGTGGCTAGCCATAAGCCGCGTGTGGCGCTGTCGCCACCTAGCGGCCATATCTGTCCTGATCGTAACACGCCATGTCAATCGTTCAGATGTTATTTAAAAATCGAATTAGACTCTTAAACCACATAGAGTCAGGCCAATTTAACTCTGCAGCGCCTTTGATAGCGCAGACCGTTTAAAACGTCATAATTCCATAGAAATCTGACATTTAACACTAGCACAGTCTGTGATATCAAAATTGCTGCAGAGTTAGCTTGGTCTGACTCCATAATAATTATTTAACACTATTATATTATAACGAATGAAGCGCGTTGTTGTCCAAATCATTCACAAGATGTCGCTGTACCGACTGGAAAATAGCGAATGACTTAACATCATAAAATGTACTACTCGATTCCGATAACTACTGTGAGGCAGACGAATTTTTGGAAACGACAATTCTGACGTCGTTTTAGTTATGCTGTTGTAAAATGTTATATTGTGTGACAAGTAGACATGCGCAAAATGTATCACTGAAAAGAAAAGATTGATATCCATCTTTCGTACGCTGTGAAGTACTTCACTCCATGGTCTAATAAAACATGGTCTTCTATTCCCAGAGTGACACGGGCCTACGTCACAATAACATTGCCACTTTATTTCAACATAACATGTTACATGGGTACATTATACCTATGGTTAATAAGTTAAAATATTTCTTTATAATATTATAATTTTCATTTATATGTATTTTATCTTAAATTTTACAATAACACGTCATTTTTAATTATTCGTTAGCAATATCTTCCGATTCACGAAAGAAATTTCACACGTTCGGGTAATTCTGTTTACATTACTGGCAACACAGGATAGCGCTGTCACATTTGACAATTCGGATCTAGATAACTTCATGCCCTGACCGTCATCCTTGTCGAACGCGTGTTAATTGTTATTTCCTTCTCGCTCAGTGTCAGCAGTCGCAGTGTTTTCCAAACTTTTCACGTCATAAGCTTGGTAATTAATGTGTAACTGTGAATTAGTTTTTCAAACGTTTGTCTTGTATAGATAAATAAAGTTTAATTTAATACATTAGATTTGTTTTATTTTACTATGTTTCTACATGAATAACTTAAAATTAATGCCGTTAAAATAATTTTCACCGTTGGTTAAAATTCTCCCACATTTTAAAGTTTGAGAACCTGTAAACAGCATGATGACGTAGGCCCGTGTCAGTTAGGTCATACGCGAATCTCGGAATAGAGTACCAGGCGGAGTATATTATTATACCATGCTTCACTCTTTTAGTTCACTAGTTCAGTTTAGTTCAGTAGCTCAACAGAGCCTCTACCATCAGTTTTAACATTGACATAACGCTCACGTCTACGTAATTTACTTTCTGTACATCTCGCTTGCACTATTGCTCGCATATGCGAGTACGAGCGAGATGCATAGAAAGTAAGTTACGTAAACGTGAGCGTTATGTCAATGTCAAAACTGGTGGTAGCCGTACAGATCCATCTATGTATATCAAAAGTATTGGTTTCATTTCTCTCATTCGCGGATATATTGAGTTATTCTACTCAAGAATTTGATAGATAATTTCATTCAATATGAATCACTCAAGCAAAATAATTTATGAATCAAAGGTTTAACATGGCGTCCTTGTCACTCTTTAAGCGAATGAGCAAGTAAATGAACATATTTTTAAACTGAACTGCTGAAGTAAAGAACTAAATGAATCCGCGCTGAACTAGTGAATGAAAGAGTGACATCAAGTGAAGTAGGTACTTCATTTGAATCTTTCATTCGCGAACTACTCATGTCTATTCGAGCCGGACAGTCAGCTCCTTCGTAAAGGTTTCATAATGCGGTGTGTAGTCTGTATACATAGTCCAATGCCGCGCAAACCCGGTACATTCCGGCTCCTCTACACGATGGGCCAACGCCGGCCACTCCAAGGGACGCAGCCATGCGATAGAATGAGATAGCAATATTGCCTGACTGTATTACTATTGCCTGCTTGTAAGTACCAGTGGCGGCGAGTCAAACATATCCACAGGCAAGACGGGGCTAATTTGGATAACATATTTCCTTTACAACTCTGCTTAAACGTCCAAAAACGGGCAAGCCGGTGGGAATCGGCTTTCATAGACATGCCGCCACTGGTGTTGTAAGTGTTGTAACCCAGCGTCGAGGCCTTCACACCAAATATTTGTAGACTGTGTTATTGTAAACAGGGTGGCCAAAAACTAAGTGAAAGGAAGGTTTTGGGATTATACTAAGCAACTATAATTAAGAGACCAACCCCGAAAAAAAAAATTACTCCCATAGAGAATGAACCAGCCAAAATGTATGAAACAGCCATTTTTTTTTACATACTGGTTTTACTGAACCTTCGTTTCTTGTCCTCGCTATGCGTTGAAAATGCCACCGCGCATTGTAACACAATGCCTGATGATCTAACGCGCACAACAACGCTTTTTGCCCACAAATGGCGCCAAATACGATCGCAAATGAGTCGATGTAGATGTAAATGTGTTGCTAATGTGTTTAGCTGTTTTTGTGTCATTGTGACGGGATCGATTAAGGATATGGGACTCGCGCTCACGTGGTTATACGACAGCTGATTTTAATTTCGTAACTTCAAAGAAAATTTATTTCACAAATGCTCCGGATCATGAATTTCCTTTAAACGGGAAGGGTTCCTGTGCTGAAATTTTCTCAAGAGCTTTCTTAAAGCGTAGGCAACGCCCTTGTGACACCAAAAAGCCCAGATGTAGGTAAGGTCCACTAATCGTCAATTTCTGATTAATTAGAAAACATTATTATTAAATAATTAACAAATTAATGATTTAAATATATTTAGTCTAACAATATGATGACATTTTGATTTCATTTAACTGTGTAGGTTGTACTGGATAAAAGAGTTATTTATATCATTAGAAGCCTCAGAAAAAAAAACCATTAAAAACTATTATCATGTTATGTAAAAAATTACGTTTTCATAAAGTAATTTTTTTTTTTTTAAATTAAAATAAATTCCCTTCTCTTACTCATACAGTTCTGTCACGAGCTCCATAAATCTTTTTCAATGCCATTTCTAAATACACCGATAAAAACCTAATGATACATCGGTGCACACAAGGCATCGTGCCTTAAGAAGGGGAATATTACAATTTGTAATACAATGCTCGAACAGGTCTACTCACAAAGCATTTTGATACTTGGTTTAATCTCTGTATTATATCTTGACCCTATCTCGGTATAGAAGTTTTCTAGGCGACAACATTTCCATCTTCACCACTTAGATGATTGGCAGTGGTCAACTGAGCGTTTCTCCAGAAACTTCCCGCCTCGCATAGCTAATCGGGGTGGTATACTCCATCAGTCCAATCTCACACTCTCTCATTAAGCAAAATGTGAGACAAAATACCTACACATTGGAGAGGTGGAATATTTACCACCCTAAGATGAAGAATGAACTGTCGCCCGCGGTATTTCCGGGCCTATACGACCTTCAAACCTGTAAGAAAAGAGTGTACTCCCATGTTAAAGGTCTGCTGCGCATTTGTAACCCGTCTGGTGTTGCAGGTGTCAATGGCTGACGGTAATTGCCAGCCAGACCATCAAGCGATTCGTCTGATTCCTCCTATACCTATCATAAAAAAAAGACTAGTGATTTTATAGTAGATTATCTGAGTTATGGAACTAAAACAACAGCTTGCAGCCAATCCTTCAGCCATCCGGAGCATTCAACCAACCTGAAGGTCTACCGCGAACGACGTTCGACGTGTTGCCTCTGTCGCACTTGTAAATTCGTACGTAAGTGTGACGGGAAGGCAACACATTGAACGTCATCCGCGGTAGGCCCTTCTGTAACTTCTAACCAACCTCAGTTAAAATAAGAGACCAGCCTTATATTGGTCTGTCTGTATAAAGTCAGGTTCACGATTCGTGAATGCAAGGCAGGTCAGCAAAAACTAGGCTCAGGACTGGGCTGTTGAGAGCATGCTTGAATCCTGATTGTATTCAATGAGGTTAAAAACTAAAAGCGCATTGCAGAAAATGCCTTAAATCCAAAAAAGGATGGGAAAGTAGGAAAAACTCAGAAGAAAAACAAACGTAATTTTTTAGGGTTCCGTACCAAAACGGGACACTATTACTATGACTCCACTGTCCGTCTGTCTGTCACCAGGCTGTATCTCATGAACCGTGATTGCTAGACAGTTGAAATTTTCACAGATTATGTATATCTGTTGCCGCTATAACAACAAATACTAAAAAAGTACGGAACCCTCGCTAGGCGACCCCGACTCGCACTTGACCGGTTTTAATTTTAAACCACCTTTTTGAGCAAGTAAGCACATTAGGGTAACGCGGGTATACCTTACTATTGAAGACTGGTCCGGCTTAATCGGTAGTGACCCTGCCTGTGAAGCTGATGGTCGTCGGTTCGAATCCCGGTAAGAGCATTATGAAAATTGCATACAAGTTTTTGCTAGTCTAAACCTCGCTTAAAAGCTTGTACAAATTTAGCAAGTGTTAACTACAACGAGGACATAGTGTTATTTTCTTGAGAAGAATTCATTTACAATTAGAAGGGAAGTTGTTTAGTCAAAGGAATAGAACTGTACCTTAATAGAAAGCTAACCACACAAACCATTTAAACAAATGGCAGTAAGTCAGCGAATACAAATGGTATGAGTACTTATGGGTACATCATTAGTTAAAGACGAATTATGCGTTCAATGCTCAGGTCAATATACTAGCTTGCATATACAGCAAATGGTTCAACTACGTAAATAGAAAGGCTTTCAATATAGTTATATTGCTATAACTACCCGCCCCGGCTTCGCACGGGTTACACAAAACCTTAACAAATTATACACTTAAACCTTCCTCAAGAATCACTATAATTGAAAAGTGAAAACCGCATGAAAATTCGTTCAGTAGTTTTTGAGTTCATCGCGAACGTACAGGCTGATAGACCGGGGGACTTTGTTTTACGAGGTGTATAGATTTGAGAATGATATTCAGTCGAATATCATTATACGCTGCACTTTTTACGAAGATTCCTACGGGTACATCAAGCGGACTGCTCTTGCCCGTATCTAGGCAGCATCTGCCAATGTAAGGACTATTTTGAATTGATGGAATCTTAAACGGACTAGGCTATAGGATGAAAACGATTATCCAGACTGTTGTATGGTATACAAAAAGGATAGGAACTAGGGATGTACCGACTAGTCGCCGACTAGTCGGGAAAGCCGACTATCCGGCCACATTTGTAGTCGGCGATTAGTCGGCGACTAGTCGGCAAAAATGGCCGATTAGTCGGCACTTTATTAGTGAAAGAATACCATATGTTTTATGTTTATTTTACTAAAATACCTATTCAGGATGCATACGAAACCTTTTGTTCATGTAAATAATTGACCGTTTGATGGTTATCGTATGTTGGTGGGCTGGTGTTTTCCTCTACAGGTCGATCTCAACTGATTCTCGTGTAATTTCATGTGCAAGTCGATTTTTTTAAATTATTATTTAGTTTTTGTTTTTTTTTTTTAATGGTAGAGCCATGACTGGCCATGAGGAACTATTCATGTTATTGCACAATTTAGAGACTTAGACAGGGCACGTTGCTCGTAAAGACGCTGACCACAGGGGATAGGTTCTTAACTGGCGACTACGTACGGGAAATAGAGCCTTGAAAATACCTCCTACAAGCTGTACTGACGGTCTGCTCAGGGTCGTAAAATAAAAGAACTAAAGACAGAAATTGAACGAGGATTTTTGTGATAGGTCTTTGAACCTGTAGAGAACACCTTTTAGCCAAGCTAATATGATGAATAGCGCAACCAAAGGAGCAAAACAATTGTTTTTCACCTGAACTTATACGAAACTAATGATCTGGCCGACTAGCCGACTAGTCGGCCGACTAATCGGCCATTCGAGCGCCGATTAGTCGGCTAGTCGGCTAGTCGGCCAAATCAATAGTCGGTACATCACTAATAGGAACATATTATCATTAATAAAAAAACAGTTATGTACTAAAGCGATACCGTTAGCAATAAGCGTTACGTAACCAGCGCATGCGCCTGAGTTTCCCTCATTGCGTATGCGATAAAGATGGTTTTCCTGTTCCATACAGGTTTCTATTACACACAAGCCAATCACACGTGAGATTAAATATATTTGTGGCTTCTCTCGGAAAGTTAATAAAAATGATTAAACAGTGTATTTGATATTTTGAGAGGTGATAATAGTTGGTTATTGATGCTTGAAATAAGTTTACTAATAGCAATCATTTTAACAGCGACGGGTCTTAAGTCTTTGCAAGAGGAATTGCGGATTTTCCATTTTTAATCAACTTCAAAAAGAGGAGGGATCATCACTAACATTTAAAAAAATCTCCCGATTATTCCAGGATTACAATATCAGTGGCCTATTTTATAAAGCTACAAGTTACAATTTACAAGCGGAAGTCTCGTTCTAACACATAGGGTTAGAAAGAGACTTCCGCTTGTAAATTGTAACTTGTAGCTTTATAAAATAGGCCACTGATCTTTACGTTTACCATCAGTTTGTCACTGACATAAACGCCGTCGAGAACGTAATTTACTTTCTATACATCTCGCTCGCACTCGCATATTAGTGCAAACGGGATGTATAGAAAGTAAATTACGTTCTCGACGGCGTTTACGTCAGTGACAAACTGATGGTAACCGTACTTAACCCTATGACAAATGGGACTGACTGTAAATAAAAAAAGGCAAAAAAACGGCAAGGTGCTGGAAATTTGCAAGATTTCTTGCACACAAAAAAAAGTAAAAAAAAAAACTTTAATAAAATTAGTTTAATTTACCCTGTCTGCACGGCTGTTAATTATATTTTATAGGCAGTCCGTAGCACTTATTAAGGTCTAGATAAATAGATAACCTTAATAGTTTTAGAAACAATTAGCCCTAGAGCCCTAACCCATGCTGATTCCGGTTATTAATATGATGTGGTTTTGTTATGGATATGATGTGTCAGTGTCAAATATGACGTTTCTGGTTGAACAAATGACAGTTTTGAAATTGACAGATCATAACCGTAAGAAATCCAGATCAAATTCATAATACGCCTCCTAGCATAGGTCTCTGTACTTTTAAAATCCTACTACACATTAATGTACATGTACAGTTGTAATACATTTTAGTAGGTGGACTTGCAAGTCTTCCGAGCTTTAGATATAAAAAACATCTTCTCACGCTAACGTACCGTAAAAAAATCACACTGATTAGATTCCAATAGTATTTTATTGTCGCTGACCAGTCCAGCACAATGTCCGTAAGAGAGAGAAGCGAGCGAGACAGCACACTGGGCCTTGCAAGGTGATCAGTCGCGGAGCGGCCGCACGACAGGTCGACGCATGCGCCTGCGCTGGTTGAATGACTGTGTGCAAGTGTTGTGTAAGTGTTGTGTTGGGTTTGTGCAGTGTGTGTGCGCGGGACTGAAGGTATGTCCTACACACTTGCTTGTTAAGGATGGGAGAGTATGTTGAATGACAGTAGCTGTTTACCCACAAACTTGAGTTGATTTTGAAAATGGACACTGATATCTGAAAAAGCCTGATTAGGTGCTTACACAGGTTAGAAACTTTTCATGAAATCTTACTTATTTAGTAACTATTTTACTGGATGTACTAGTTACCTACTACTTAATTTAAGCTACCAATTGTTAGGCTATACGTTTAATTTTAATTATAACATAACAGGTATCAATCAGCTGATGATATTAAGTTTTTTGTCGGCAAAAAAACATGACGGGTAAAAAAGTGCGCGCGCTTTTTTTTACGCTTATTCGATGCATACTTACAACCTGCATTGACACACCATAGATACAGGTGCCATGGCGTGCAATGATCGATTATTTTACGTATAATCCTTATTCGTTTTATTGATAGTATTATGATTAACCTCTCGTCTATGTATGATAAAGATCCTGAGCAGATTTTTGTCATATTTTTGCATTTATCTCGACAACGATTTTTCTGCTTTATTATAAACTAGCGACTCGCCCCGGCTTCGCACGGGTTAACAAATTATACACCTAATTCCTCAAAAATCACTCTATTGATAGGTGAAAACCGCATGAGAATCCGTTCAGTAGTTTTTGAGTTTATCGCGAAAAAACATACAGACAGACGCGGCGGGGGACATTGTTTTATAAGGTGTAGTGCTTGTAATATAGCACTAACCAAGGTTTAACATAACCCATGAGTTTTGACGACCACATACATAATATTAGATAAAAGGTTAACTAGGAGTATAACTATGTTTTAATTAGTTATCCAATATCAACATGGACTTTCATTGTAAGTAATAAGTACAGTTATCATAATAAAACTTTAAGATTAGGAGCCCGTTTTCAACAGTATTTGTCTGACTCTAAGAACGCCGCTTATTTTTGCTACCTTTTCTTATATGAAAAAGTGTTTTATACTGATAAATATCATAGATCAAGTACTTTCAAAAGACTGTACACCAAAAGAAGTTAAATCTTCAAACGAAACAATCGTTTCACGCTAGAGACACCTGTTATCAGAAAAATGAAACATATTCTCTATAAGCATTATCCTAATAATTAACCTAATAAAAAGAGTAACGTGTGTATGTGTAGATTTAACGTGTGGTTGCTATACAATACCCATCACAATAAAACCGCAGTGATCGGTCTAATAGCTTCGATCGACTATAAAGGATTGAACAACAATATGTGGTATTATCTATGAAAAGGGACCTTATTGTCGATGGCGCTTACGACACTAACATCGATGAGCACTAAACGTAGTAGTTTAAAATTGGTGATTCTGGCCCATTTTAGTTATTTTGATTTCCAATTTAGCAATTAAGTTTCTTTGATTACCACCACCATATTTACAGACTTTTACAAGGATTTCATGCATTATTTTCTAGTATGTATAAGTCCTTGAACTACGTTATTGCTTGTCAGAAACACGACGGCTCATTATTTTCTCGATAGAATCTTAAGTTGAAAACATGCCTAACACTGTCTTTATTTCCTTAATTCCTTATGTTAGAAGTACTAGGACGAAAATGTATATGAAACTTACTTCAGTCGATAGCTTTTAAGTAAATCTTCATTATTGCTTGTCCTTTTATCGATACGTTAATTTTTTCATTCATCATTTGATGAATTCAACATTTTGCCTACTAAATTACACCCTACGCGGCAATACCTTGCGCCTATTCCTCACGCCAGTACGCCCGTGACCACTGTCAGCGTCGGACCTGTGCTAGTTTAGCGGACGTTTCATAAAATGGGTAATCACAATATAAATATGCAAATATGTTATACACACAATGTTTTTCAACATACTTACGAAGAAAAGCAAAATAATTCTTAAATACGGTGACATTTCAGACATTCGTCCGTCATATTGTCATTTTATAACAAGTTGGGCAGCAAAGGCACACACCCATCTAACCAATCCGGAATTCAGTCACGATTGATAAATTGTGTAAACATATTTTAAAAGGCTATAAAATTAATCAAATTGAATAATTTAGACTGATCACATTTGTGTAAAAATCGATTTCTACTGGCAAAACATATTACTTTTTGGCAACCGGGTTTTTTAACCTAATTAGACCCCGCTGAATCCGAATTTGCCGGTTGCTTGATCGAATTCTTGACTGGAAGTGAGATATGTGATATTAAAGGTCCCTTTTTTTAGTTTTTCGTAAATAACTCGTAAACGGTGGCCAATATAAAAAAATGAACTAATAATCTACACAAAATTTTCAATAAAAAAGATTCAGTACATTTTTAGCAGGGATCAATATTTAAAAAGATAATAAAGAGGGAAAGTTAATTATAATAAATTCTAAGGTTCCTTGTTTTTATTTTTTCGTTAATAATTTGAAAAGTATGACTCATAGCAAAAACAAATCTTACACATAAATCATCATCATCATCATCATCTCAGCCATAAGACGTCCACTGCTGAACATAGGCCTCCCCCTTGGACCTCCATACGGGCCGGTTGGAAGCGACCCGCATCCAGCGTCTTCCGGCGACCTTAACAAGATCGTCTGTCCATCTTGTGGGTGGACGTCCTACGCTGCGCTTGCTAGTCCGTGGTCTCTACTCGAGCACATTTCGACCCCATCGGCCATCTTCTCTGCGTGCAATGTGGCCTGCCCATTGCCACTTCAGCTTGCTAATCCGGTGGGCTATGTCGGTGACTTTAGTTCGTCTACGGATCTCCTCATTTCTGATTCGATCACGTAGAGAAACTCCGAGCATAGCCCTCTCCATAGCTCGTTGAGCGACTTTGAGTTTTGAGATGAGGCCGGTAGTGAAAGACCACGTTTCGGAGCCGTAAGTCATCACTGGTAACACACATTGATTAAAGACTTTCGTCTTGAGGCACTGAGGTATGTCGGACGAAAAGACATTACGTAGTTTCCCGAACGCTGCCCAACCGAGTTGGATTCGGCGGTTGACCTCTTTCTCGAAGTTGGACTTACCTAATTGGACTACTTGTCCTAGGTAGATGTACGAGTCAACAACTTCGAGTACCGAGTTCCCAACAGAGACTGGGATGGGCACAACATTGGCATTTGACATAAGTTTCGTCTTGTCCATGTTCATTTTCAAGCCCACCCGTTGTGAAACTCGGTTGAGGTCATCGAGCATCATGCTGAGTTCCTCCATCGACTTTGCCATGACTACGATATCGTCGGCAAACCGAAGGTGAGTGATGTATTCGCCGTTGATGTTGATGCCAAGTCCTTCCCATTCCAGGAGCTTGAAGGCGTCTTCCATTACGGCAGTAAACAGTTTCGGAGAGATAACGTCTCCCTGCCTTACGCCTCTTTGCAATGGAATCGCCCTCGTGCTCTGCTCCTGTACTCGGACCGACATGGTGGCGTTATTATACAAACACTTCAACACTTCGATGTACCGCTAGTCAATATGGCATCGCTGAAGAGACTCAAGCACCGCCCATGTTTCCACCGAATCGAAGGCTTTCTCATAGTCCACAAACGCTAAGCATAATGGCAAGTTATACTCTTCGGTCTTCTGTATAACTTGCCGCAGCGTATGGATGTGGTCTATGGTACTATAGCCTTTTCGGAAACCGGCTTGTTCGGGAGGCTGGAAGTCATCAAGTCTGTGTTCGAGACGGTTCGTGATGACCCTTGAAAACAGCTTATAGACATGGCTCAGAAGCGTGATGGGTCTGTAGTTCTTCAATAGGTTGTTATCACCTTTTTTGAAGAACAACACCACCTCGCCTCTATTCCATGTTTCAGGCGTTATGCCCTCGGACAAGGCGGAATTAAAGAGCTTCTGGAGGACTTTAAGTACCGGTGTTCCACCCGCTCTCAGAAGCTCTGAAGTGATTTCGTCTTTGCCCGGCGCCTTGTTGTTCTTAAGCTGCTTCAGGGCCATCCTAATCTCGTACAGACTGATGTCCGGGATATCTTCGGTATAATGTCGGGACAGCTTGGCTCTTGGATCTCCTACCAAGCTGTCAACGGGCTTTGCGATCGAAGTGTATAACTGTCCATAGAACCTCTCGATCTCACCTAAAACCTCCGCTTTGCTCGACGCTATGCTGCCATCTTCCCGTTTCAGCTTTGTCAGCTGGCTTTGCCCAATAGACCCTTGCTTTGCTTGCGTTGCTTTGTCCTTTGCGAACACTTTGGAGCCTTGGTTTCGCTCAATAGTCTCTTTAATACGGTTAGTATTAAAGAGACGCAGATCATGTCGCAAGGACTTAGATATACGTCTATTGAGCTGCCTATATGACTCCGCGTCATCGGGAGACTGCAACTGTAGCGAGCGTCGTTCAGCCATGAGGTTTAAGGTTTGCTCGGTCAATTTCTGAGGTCTATCTTTACGGCGGGGTCTAAAAAACTTAGACCCTACTGTGTGGACAGTTTCCACTAGCCCGTCGTTGATTTCGTCCACTGAAGCCAAGTTCTCTAGGCAAGCAAAGCGGTTAGAGAGCTCGAGTTGAAAGCTTTCGGGGTTTTGAACATGGGCTCGAGTAGGTCGGAGCGTAGACTTCATCAGGCTGGACCTTTCAAGTTTAATATTGATATTCAGTGTGCCTCTTACGATTCGGTGATCACTACCGGTCTTTACCCTGTTGATCACACATAAATAATAAACATAAAATTTCCTACAAGAAACATGTAGAACACTTTTCGCTAGGATCAATATTTAAAAAGACAAAGCAGCCGGTAAGTTAATTACAATCAATTTTAAAGTCCCTTTTTAGTTTTTTGTAAATAACTCGTAAACGGTGTTCCATAGCAAAATAGGTTTTATGAATAAATAATCTACATAAAATTTCCTGCAAAAAACATCTGAACACTTTTCTCTAGGATCAATATTTAAAACGATATTAAAGGAAGAAAGTTCATTACAATCAATTCACATGTCACTTTTTTTAGTTTTTAGGGTCCCGTACCTCAAAAGGAAAAAACGGAACTCTTATAGGATCACTCGTGCGACTGTCTGTCTGTCTGTCCGTCTGTCACAGCCCATTTTCTTCAAAAGTACTGGACCAATTAAGTTGAAATTTGGTACACACATGTAAATTCGTGACCCAAAGACGGACATCTTACGTAAACAAATGAATTTTAAACATGGAGGCCACTTTTTAGCCAAGGGGGGTTAGTTAACATTAAGAACCTATTTTGCTATGGGCCACCGTTTACGAGTCATTTACGAAAAACTTAAAATAGGGACCTGGAAATTGATTATAATTAACTTACCCCCTTTAATACCTCATTAAATATTGATCGTAGCGAAAAAGTGTACAAAACCTTTTTTGTGGACAATTTTATGTTCAATATTTATGTATAATATTTTTTGCAACTGCCCCCGTTGCAACCGTTTACGAGTTATTTACGAAAAACTAAAAAGGGACTTTAAAATTGATTATAATTGACTTACCGGATGCTTTGTCTTTTTAAATATTGATCCTAGCGAAAAGTGTTCTACACCCATGCATCCGAGTATTTATGTGTTTTGGCTAGTCTGGGGTTTATGCCTGCAATTGATAAACCTACGAGGAACAATAGCTGTTTGGATCACTTCTTTGTAAGGTCAGTGAGGAATTTTGCGTCAGTGGTCTGTGTCTCTGACATTACAGACCATGACCTAGTTATGATCGGTATCTCAATCCCCAATAAGGTTAATATTACAAAGCCATCCAAAACTGTGATCAGCCAGGATTTTGAAGCCATCGGAGCGGCGCTTAAAGAAGAAAACTGGCACACAGTCACTAGTAAAACATCAGCTAATGAAGCCGCAGAAGCCTTTTACTCCATATTGTCTAACCTAATTTCAAAACATTCTTCATGCAGATCAGTTAGTAATTCAAAATTTATTATAAAACCCTGGATGACTCCAGGCTTGATTAAATGCTCTAGAGTTAAGGACAAACTACATATCAATCACAGGAAACACCCCCATAATGAAATAGCCAAAATAACTTATACTAGATATAGAAATTTTTATATAAGCATTTTACGAAAAACCAAGGATGATTATAACCGGAAACAACTTTTGGATAATAAAAAACACCCGAGGAAACTTTGGAGAATTATTAGAGACATATCTCACCTAAATCGGGATAGGCATACACCCCATGAACTAGCCACCATCAAGCCTAATTTTTCTGACTCCCTAAATCACACCAATGAATTCTTCTCCTCAGTGGGCAAAAACCTAGCAAATGTTATACTCTCTGAAAAAAACAAGAGTGAGGCCACACTTGCGACTGAAATAGCCTTAACAAACTCCCCTCTTCGATCAATGTTCTTAAATCCTACCGACGATACTGAAGTAGAAAAATTAATCATGTCCTTAAACCCTGATTGCGCGTCCGGCATTGATAAACTAAACACTCGTATTTTAAAAATCCTAAAAAACTATATCGTCAAACCACTTGTACATATTTTTAACCTCAGCATTTCATCGGGTTCTTTTCCGGAGTGCTAGAAAGTAGCTGCAGTAGTTCCCGTTCATAAAGGAGGTGACAAGAGCCTCCCCGGGAATTATCGCCCTATTTCTCTTCTCAGCAGTCTGTCTAAAATACTGGAAAAGATTATTAATAATCAACTAATCAACTTCCTTGAATCAGAACACCTACTCTCTCAAAGACAATATGGCTTTCGGAAAAAGAGATCTTCTGAACAAGCCGCCACCTTACTGGTTAACCTTGTCTCGTCCTATCTTGACAGAGGAGAATCCTGCGTGGGAATCTTCCTAGATCTGGCCAAGGCGTTTGACACTGTCTCAATCCCGATTTTGCTAAGGAAGCTTGAACTGTTAGGCATTCGCGGTATCGCATGGAACTGGTTCCAAAGCTACCTTACAAACCGGAAGCAGTGTGTAAGACTCGGTACTTTAGTCAGTGATTCAGCCCCGATAACCTTCGGTGTGCCACAGGGAAGCGTCCTCGGTCCCACTCTATTTCTGATCTACCTCAATGACTTAATCTCTCTACCCGTCAGTCAGGCAGAAATTATCTGCTACGCAGACGACACTGCTCTGCTGTTTCACGATGTCTCCTGGGCTCGTTGCTTCGCGGTAGCAGAGACAGGTTTGACTGTGATTGCCAAGTGGCTCGCTGACAACCTGCTTTCACTTAATATTTCAAAAACAAAATACTTATGTTTTCATAAAACGGCCTCTTCTGCCCCCAGCTCGCGACCAGATCTCAAGCTTTCTTGTGGCAGTGCAGAGGATGACCCAGCTATTCACTCGAGTAGAGTTTTCGATGTGGTTAGTAATTGTACCACCGTAAAGTACCTGGGCATTACGCTTGATGAAAATCTTAATTTCAAAAAGCACATCGAATTGTTGTCTGCTAGAGTCCGAAAGGTTGTATTCATTATGAAGCTGCTACGAAATTCTGCTACGAGGGAGTTGCTTAAGCTTGTATACACTTCGATTTGTGAATCCATCCTATCATACTGCATTGGTGTGTGGGGTGGCTCCACTAGCTCTGCACTACTGCCTCTCGAAAGGACCCAAAGGTTTGTGCTCAAGGTCATGCTCGGGAAACCCGGGTTGTTTCCGACTGTTTCCCTTTATAAAGACGCGGATGTTCTTAGTGTCAGGCAATTATTAATCCTACGAGTTGCAACTCACGTGCATCAAAAAACTATAAACTCTGAAGAATATATTACCCTAATCCGTAATCGAGTCTTTAGAATTCCTACGCCCATCGTAAAAACCACATTCGCGAGGCGTTTTCCTAACTTCCTGCATCCGTATATTTACAATTCAGTAGTAAAGGCATGCAACATATCTGAAAAGTCTCCTCTTGAAGCAAAACTCATAATTAAGAACTGGTTGAAAGATCTTAACTATATTCGAACTGAGATGCTGTTGAAGGTCATCACCTAATCCCTCACATGATAACCATCTCTGTAGCCTTACGCCTTACACACACTCGCACACACACACGCAAACACACACACACACATACACACGCACCATTTTTCATTCCTTTTTTCTTTCTTTGAATTTCATAATTTCCTTAATTATTAGTTTATTAGATTAGTTTCTTCTTAACCTTTTGCTTACAAATTGAAAACTCGGCTGCCACGTCACAGGCATAGCCTAGTGTGGGGCCACAGGATATATATATATATTGTCAACAAGGTTATTTCAAATAAATATTATTCTTATTATTCTTCTCTTTATTCAATTAGGGTCTTAGGTTAGGATTTTACAATGTGAGTATAAAAGTAAAATATAAAAACACTTACAAAACATAACAAAAATATATAAACACATTATAAAAAACCTAACCTAGGGTGCCGCCGGCAGCGGGGCAGGGTCCAAGCTGCCGGTGGTCAGGGCCGCAGAGTGAGGAATCGACGTACTATACGCGCCGTGTCCAAAATTACCGCCTTCTGCATCTGACCCTTGATCCAACCACCCAGCGAGAGTCTCTCTAGGTGTTGGTCGAGACTCTTCGCTATGAGACCGTTCGCTGACACGACTATAGGAACAATGATCGTCGAGTCAACATCCCACATAGCGGTTATCTCGTGGGCTAAGTCTAGGTACTTGCTGGACTTGTCCTTCTCGGCCTTCACGAGATTCTCATCATGGGGGATGGTGACGTCGATTATTATTATTCTTATTCTTATGTTTCTTGTAGGAAATTTTATGTTTATTATTTGTGTAAAATTTGTTTTTGCTATGAGTCATACTTTTCAAATTATTAACGAAAAAATAAAAACAAGGAACCTTAGAATTTATTATAATTAACTTTCCCTCTTTATTATCTTTTTAAATATTGATCCCTGCTAAAAATGTACTAAATCTTTTTTTATTGAAAATGTTGTGTCGATTATTAACGTTTAACATTTTTTTTTATATTGGCCACCGTTTACGAGTTATTTACGAAAAACTAAAAAAAGAGACCTTCAAAAATTGATTATAATTAACTTTCCCGCCTTAATATCTCTTTGAATATTGATCCTAGCGAACAATTGTACGGAATCTTTCTTGTAGGCAATTTTATGCAGATTACTTATGTTTAAGAAAATTTTTGCTATGCGCCACCGTTTAAGAGTTATTTACGAAAAACTAAAAAAAAGGGACCTTTAATATCAACTATCTCACTTCCAGTCAAGAATTCGATCAATCAAACGGCAATTTCGGATTCAGCGGGGTCTAATTAGGTTAAAAAACCCGGTTGCCCGGTTAATATGTTTTGCCAGTCGAAATCGATTTTTACAAAAACATGATCAGTCAAGTATACACTCATATTGTATACATATAATTAATAATTATTTAGGTACACTCACCGACCTCACCGTCTTACCTACCATTTTTAGGGTTCCCTACCCAAAGGGTAAAACGGAACCCTATTAGTAAGACTCCGCTGTCCGTCCGTTCGTCCGTCCGTCTGTCAGCAGGCTGTATCTCACGAACCGTAATAGCTAGACAGTTGAAATTTTCACAGATGATGTATTTCTGTTGCCACTATAACAACAAATACTAAAAAGTACGGAACCCTCGGTGGGCTCAGTGGGCGAGTCCGACTCGCGCTTATCCGGTTTTTAATTTCATTAAGTACTCATCAAAATTCGAATTTACTAATAAATCTTTTTCAATATTAATTGCCGAACTAAAAATCCCGGAACTGACGATTCAGAATACCGATGTCGTCAGAATAAGGACGTAGACGTGCTGCGCGGGAATGGTGCGGTGCGCCGCGCGGGGCGCCTGCCTGCCCGTTCTACCACTCGTCTGCTTCACCCCCTTGAAAACGTAAAACTCGAGTATAAGAGCGCCTTAAATATTCTATACACTTTTTCGCTAGGATCAATCTTCTTCTCCTTCAACCTAGCGTTTTAGCTAAGCGTCCGGTCTTCAGCATCCTCTGGTGTGAGTAGATTTTAAGTAGATTACTTATGTATCAGAACATTTTTTGGTACAGGCCACCGTTTACGAGCTATTTACAAAAAATATTAACAATTGATCATATTTAACTTTTTACCTTAAATATTTTTTTAAATACTGATCCTAGCGAAAAAGTGTATAGAATATTTAATGTAGACAATTTTACGCAGATTACTTATGTATCAGAACATTTTTGCTACAGGTCACCGTTTACGAGTTATTTATAAAAAACTACAAAGGGACCTTTAAACCCGATGACTGATAAGTTCATCAGCGTCACATAACATAAATTGACCTCCGCATTGGATAGACAGCAACATTGAATGTTCCAGTAATCAAAGAAACTTAATTGCTAAATTGGAAATCAAAATAACTAAACTGGGCCAGAATCCCCAATTTTAAACTACTACGTTTTGTGCTCATCGATGTTAGTGTCGTAAGCGCCATCGACAATAAGGTCCCTTTTCATAGATAATACCACATATAGTCAGATTTATGACTATTAAAAATTTAAAACCTATAGTTAAATTTCCTCATTAGCTTAACATGTAAGTTGTATTTCGTAAACCATTGTATTATAACTATTTTATTACGAAAAGCCAAAGCGTTAAGGATTTAATTGGCATAACTTTAAATTCATATACGGATTTAGGTTCTATTTAGACTTTTCAGTTCCCAAAAATTTAAAACCAACCAAATTAAATAATGTATAAAATTAGGTGCTTACGTCGAGATCGGTTTTAGGCGAGTCACAATATAAAAAACTTACTTCATATACAAAAACATTATTTATATATGTATAACAATTGAATTATATTATTACTGAAAACAATTAGTAGCATGTTTTATTCGCTTTAACAGTTTTTGAGCCGCACAAATACACATGTCTGTGTTCCGGTTGTTTAGCGCCAATTCAAACAAATATACTTAATCCTAATATTAAACATGTATTATATTACATAGGTAACATTATAAGAGACTAACAAAAAAGATTACTCACCATAAAGTCTAAAAATCTAAGCGATATCGACATCAAATCACATTCAACATGATATTTAAGTTTGTAATATTACAAGCCGGTTATCGCTACATACACCTCAACCATGTTGACTTCACAAGCCTAGTAACAATGGCAGATATTCCTACTACATAATAATTACCTACTACCCCTACTACATAATATTACTACGTATAGGTATAAAAGCGTCATTTTTTCTGCCTGTATGTTACCTCTTCGAGCTTTAACCACTGGGTACAGAATGGCCCTTAGATAATTACATCCGATAATTATTATGTTATGAGAAAGACACATGAAAATCGTGTTATCAATGGAATAATTCCCATCCGTCTGTTTAACTCTTCTTCTTCTTCCTCGCGTTATCCCGGCATTTTTGCCACGGCTCATAGGAGCCTGGGGTCCGCTTGACAACTAATCCCATGATTTGACGTAGGCACTAGTTTTTACGAAAGCGACTGCCATCTGACCTTCCAACCCAGAGGGGAAACTAGGCCTTATTGGGATTAGTCCGGTTTCCTCACGATGTTTTCCTTGACCGAAAAGCGACTGACAAATATCAAATGATCTGTCTGTTTAACTGGGGACTGAAAAATCGGCTCTAAGTAGGATAATTTGTAACATGGCGAATTGAAGACAATCATTCGTACTTTACACAAGCACTGTCGCAGGCAGAAGCTAGTCTTTGAGTATTTAGTGATTGGAGACGCCATGGCTGTCATTTTCTGTACAAAACAGTCTGCCGAATTTTGCGGGGGCCCACGTCAAACGTATGGCTATTTGTACATGATTTGTACATAACGTATAAATAGCCATGTCAGATAAACGTCAGTCCATACAAAAAATTACACAATTGTGCAAGGTTTTCGGTAGAGGGGTAAGCTCTTTAAAGGCGACTCCGGTTATTAAATGCTCTAAGAAGCTAGTGTTTGATATATTATTTTCTTCATTCGTGCTTCTCCGTATGAGACAAAAGGTTTCGTTACAACCCGCCCGTCAACCGTGACAGTTCCGTAACTGCTTATTGGACCAGAAATGTAACGAAAGCTGTCACACTAATCGATTATTAGTATAGGTACTAAAATGTATTCTGTTTATACATAGGTGCCTACAATGTTAATTATACGCCTTACGCTTAAATAAATAAATAGGTAAGTGAATAGAATTCATTTTTAGTTTAGGGTGGCCGGTGGTCAGTTACTGGGGAATTACCCTACTTACTTATTGTAGCAAGCTTTAAATCGTTATTTACTTAGTATTTAGAAAGATAGATTCAACATCAGGAGGCCTTGCTAAGATGAGAACCGTTAGAAAACGCAAATCGAAACTTACATAATGTATGGATCTCTCTGTCATCCCGATTTTAATTTTTTTAGTTTGGCGTTTTAGCCACCTTCAAAACTATTACATATGTGTTCCTATGGAGGTACGAGTATATAGTAAGAGATGATCATGTCCGTCTCATTACATTTTCGTGAATTTTTAATTATTTAAAATCTGAGCGGGCGCGGCGGCCGCAGCTGCTGAGGGGGCAAAATGCCGCAAATATATAGCTCTCACCGACCGGCATATATTTGCGGCATTTGCAGTCGAAACTCTGGGACCGTGGTGCCCAGGGGCCCATAAACTAGTTCGGCAAATTTCAAAAAAAATATTCGAGGTCACCGGGGACCGTAGGGCTGGCTCGTTCCTCGCCCAGCGGATCGGCATAGCCATCCAAAGGGGGAACGCAGCCAGCCTTATGGGAACCCTTCCACAGGGTTCGGACCTGGGTGATCTAGCCTAATATATACATATTGGGCTAGGTCACCCACATAATGTTTTATTCATTTTTTTAGGTGTTAGTTTTAGTTTTGTAGGTAGTTTTAATTTTAAGGTTAATTTTAATTGTAAGTTTGTTATTAATTATGTTTATGGTTTTAATAAATTACCATCTTACAAATAAAAAACACAGCTATATTCAATAAGTGTGAATAAACGGTTTAAAATCTTTAATATATGAAGTTATAATTATATAAAAAGTTATTAAATCATTACAACACTATAGTAGTTACAATAACGTATAAATAAATCTTATTTATGTTTGTCTCTTATTTACGAGTATAATATTGCCTTTGCCCAGCAGTGGGACATTCTAGGCTCATAAAAATATACATAAATATATGATTGTATAGTTTATTCAAATGTACTACGAGCCTATGTCTCAGAATACTAGAAGAACAGGTGCGTTAGTGTTATAGCCTTGCCTAGGTCAAAAGTCAACGTATTCAATATTAGACTTATTTAAATATTGAGAAACTAAGAACATTGACATACAATTAATAAAGATGTTTTTATGGCAGTATGTTTTTACGATGTCATGTTTTGTATTCTGATTTATTTGCGAAGTCAGTGGATCTTCTTAAATTAATCTTCTTAAAATTATTTAGTACATTGATATAATATTATATTTTATTATATCTTATTGAATATAATATTATATTTTATGGAACTAGACTACCACTGACTGACTAGACTGAAATATTTAATTTCCACGATGGAAAACGGATCAAAGAAAGATTACTGTAAAAGACAATTCTTCTTCCTTGCGTTGTCCCGGCATTTTGCCACGGCTCATGGGAGCCTGGGGTCCGCTTGACAACTAATCCCATGATTTGCTAGTGATAATGTAAAAGACAATTACGAGTATTATTTTTTATACACCTCAAATAACAACAGCTACTGATTTTTATTTTAACCAATGGACCTTAAAACACATATCATGTTCAATTTCAATATATATAAATACTTAACACTAAATTCTGCCCGGTCAATAAATGATACAATTTAAAACAGTGTTGAAAGCGATACGCGTTGCGTTGAAGTCTTTCGTATTAAGGGGTCCACTGATTAACAGTCCGCCGGACGGTATCGGCCTGTCAGTTAGAACAAAATTTTCACAGTTCCGAACAACTGACAGGCCGATGCCGTCCGGCGGACTGTTAACCAGTGAGCCCCTTTAGGTAGCCGCTAGCCGTCGGCAACGGATTCCGAGCCGGTAGCTATGAAGTGTTACGCTTTATTGCAGTTTCATGTTATATTGTAATTATAATATTTAAAACTTTCGCGTTTTGAACACATATTATCTCACATTTATAGACGGGTTAATCGCGAATTTATTTTATTACGTTGGTAAGTAAAGGCAATGAATTAAATTCGCGATAGTTGTCTATAAATGTGAGTTAATATTTATTGTACTTGTTTAAAATAAACGAGAATTTATTTTGTGTGTATATAAAATTGTAACAAAAAGTTTATTTAAATTAATAGTAGTACATAACATTTAAAACTTTCGCGTTTTGAACACATATTAAAACATAAGTATTTAAAACGGGGGTCGATCGCGAATTTAATTTGCTAGCTTTGTAACATCGGAAATAAAGGTAGCAAAATAAAATTCCCGAGGGTTTAGTTACTGGATTATTACAGCAATTAAAGTAATATCAAAATTAGTAACCAAACTTTTTTTATTCGTCTCTCTAAATTTGTCCATTAGTGTATGTTTTACGTGTCATCGTCACCTCATGCGTCAGACTGTGAAAATCGTTTATGGCGTGTTAAGTAGAATACGAAACATACTACCCCTTTTAGTCGGTCAATGGTATTTTCGTAACTCTAAAGATACATCTGTAGCCCAGTATAATTCGCTGGACAGTTTCATTAGAAGCAACGAAACGTAGATTTTTATATTGTTGTAGTTTTTTCGTCAGATTGTGACTAAAATTTGTGGATATGTAGAGTTTTTTATTCTGTACAATAAAAGCGCAATTTGACTGTACCTATGTCCTAAAAAGTCTTCCTCTGAGTTACGAAAACGTGTATGGTGTTTTCGTAACTGAAGATACATCTATAGCCCAGTAGATATAATTCGCTGGACAGTTTCATTGAGCGGGGCGGGGCGAGTAATCAATGAAGCCGGTAATTAAACGCAGCTAGCAATTACACCGCTAAGCCATTGTAGCGCTTTGTTTACTACTTCCTGGCTTTTAGAGAACAATATTGTTCTTCGATTAACTTTAAAAACATAGTTTCAAATGAAAAATTATAACATACGATGAATTTAAATAAATACATAAAAAAAATTACATAAGTAATAAGTTTTGATGCGACTCGCTGGCCGGATTCCGTTGAAAGTCAAACTTTACAAGTTTTAGGTCAGTTTAGATCAAAATTATTGGTTGTTTTGTTCCTGACCACTTTGTCACGCTTCAATTTTTGTTTTTTATCTAATAAATAAAAAATGGAGTGCTTTGCATGTCTTTCAAGCTGTAGACTAGGTATAATTCTCTTGAGAAAAATTAAAAACTAAATTTCACTCTGTACAAAAAGCTCCACTCCGTCATATGTTTTGGGGACGATAAACAAGACAACGAAAATTATTTAGACTCTTTTAACAATTTTTAACTATGAGATATTCTGTACAATTTGGAAATAGCAAGTCTGTATAGAGAAATGGAGAGATGTCAATTAAGTAAAAACTTTAAAATAGTTATAAACCCACAAAAAAAAATTTCGGTTACGTGTTATTTTTGGCACCTATTGATTTCCTTAATGAATTGCATGAATATCGACAAGTTACTAAAAACTAGGGCATTAAATTAAAATAACTTATTTATTTATTTATAGTCGTGTTTGCAAGTTCATCCAAACAATAACTTCACTTGTAAACCAACTCAACTATAAGTTTACATTTTTTTATCGTCTTTATCTACAAAGGTTTCAATTTACCTTTCGATTACCGCAAAAAGTCGATGCGCCTTCCGTGCGAAGCGAACGGGTGCGCACACGCAACCCTATAACATATTTAAAAAGGACGTATGCGCCGTACTTTGTTTACTGACATACGCCCTTTTTGGAAACGAAACGCAAGTGTTTGAGATTGTCTTTAAAATCTCCTATCTACAACATACCCGACGTTCCAAATTTAACCGTAACAGGAAGACAATAGAGTTGGAATTTTCATAAAAAGAAAGGTGTGTTGTGAGTTTTTAATAACTGCGATTTTTTTTTTTCTTCGTATTTGTTTGTCAAGATGAAATAAACTGTTGTTTGTGGGGATGAGTTGAAATAATGAATGCGGGGTTGTTTGAAATGTTTTTTAATAAGCTGGTGAGTAATGGCAATACTAGTATTTCAAAGGGATACAGAAACGCACGTTTTATAAGGGTATTATTTAACTTAAGTAAGCTAAACTACCCAGTGATTGGCCTGAAATGTAGACATGAACCTCTATTATTCTAGAAAAGTTATGACATAACTTAATACTTATGATGACTGATACCTTAAATAAGGTTGTAATAATATAATACGGGCAAGAAATTGGGATTGATTTTAGTTATAAATAGCTTACTATTTATCATCCTACATCCTACCAAACTACATTTCTCCTTAAATTAACTAGTAGAACAGAAAATATACGATAGAAAATAATCTTGCACCCAATGTCGTTGTCAACACTAATGCCGAAACTTTAAAAATACCTTGTTGACTATAAAATAATAAGAAGAGGTATCAGTTTCCTACAACTCGAATATCCATTCAAAAACTATTCATAACTCAAGCAACCACACAGCAACATAACATGCACTTACAATTTTTCTCAATCTGAATAATCCTATAGCCCTTGTAAGACAAAGTATTAATTACCGTCCTAGGCCGTAAATCATGGGAATATCATGTTATTTACGGCCCATCGCGGCCGTAAAGCGGTCGTTAATATTTGATTGCCTCGCGGAAACAATGGATATAAACAAATTGGTACAAGGGTTTTGTTTACGGGGTGAGAGAGAGCATTTTCTTTGAGAAATACATTTAACTAAATTTAGAAGTGCAAAAACCCACTTTGTCGCTGTTCATAAGGACGCTTTGATAGGTTATACGTATAAAGATACAAGCAAATCTCGTCCTTATGGTAAGCGACGTCTCGAAGTCTAGACTTCGACACAAAGTTTGGTAGACTTCGTGTCAAGTCAAAGTTCAAAGAAGGGAACTGGTAACACAGCGGCCGAACCATTTGGAGCCACTTTTGACCCCTACGTTACTCAAAATCTATTAATTCTACCTTCATGATAAGTTCTACTAAAGCACCCAAACTTCTACACTCCCGGCCATGCAAACTCGCCACCTTGTCTATAATAATTTATACACACAGACCCGTTTTTATTGCTATTAACTGCCGTATCCGAACTTCAAGATATTTACAAGAGACGACACGTACTAGATCCATTCTAGATACGTTATAGTTTAGATATCAACTAGTTCTCTTTTGCAGCGCAATTCGGGCAACAAATGTCACTTTTACGTCAGATAGAGTATATAAGATATATATTAGATGTGAATTGGATCTCTAAGTCATATCCTGTGGAAATCGTTCAAGAGTATCTGCAGAATCGCGCAAATGTGAAATTTGGCAGGTTAGATCTTAAACATATCGTTATCGTATCTTGGTGATGTCTAAAATGTATCTAATAGATGTCTATTTCAAAATCCGAATCGGGCCGTAAATCAATTAGCTACTTAAAAATGCCAACCAGGATCCACTAGACGCGCGTTAGCCAACAATCAAGGCATTTTGCAAGATCTGTGGACGCGGCCTTATAAGGAGCGAGTTCATCTAAAAAGTGGAACGCTGCCTTTAGATCGCTATGTACTAAGATATATAACATTGAACAGTGTTGACAGGCCAGCATAAGTTAAAGCTTTGAGTGCTTTAGATGTTAGATAAAAGAAGTCCAACTGGGTTACGTAATTTAGTAACTACCTACCTAATGTCGGTTGACATAAAATATATTATTGATAAATTGTATTGTTGCTTCGTGAACTCATAATTAACTACACAATTTTAACTCGAGAAGCATCGTTAAGACCTCAGACTAAGCACTATAAAAGTTTCCGGGGAATTGTGGACCTCCTCATTTTTTTTTTAAAGTCTGTTAAAAAAAATCATCAAACTATGACCTGTTGCTTTATCCCTCATTGTCTCGTAACAACAATAGATACCTATAGGTATTAATAGAGTCAGACCAAGAAAAGTCTGCACCAATTTTGATAGCCCACGTAGTGCAAGTGTTAATTTAAACGTCAAACTTCTATCAAAATTTTACGTATAAATAACATGTGTGGGCTATCAAAATCGCTGCAGACTTTTCTAGGTCTGACTCAATTCTAAAACCTTTTAGCTTTAAATTGTAAAATTAAAAAAGTAGGTATGGTCAAGGTGAAAAATGTGTTACCGCATACATCATTTACTCTATTGTTAATGATATAAAATGTAAATGAGTTAACTGGTTAATATTGGATATTGTATCTTTAGTTTTAGTAGATTTATGTGTACTTATTGTAATAATCTATATGTGTTAAAGCTAATAAAGTTTTAAATGAGTTAACATAATTATATGAACTGTCAACTGTACTTTTGTTACATTGATATTTTTTTATGTTCTCTGGATAGGTTCACGCATACATTATTACGAAACTATAGGATGTAACATTATACAGACTTGCTGCATAAAAGTTGAGTACCAATAGATTGGTGAATGGTCAAATAGCGAAAGCATATGTATATGTATTGAAGAACGGAATCAAAGCGGTTTTTAATTATTTTAAAGTCTATGGTGAGTGTCTCATAGCGCCGTTACACTGTATAGTTGTTATAAAACTTGTAAAAGGTAGTTTGCGGACCGTTTAGTTGTTAAATTGTTATCATTTTGTATTCTAAAGATCAATTTTATCATAACTGCGTCTTATAAGATGCGAAGTCGGTCAAAAGAACGTCGGATCATAAATTGATTTAGTTTTAGTGGCTGACCACGCGAAGTTTTCATGCAAGGTACGTCAATAATTATTATACTGCCCTCTTAAGCTAAAAAGCCGTATTTGCATTCAGTTTTCATACAAATTGACTGCAAATACGGCTTTTTAGCTTAGGAGGGCAGTATAGAGCTTATAAGCTATATTTAATAAGGGATATTTTTCTGCCAAGGTTGTGCAAAGTTAGCTTGGTTAAAGTCTAGATCATTTCTCTCTTTTAATTCAAATGTAAGAAATATAGAAAAATTAATGTCAACTATTTTGACACAGGTCAAAATGACAGTTATCGGAAACGAAGCTGAAGTAGGTAGGTATCCTTAAATATAACTTAAAGGAATTAAAGAACTCCAGATAAACCGATCCTACTGGACGATTTTCTATTATTTAATGATCTTTTAACATCATTATTTTAGTAATTAGGTAGATATTGTTCACCAAAAGCTATCATAATTTATTTTAGTAATAAAATTGGTCAAATTATTCTCAAAATATTCTTAAATATGTACCTAATGACAATGATTAGAAATATTTTTCTTAAAGTTCTCCATAAGGTAAACGTACTGGTGCTCGACGCGGTCGCAGTACCTACATGTCATCTTGAAACTTAAGTCATTGGCGATAGAGGTGACAGCAAGGTGTCATCTATTGGGTATTATTTCAAGAGGAGGTCATTCAACTTGGCTACTTGCTACGAAAAAATTGTCATATCATAATAAGTCATAATACAGTAGGTATGTATCTGAACGAAAAGCAATTACTCAAACCCGTTAATGTTTAGGTCATACTGAGCAACTTTTACTATGGGAGTATGGAACCAACCCCGAACACGGAAAAAATATTGGATGTTTCATACATTTTGCTGGTCTGATATTGAAATTTCCTATGGGAGAGTCAATTTTGTTTTCGCGATTTCGGGCTTGGTCCCATAGTAAAAGTTGCTCAGTATGACCTAAACATTAACGGTTTGAGTAATTGCTTTTCGTTCAGATATATACTGACCATACTGTATATCACGTCATAAGTAAAAAATTAAAAAAATCTGATAGGTACCTCTGACGACGTGACGATCATAACTAGTTTTTTGCAACCTACGATTTCAATTTATCCAGATCCCATTTAATAAGGTTTCACTAAACACATGTGTCTTTACGAAGTTAGAATACTCACTGCCGTATACGAACTTCAAGATATTCATAAGAGACGACACGTACTAGATCCATTCTAGATACGTTATAGTTTAGATATCAACTAGTTCTCTTTTGCAGCGCAATTCGGGCAACCAATGTCACTTTTACGTTAGATAGTGTAAGATATCTATTAGATGTGAATTGGATTTCTAAGTCATATCCTGTGGAAATCGTTCAACAGTATCTCCAGAATCGCGTAAATGTCAAATTTGACAGGTTAGCTCTTAAACATATCGTTATCGTATCTTGGTGATGTATAAAAGATGTCTAATAGATGTCTATTTCAAAATCCGAATCGGGCCCTTAGAATGCGTATCTGATCTTTGCAATTATAAGCAGGGTTCTAACGTAATGTAGACGGTTTATCACGTAAGTAGTTGTGCTTATTATGGACCGAACGTTTCTAATGTGTCGAGAGAAGGTGTTTACACACTGCGTTTACGCAGTATATTGCATACTTAATAATATACTTTCATCCTCGTAAAATATTGTTTATGCTGCGTTAAATTTATTTTTTTGCTCTACGAAATTCAAGAACTTAAAATACCTTTATGGCAAAAATTTCATTATTGATTCGAGCTTTTATCGCCGTGTTTTTCTTTCCACAGGTAACTAAATTAATACTCATTGAAATAATTCTAAAAACCAACACAATTTGGTTGCGTGGTTTTGTCAAATATTTTTTTTGGATTATACCTATTATCCTAGCAATAGCAGCAATAGATGTGTTCTCAGCTTTAATCTCGGAATGGACCCGCGGACTCCGCGTTTTGTAACACCGACACTTGATAAAAGTGGCTCTTGTCTTCAAACTGGTTTCCTTTTGAAATCGAACTTAGCCGAACGGATGCAAAAATGTAGGCGACTGTACTGTGCAGATTGCTAAAGGGTGCGGAGTTACCTAAGTTAACTCTACGTGGTTAAAATCTTTAAAAAGTTATGCTAGTGTTTCTTACAAAACGTTCTGATTTGAAGCTTAGAAGCGGTATCATGGTCGCATTTTTATCACCTGTCATGCCATGCGTCACTTTCGCGCTTACATATTTGTTAGAACGTGACAGGCATGGTGACAAATGATAAAGAGCCGACCATCTTAGCCTTACAGTTATAACTTATAGTTAAATAATTATAAGTGTTTTTATCGTTAAATTACATTCAAAGACGCTGAAAACCGGTCACTTAACTAACCTAAAAGAGATAGTTAAACTTAATTATGTACATAGGTACTTAGCAAATAATATTGCCGAGGTTCAATGGCAGAACGCAAGAAGATACCAATACCCAACAGTGGATGAAGAAGAGACAAATCTCAAACAAAGAACAAAAACCAGGTTCCAAAATGTCAAGGCACTTAGGGCACCCCACCCCACAATAGCAACTTTTGAGTATCTGCAACCTGTCAGCGCTAAGGAAAATGGCTTCGCTGCGCAGTTGCGCCAACGCTGCGTCGCGCAGCAGCCATAGAGTTGACCAGACGGCGATGCTGGGGAGACGCCAGTGTGGAGTGGCCATAAATAAGTTAAATTTCTGGTTTTATTGTTTACTTTTTATATAAAATGTTCTGTCTTTAATATTTTGACCTTTTTGACAATAACATACGAGTACAAGTAAAGCAGATAATTACCAAGAAAATATAATATTGTACACAATAGACACATGCAATCGTGACTAGTAAATATACTCCCAACTGAACTTTGGTGGACTTTAAAGTCTTGGCAATAGGGTTCATCAATTGTCAGCAAATATTACTATTCGCTTAATATACCCGTTTATTGTACACATTGTGTTGCAATGGCCCATTGTGCAGGAACCTTGTAATGTGTTTATCTAGCTTCTATCAATGAATCTACAATATTTATCTCGGTGGTCAGTGTTTGCGATGCATAAATACATTTATGTCAGTTAGACATGGCGAAGGCATGGTATAGTTATACAAGAATTGTCCAAAGCAGTATTACAACTATAAACAAACGTTCAAGACAAGCGAGCGATTGGCCGCCATCTTTAATTTATTTTTAACAGACAGAAAGGAAAAACAAAAAAAAAGTCTTGTGTTTTTTTGACAAGTTCAAGATGACAATCGTACATCAAAAAACGCCAAACGAAAAAAAAATCTATTGGGATGACAGATCGCTACGAAACTCACGTGACTATTTCCATACATTATTTAAGTTTCGATTGGCGTTATCTATTAACGATTGTCATTTTGGCTAGGCCCCAATATCTGTCCTCGATATGGCCTGACCATAAGTATATCATGCACTACCTTATTCACACTTTGGTGCTTCGAATATGTCACACATATTTTCAGTAGTGACTTGTTAAGTATAATGTCACTCGCCCAAGTATAAAGCCGAACAGTCTATCATATCACCCATACCAATGCTGGCTGGGTACAGAGGGCCTACCGGGAACCATGTTGGACGCGTTGCCTCTCTGTTGCATTTGTAAACTCGTAAGCAAGTGGGACAGGGAGGCTACACGTCGAACGTGGTTTGCGGTAGGCCTTCAGGCTTCGTACAAGAAGTTTTGGCAGGCGATAAATGAGTGCGGTCTGGGTATGTTTTTTCCAATAATGTTCAAGTTGTTTATATCGTTTACATATCCAACGTCCAACTTCCCTATAAGCGTTACTGCTCTAGTTAAGTTACTGTCTACAAACAATATTTGTACTGTAGCAATAGTTAGAACATGTGTACACGACACCTTGTAACGTGACATACAGATTGAGTAGTTCAGCCCAGCGGGGTACCTCATTCGCCCTTCTTACAAACCGGAGATTTGTCTAAAGATTACAGTTAGCTTACTAGTTTTACTAAGATTAATACGTGGTAAGATTTTAGATTGGAAATTAATATTAATTTTTTTGAAATACTACTTCTATGTAGGTATAATTTATTTGACTTAATCTCCATAGCGGTCATTCGCGGTAGAGTTTAAATTTTTAAGATGTTCAATTTATTTTGAAGAGTTCTAAAGTAACCTTTAATAATTCGAACTATGTAACATGCAATTCAGTTATGTATGCCGGGTCAGTTTGTATGAAAATTTCAAGAAAAAAGTAAATATTTCATTGCTCTTGAATTTAATGGACATAACTTACACACAAAAGGCCTTGGCGTGTCATGTTTATTATGTAGTTAAGTATGTATATATAATGCTTAGTACTATACATAATATAATTATATATCATCATCATCATCTCAGCCATAAGACGTCCACTGCTGAACATAGGCCTCCCCCTTGGACCTCCATACGTGCCGGTTGGAAGCGACCCGCATCCAGCGTCTTCCGGCGACCTTAACAAGATCGTCTCTCCATCTTGTGGGTGGACGTCCTACGCTGCGCTTGCTAGTCCGTGGTCTCCACTCGAGCACTTTTCGACCCCACGACTCGACTCGACTTTTAATTATATATAATACTAAGTAACTATGTAACCGTGTAACTAAGTAACCGTGATCTGGGTGCTGGCAGAATCATCAGTGCTTCACCCGAAAGAGTGGAGCGTATTGCTGAGCCAGAACCCGTTTGTTTTGCTGCAACGCACACAGCACTTTTACCTATTGATACATCTTGTTCCTGATTTTAGTTTTAGTTTGATATTGTTATTGTTTCTGTTTTTTCTATCAATGTGTGTATTGTGGCAAGCTAATAAATGGTTTTATCTATCTATCTATCTATGTATGCATGGAAACGTTAAACTCCTATAATATGTCGTCACGGAAACAGTAATACTCGTAACAGTTGAAGATGGACGGAGATGAGTGATGACGTGATACTTACTATGTAAAGTGTCATTCTATGGAACTTGCTAACTATGTAAACATACCGCCATATTGAAATTGTCTCTGAATGATGAATTTACTAGTGACGTTTTTTACCTACATACTCGTAGTTAGCAAGTTCCATAGAATGACACTTTATGCGTAAAGCCTTTATTTTTGTCCTTTTAAAATAAATAATCGCTTGCAAAACAGGGCTCTAGGATACCTATGGTAATTGGTAACTAATAACCAATGAAATACAAAACGTTAAACCCTTCAATATCCGTGAGGAAACGGTAATAACACGCCATTACCCGTTCTCCGTTCATCACTGACTCGGACTGACGGCCCGGTAGGGTGCACTATTAACGTTTTGATGGGTATACCGTTTTGTGCCGTGTTAGCGTGTTGGCTTGTCAAACGGGCAGTTTCTTGTTAATGTGTAATAGCTTGTTAGAGTCAGACCAAGATAAGTCAGCAGCGATTTTGTAGCTTCTTTTCGCCATCGCCCTATGCGACAACATTACCATCCTCACCACTTGGATGCTTGGCAGGCCTCATCTGCGCGTTTCTCCAGAAACTTCCTAGCTGCCATGCACAGCTAAACTGTGGAATGAACTATCGCCTGCGGTATTTCCGAACCGATACGACGAAGGTTTGAAACCTTCATGAAAAGAGCGTACTCCCATATTAAAGGCCGGCAACGCACTTACAACCCTTCTGGTGTTGCGGTTTTCCATGGGCGGCGGTAATCGCTTACCATCAGGTGATCCGTCAGCTCGTTTGCCTCCTATAGGTACCTATCATAAAAAAAACTTCTATGAAATTATGAGGCGTTTACTTAACACTTGCACAGTCTGGGCCATCACAATCGCTGCAAACTTAGGTTAGTCTGATTCTAATATGTAGCGTTGTCTATTGTGAATCTACACCGACATGTAGACAAATTTTCAAAAACAGAGAAACGAGTTGTTCAACTAACCGATTAAAGTCTAGCTGAGACGTCATAATTCAGTAAGTATGAGCTCAAAATGTGAAAATTTACATGTTTTAATATTTAGTTTATTTATAGACACTTTAGTTTGTCGATTTCACGATCATTCTCGAAACTGTTTGTGTTGTGTGTGTGTTTGTGTGTGTGTGTGTTGACTGCGAAGTGAACATGTTGCGTATATTACAACTTTTACTAGGTACCCAAAATCGGCCGTCACAATAGGTCACTGCTTGGTCGAAGTGGCACTCACTGACCCACATAGGGAATGCTCCCGGGAATTCCCGGTACCGAAAGTACCGGGAAATCCCGGGAAATTTCAACTTTTCGGGTACCGGTTCTGGTATTGAAAATACCGGTTCTTCGGTACTTTTCAGTACTGAAAAATTTGTTAAGTAAAGCACATTAAATGAATTTAAAATTTGGCTCGTAATCTCCGTGTAGTAGGTACGCAAGCGTTTAAAAAAAGGTTATTTTAATTGTCCTTAACGTGCAGCCAGACCCACAACCAGGACCCAGTACAAGAGATAACTACTTACAGACTACTTCGAATCTGAAGGTAAACCCAAAAGTAACAAAAAAGACATAATTTGTCGCATGTCCTTTTAAACTGCGGAGTTCCTTTTAAACTGTTTATCACATCTTTGGATTTGAAATAGCTGTTTGAAAAATCTATCCAATCCCTGCCAGGTCAATCCCTGCCAAAATCTCCCAGCACAATCAGAAAAAAAACTTCTATGAAATTATGAGGCGTTTACTTAACACTTGCACAGTCTGGGCCATCACAATCGCTGCAAACTTAGGTTAGTCTGATTCTAATATGTAGCGTTGTCTATTGTGAATCTACACCGAAATGTAGACAAATTTTCAAAAACAGAGAAACGGGTTGTTCAACTAACCGATTAAAGTCTAGCTGAGACGTCATAATTCAGTAAGTATGAGCTCAAAATGTGAAAATTTAGATCATCGTATTTTCAATGCAAGGCTTAAAGCGTTTCTTTTAAGGAAGTCCTATTATTCTGTCCAGGACTTTATTAATGATAATAATCTTTATTGACTAAACCTATATTATACTTAACATTTCAATAATTATTCTGACATACCATATCTGTAAATATTATATAATAATATTATTAAGTCTTGTAAAATAATAGTTATAGCTGCATGATATAATTTAAGTTTTATTTTTAATTTTAATTATAATTTATATTCATATACAATGTAAATTGTGACTGAATAAATGAAATGAAATGAAATGAAAAATTTTACTCCAGGTATATGACACAAAAAGAGAATACCTTCGTCAAGAACTACGAATTTATAATTTTTCTTGATTAGTGAAAGGTTACACAACTGTACATAAGATTACAAAACTGTTGTTTGGTCTTAACAGTCGTTAATTTTCTTTTCCACCTGTTGATTATTTAAATTATAGTTTATGACATGTTTTCATCTTGATCTTGGACAGAGAAAGTGTACGAAAATTATTGAAGAAAGTAAGAAAAATTTACACTTTTTGCTAGTGTTGATATTCGCCATTTCGTTATTTTCTAGGTTGTGTTTAACACTTATTTAAACTGTACTACATAAAATTGATTCTTAATTCTCTGTTTTACTTAAGAAATTCATATTTAACAAAAATACAAAAGGAAATACTTAGTACCGAGTAGTACCGAAGTACCGGGAAATCCCGGTTCTTTCCCAATACCGGAATTCTTAGTCCCGGTTCTGGGAACAGTACCGGTACCGCATTCCCAGCCCACAACACTCCAATAATACTAAACCCCAAAATCGCATCACAAAACAATTCGCGATTTCCTTATTTCCCATACATAATTTAGGGCCTTGACATCTAACTGACCATACTACACCCTATTGTGTTCATATATCATTGATACTTACGAAAGGTTAGATAACTGTGTTGATGATGGTAGGTATTAGAATTTATATACGCATTTATTACGTAGCCTAGTTTATCTCTATTTAACCTCCATGCTTGATTTATGACATTTTATGAGGTAGCTGTAGTACTGATTAAATTACTGTAGTATTATTTGTCATTTCTCATATCCCTATAGTCTGTAAGCGTAGGCATTTAAATAAAAGTAAACAATTTGTAAATTTTCGGGTAGTTATAACATTTATTGGTTAATCAACCAAATATAAAACCGCCTGGATCTGTCACAGAACGACCTGACTTTAACCTACATTATTTGATCATGTACTGTTTTCGTCTACCCTCAACTGGCTTAAGGAGCCGTTTGAGGGTAGATTTGGTTTAATTTTATTTAAATACCTAAAGATACAGAGTAGGTATTCATATCAGACGTAATTAACACGATTGTCTGCTTTACGATGACAACCTTCAGCTAGAATGGATGACACACAATTCTCATCGAAATAGCAGGAAAACCGGCCTTAACTATTAGAAATTCTCTGAATCCATTTGAATCTTACAACAACGTAAGATTAGCTGCGAAATGTTCCTAGAATGGCAAACCAACAACAGATAGTTACACATTATCATTAAGTAAAACTCAACGCCAATTCTACGGTATTTTTACGGTTTTTGATGAAGTGCGATCTAAAAATGCCAACCGATTTTAAAGCTAAAATGCCATGCCATATGTGTCAGATTCGGGTTCAGATGTTTTATTGATAAAAGCCAAAAGGCGATTGTACAGTCGACGTCAAAGATATGTTTACACTTTTGCACCTTACCCCTTTGTAATAAGGCGAAAAATGTAAAGACATACATTACGTCGACTGTAAAGTCAAGCTAAAATTGCATACAAATGGGAGACAAAAATCGTAATGTACAACAAATCGATAGGTAAATATTTTCTATTAATTTATTAACAGAACTGTGTCGGTCGTAATCATTTCACCTGAATGAAGAATTTTATAAAATTTTGACTACTGAAGAGTCTATATAAGGTACCTATTAACCTTGTCTAATTTATTGACCCAAAAAAAACAACATAATAGGTAATAACAGCATAGGTACCTTCAGATCCACAGCGCAGGCTTCGTCATCATACAGATAGCTCATCCACCTCAGGTTTCGTCGTCGGTATTGAAATACCTTACTTATTGGAAATTCATACATAGATAATAATGATATTTTGGCAAATCAGTCAAAAAGAAACTATCCCGCCTCACCTATGACCACCTCGTCCATTACTCGTGCGTGTACGCAACGTGTTAAAGCAAAGGGTCGTGGGAAACAATAGCTCAATCATCATAATGCGCGCACCTGTCGACTCATGCGCAGGTCGTGACGCGCCGGCGGTACTATTGGTGCGAAGAAAGCTCGAGTGAGTTGTAATTGTGACCGTCTTTAGGGAAATGTAGGGAAGTCACTTTAATTTTTGTAAAGTAAAACTAAATAAGTTTTATATTTTATTAAATCCGAATTTTTGTAATACAATATGCTAAATTCAAGCTCAACTCAGACATCAGACATCAGAAATTGTCTAATAACCCTAAAATTTTCAGAAAAAAAAGAACAAATTTTGTATTATAAATTATTGCCATCGCTCCAATATGCTATGTTTAGCCTTTGGTAGGATATTATGGGCAGGCAACTTAGTGACGTTGTACCCATTGAAACATTGTCTTTTATGTCTCGTTATCGAGAATAAATAACCGGTGAAGGAGTAAGTTTTTAGGTACTATCCTTTGTAATATTTTTTTCCTAACCGCAATGTCAGCAAATTATCACAGATTACAAATCATCGTCAAAAGCTTTACGGCTCGGCCACGACATTACGTAACTGGCGATGGCGGCAGCGACAACCATAGCTGTGAACGAAAGCTCCGATCGCCGTGTCTCGCACCTATGGTTATCGCTGCTGCCGACGCAAGTCGCTCAAAAGTTCTCGTGAAAAGCCCAAACTGACTCCAATCGAGTTCACCTAGTAACCCGAACAATCAACAGTCCGTCGGTCTGTTCAACACTTGCTATCAAACATTAAGTGAAAAACAATGCGCATTAGACTAGACATGATGAATTGGGAGCCTTGTTTTTATATCGAGTTGTTAAGGCTGTTACGAATACTTGGGATGTTTGGGATGGGACGTTTTGTTTTGTTTTTGTGTGGGCGTTTGTGTATTGTATGATCAGATGTATCAGTAATATCAGTATGAATATTCCTGTTTTGTATCCTTATTTTATTTATCTATATCATAAACATTTCGTAACCAAAATTAGAAGCTATTA
Organism: Cydia splendana; assembly: GCF_910591565.1. NCBI lineage: Eukaryota > Metazoa > Arthropoda > Insecta > Lepidoptera > Tortricidae > Cydia > Cydia splendana. The sequence goes on from NC_085970.1 coordinate 18,643,996, forward strand.
AACACAGGTATGAATTTATTACAATGTGTTAATCGTGTATGTATAAATCGGGCCTTAGGTTGTCCCATAGTAAATAATTATTTACCTATTTTAATTTTACTCAAATTCACGACTCACGACTTCCAAAAATATAGCTGTTTTATTTTTAAAATAAAATTTTACAAATAGGTAGTCCCTAAAAGTACAGTCCGACAAGAAATTGTAGAAATTATTGTGGTCGCCAGGTCGCCACTTCCTATTGTAACTGTCACTTTTTGACATAAAATGCTTAAACATGGCAACAATTTACTTTTAATTTTATTTAATTTCTACTATTTTATTATGCAATTAAGTACGTATGACTTACGATTTTTAAAGGAATATTTTTTTTATTAGATTCCGGCATTGTTTCTAAGTACAGTTTTACTGATTCCAATGTACCTGCGATAAGTCTAGCTTCTAATTATAATGTCAACCCGTTAGCAACCGCTTCTTCCTTAAAATAATACACACCCAATTCATCTCTTATGCACTCAAGAATAATACGAATTAACAACAAAAACATTCCACACCGCGCACCTCTAATCACGAATACTTGATGGATGACATGTCAAATACTTTTAATTGTATGATTAATTGGTCTTATTATTAATTAAACCTTCAATTTTAGACTTTAACGCGTTGAAATAGGATTTATTAGATTACGCAGTGATGGGTCGGTAAATTTCTATTTGGTGATTTTGTCTCATCGGTACCTTTCATTTCATATTTGTCTCGCGCTAGTTAATCATTTGATGGTGTTTTTTATTAGATCTATCACTTTATTGTATAGACCGCGTACACGTACAGTGCATATTTGTTTGTCTTCGTATTTTCTCGGAAACGTTCGTATTTCTCATGCTACTTCAGACAACGTCAGTAATTTTTGTACCGAGACTGACTGATATAGCAAGATATTTGTTTTGAACACATACAGATACGATGATGTTAATATGTTGTCGATTATAAAAGTCGTTATCGATTCTTTAGTATCCCATCACTAGTGTTATACCTATACGGCCTGTGCGGCAAGGGAAGTATGAGACTATATCTTTTGGAATTTTATACAGATCCGCGGGCGACGGCAGCTGTATATATACACAAGGATATAGTATATTGATCAGAATGAATTTTAGTTCAAATCGATAACATTCCAGGTCTGTAGGGGCCTTTAAAGTCAGGACATGGTACGGGAAAATGTAGGTCGTGCCGCAAATTTGGCTTTCTCAATACGGAAAGTATATGACTCGTAAAGCACTGGCAGTAAGTTTGGGTTTTGTGCTGCCGCGCCGAATGTGTTAACCTAACCTTACTACCATCACAATATTGATGACATATTTTATTCTACAGACGTACCTAACTAATCAAAAACCCACTTATCAGTTTATTCATTCAACACCTTCCAATCTGTCTGTCAGTGACACATTTCAAAAGCGACCTGGCTCCAATTTCACCACGGTGACAGGTGCGACAATTGTAAAACATCACTGTTGCTGACGTCACAGGCATCCATGGGCTACAGTTACCGCTTACCATCGGGTGGGCTGTATTCCTGATTGCCACCATCATTGTTTTATTTAAAAAAACTTTATTATATCGGAAAAAAACAGATATTTCTCTTGCTAAGTTTATGACAATTGTCACAAGAAACACTACAATTGTCACGAAATTCCGACATATACCTCATTACCTGTCAAGAATTACCTACAATTCTTCTAAATCTTGACAATTGTCAGAAACTTCGCAAAAGAAATTTCTGTTTTTTTTTCGATATAATAAAGTTTTTTTTAATAATACAATGATGGTGGCAAACAGGAATACGGCCCGCCCGATGGTAAGCGGTAACCGTAGCCCATGGATGCCTGTGATGTCAGCAACAGTGATTTTACAATTGTCGCACCTGTCACCGTGGTGAAATTGGGGCCAGCTAAACGACACATTCCTAAACACTTAGAACTTTCTGACTTTGACATTTTATCTTCAACTGTCTTTCTGACACCACTTCTTTCAAAAAACTCTCGATATCGACACATTTTATTCATACTTAAGTCATATTAATTGAGATACGTCAAGTAGGTATTACCTGTAACTATTTTCTTTGACTATCGATACCTTTCCGTAGGGAACAATCATAAGTATGGACTTGTATTTATGGATGAATGAAAAAAAAAAATATTTCCAGTCAACTATTGGCCTATAGATAAATACCTTAAAACTAGCATAGGTACATATTATTATTTATTATAAATATATCTTAAAACTAAAGTCACACAATTATGGCTGCGATGCAGTTCGCAATCGCAACCCCGCAGTGTCAGGGAGCCGGCCGCGGAACCGCCGGAACTTGACACTCTTCGGCCAAAACTCCTCCTTGGTGAAGGTCGCTAGATGTTCAGTCGGAACGCTCAGCACAAAAGAATTAAAATTCACACTGTGTCGAGATTCCAACTTCACAACCCTCAAGATGAATTATATATTGATAGAACTTTGACGTATATGGTGATACTTCCACATCTTGTAACTGCGAAGTCTGTGCAGAGTTACCTTGGTTCGACTTTACTGACTTCTCTAATATGAATTAGAACTTTGTGTAGGCCGAACGTCTTAATCGAAGAGCTGTCAATCCCGGTATTGTTTTAAGTGTGGGTAGATATATTTGATTTTATGGATCGTAAAACTGGACCAGATATTTTTATGCATGTGATAAGTGGTTCATCTGGATTTGGCGATAAATTATTGAAGTTTAAAAATAACTTTTAATGTCAAATTGGTTTGACATTAAAACACAATTAATTTAATTTAATTTGTTTGACACTTATTGTTCTTTGACTTTTTTAATAAATACATACAAGTTAAATAAAAATAATTTGAGTATGCTACAAATTGTAATTTTTGTTTTAGTTAAGTCCACATGTACGAGAATTTACTTTATTGCTTATGACATGGAAAACAATGTGTAAATTACTTAACTTGCATTAAAGCTCAATTAACTTAAATGTAACTTAATGATTGTTACGAGTACCTACCTATAATACATAAGTAAGTTACCAGTACGGTACTAAAGAGTGTCATTTTATAGAACTTGCTAATTATGTATACAAACCGCCATATTGAAATTATCAAAGAATGATGAATTTACTAGTGACTTTCGTTTACATAGTTAGCAAGTTCCATAGAATGACACTTTACCTACACCAACAACATATGTATACATAACAGAAATAACAATAAGTATTGACTATATTGGACTTAGTCATTAAAATTAACACATATTATATATATATTACCAATATTAACATATATATTTAGATATAAAAAAGCACCGTTATTGAAATCAAGATCCTTCATATTATAATCTTTTATTTTAATCACGTTTTTGTAGTTTGCGACTTTGTTAACAAATCAGTAGATATTTCTATTAATATTTATAAGTGAATGCTAATTAACTTAGTAATATAAATATGGAATACGAATATTTTATTTAAAACTGTGTGGTATAATGATATCATCATATCAAATATCTTAATCTGCTACTTTCATATCTAAATAAATCGGTGTTTTCAACTAAAAATTAATAATTTACAGAGCGTAGCGAGATCTTAGGTGTTATGTTAACAATTTGGTGCACTTTTCGTGTATGCTCTATTTTGTTAGACTTTAGAGATGATGTCATGATTATTATGCTCTAAAATGCATGACATTTGAAAGGAATATAGTTCATTAGTTCATATAAGTACAATTTTTAAGTGAAACGAACAACTAGTAATTGATGTTGTTAAAATTGCGAATCTTTGGAAGAAGTCAAACGATTCTACTTCCCGTGAGATTCAAATGTTTCTAATAAAACCGCTTTCAGTTTGTACCAAACACACAGAAGCTTCCTATAGTTTTCAAATTTGATAGATGTCATCTCCGTTCTTTTTATGTACCCTTCCAGTTTGAAAAATACTATTATAATTACGAATATGATTGTGGCGCGAAATTTCTTTATTCATTTACGCCGTAAAAGTGCTGCGTTTAAGTATATAGTTGCTATACATTTTTATTCTCGTTATAACATAAGGAATCAAACAATTTCAGGACTAATTTACAAGTTTTTTTTTTCTGTTTGATGCGATTAAAAAATAGTAATGACAGAAGCTCTATCACCTACCTCGTTTGTAATAAAACAGAGTTAGATCAAGATACTCGTAGCACACGCCGTGCAAGTGTTATTTAAAAAACGCGTATGCTATCAAAATCGTTGCAGACTTTTCTTGGTCTAACTCTATCTAACTTGCAAAATCCTGATACTTTATAAATTAATGTCTTCTCATATTAATAATATTATTATAATGTTTTATAGTCCAAGATGTATAAGACGATATAAAAATAACTTTTGTCTATGATACGTCAATTAATAAAATGCCGTTATTTTGACACCGGTTGATTAAAAAAACATACGATTCAAATTTGGAGCATCTTCTGTTCCAAAATTAAAACAAAGCCATAAAACATATAAAAAAAGAAAGTTCACACCTGTTGCTAAATCAAAGTCATATATATTTCTAAGTAGTAACAAGATTCAAATTAGTATGGCAAGAAATCGTTTCAATGTTTAATCTGGATATGTCAATAATTTTTATGACAGAACTAAATTCCTCAAGAGCGTTAACAGTTTGTGGTATAGGTACATAATTTGTCACTTCGGATTTTCGTTTTAATTTATTGTTACAAATATTTGATTTATATCTTTAAATTTAAGGTAGCCATTAGGTATCACATTTCGGTTAATTTATGCATTTAAAGCAGTGCATAATGTATTTAATTACACAAACGGGTCTACCGCGATATAATTTCATTGTTTTTACCTTTAATTCCGACGTTTCAGCTGAGTTGCACCAGCTGTGGTCACGGAAAGAGTCTTTCCGAGAGGCTGATTATATCGCGGTAGACCCGTTTGTGTAATTAAATATGTGTACAAAACGCGAGAGTTTAAAGTGTTACAGTGCATAATGATTTTGGACACATCCCTAAAGCTCTACCGTGCATTGTAGCGTGCTTTATGTTAATTTCAAGATAATAATATCGCTTTTTTGTAAACCCTTTGACTTAAATTAAGCAACCGCCGTCGAAGTGCTTATTGCAATTATTACAATTATTTTAAGAAAACACCTTAATTAGTTATGTACATACAAAATATTATAAGATTCAATTTTCCTCTGAATAGGATAACTAAAGGTACCTATTGGATGTATGGCAGGTATTTATAAATAAATAAATAAAAATAAAAATTATTTATTTTTCCTCCTCAGATCCATAGATTGTTAGTTACAAGACACTTATAAAACTACATGAGTACCTAAACTTAAAACATAAAAATATGTACTTATTTTCTAGGTCGTAAGACAATACATGAAGGTCGGCATATCGGCGGAGAATATCCGAATCCAAATATTTAGATAGGTCGGAATGATTTTGGATGATGAATTTGGAAAGTTTTTTTTAAGGTAAGTAAAACTAACATGTACATTTGCTCCTATAAATAGGGTCGCTTGCCTTATCTAGTGAAGTATTCAGTTGCCAGGCAAAAACATTGTTTGATGCTGCGATCTAAAGAATCAGTGTGTAGTTGGGTCAAAAACATTTTCAAAAAAGAAAACAAAAACGGTGGACGATACAATAAAGGTAAACGACTCTGGTACATAATCTCCCGTATTTTTCCAGTTTCGCTTGTAAGAATGCAGCGTAAAAATTAGTTTTAGATTCCCCTAACTTTGTATCCTACAGAGAAGACTCGAAAGATTTAAGTATACATACATACTATAAAACGCGTATGACCCAATTTCGCAAACACTTTATAACAGTCATATTTTTTACTTTTCTTATATGTAATTAGAAAAGCTCGATCGATGTGGCAAGAAATGCCGCGCTGCTATAGGACTTTATAGCCATCAACGGCGACCCCATAAACACACAAGTACCGCAACAAGCATCTACAAAAGATGATGTGGCCAATGATGATGAACTCTTTTATAAAGGAAATTCAACCAAATTGGATCATTTAGTAATAGGCGGTTATATTTTATCGAAGCGTAAAAGAGACGTGTTATTGTTTTTCCGAGCGCCGCAAAGAAGCCGCGCCGATAAAAGTTGAAATACGGCGGCGCCCACGCATGTTAGTAGTTCCCTTCTAACTTGAATGGCGTAACTGGTATAGTTTTATTATTAAGATTAAATTTACCTAAAGGAAAGCTTTTATTATGTTTTAAATAATATATTAATCATCGAAGTACTACCTACTAAACTCAATCTTTCAATCTATGTTCAAGTTTTGTTTGTACCATTTCGATACCTTTGGGTTCAATTGGCGTAAAGGACATTTTGGCGAAAATTAATTATATACCATATAATGTATATATATGGTATATAATATAATTAATAAATATATATGGTATATAATATAATTAATTATATACCATATATATACATTATATGGTATATAATTAATTTTCGCCAAAATGTCCTTTACGCCAATTGAACCCAAAGGTATCGATTTGTATATTATTCCATTTTTTGCTATAAAGTTTTCTTACTGGTCAACTAGTTCTAATTTGACTTGGGTAAGTCCAAAAAAAATTGGTTGGGTAAGTCTACGAGTATTCTATGGTTTAAACGTCAAATTACTGATATTAGACATTTTGTCATCTGCTGAATAAATTAAATGTCTTATGTATATTCATCGCTAAATGTACATACCAACATCTATTGTAGTGATAATTATACTTTTTATAAACTAAATTTTAGTAACTAAAGTATAAAGAAGGAAATACGAATAAGCTAACTCTGCACCGATTTTGCATTGACAAAAAGTGTGGAATACCTTAAATAAAAAAAGTGATTGTAATTTATTAATATAAATTATTAAAATACATGAACAGGAATATAAAATTAAAACTATAATTGCAGTCAATTAAAATAACTAAAATTAAAAATAAGATCAAAATTTGGTGCCCTCGGGAGGGTGCCCAACACGCAGGCAGCGTTCCCGCGCTGGATTGCAATTATATTTTACAGTTAATTCTTTTTTAAATACCTTATTCTAATTACACATTTTGCAAAATTAATACGTTATTGTTCAGATTACTAAATTAAACATAAGAACTCTAGTTAGGTACCCATCGATTATCGATAACCGGAATGGTTTCCCTTTAATCGAGTCGTGGTCACAATCGGTATTAGATTACTGGTACAATTTGCCATTTCCGTTCTCGGTTCTCACGGTGACGCATCTGTCAGTTGACGGATGTATTGTTTTGTATTTGCATTAAGATTCAAAATTAAATCATTATTTATTAATAAGGTATCAAAATTATGGATAAAACAATATACATTTATCCGCCAGACAGATCTCACGGACATAATTAAGCTAGGAAAGGTTCAGGTTAAAAATACATTCTCGACTAAATTCTTTTGATCCTACTATGCGTATATAAAGTGAAAGAAATGATTGAAACACCAATTAAATTATTTACGCCGATAAGGTATTTGAGTAAAAAACACTGATTTACTTTCCTAACCACTTTAAATTAAGCACTTTTTAAGAAGTATGTATTAGGGATTAACAATTCGACATTACTTATTAAAGTTGAGACCCTATCGAATGAATTTTTGACCAACGCGGTATTTCATCTTAGCATCATTTCGCTGCATTAAAGTGAGAATCTCATAAAACTACGCATACAGTAGGATACCAGCAGGTTGATAAATCAAATACCCAATACACGGTGACCTCTCTCTCCTGATACACAGTAGCTAGTCTTAGCCAACGTCAAATTTGTTGCCTAGCTCGTATCATAAGTTTTCTTAACCAGTACTCTTTGAAGTTTAACTTCAATGAATCTAGAACGTTAGAGAGATCTATAGTAAATGGTTATTCTGGTAGCTGTAATGTAGAATTTTAGTTTATTACTGAATCCTTTAGTATTAATGGTAAGTGTTGTTTTAATGGACGTATGTGTGTTATTTCAACGTGTTATAAGTATTTATGTATAAGTTAATAAGGGAAACCTGTAAGAGCATCCAATAACCTTTTAGTGGGGCCAGTGGTATATCACTCGACACTATTGAATCTGGCAGTATAATAGGAAACGAGAGGAAACGCTGCGTATCGAGATCCTTGCTAGGGTGATTTCGGGTTATTTTTACACGACTGCCCAAAAAAAAGAGTGTATTGTTTTCAGCGTTCATGTTTGTATGTATGTGAGTTTCTTTATTCCACCTTAACTTCTGATAGCCTTAACCGATTTAGACGTTTGGTACATCATTAGAATCCTTACGTCATCCCGGGTGACATAGGCTATGTGACGTCATTATAAAAACTATATGGCGGACTTAATACGCCATATTACGCAACCTTTAGAAAAAAATATCGTGCAAACCTATCGAGTAGGGTATCAAAATGAAGGGCTGTGAAAGCCGATTAATAATATATACGCAACAGTCGCAACATGTGGGTTTAAGTAAGTTTGAGAAAGTAAGAATTGACAAAATATGTTAAGAAAAGCTTATCTCATAAAACCAAATATTATTATTGAATGGGACATTAAAAAGAAGGGGTTTGACCGCTGATCATAAAAAAATATAATTTTATTATATTAGGTACAGTATACTACTCACACTTTTTAATACACCTTCTAAATTGCGCTAATGGAACGAAAAGTTTAAAATATAGCTTCTATTTATTAATCGATATGATGCAGTCTCTCTAAGCTAACTCTGCACCAACTTTGGTAGAACAAATTGTGAAAGTATCATAATAACCGTATGTTTTTATTTAATTTTAACATTTATGATGATGATATTTTCACACTTTGTCTTAGCGAATGCTATGCAAAGTCAGCTTGGTATTTTCTGGATAAATGATTTCTTCTAAAAAAATTTGTAGATTCTTTCCTAGGACGCCCGACGTACGTGGCGCGCTGTACGCGTTCCAAAACCGGGCGCCTTCGGTGTCCTCATACTAAAAGCGTCGGGCGTAGCCCGACGTACGTGACACGCTGTACGCTTACCAAAGCCGGGCGCCTTTCTGCGTCCTCATACTCAAAGCGTCGGGCGTAGCCCGACGTACGTGGCGCGCTGTACGCGTTCCAAAACCGGGCGCCCGCATACTAATAGAGTCGGGCGTAGGTAGCCCGACGTACGTGGCGCGCTGCGCGCGGTCCAAAGCCAGGCGCCTTCGACCTTCTCATACTAAAAGTGTCGGGCGTAGCCCGACGTACGTGACACGCTGTACGCTTGCCAAAGCCGGGCGCCTTCAGCGTTCTCATACTCAAAGCGTCGGGCATAGCCCGACGTACGTGGCGCGCTGCGCGCGGTCCAAAGCCAGGCGCCTTCGACCTTCTCATACTAAAAGTGTCGGGCGTAGCCCTACGTACGTGACACGTTGTACGCTTACTAAAGCTGGGCGCCTTTGGCGCCCTCATACTAAAGCGTCGGGCGTAGCGCGACGTACGTGGCGCGTTGTAGGCTTACCGAACCCGGGCGCCTTCGGCGCCCTCACACTTAAAGCGACGTACGTGGCGCGCTGTACGCGTTCCAAAGCCAGGCGCCTTCGACCTTCTCATACTAAAAGAGTCGGGCGCAGCCCGACGTACGAGACACGCTGCACGCTTACCAAAACCAGGCGCCTTCGGCGTTCTCATACTCAAAGCGTCGGGCATAGCCCGACGTACGTGGCGCGCTGCGCGCGGTCCAAAGCCAGGCGCCTTCGACCTTCTCATACTAAAAGTGTCGGGCGTAGCCCTACGTACGTGACACGTTGTACGCTTACCAAAGCTGGGCGCCTTTGGCGCCCTCACACTAAAGCGTCGGGCGTAGCGCGACGTACGTGGTGCGCTGAACGCTTACCAAACCCGGGTGCCTTCGGCGCCCTCATACTTAAAGCGTTGGGTGTACCCCGACGTACGTGGCGCGCTGCACGCGTTCCAAAGCCAGGCGCCTTCGGCGCCCTCATACTAAAAGAGTCGACGTACGTGACACGTTGTACGCTTACCAAATCTGGGCGCTGGAGGCGCCCTCATACTAAAGGAGTCGGGCGTAGCCCGACGTATGTGACGCGCTGCACGCGGTCCAAAGCCAGGTGCAAATCATAAAACATATGGTTGGTTTAAAAAATCTAAAAAGTATAAAATAAAATAAATTAATTAAAAATTAAAAAACACGACTGCGAAAAAGCGAACTGAAAAGACAAAAATAATTTATAGTTGTGTTAGTTACCCAGTCACATGATTGATATTTTTCATTGACTGTACCTGTGTATTTTATTTCGATTGCAGTCGGGGACCTTTTAAATGGGAAAATGTCAATACATCAAGGTCCCCGACTGCAATTGAAATAAAATACACAGGTACAGTCAATGAAAAATATCAATCATGTGACTGGGTAACTAACACAACTATAAATTATTTTTGTCTTTTCAGTTCGCTTTTTCGCAGTCGTGTTTTTTAATTTTTAATTAATTTATTTATATATAATTAATTTTATTTGTTGTAGTGTTTATACACATGTCCAGTTTTAAGTTGGTGTAAATTTCTATGTGATACTGATAATCGAAATTGTAGTTCATAAAAATGATATTTGTAAATCCAATATATAGTTAGTAATTTCATGTGCGTTCGATAAATCTGTCGTACGGCCTGGGTAGGTCGTTTAAAACATAAAAATAAAAGGTCCATAAAGTCAGTAGTTTATGTAATATGTAGTTTACACCTTCACACATTCTAAAAACTGAACGGGACTTAATTGTGTATAAATTAAACTAAAATTCGTCCGCCGTTCAGAAGGAAAGCTTAATAAACTCATTCTGCACCAGTTAACGTGTCAATAAAAGTAAAATTTCTACGACACTGTTATATAAAAGTAGTAAACCGAATAAAATGCTTGATAAACTATGGGAATCAAATTCAACTTCTAAACTTCCAAAAACTCTCACGTTTGACTTTCAATAAAAATGGTCAATGTTGTAAATGGTATAAGAGCTATATTTCTTTGAAAAAATTTTAAAATTCACTTTAAAAACAGTGAAATGCCTCGCTAATGTAAAATAGATCGTTAAATTTCGGCTGCACTTAGAACCACACTGAGACATAAAATTACTGGAAGATATCTTTAACACTTTATTTCCGAATTTATTGGATTAATGTGGGCAACGTTTTTTTTGTGATTTTATGTTTATTGAAACTGTTAACGCGATTCAGATTTCGTTAACACGATTCTGCTATGGTAAGTACACATAAGATACATCACATATTTAACAAAATTTTAGGACAAAATGCAATCAAAACTTAAGTACCTAAATTAGCAGGAAGATATATTTTATTTTCATAAAATACTAACTTTGCCTTTTACAGTCACTTGTTCTAGAATTTTATAATATCAATCAACTTCTTATGAGAAACCTGTTTTTAAAGTAATGAAGTTCTTGAGAAAAATCATTTATCATCAAAAATCTCATGACCGAGTTTACTCGCTCATGACTCGCTGAAACGCTTAAAACCTGAAACATAGTCTAACGAATTAATTAATTAACGATTATTCCCAAATCTCAACAACTCAGTGGAGAGAAAAAGTACTTCTATTGGACACATACCTACTAGGTATACTTACAAAACAGGAATAACAAAATAAAAGCTAAATTATCATTAAACACAGGTAACATAACTACATAGTTAACAATAAGCAAAATACCGTATGAACAATTTACATACCTACTAGAAAAACAATTTGAGCGAAAACATGGAAACGGTCAAATTGCCAGCAGATGGCTACCGCGACTTATCATTGTAAATGCGGCAATTTGCCTCCAGTTCCTTGTTCATCAGAGCATTAAGGCTCGTGCCCACGCGCACACGCACATGTGTATTTACGGTGCTTGTGCTTGAGATTTTAGTATGTTTACTTTAGTAATGTTTTATTTCTTATTTTATAAGTTTAAGGGTCCACTGAAAATCAGCGTCGTCGCAATATTACTCCGACACATGCTGAGTGGTATCCTCTTTGGGACAACCAAATGCATAACTATGTCACATTATGTTTATCATCTATTAATTATAAGAATGTATGTATGTATATTATGTATATGTGTATTTGGATTGTGTTGTTTCATATAAATTATTTTCATTTCATTTCAGATTTTGTCGTCCCAAAACAAAATTCAGAGTTGTAATATGAGAGCTACGGTCGCTTAACTTATTAAGCTGAAATCTCATTAAACTCACTTAAAACGTATTAATCTTAAATCTTATTAAGAATAAGTTTTCGCAAAGCTCGTTTAAAGATTTTTGTAAACAGGTTTGCAGTGAGACAAAGATTTTCACATTTCACGATATGCCGACGAACTTCACGATCTGCCTGATCTTACGATCGGCCGCCGACATACACATTGTGTCCGCAGCGCTAGCGAATTCATTCGCTCATACCGCGATTCCATTCTGCAAGCTCATTACGCAGATTGGACGTAAAGTGAGTGAGATCGTTTCACCGACGGTTTTCGGTGATTATACCGGCTTTATTAGATCTAAGGCCTAACTACGACATAGTTGTGGTAATGGCAAACGAGACATAGTAAGTGAATATTACGCCTCCTAGCCTAGTCGGTAGTGAAGTGTCCCTGCCTACGAAGCAGGAGGTCCCGGGTTCACCAACGGGTTTCGGTGATTATAGTCTGTCGATTTGTAAATGGCCCCGAACTGCTAATCCTTTGTCTATTGTTAAGTAAAACCGCACGTGCTACTTACCTGCAAAAAAGGGTCTTAATTATTCTAATTGGCACCTGAGCGCGGGCTAGTCCAACGTTCAAAAAACCAATGTAGGTGCGCTCTCTGATAACGCGCCTTTGTTACGCATCTGGATGACACATCTTAGACTGGTTCGAGAATTACACGACCCTTTTTTACACGTAGAGGCACGTGCGGTTTTACTTAACAATAGACAAAGGATTAGCGACTCGGGGCCAGTTACAGATCGAATGACTATACCTATACCGGCTTTATTGGGTCTAAGGCGTGAAATTATGATTGAATGCAAGGTAAGGCGGAGTTATCTATTTCAGGTGAATTTATTGTACCTACGTATTTTTTTTCAAACCTTATTTTCCCTGAGAATTATCACGCAGTCAGAAGTTAAGCCTGTCTGATGTTTCATGTCGACTGCACCTTTAACTTGCACAACATTTTAGTTAACAAAATCAATTGAACTACCAGCTTAACCTCAAAACACACCTCCACAAAACCTGCAATAAATAATCTAACATAACTATGCACAAAACGACCAAATATATTCAAATACTTCAAGGAGTGCCCAACCAAAATGTCTCTATCTCCATTGTTGAAGATCATTTGTAAAGCAATCCCTATTACGACAAAACTACATAACTTCAGATCTTTATTGATTGAGTAAACTTAATAATAAAACTCGCCTTTCAACGATTTGCCACCTTGTGTGATTTTGTTTATGGGTTTTTGTAACTTTATACAATGGCGGATTTGTATTTTATCAATATTACGCCTACGAGCTTTTTCGATTAGTTTATACTTTTACTTATTTATTCATAACCATATTACGTATCATATTCATTTTACTTTTTTCATATTATACAGAGACTGGTGGGGAGACTTCCGAGGATAGGGATACGTGGATAAATAAGATAATTTTGCACCTGAGATAAAACATTATATTTAAAGGCTAATATAAGTTTCCTTTTATCGCATTTGTTGTAAAAATACTAGTCTTACCATTTGCTAAATTAGTCTGGTCTAACCTTAGAAAAACTATCTCTAATTACAAGCGTAGTTTGCTGACGCACCGACAAAACCATTAAAAAATATTTTATTACAATACAAAATAAAAAATCTCAGATTCTTTCAATCCTATTCATCCCAAAGAACTATTCTTCTAAGATGACTCATAAATACTTCACGAAAAAACACCGGCTTACAATCAAAACAGATTTCCGTATAATTTGGCTTCTTTATCTCCCATTTTCAAAACACTTTGCCCATAAAATTTGCATAACCCCGTTGTTGTTATGATTAATACTTTTGAGAAACATAATCAGATATATTCATAATTGTCACATTAAGGCATGATGGACACTCTGGTGATTCTAGGTATTTGAAATTATTTTCAACGTTCAACAACTTAAGTTTGTACTAGTAAATAACTCGTACCTATCAAACTATAGATTTAAAAAACGAGGTTTTTTAGTTATACAGATTTCTTTGTGAGTTGTCGTTGGTAAGGTAACTAATGATTTGCGGTAGGTTAGAAATATTTATTACATTAGTTGTTTTCGAGATGATATATATGTTAACGTTGCTTTATAACGCAACGGAATTAGTTGTTTCTTAAATAACCGAATTCAGAATGGACTTGGTTTAAGTCTGGTCTAAAAGAGTCAGTCAGACAGAGTGTCAGCTAAACAGTGGAAAAGTGGAATGAGCTATCGCCCGCGGTATTTTCGGACTCATATGACCTTCAAGAAAAAGAGCGTACTCACATTTTCAAGGCCGGCAACGCAAGGCTTGTATGCCTCCTATGTCAAAAAAAGTCGCATTATTAAAGACGAAATATGTGACCGAACATTCATGTCCCAATACTCCTAGTAAAAATACAATGATTCAGCTATTAAATAAAACTCTAGCGACACTATGACACCGTTTACCATTAATCTTAACGTAACATCGAAAACGAATTGTTAATGTTAAAATGACAATATCTTTAACATAACTTTTACCGATGACATCGGAGCAAGACGAATGGGCCCGTACGAAGTATCGATTCCTAAGCTTATCGACCGAAAAGATCTATGTTTAAGGCTTTTTAATTGATAACCAAACATTTAAATTAACAACGTTTCCAAATAAATTTTATCTATGTCCGATACTAAAAGTTTTATTGAAATTTAACCTATGGAAATGTACAATTTGTTTACGAAAGTCGGTTTGTAATTGTAAATTTTACTGAAGCTCACATTTTAAAGGGGATTATTTTTTACGACTTAAAAATAGGTTCTAATGTAACTATTTTGACAGAGTTGTAAACATGTAACTACGAAAGTTGAGAATATATTTAACTTTTGGATATTCATTGGCCAATAGCGACTAAAAATACAAGTGAGTGTAACATTTGTGATTTAAATAATTTAAAATATGTCTCACGTAGGTTTCATTTCATTGGTATAATTAATAATATGTGAGATGATGAAGACAAAAGCTAATCCTATCACCGTACCAAATTCATCATAATCGGTTCAGCGGTTTTAGCGTGTACATCACTTGTAGAGGTAACATACAGACAGTTACTTTCGCATTTTAAATATTAGTATAGATGATGAAGAGCAATAGACACAGCCGGTAAAATATGTGGCTTTCCATATAAAAGGGCCCTTATACTTCATGTGCAATAAAGACTTTTTTATCTGAATTTCTGTTGGAATTTCAGATGGAAAGGACCTTATTGCATTCGAAGCATAAGGATCCTTCTGTGATGGACCATCATATCAAGGAAGAATGAGAGTGACATTTATAACCTAAATTGTCAGTTGCCTTCTTAGTTTTGATGTAAGTAAGTAATTATTTACTGTCAGATTGTGCATGTCAGTTTACAGATGTTACAATAGGGACCGTGCGCGTTGGAGGGTCTGCCATCTTGTGGCCTGAATCGGAAACTTATTTGCATATGTACATTGCCAAAGCAAGTGCTACCATCTACCGTTGTCGTCGGTACGTTTCCTTGTGCATAGTAGGTTCTGCCATCTTGTGGGCTACATCGGAACCATAAACGACACTTTTACGCCTCGCGCCAAAAATCTGACGGCTCCTATGCTGCCCCCTATAGTTCATGTACGGGGCCTATATATATATATAAGTACATAGTACTTATTTGATTAGTGAGTGTCACAATCAACCGATGGATTTTCGTTTATGGGTTCCTTATATTGATGGGATTTAATTACAATGTTTACTCATTTTCTATATTCATATATTGGAGGCGCGTTAGAAATTTAACTCTTGAATAATTTACAAGATTAAGTCAAAAGATTTATTGCATGGAATAGGAGCCAGTAAGTCTAAAATCTACCATGACATCATAGAAATATTTAAGAATTGAGGTTATCCGTACTAATCTCCATGTTTTTCTCAAGGCATTTCTTGTACAGTCAACGTCAAAGATATGTTTACACTTTTCGCCTTATTACAAAGGAGTAAGGTGCAAAAGTGTAAACATATCTTTAACGTCGACTGTATTAATGTCGTATCGATAGTAACGGTCGCGCTGCTTTATGAAAGTTCTATATTTGAATATTGCCATGGGAACTTTGGTGTAATCAATTCGATTTTAAGTTGAATGTTAAATGAGTCAACTTGCATTTATTACAGTAGTTTATTTACTGTGGTATCATATACTTTGGGGCTATTCATAAATTACGTCATTTCAAATTAGAGGGGGGGGTCTGGACATCGGATGACGGTAGCATGAAGTAGGAGGAAATGGGGTCATTTGAAGCATGATTTTTGGATGATTATAGGGGGGGGGGGTCAAAAATCGTCAAAAATCGATGACGTAATTTATGGACAGCCCCTTTAGTATGATTTATGATAATTTTGAAGTAAATACGAGTGAAAACTAAAGTAAGTATAGTAAGATGATAATTGTGAAGTAAATAGGAGTGAAAACATTGCTAGGCTTCATGGAGGAGCTGGGGTGGTTAGAGTAGCGCTACCTCGTCTCACGCAGAATAGGCACAATGGTTGTCGATTTGCGGTAAATGCCCAGAAGCGCTAACTAACACTAACTAACTAGAGTTAGACCAAGAAAAGTCTGCAGCGATTTTCATAGCCCACGAAGTGCAAGTGTTATTTAATACGTCATAATTTCATAGAAGTTTGACGTTTAAAATAACACTTGCACTGCGTGGGCTATCAAAATCGCTGCAGACTTGTCTTGGTCTAACTCTAACATGACACTCCATAACTTTGTTCTGTACGGTGTAAAGTAAGCTCAGATGGACGGATCCCCGTAATCGTCAAGTTAGATAAAGTGGGCCGTCATAGCGACAAAAAACTGTCAAAGCCAGCCCGTCAGATTGTTAATTCAGAATCCATGTCAAGCTCTCTAATCCCAAGCTCAGCTACTATCTCAATTGTGGCTAATCACGTAGCGGGACAGCTGTCGGGCGGGTGTTAATATCTCTATAATTATTACGGACGCTTAAGGTGATGTTCTAATGCGGACCCGACACTGTCAGTTAAAATGACGTGTTATATTGTCAAAATGTATTATTGTATCAAGCAGAAACGTCTGCGAACGATGCTATTGAGCTTAGAATAAGTTTAAAAGTGGAAAAAATTACTGTTTTGGGTGAGAATTGAACTCACGACCACTGGATCACTAGCCTAATACCCTGCCTTCTGAGATACGTAGACATGCCATTTGTCTGTCATTTTTCATTTAAATTTTCGCATTATTATTAGAGATGCCCCGAATAGTGAATTTGGCCGAATACCGAATATTCGGCCCCTCTCTCGGCCGAATACCGAATATTCGGCGACCGCATATTCGGCATGAGATGCGAACATTTTGTGTCACAATTATTATGAAAACTGTTCGCCAACAAAGCACAACGTTTGCTAAGATATATTTTAATGTGAAACAGAATTAATGAATGTAGTTAGAGTCAATCAAATCAGACCCATGCTAAAAATAAAATATTTTGTAATCAACAAATGCTCAAAAACGTGCCTTCGTATTTAATTACCTTCCAAGAATACATTTTAAATATTAAAACCTAGTTTTTGGTTATTTTTTGTGTAATTTTTCTTTTTAGGTAGGTGCATAGACTAGGAATCCTCTAGACGGAGTTTAGAGCAATGATTTCATGAAACCGATTCTGCCAAAAATACGGGGGTGCGGGGGACGAGGTGAGCGAGGTCCCGTGCCGTGATTGGTCCGTTCAAATACACGGACGTCACACAAAGATACTTTCGACTCGAAAATGGAGTAAAACTACCGTATTTGTGGCAGAGGGGGTAGAGCTACTATGCTCAGTCTGGAGGATGTCTTGTCTGTGGGTAGCTGCAACAGATATTCGGTATTCGGCCGAATAGTAAGCAACATTCGGCCGAATACCGAATATTCGGCAAAGTGGCCGAATACCGAATCGTTGCCGAATATTCGTGGCATCTCTAATTATTATATAAATCACAAATATTTCGTTAATTACTGATATTACTTTTTAAATAATATAATTTTTACTTTTATGTTTGGTCCGCATGTAGTACGACATGACACGTAGGTATAGTGTGAATCAAACGATCTGATCTAGTTTACTCAAAGAGTCTCAAGAATACAATACCATTGAGTGGTAAACCACAAATTAGGATAATCACCTCGTAGTAAAAGTAGATTATAACCGCCTTGAAATGTTAGTATAGATTAACGACTCTATTTCTTTAAACAATAGACTACAAAATACACTAACTAAATAATGGCTAACCTAACTTTTTCTGCATTTAACAACCATCGACACTCGAAAAGAATGCACTCAGTAGAAAAACAGCTATGAGATACCATAAAATTCCATTATATTATCGGCTCTACAGTCTTATCATAAGGATAAAAATGCTTTGAAGGTAAGAATAACACTTCACACGTTTTGCATTTAGAGATAACAGATGTGCCGCCAGGGTCGTACTCGCATTGTTGCAATTGATAAGCACGTGGTTTATCTGTTTATGTCGGAATGTTATTTAGTGGTATTTTTTTCTGACCTATACCTAACTACAATTGTAATAAAAGAGCGAGCGACACACCAATAAAAAACGCTACGTTTTACTGGACTTGATAATAATTATGTGGCGACCGTGGGTCAATGCGAGTGCAAGTGGACATTAACTAATTATGTATAATAATTATACATTTTTATCCTTCTACATATTTTATTTAACACCAGAATACGTCCCTGTCGTGGCTAAGGTGCATGTGACTTTCCAAAAGATTGAATATGATATTATCTTTTTAGACCATTTTAACCCCATTCAACAAGAAATAAGGTTTAGAATTCAATATACATGCAATGTACTTCCAACTTATTTTGTAAGTAAATTGGTTGGCGCCTACGAGAACAAAAGCAGATAATAGGATTGTAATAGAACAATGCCATTGTTAGTACAGGTAAGTGAACAAGATCAGTTCAAAAAATTTTACCTATACTAAACGTAAGATTTATATATTATTATTATTCAGAGCCCACTGTGTCCCACTGCTGGGCAAAGGCCTCCCCCTCTTCCTCCACTCGTCTCTATTTAGTGCAATATCTGGCCAGCCTCTCAAGAAGGAGTCCAAGTTATCCCGCCCAAGATACCGCCGCAAGTTAACGTAAGATTAAAAATATTATTTAAAGTGAAATCACAAAATACACAGTTTTTTAATCTTTAAATTTACGTTCTAAATCTGTCTTTATAATTAGCATTTTTATCAATATAGCAAACTTGTACCTATTACACATATTCTTGGTTGTTCTTTTCAAAATGCTTTATAATTATGTGGAATTTATCGAACCAGTCCTAAATAGAGGTGGATAAAATATATACGACTAATAGACTATAAGGTCATTTTAAACAGACAGCGCCTTAAATCGTTATTTCCGAGGTAATCCTAATAGCCCGTAATTTATTAACAGTTTCGGGACAATAATTATTGACCATATTATTGACATGCTTTCCAGATTGTTTTATGTTACAATACGGTGAAATTATGGCTTTCCGACGGAGAAACCTCTATGATGATAGCTGTTTTGACCATTATTGTAATTGTATGAAAGTGTACATTACGCGTGTTAATTTATTATGCTATTAAGTTATGAATGATGCTAATAGTTATGTTTTTTTTTGCGAGCCACTGTATAACTGTATAAGAAAAAAACTGGTAATCAACGAACATGGACATAAACTAAGTGCAAAAAAATGGATGTTTGAGTCTGACCTACTAACATTCCGTTAGCTATCCAAAGCTTAAATTAAATTCAAGGGAAAATTAAAACCGGTCATTATGTATGGATTTTTGTATACTTGTTTTGATTGCTCTTGGATGATAATTTGAATTTATTAACCTCTTGTCAGTCCTCTTGTAAGGATCCTGACCTAATTTTCAGTCACCTATTTGCATTTTTTTCGAGAACAATTTTCTGCTCTATAGAGCACACACCACAACCGAGTTTTGGACCCACGTTTTTTGACCACCACACACATGCACATGACGGTTCACACGTTGGACCTTTGACAAATTCAGTGTTAAAGTGGTAATAACTCTAAATGTAATATTTAAAAACTCCCGACATAATAACAGCACTTTCCAGTGAGTAGGTATAACCCTAACCCTAACCATCTGCGACGTTAGCATGGTCGCGTTTTTATCGCCTGTCGTGTCATTCTTCACTTTGGCACTTACTTGTTACAACGTGATAGGCATGGTGACAGACAAATGTTTGTTAAAAAACGCGCTAAAATCAATGATATAAACATAGTTAACTCATACCAGCCCTCTTTTTAGTTGTCAAGCGGACCCCAGGCTCCCGGATTGAGCCGTGGCAAAATGCCGGGACAACGCGAGGAAGAAGAGAGAGAGCCCTCTTTTTCCAGTCAAGGGTTGAAATGTTGTATTACTTGTGCTTAAAATGGAATCAAGCACACTTCTCCTTTCAAAGAAATACCGTAACTATACACATACACATAATGTGTGTCACACATTCTTCTCGTACAAACAGTAACTGACAGATACCGGATTAGGAGGATTAGTATCAATCAAGCCACGAATTGGTTAACATCACGAGACACTTACAAAAACTGTCATGCTTTCAAGTTAATTGGCATTTTATGAATGGACTTGGCGTTTGTAGAGTCACGTAGTTAACTAGGAAGTTAAGAGGATACGGGAGCTGAGATTAAAATATTTTAGGTGAATATATCCGTCTCTCTAACGGAAATGGCTCCTAAAACTAGTGCGATAAGGACAAGGCGAAAAATCCTGCGTAAAAATATCAAAAAACGAGGTTCCATACTCGACTGTTTCCTCCTCCAAAACTTATCCAAATGTAACGAAATTATCAGATCTAAATGGTAGGTAATGAAATCATCTGTGTCGGACTGTTTTGCTTTTTAGGCTAATTGATGTCAGTTTTGAACACCATGCTTCTCTTTGCGGCCTAGTAAATTAGGCCGTTATTGCGAATATTTGAAGTGCTCTAGCGCCTTAAAAAACAAAAATATCAAAAAAAAAAACAGTCCGACACAGATTATTATTTTTGGTGCTAGCACCAAAAACCACGGAGGAAACAGTCGAGTACGTTTGTATGGAGAAATGACCACTCCTGTTGCCTCTTAAGGTTTGGTCAGAAGTGTCAGAACCCCTAGTGTACATTTGTGTATGGGATTATAAACAGCGCGCCAAGCGGGACGTTTTGGAAACTCAAAATCCCCTACAAAATGACAACGCAAAAGCGTACGTCTCGTAAAGCGGACCACTGACTAACAGGCCGCCGGACACGGATTACGCTTAGAGACAGGTACGGGCTGAAAAACAGCGCTGTGCAGTCGCCAGACTCGCGGCATAAGCTGAGTCCCGAGCCTATTGTCGCACTTAGGAATTAAACATTAACAAATAGTTCTAAATGTTATACCTATTATATAAATAGTTATAAAAAGATGTATGTATACTTATCGCTATTCTGCTTTGTGCTGTAATTAATGCTTATTGCCTTTATATAGGGTGGTTGACTGTCAAGTCAAATCAAGTTCTCTTTTTTTTTGCGACGTGTCGGAACGGTTAGCGACTATGGAGTGTATATGAACGCACACACGACACGATGTCACGTTAAAATTACATTCTCCTTGTATATCTCGTTAATTAAATATATTACATATGTTCTATATTTTATATACAGTCAACAACCCTATCGGACTTTAACCTTATAATGTAAGCTGTAACCTTTTTTGTTTTCTCTTTGTTCGATTTGTTGCTGTAAGTTTTGTTGCGACAATAAATGACTTTTTTTTTTTTTTTTTTATATGGGCCTGTCAGTTAGAACAAACATTTGACAGCTCAGAACAACTGACAGGCCGATATCGTCCGGCGGACTGTTAATCAGTGGGCCCCTTAACGCTGTCAAATGAAATTTACACTAGGTACAGATACTTTTAGTACTAGAAAACTGTAATTTGTCACGTCTTGGTCCGCGTAGAAGTTGTCAAAAGTTTTCAACCCCATTTTCACCTGCTGCTTTCAATTTATGAATCATATAAAAATCATTTCACGACCGACAACGATTACGCGCTTTTCACACTAAAATTGAGATAAAAGTGACAAAACACTTGTTAGGCACTAAAAGAAGTACCAAAAACCCTTATTTATAAATCGACAATAATAAATCTGGCCGAATGATACCTAATATGATAATATAAGGTGCAGCAGCGGTATCAGGGTCGCATTTTTATCACCTGTCATAGTGTCATGCCATGCGTCACTTTCGCACTTACGTATTTGTTAGAACGTGACAGGCATGGCGACAAATGATGAAGAGCCGACCATAGTACCCCTACAGGGGGGCCATTTAGACTGCGGGGTAATTTAAAATTTAATCTAATCGAAATATCTTCCATGTTTACATTATTAACTAGTGTGCCATATATGTCCAGAATTCCAGATATCGAAAAAGATGTGTTGTGTGTGACTCTAGTTAATAATATAGGTACATAAAACATGGAAGAAATTTCAATATATTTAAATTACCCCGCAGTCTAAATTGCTCCCCTGCACATTAATGTTTGAGGTTTTATTTGGAACCCTAAATTGCAATGATTCGTTTTCCACACTTTTGATCGTATGCACTTTGAAAACTCCACTCTTCGATAGTGCAATGAAAACGGAGTCACGTTTTATAGAAATTATAGTCAACATTAAACACCAGTTGAAAGCCTGTTACCAGTTTACAGCCGTTAAAATAACAATGGGAATTAAACAACATATAAAAAAATATTTTCCTTTAACATTATACTCGTGTGACATCAACACGCTTGTAAAGATAGTATTCGCCGGAGCAAATGGGAGTCTAAATCAAACCTCTAAAATAATGGAGTCCGTAACACAATATAGGCGGGCCGTCTATCGGTTAAACCATAGAATAGAGAGGAGCAGAAGAGTATGCGATGCTTAATTAATCAAAGCTAAGGAAACTGGCTGTTTTAATGCAGAACGTAATGTTTTTCTTGCCCTGAGAAAAATAACTGATTGCTTAGTGACAATTGACAATAGATCGCTCTTTCACGCTAATTGAAAAGTTAAAGAGCCTAATCTAAATCAAAGAACAAATGCATACATCTATTTTTAGGCATAGATAACTTTAGGTGGGTGTCCGGTATATTAAATTGGCGATAACTACAGATAATTGTCATTTTGGCTGTACCTAACTCATATACACCCCCTGTGGGCATATAATTATGTAATTTGTAGACGTATATAAAGCAACAAGTCAATTTATTTTTAGTTTACTCGTATTGTATACAATTATCTAGTCACCTTTATTCGATTAGTTATTGAAATGAGTTTTATTTGCATTTTTGGTTACAATTTTTAGTTTCATGCATCAACTTCTACTGATAATAAATTTCATCATAACATTTAGACATTTAAATACAAAAACAAACACAATTTTACAAATGATAATCTAACCCTGCGCAATCTCTACTGTTTCCATCTATTTGTGCGCGTTCATAGCTTTAGGGAGTATACCAAGCTTATTGATATTTTACAATAAATAACTATACAATGGGAATTCTACTATACAGCAATTTGGGCGTCACAAGTATAAATCTAATACCATATTTTCTAATTGAAACAATACAAATGGTGCTATAAATTTAAAAGCCACGAAATTAATAGAACTGTGTTGGTGGCCTATAAGATAAATGCTTTTGTTTCGATTATATCGGCGATTAGGCCAAATTACAAAGAGAAATCTAATATCGGTTAGTAATTTAATTACAACGTAACGGTGTCCTATAAATATGGTTTTTTGTGTGATAAATTTGCATATTCTATTTATTTTCTATGGCCAGTAATTGGCGGTTGATTGTGAATTCCGTTTTGTAGAAAGTGACATCACGTTCGAGCGAGTGGTTAAGAATCGTTTGATTTAATTAAGTTTGGTGTTTTATAATTGTTTGGTAGCTTTTATATCATAAACTTTATTTTTATCGATGAAAGTATTTAAAAACTAGTCCTTACAATGACGATAGGGGGAAATAAAAACTTGTTTCTATTCTAGCAACAGTAAGCAAGACGCCAAGTTAATAGGTAATACGAAAAACTCTGCATAGGGGGTGCCACTACCACAATCCATGACAATTTGGGAATCTACCGCGAAAAAAGAAAATCAACAGAACGTTATCTAACCTCTGTATCACTCTTGCATATTCGAGTGGGTAATAAAGAGGCAGATAACTAAATTGCGATTTTCGCGTTTCCCGGTAGGCCTTTTGTTAACAAACCTGCTTGATGCATCAATGTCTTGTCAAAAAACAGTTTAAGGCACAGTATGTATAAGTTACTCTATGGATGTCTATGGTTTACTATAGGCGCTAGTGCTGCACTCTGGCATCAGAACATTGCAGTAATACCCCCTATTGTTAAGCGTTGCAGTACCGTGAATGTTGCTAAGGTATGAAGATTTCCTGGTTAAGATATTACCATTTTCAAAATTACACCACATTCGAAATTGGACCAATGCACCTTACTAAAGGTCAATGTAGCTAA
Source organism: Cydia splendana (assembly GCF_910591565.1). Lineage (NCBI taxonomy): Eukaryota > Metazoa > Arthropoda > Insecta > Lepidoptera > Tortricidae > Cydia > Cydia splendana. Next base: position 18,668,860 of record NC_085970.1, read on the forward strand.
TTCCGTTATAGGGGCTATTCCGTCCACTACCGTTTTTCTCCAACAACGAACAACATTGATAATCGTCGACAAAGCAGTGATTACTTTTAGTTTCAGCAATCAAAAGCAAATGATTTTTTTCCTACGATTGAAAATCAATGAAATATGGGCATTTTCACTTAAAAATGTACCATTTACTTTTTTCGAAAATCCATTAACTTTCATCACCGCTCGTGGACGGAATAATCCCTACGACGGAATTAGCTACATTGCCCTTATATCCCAAAATGATATACACAACGGTCGCGCGTGCGTTGCCCTAATCTAAGGCTTCCCTAGAATCTTTACCAAAACTTCGGTCTACCTTTTAGGGACCTTTTGCGTCATCCGTTCACAATCACCACCTTTTTGCCCCAGTGGCCTTCGGTTCTACGACTTGTCACTTTAAGGATGACACACTAGACCGGGCTGGGACCGGGCAGGAGCTTCCGGCGCTTCGTTTTCTATAAAGCACCACCACCACGTGATCACCGATCAGCCGTCATATAAAATGACATGTCGGACGTCTCAGCCTGGGCACGGCCTGGTCTAGCGTAAAGGGGCCCACTGATTAACAGTCCGCCGGACGGTATCGGCCTGTCAGTTGTTCGGAACTGTCAAAATTTTGTTCTAACTGACAGGCCGATACCGTCCGGCGGACTGTTAATCAGTGGGCCCCTTAAGTCATCCTTTACCCGGCTTCTATGTCGATAAATACAACACAATTTTGCACAAGACTATAGTTTCACTATTAATAGCCACCACCTGGGCGGTTAATTGTACCTATAGGTATTATTGGCAAAATTACACCTTATAGCGATGACACGCCAGAGATGAACAGACTACGTACTTCCACTACAACGCAACGGCGATTCAATATTTGCTATTACCTATTTATTATATTTACGTTTTTATATAAATAAATAAATCAATGTTATACAAATCGACCTAGTCCCACAGTAAGCTCATTGAGGCTTTGATGATGATGATGATGATGTCGGTACCTACTAGAGAACGATGCCTAAATATAAAATACATTTATATAAATAAATACACAAAACATACATAACTCAACAAATATTTGTGATAACAAAATAAATGTTCAATGGGTACTGGGTTTCAAACCCAGCACCTACTATTTCATAGGAGTCACCTGACATGGCCTCACTAGGCTAGGAGACCATTAAAACGCTTACTGACACGGAACTAAAAGACCTGATGCAAAGTATGGTTAATCATAAGTAACAGTACCTGATTGCCGAAGCAAACATGTTAGATTTACGTTATGGGTTCGGACTATTGGATCTAACATTCCAAAAGCCTAAAATACTTGTAAACGATCGTTTTAAACAACAGTAAAAAGGCTGTTCCTCTCGGCTCGTGCCATAGATTAGAAGTAACTGTTTCTATACATTCGCGAAATAGCCGATGGGAATTATTATAAAATAACATTACTATATCAGAGATTCACTTTAATAATAGGTTCAGAGTGACAGGTCAAAAAACTCCTATAAATTATAATACCTAGGCGTTGTTTATAGCCATAGTCTAATAAAACATGGTCTTCCATTCCCAGAGTGACACGGGCCTACGTCACAACAACATGGCCGCTATATATAGCGCTATCGCATGTTATCATATAGCGCTGTCGCATGATGACGTAGGCCCGTGTCAGTTAGGTGACCTAGAAAAGACGGGAATGGAGTACCAGGCGGAGTATATTATTATACCATGGTTTATAGCCATTGTAATAAAACTAATAAAAGTAATTAATGTAATGAAATTTATTTTTTACTAATTTAGTGACTGACGGTGGTTAATTAAAATTAACGGAATTTGTCTTTTATGACCGTATTGTCCTACTTTTATACATATTTTTGAACGAAAGACATTAAGAATGTAATTTTATTCCAAATGTTTACATTAGGTATACGTGATAACCGGTAACTTCTGTTTTTTGGGTAACTTGGGTTAATCAACTTTTTCTGGGCGTCAACTCCAGGGGTGTTACAAGCGCGTTGCCAACCTTTTAAAAAACCACACACTCCATTTTTGAAGAATACATACTGTAGCCTCTTGAGAAAATCTCGGCAGAGACCTCATTCCACAGCCGGAGCGTCCGCGGGAGGAAAATATTATTAATTATTATTGTTTATGTTTAGATTAAGTTAGTAATAACCTTATCGATTAAATACTGCACGCTAAAACTAACTTAATATGTATATTTCTCATGTAAGCGAATTTATTGTTATTCTTTTGAGAATAAAGATTTAAACTGAAATTCCTCTTCAACTGCGTAGTGGGCGACCATTTAGGTTCTGGCTGGGGATGAACCCACTGCCGACGGCAAGCGGTACGGTGATAGAAAGCGCCTTTGGTCTGAACCGAAGGGTCCAAGCTGGTATCTAGGTGCTCCTGCCCATACGTTGACGACCGGTCTGGCCTAGTGGGTAGTGACCCTCCCTGTGAAGCCGATGGTCCTGGGTTCGAATCCCGGTAAGGGCATCTATTTGTGTAATGAGCACAGATATTTGTTCCTGAGTCATGGATGTTTTCTATGTATTTTAATATTTGTATATTATATTTATCGTTGTCTGAGTACCCACAACACAAGCCTTCTTGAGCTTACAGTGGGACAGTCAATTTGTGTAAGAATGTCCTTATAATATTATTTATTTATAGATGACAGTTCTTCTTACGAACTGCATCACTATTGTCTCCTGGCTAGCGGGACAAAAAAAAACAACAAGAATAAATAGTTGATGCACCCACTTGGAATTAAGATTTTAACATGTTTTTATCTACTAAACTATGTACTTTTCACGCCACTGTTCGGAAATGTGGCAAAAGATGGTATAAAACCAAGCTGGAAAGTAGGCAATAGCTGTAGCACCTGAACCACCACTACTACAATGTTTCATTGTTATCATCATCTGTCATTGGTGACGGTTCGCTACAGCAATGAGTATCATTTAAAACATAAAAATCAATAAAAGGTCTTTTTTGGCGCAACTTTTTCCTCCAAAAATAAAATTAGGTTATTTATAGGACCAATTTCTTGTTTAAAAAAAAAACTGTCAAAACATATCAGTTAATTTTTTTTTACAATTATCCATTCAGTTCGCGCTTAAGGCGTTTTTTACTTTTGTAGCTGTTTATTGTGGTTTTTTTAGCAAAAACTCTTCTAAGTTTAGAGTCGGTTTGAAGCAAATAACAGAAAAACGCCTCTTAAAAGTGATAAAAAAAGTAAAAAAGGCGGGATTTGAAAATACTTACTGAATTGGATAGTGTAAATTGTGTTTGACTAAAAAATACAAGAAACACGTATCTACGCTCGCTATAAAAATGAGTTCTTCTAGTGAAGACAATTATATTCTTACGCTGACGCCTACCGAAATTCAAGAGACAGCACAGGCAGTGGCTAGTAATTTGCTACCAGAGAAATCGCGGGCTAGTACTTATAGTTATGCAAATGTTTTCTTATTTCCTCGCAGTAGTCGTGAAAAGCACTATGTACTTGTACTGCCTCGGCCGGAAACGCTAAAGATGGACTCGTATTATTTGAGGGCCTCCACTAACGCGTCGGCCGGCCCTCAAACGACTCGTCCATCTTTTAGCGGTTTTCCGTCCTCTCCTACAATGTACTATAGATTTTAAACGTCAAACTTCTATGAAATTATGACGTATAAATAACACTTGCACTGCGTGCGTGTGCTATCAAAATCATTGCAGACTTTTCTTGGTCTAACTCAAGTACTCTTGGTAGTAACTTAAGCCCCAATAATAATAAAGTAACTAATAATAGCTGTTTATTTTAAGCGCAACAAAAACTTAATTATGAAATCACCTACGATTCCATCGGACCATCTATTCCTGTCTACGAATTCATTATAATACAACAATAAGACAAAAAATCTGGTTCCCGATTCACTTGTGATAAAAAAGATTGTAGTTTAAAATGTAAATGAAAACGGGCTACATTTATAGGGACTTAGATCTTTTAGATTCTGAGTAGACCACAGGTCACTTACTCGTTAGATGCAGCGTTTAGGACAACTCGCAGTTATTCACACTTCATGTTAAATTCCGTATGGGTTAAATTAGGATTAACTGTCAAATGCTAACAATGTCTGTTGAAATTGAAATATCTATATTTCGAACTTGAGGTTCATAGTGTAAGGTAAAACAATAACTTAATCTAGAGTAAGTATTACAACTAATTAATTAGACAAAACAAACAATTGGACAAACCAAACAAAACAAAACATTACACATGTACCTACTTAACATTAAATTATTGACTTCTATCAGTCCTAGATTTATTGATCTGTAAACCATGCCATATTATTATGTAAGTACACTAACTTTACTGTAATCGGAATTCGGAACCTTATATGAAAGAGTGAATTCTTCCTCATGGAAGTTATTATTACATAAAAGAAAGATTCTACACCACTGTATACACACTGCATGGTGTATGGATAAATAATATGACATGCTCTTATAGCTCTACAAATAAGATGGTTTTAGATATGCTTGCGGCCTTCGTTGTGTAACATATTATTTCAGGTGATTGTACAACGTCGTTCTAGACGAAAAGCGAAGCGGTGCGGGGCGGCTTCACCGTACGGAGTAAGTTTTGGAATGCGGAGTCTATAGTTGTTTATCTATAGAATGGGCGGCATATAAAAACTATGGGCACAGATTGACATCTGTCCGCCGAAGCGACTATGTTCGCTCGGTTGAGCAAAATCAAGTATTACAATTAAATTAAAAATCACTCAAGGCGCGGCTGAGATAAAGTACGGTCGGCAAAAAAGTGTTATTATGATTTAATGTAACTAACTTTAGTGTGACGTCTTATTTTTCAATATAAAGCCCCCTCCAGACTATGCGCGTGAATCGCGGGCGAAGCCGCGAACGCGAGTGTGGAGTCGATTTCGCTGTCTGCGAAAATCGACTCCACTCTTGCGTTCGCGGCTTCGCCCGCGATTCACGCGCATAGTCTGGAGGGGGCTTTAGACATTGAAAAGCGTGGTAAGAAAAACCATTATGTTGCTATTGCAAGCTCTCCTATCGTAAGTATGTGACACGCTCTTATGACTCTACATATAAGATCATGTCAGATATTTTGCGGCCTTCGTTGTGTAACATATTATTGCAGGTGACTGTACTTCACTCAGACACATTCAGAAAGGAAGAACTTCGCTCCTTCTGCTCTTCCTTCCGATAGTTGAGTAGGTATGAATACAAATGCAAGAGTTAAATGCGAGGTAAGAGCTTGAAGACGGTCTTACCTGATAAACGGTCTTCTCCGCATTGACCTCAACCTAAAACTCCAGGAACCGATTTTTGAATTTCGACCGCTCAATTTCGTGTATTTCGTTCAATAATATTTCGATGTTTTTAAGCTGAACTATCAGAGAATAGTTTGATACTCAATAACTTAAGTAAATTTGTTCTAATTTAAATGAAATTGGGTGAACGTATTGTTGAGGGCATTATATAATAGTCATTAAATTTTGAGTAGGCTCGAACAAGAGGTTATTGAGCTAGAAGAGCTTAAAATGCTAAAAAGCCATTTGTGAGGGGTCTTGCTATTCTGGTCATTTTAATTGCAAGAAAGTATGGTCGAGTTTGGTATCAAATGAAAGTGCTCGGTTTGTTACACAATATTGTTTTTTTAATTTAAGATTTTTTTCAAAAATGATGACAATTTTGGAATCCAAGATGGTGGCCATGCACTATGTCATAAAAGTCGTCATGGATGTCGTTTTATAGGTTTTATGGAGTGCAAATTTCGAAAATGATGACAATTTTGGAATCCAAGATGGTGGCCATGCACTATGTCATAAAAGTCGTCATGGATATCGTTTTATAGGTTTTAGGGGGCGCAGATTTCGAAAATGATGACCATTTCGGATTCCAAAATGGCGGCCATGCACTATGTCATAAAAGTCGTCATGGATGTCTATTTATAGGTTTTGGGGGGCCCAGATTTCGAAATTGATGATCTTTTTGGATTCCAAAATGGCGGCCATGCACTATGTCTTAAAAGTCGTCATGGATGTCGTTTTATAGGTTTTGGGGGCGCAGATTTCGAAAATGATGACCATTTTGGATTTAAATTTTACTAATGGAATTGAAAACGAGTTGTCAATACCACTCGATTCCCAATTTCTATCGCTCGCATTTCGAAAATTAGCATTTCGCCGTTTTCCACCGATTTTCGAGTGACCAAATCGAGCGATCGAAATTCAAAATCCGCCTCCCAGAGTGTATTTACATTATTGTAAAAACGGGACCCTATTACTAAGACTCCACTGTCTGTCTGTCTGTTTGTCTGTCTGTCACCTAGCTGTATATCATGAACCGTGATAGCTAGACAGTTGAAATTTTCACAGATGATGTATTTCTGTTGCCGCTATAACAAACAAATAACAAATACTAAAAAGTTCGGAACCCTCGGTGGGCGAGTCCGACTCGCATTTTTCCGGTGTTTAAACCTTCTTTTCTGACCGTACACAATGAATGGCAGAATGATTCAATTGGCTCCTCGGTATGCATGGGTTCCACATTGTGGCCGCGGACACTTTCTACAGGTGTCACATCTCTGGCTTTGTGTTTCTAATGCTTACCGAGTCAAGGACCAAGTAGTTATAGACACATCGCATAGTAGGCCCTATGCGATGTGTCTATTTAACTACTACTAATATAGCTCAGCGACCCAAAGAGCGCCTTGGCCTCCGAAACGAGATCACGCCTGCACTTTTCCCGATCCTGCGCCGTTTCCTGCCAAATATCGGCTTGAAGCTGACGCAGATCAAATTTTGCTGAAGCAGAAATTTCAACAGACCAGTCGTTTATATTTGGGTACGATCACCCACACTGTTAACTGTACATCGGTGGACCTTATGCCTTTTATAATAAGGTCCACCTATGTACAGGTTAAGTGTTGCTGTTTGTACTAGTACTCTTGAGCGGTCAACTCGTCAGTGCGATGGGAACACCACTTGGTTTGGGTGACAACGTTATTTTTTTGTTTGAACTGCCCGCGACTTTCATTTGTTTTTTTGAGCATCGGTCTCTAGTGTGGGTGTAGCTGACCTATTGTTTTAAAACCAATTAATGAGAGGTTGAGAAACTAGGTCGGTATTTTTTTATTGGTAAGAGTAAATATTGTATGTAAACTTGTATGCCAACATTGCCAAATGTGGCGTTGTTTGGAAAATCAGTAACTAATTATTTATCAAACTGTTTTTTCTTTGGTAGGGTTCCATACCCAAAGGGTAAAAACGGGACTCTACTAAGACTCCACTATCCGTCTGTCCGTATGTCTGTCTGTCAACAGGCTGTATCTTATGAACCATGATAGCTAGACATGAACCGTGATAGACAGTTGAACTTTTCACAGATGATGTATTTCTGTTGCCGTTTTAACAACAAATACTAAAAAGTACGGAACCCTCGGTGGGCGAGTCCGACTCGCAATTGTCGGTACGCTGGCAGTGTCATGTCAATAATTACAGTTATTAAGTTACGTATAGTATTTCTTTAATTACTGGTTTTAATTTATTTCAGGTACGTTGCAGACAGTTGAAGTTATTGAAGTACCGGTACCTTAGGGTTTGCACGACGGATCTGAAATGTATGGGAATGTCCGCGAATCAGGATCCAGATCCGGATCATTTTATACATTTCGGATCCGGATTGCAAGCCCTACTACTACCTAATAAGTGATGTAAGTAATTACGTAGTTTGCCAAAGTAACAAGCCGTTGCTAAGATAACAATCCTTTTCGACACACGCCAATCGATCTATCGGGATGACAGATGCTAACGAAAAGTTACGTGATCCTATAAAAAAAGCCTGACCTTGCATCATAATTAGATTTATTTATTTATTCAGTTCAAAATTACATTAACATATTTTGATCTGTAGGTTAATTGCTCAATTCGAACTTTTAGATACGTCAATTAATACACTCTAAAAAAAATTTGGTTGGCCCAATCAATATCTTGATAGTCGTAATCAAGCATCTTGATTCCATACGAGCCTAACAAGAACTTAGACACATCAAACAAGGTAATTCTGATTGCTATTACTATTGTTATGTAACTGAACCAATTAAGATCTTGTTCAATATTTACATAAAAAATAATTATACTAACTAAGGGCTTGATAATTATTATCATGATACGTAACTGTAACAACTAAAACAAACAAGTTAGTTTAACTAAGAAGTAAATCAATGTTAACATGAAGAATTACTGTATTAACTATTTGACCCAAATAAGTTCAACTAAGAACATGATTACACCGACTTATGCACCTTATTAGCCTGTACTAAGATATTGGTCAATTTGAATCTATTGTTTAATCATTTCAACTAAGATGTAAATCAATGTTAACATGAATAATTACTGTATTAACTATTTGACCCAAATAAGATCAACTAAGAACATGATTACACCGACTTATGCATTTTATTAGCCTGAACTAAGATATTGTTCAATTTGAATCTTAATTGTTTAATCATTTCAACTATGAAGCTTGTTTAGTCCAATACCATTCTTGTTCAATTGTACTATGACTTACTTTGTCTCATTTACTAATACATGCTAATACATTTCTTTCAGATCTCTAGTTTTTTTACGCGCCGTGCTGAATAATGCTGATGGTCCTCGTTGTTATACTCAAGGTATTAGTCTTAAATACTAAGATATACATTTATTTCAGATCTTTTTGGCGATCGGCCTAGACCGGTTTAGCTTTACAAACACGGGAGGAGGCGTGCTTGTGAAATGTGAAGCCATACCGGTCTAGGCCGATCCTCAAAAAAATCTGGAATAAATCTGTAATCTGTATTACCTACTTAGTATTTAAGACTAATGCCTTGAGTATAATACGAGTACGAGGACCAGCATTTATTCAGCACGGCGCGTATAAAAACTAGCACAAAGGAAATTTATCAAATTTAAACGAATAAGTAGTTAATAAAATATAACAACAAAGAAAGGGATAAAACATAATTAAACTAAATCAGGCCCGTAAAGTTTTATGAAAAGGGGTAAATAAATAAAACAAAAAAATATTATAATAAGATGTTATTTATTAATTTAAACATTTTGAAAGTACACTACACTCACAGTGTCACTACGCGAGTTTGATTCAGATTTCACTGGTTATTTTTACACAAACAAATCACAGGATTCCACACATTTGACAGTTTAAAACCCGATCTTCACGATTGAAATTTTTATATTTGTGAATTTCAATGGCTTCTCTTACCAATCTTGGTATATAGTGGTGTCGAAATGACCTTGGGACTATGCAACTCGATCCAGTGATTATTGTACCCGATTGTTCTTGACCGCAGCGATGTGTTCTTTAATTCTGCAGGCAATAGTGCGTTTGGTCTGCCCAATGTGCGAACTACCACAACTGCACTCAACTTTGTACACACCAGGTTTTTCCAGAGGAATAAGTAATTGAATGAGCTTAACGCAACTGCATGCTACTGAGACTCGACTGCTCGCTCGCACGGTGGCACACGCCGCGAGAGGGGCGCGGGCGGGGCGGAGAGCGGGTGTACAGGCGCTCCCCCCGCTTATCTCTTGATTGATCGGATTAACCGATTATTTAATTTAATTATTAAGAAAATCGATTTAACAAATAATTCTTAGTAGAATGGAATATTAGTTTCGTAATTAATACAATAATTTGATCATAATGGGATTGAATGTTTTATCTTCGTTGTTCTAAATATTGTATGTTTAGTTGATTGAACTACCAAATCTTATGTAAATCAACAAAGACAAAATAATCAAATAAACTATTAAAATGTTCATAACTATTAACATATTTATCTGTTTTAATTAATTTGTTAAGGATTGAATTAACCTACGTTACATAATTATGCCAACAAGTTAATAATAGATGCAAAGTATACAATTGTTAGGATTAATAACATACCTACTTTATTAGTTCAATCACAGATACACTTATTGTTTTAAGTAATCAGCTTTCTTTGATTTATATAAGATCGTTATTGTTGTAATTAACTTAACGTCAACTAAGAGAAAACTGCTCTTAGTTGGTCTTCATTTTTTAGAGTGTAGATCTAGAAACGATATGGATTAGATGTGTCAGTGACGTTTTTGTTTGAAGAAACGTCACATTTGTCACTGACATATTTAATCTCATAATTTAAGTATTTAAGTACTGCGGAATGGAGTATCGAGACAAACCATTCTGGTTTAACGATGCTTTTGGATCAAAATATTATGTAATTGTGATTTATCTGTAATAAATAAAATAAATAAATAAATAATCCATATCGTTTCTAGATCGATTAATTGAGGTATCTTAAAGTTCGAATCGGACCGTAAGTTTTGATGAGCGCGTGTCCACGTAGGTACATCAAACGCTTTTCAAAGAAACAACCACCACTCAATATCTATTATAAGACCTTTTTCCAAGAAACCTCATAAACGACAACAAACGCACCTCCGAGTCGAGTGCACTTGCCATTTTCTATCAATTGTTAAGCAAAAACGCGTTTCCATAGAAATTATATTCAAGTAACGACCACTTTCGAGCGGACCCGTTTGGACGCGCAAGCGGACTTGACGGACCACTTGCCCGCGTTGGTTGGACGAGTTTTAATTATGGATTTTGAACAAAGAAGAGGTCGTGGCGAAAGCTTTTTTAACGATATTAAATCTATTTGTAGTCTGTTTTGTTACAAGTTACTTATAGGCCTCCGTAGTTGTACTACGTTTTTCCTTTGTATAGTCTAGAAAGCTGTAATTTGGCACGGGTACGCTTAGGTAAGTATACATCAGGCAAACAAAGGTGTTAAAAACATGATTAATGTTAAATGTCTCAGAATTAAGTAGACTTAATTAATTTCCAAGTTATAAACAATAAAAATGTTTATCTACTACTTATCTATCTAAATGACGACTCATGTTAGATCGGGCCGTGTCCGCCGTCCGGGCCGGAGCTTCCGGCGCATCGTTTTCTATGGAAAGCATCTCGTGATCGCCTGTCATGTCATAGGAAAGTAAGCGCCAAAAGCTCCGACCCGGACAGGGCCCGGTCTAACGTGAGTCATCCTTAAGGTTGGTAAAGAACTTGCTGATTTTCTAGTAGAAAATAGCTGAGTAATGGAATTAAAACTAATTTACACAATATGACATATTTGCCTAATTAACATAATACAAATCAGTTTCATGCATCCAAGACTTCAAGAGGCCCGTAACTGATCATAACTTCTTACTAAGCGCTTCAGTTAACTGACAAACTTATAGACCTTCTTAAACTAATAACGGATAGACAGATAGTCCCCATACGGCTAACCTGTCAAAAGTGAAGCCGAAACACGATCGATGTGTGCGTGCGAGGCTCGTGTTTTACGCTCAGCAACACACACATATATACAAAAACGTGTGGTAGATAGATATTTCCCTCAAAGTGGGGTATTTTAACCACATCCACACCACTTGGTTATTAATAATTTGTAGTGTCCGACCGAAGGTTCGGTTTCGGTTTCGGTTTCGGCCAGTTTCGGCCAAAAAATCATGTTTCGGCTGTAGTTTCGGTTTCGGCCAAAAAACGGCCGAACCTTTCGGCCGGGCCGAAACGTACGAAATGGTACTTCGGACAAAGACCAAAAGTTGGGGAATAAGTAGGACAACAATATTAATTCATATCTACATATACTGATTCATGTATAGGTACAGAAATTAATTGGTTTATTATAAAACACAATTCCACTAATGAGAGCGCCACTGGACGGTTCACGCAGTCTTAAGAGGCTGTCAATGCTTATAACGCGCAAACTGTCTAATTGTATCGGAGTGAATGAGATAGCACTGTCGCACGTAGCCGTTGGCCGAGTATCAGCTCGGCCCGAGTCGAACGATGTCTTTTTCGCTCTTATTCAGTCATTTTTCTATCTACCTCTAATGGAAAATTTTAAGCGAGGCTAAAGGCTACGCTCAACTAGGGCCGCAAAGTTGATTTTCTCAATAGTTAATATTTTGCGAAGCTGAACAGCTGACTATTGATTAAAACGAAGAAAAACCCCTTAAAAGTGTCCCCAGTACAGTTTCTCATACGAATGCTCGACCTTAGCCTCACTTTTTACCTCAATTTACCATTGGTGTTCCACATGTCCTCTACTTCAGCTTAGCCTTTGGCCTCGCTGCGCCATGCTCGGCCTGCGGTCTCGCTTTTTAATACAATGGACATTGGTTGGAGTCTGTGCTTAACTACTTATCCTGAAGCCTGAAGCACGGCTTTGACTTCGCATGAAAGTTCGCCTCACTGGGGCACTTCGGACTTTTAGGCCCAGGTGTAGATCGGTAACAGGCCTTGCGATGTTAACAAAAAATTTCGCGCTCGCTGCGCTCGCGTTTTTGGTTGCTTTTTTGGTTGACCCTGTATCTACATGTTAGCTTGACTGGTGAATGAATAGAGTTAGACAAAGAAGATTCTGCAATGATTTTGATAGCATACGCAGTGCTACTAGTGCAAATGTTATTTATACGTCATCATTTCATAGAAGTTTTGACGTTTAAAGTAACACTTGCACTGCATGTCTTATCAAAATCGTTGCAGAATTATCTTGGTCTAACTCTAGTAATTTTCTTAAAAAACTGCTTAAGTAACATCAATTTCAAGGACATTGGGTGTTGACAGCCCCATAATATGTGTGTAAAAGCGGTTTTATGAGATTTTTTCAACGACTTTAACAAGTCTACAAAAGTTTCGGTTTCGGTTTCGGTTTCGGCCGAAACTAGAGCCAAAGCCGAACATTCGGTTTCGGTTTCGGTTTCGGCAAAAAAACATGTTTCGGTCGGACACTAATAATTTGTAAGTGATTTGATTTGATTTTGTAGCAAAAGCTTTTGATGTTCCTTTTAAGGATTTTTTGCATTTCTGTACATAATTTGAAATAAAATAATGAAATATTTAAAAATATATAATTTTTATACAATTATACAAGGAACTTCAATTAAGCGTATTCATTTTAGAATGTAAACGTTATGTCCCATTTTGAGGAAAGAATATTCACTACACTGGCAACATTTATAAGAAATGGCGGCTGACGAAACATTGGATTTTTGTAGTTACGATTACGTAAAAATATCACATTAAACTCTATACTTACGCGTGAAATGTAATGTAAGTCGGTTTGTTTTTATGATATGATGCGTTGTGACACCCATTCAATGCACAAACAACCATTTTTCCTATGTTTTTGATTTTTAAACGGGAGGTCTACACAAACCAACGTGACCTTGAGTACTGCCAGGGCCGATCGAATACGGTGACACGAGTGCGACGTGACGTCGCACTTGAAATGGCTTCACTAGGGATGTACGAACACTCAATCTATGCCTTATAAATCTATGTAGACCTTATAGTAGTCCTACACAGAGCATACCTCACCACCTATGCTATTTCGGACACTTAAAACTACACCGCGATTCACTAGATTCTAGTGAATCGCGGTGTAGTTTAATTAATCTAGTGACTAGAACCAATATCATTTTTTTACAAACACACCAAGAGCCTTTTGTACTACATAATGTAGTGTCGTAATGGCCACTTGACTCGTTACTGGAGCGAGTCTCAAGTGACGTCTGTTTGCACTTTCCCGGCCAGTAGCTAAGTGGCACCAGAGGCGATGGTTTATTCCGCTGTGCGTCTATTGATTATGATTGAATTGAAAATGGAATTGTGCAAGAATAATTAAATTATATTTTTATTTTTGGAATGGCACTTTTACATGGTTTAAGTGTATGTACTTTGAACGGCGACTAAAGGAAAATTACCTAAAGAAATTCAATGCAAGTCGGGCCACGTTTCAAAGGCATCACAATGGTTACTATTCAAGTTTGAAATTTCTGTGAGTAACCATTTTTAGGAGCAATGCACTATTTGAATGCTAAGTCAATAAAATTAGGATTGTAACATCCATATGCAAGTTATGGAAATAAGTATAGACCTAAGGCCTTCTATATAGGTACCTACCAATTAATTGATTAATAAATACGCATCGTAAAAATGTTTATCTTATTTGGCGTAACATTTAGTTAGTTTTAAAAAATACAAAAGACAGTTTTAATTCAAGTTCAAAGAAAATCTAAAATATTGTGAGGCCAACATCTACTATTTGCAAAGCCGTACTGCAATAATGTGGTACACAATGAAGGCCGCAAAAATATCTGACACGATCTTATTTGTAGAGCTATAAGCATGTCACATATTTTTGTGGCTATCAAAAAGTACCTAAAATATTATTGCAGGTGACTGTACATACTTAACCCACTTATTTATAAGTAAAAACTGGGTAAACATCTATGTAGTCAAATGATTCCGGTTGTAGCTAAAGTTATTGATGCTTATTTAAAGTTATGGTAATGAATCTGCCTACTTTTGTTGGTGAAAATGATTTGGGCTTACTTAAAATCAATATTGTTTCAATTTGTAAAAAGATTCGGCTGTAGGTAATCAATCACTAGACCTTATAAAACAAAATCCCCGCCGCGTCTCCCGTTTGTGTGTGTGTATGTTCGCGATAAACTCAAAAACTAAGCCAATCCTAATCCTACCCTCATCTTTCTACTCTAGTGTGAACTAGCTCTAACCCTAACCGGGCCTAGACGGGAGCGCCATAATCGCCGACATCCGACTACTTGCGCAAACGCAGGTTTCCGAATAGAATCGCGAGTGCAGGAGAAAATAGATGTCAAAGTAACCATCGTAGCCGTACCATGAGTCACTGAGAGTGTCAAAACTGACATATACGCTAACGTCTACGTAATTTACTTTCTAAACATCTCGCTCGCACTAATAGAAGAGTAGATACGAGCGAGATGCATAGAAAGTAAGTTCGTTCTCGATAGTGTTTATGTCAGTGCCAAACTGGTGGTAGCCACACTGTAGCAGCAATACGAAAGAGGGCACGCTTAGCAAGGTTTTTATGAGGAACCTTTTCTACCTATGTTATTTATAATGAAAGTAAAGTGAAGAACATACATACAAAGTAAATTGTATTCTTAAAATGACTGGTAAAGTGTCAATAAATATGTTAGAGTTTGACTAGACTACATTGACAAATTTTATAAAAAAAAGCGTAGTTAAGAAATAAGTTAGACCAAACCTGAACTTAATATTTACGACATTTTAGTCTCGAAATATGCCTCGTTCAAAATAATCTGTGTGTCCGCTTGAGACCTAAGACTCGCTAAAGCTCACTCGGTATGCATTTGGAACGACACCCCAGCTTATGCCACTTCCTCCATCATTACCACAGCTCCCTGTTGCTATAAACTTTCATTTTTCACCCCCGGGGAAAATATATTTTGTAAGTAGTAATTGGATTTGATAAACGAGTCACACAGCGGCACTGACAAGACATCCTCCAGACTGAGCATAGTAGCTCTACCCCCTCTGCCACGCATACGGTAGTTTTACTCCATTTTCGAGTCGAAAGTGTCTTTGTGTGACGTCCGTGTCTTTGAACGGACCAATCACGGCACGGGACCTCGCTCACCTCGTCCCCCGCACCCCCGTATTTTTGGCAGCATCGGTTTCATGAAATAATTGCTCTAAACTCCGTCTAGAAGATTCCTAGTCTATGCACAGCGGTGAGACATAAAATTAAAACTTGGTTCAACACAGGTCTTCATTACACAACTGGAATGCAGTCAGCAGCAGAAGTTGCTAAGCGGGCGAGGTGTTTAAAATTATCTTGACGCGACTTTATTGTTATGAGAATAAGAGCGTGTCAAGGTAATTTTGAACACCTCGCCCGCTTAGCAACTTTTGCTGATGACTGTTCATACTGAAACTGAAATATACAAAAGAATAAGTGACTAACTGCCCGATTCGATAAGATACGTCAATTAATAGATCTATAGAAACGATAAGGATTAGATGTGTCAGTGTCTAAAGTGACGTTTTTGTTTGAAGAAACGTCACATTTGACACTGACACATCTAATCTATATCGTTTCTAGATCTATTAATTTACGTACTTACCTATCTTGAAGTTCGAATCGGGTCGTAAGTGACCAAGGTATCCACTTATCCTACCCAGGGCTGAGTTTGAACCAAAGTCTTCTGAATTCGAGGCAAACGCCATAACCACTAGGTCAACCGGATCACAATTTGTTCATACAAGTTTATGTGTACATTATGTACACTATTATTGTACACATTTCATAACATTAGAAAAACCCTTTTTGTTTTTAAGTATATTGATAAACAAGTGCTACAATATTTAGTGGAACCTTAACAATATACCTAAGATTTTATTAACTTCACCAAAAGCGAAATCGTTAAAAAATAATGAATCTAACCGCAAGACAACAAAGCCTTTATATTATTAATTCTGATTTAAATAAAACGAACTAAACAACTATAGCCCATTTCGTATAAAAAGCTTTTAACAGAGATAACAATTCGGTTAGTCACAGGCGATTTCTACGTAAATTCTTAACCGCAGTCCCATTTTTCTGATATCTCGGAAAAAGGGCGTAACTCGATATATAATATAACTATCGTTAAGCCTTAGTTAGATAAGTCTTTAAGTCTTGAAATATATTTTATCCTTTTTACCTCAGAAGGGAATCTTTGTCCATTGACCTCAGTGATCGAATTAGTGTATTAGATAGAGGATTAAAATGAAAGAAAAACACGTTACTGCAGATAAAAAATAAAAGTGGCCAGTACCTACGACAAAATTACTTGAAATACTGACAGGACACGTAAAAATGTATTTGATTGCATTTGCCCTATATTAAAACGCGTAAAAATTCTATATAAATACTAAAATTTTGCATCATCCCCCTATAACAGCGAGCATGTATACATATTTCATTACACAAACGGGTCTACCGCGATATAATTTCATTGTTTTTACCTTTAATTCCGACGTTTCAGCTGAGTTGCACCAGCTGTGGTCACAATGAAATTATATCGCGGTAGACCCGTTTGTGTAATCAAATATGTGTACAAAACGCGAGAGTTTAAAGTGTTATAGTGAGACAGTATCTACAGACGTACACACACAATGGCCGGTCATATTTATGCGTAGCTCGGCGCTTAAGTATAGGCTGTAACAAATTCCGAATTAATAACATTCCTCTGGGCATTGCCGCTGCCGATACAGGGTGTGAACGAAAAAAACTGTTTTATTTAAATCCTTATTAAAAAGATAATTTTACGGTTTTTTTAGTGCTTGAAAATGGAGACTAACGGCGCGATTCGGGAAATGAATTAGAGATTCACTAGATATGAAACAGTAAATATATGTGACGTTCCATGGCAAAAGGTACCATTGCCCCGGTTGAATATTGGAGCAGCGTTAATAATAGCGTAAGCGCCAGCCGCCATAAGGTACCTTTTGCCGTGGAACGTCACATATCTTTACTATTTCATATCTAGTGTATCTCTAATTCATTTCCCGAATCGCGCCGTAAGGCTCTCCAAAACATGTCGAATGAGTGATTAAAAATACGTGAGTCAAACGGGCTAAACCGTAAAGTTAACGTAAGACATAGACACACAGTTATAATTCGACTGAAGCTTATGATGTTTTTCTTGACTAATGTAACAAAATAAATAATTATATTGTAATTAGGTGTTTCTTGTGAACGCTTTGTTTGGCACTAGGTTAGAAATTTAATAAGTTTAGTAAAGAATGTGTGTCTCACAGGGACTTTTGTATTCAAAATAGCCCGTTTTTTACTCAACCTCAAAGTTTTAAAAGTCAAAACCATTGATATATTTAGTTATTCTGTACAAAAAATGTATTCTATAAAGAATAAAAAGGTTTTATTAAGCTAATTTTACGTACTATACAGAGTAATGCCATAATTAACAAAAAAGAGACTCGCATATTAATTTATGAAAAACAACAGGAAACAGCTTATGAGCATGTTTAAATAACAACTCTTCCCATGTTAAAAAAAACCGGGCAAGTGCGAGTCGGACTCGCGCACGAAGGGTTCCGTACCATAATGCAAAAAAAAAAACAAAAAAAAGCAAAAAAAAAACGGTCACCCATCCAAATACTGACCACTCCCGACGTTGCTTAACTTTGGTCAAAAATCACGTTTGTTGTATGGGAGCCCCATTTAAATCTTTATTTTATTCTGTTTTTAGTATTTGTTGTTATAGCGGCAACAGAAATACATCATCTGTGAAAATTTCAACTGTCTAGCTATCACGGTTCGTGAGATACAGCCTGGTGACAGACGGACGGACGGACGGACAGCGAAGTCTTAGTAATAGGGTCCCGTTTTACCCTTTGGGTACGGAACCCTAAAAACATCACGCTGTACATCTCACACCTGTTTGGACCGGCCGATATAAATAACCAATCGAGGTGAAATTCGTTTTGTCCACAACACTAGAAAGCACGGCTTGATAAATCGACTGTATTTGGTAGCCAGGCCCATTCGATTTACGATCCCGATTCTTCGATATCGATTCCTCTATCGATTCACCGATTCGTCGCGGCACTAGTAACGTGATTTAAAAAAAACTAAAGATCATAACAATGTGCAAAATCTATGAGAGTTGAGACTTTTTGATTGTGATTTTTTTATATTGTTGTGATACGTTTATAATTGTGATACTCGTACGTTAAAAACTGGCAGTAGTCGGCTTTCTAAGTGATTCTTTTTATGTAGCTAAGTCGTTCAAATATAACAGAACAGGGGGCCGATTTTTGAACTTCGATCGTTCGATTTCGTCACTCGAAAATCGGTGGAAAACGGCGAAATACAAATTTTTGAAATACGAGCGATAGAAAAATGGGAATCTATTGGTATTGACCACTCGTTTTCAATTCTATTAGTAGAATTTAAATGCCTAGTAGTGGAGATATTATTGAACGAAATACACGAAATCGAGCGGTCGAATTTCAAAACTCGGCCCCCAGCGTGTGTATCTAAGTCGTACAAAGATAGCGTGAAATTTCTTGATATATTTTTAATTGTAAAATGTCTAAGCTGCATATTTATATTCCATTTAGTAACAAAGCTTCCAATTGGCTAATTTGTTATGCTGTTTTAAGACGGGTCGTTGACTTGTTTACCATCTAGTCTAGCTTCTACATTTAAGTCGTGATAATTATGTTTATTTAAATGTGTGGTTTCAAGGTTTCAATCATTCGTTTGTCTAATCCAGCGTATGCCTAATAAGCTAATATCCAGTTAGTGGTCACCAGTCAACCACCAAAAAGGTACACTGATGTGCCGTTTGAAATGATTCCAAAATTGTAAAATTGCTACAAAGAAAAATTTCGGAAACCTCATATTATTATATAGGGGTTGAAATTTACGAAAATCTTTAAACTTCTAGGTAGGTACATTTTGCAATTTGTACAACCGCAGTTCAGTGGCATTCAATAGTTTTGCAGGATTCTTAACCTTTTTAGGGTTCCGTAGCCAAATGGCAAAAAACGGAACCCTTATGGATTCGTCATGTCTGTCTGTCTGTTTGTCTGTCTGTCTGTCCGTCCGTATGTCACAGCCACTTTCTTCCGAAACTATAAGAACTATACTGTTGAAACTTGGTAAGTAAATGTATTCTGTGAACCGCATTAAGATTTTTACACAATAATAGAAAAAAAAACAATAACTTTTGGGGGTTCCCCATACTTACAATTGAAACTTTTCATTAAATTCATACGTGTCGTGTGGTATAGATATCCCACACGTATGGGTTTGATGAAAAAAAAAATACGTCCTCGTAAACCGCAATTTTATTATGTTACTTGTTGCTACGGAACCCTTCATGGGCGAGTCCGACTCGCACTTGGCCGCTTTTTGTGACTGGTTTTTTAAATGAACATTCGTTTTCCAAAAAAGCTCAATTAAGTTTGAAGTACACCAATCATATTCATGTTCTTGTAATAAAATGCCTACCCAGCCAAAAGACGTTCATTGGCGAAGATCTAAGAAGAAATCTTGACCAGATCGTAAGGTCCACCTTCTATTGCTGCCTAGTCAGAATCGCGGTCACGACTTAAAAACCTATCTGCCCACGAGAATTTTCGCCGCTGTCCCCCTCGGATACTATTTTCCACAATGTTAATACCCAGGGAGAAAATGGGGACTACCTTTGTATGGAAAAGCGAGCGTCCAGTGGACTTCTTAAGTCTGTTGGCTCTCGTAATATAGTAACTCCTAAAAAAAATGTTCTACTTCGCAGCAAACTATAAACTCTCACGCCTATATGTGCAATATACGTCCCGATTTAGAATATCCAAGCCCTTATAAAAGCAATATGATTAATTATAATATCCAATACGACTTCCATTGCGAGACCGCACTTTCTCAACGAGATTTCAATAAAATTACTCAGATGTTGAAGAATGTAAGTTTATTTAGTTAGAAAAGGGTGTAAGTTAGAGCAGTGTTGTACTGAGATGTAACTTTATGCTTAATGGGCAGGATATGAGGTGCCTTTCTGAGAACTGACTAGTAACATACTTAATAGTTTCGCTATTTCAAGTATGGGACCTAAACTAAAGAACTGACAACCTTTTAATGTTGCAAGTTATACTGCGGTTATTCAGAACGATCGAATACCTATTTAGATCGAGTATATAAAAGACAAGGAAGGTAGATACAGTTCGAAATCAAATGACAAGTAGCCTTCGTCAAAGAATTAGGCATAGGTTTTCTTGCATAGGTATCCATTGCCCAATGCCCATTTCTCAGCTTAGGTACTTAGTCTGTTTTGACGCTAAGGACGGCCGTCAGACAGGTCTGACAAATCAATCTATGCGTTAGAATTTCGAATTTTGAACACATTCATCCTCAAACACTTTCATCGGGTAGTTACAGAAATTCACCCATATGTCCGTTGTGACATATTGCTAGGACATCAATTCTTCTTGATCGGGACACTCTTGACAGAGCGGTCGTGGTCATAATTGGAAGTCTCCCTTTGTGACACGTTTGACGGCTCGCCTCCACTCCTCCCTGACGGCTGCACGTTTAGCGCATTCGTGCAAGGGGCCGTCCATTGCTGCCTTTATTTGGTCCGTCCACCTCATGGGCGACCTTCCTCGCGCTCGGGTACCTTCTACTCTGCCCTGCCCATCACTAGACAGTGTGAATTTCATTCGATTGCGTGACGTGCGTTCGCGTTTGAGTTATGTCTATTTTTGTATGGGATTTTGAACAGCGCGCCAAGCGGGACGTTTTGAAACTCAAAATCTCAAATAAAATGACACTTAACGCAAACGCGTACGTCACGTCACGCTATAGAATGAAATTTACACTAGGGGAACTGAACAGTCATCCGCGGACAATACCAGAGAGCCTGCCGCGAACCACGTTCGACGTGTTGCCTCCCTGTCACACTTACGAACGAATTTACAAGTGCGACAGAGAGGCAACATGTGGAACGTGGTTTGCGGTAGGCCTCTGTATAACCTGCGTCGAACGTTCGTGATAGACCTGTTACAAATTATGATTTCATATGTAGCTTTAGTCACAGAATAAATAATAGTACTAGGTACAGAAGACTCACTCTCTAACAAAACGCGCCTGTTACGATCAGGACAGATATGGCCGCTAGGTGGCGACAGCGCCACGCGCGGCTTATGCCTAGCCACCAAAATTGGTGTGGAACGGATGTACTTGTAGCTACCTGTTGCAAAGCGACGAAATCGCGGAGTGAGCCGTTTAAAGTGAGCTGCTTTAGTTAGAATTTATCAATTAAACTGTGATTAAACTACAACTAAACGCAGTACTATTTCTAATAGCGGATATGGTAACAAAACGCACATAAATTACCAGGTAATTCCTCATTAATCATTACTATTGTAATACTTGTTAGATAAATCTTCGGACAGACAAACGGACGAGATGTATCGCATCTCCGCATCTCGGGACAATGGAGATTGTGGCTACCGGTTATCTGAGACGATTGTCGATATTAGATTGTGTTTAGTTTTGTTTTAAAGATTGTCATACTTCCTTTTAATATTTGTTAGTATGATTATCATGGACTTATCATACTTATCATTAATAGGCGTCTTTTTGTATTTAGTTTTAGTCTTTATTACGACGCCAGGCTGTTTGGGGACTTCTTTGGATTTTTCTTCATCATATTACTCAGTTTGCTACAAAGCAAATATAAATTTATATTTCGTATATAAGTTTTGAAACTCAATCAACGATTGAATACCTGATTGGTTAAACGGATTTAGATGAAAATGGGCAAACCTTTCAACTATTGACTTTTCTCATGGGCGAAAGCTAAACTTAAACCTAGGTACTAAAATATAGTATGTACTTAAGATATAAACGACCCTAAACCTTAATCAACACACCAGAGAAAATTAAAGAGAATTGTATACGCAAAACAAAGCTAAGAAGTACTCTACCGACTCCTTATAAATTGATAATGAATACAAGCTCAGAAGCGATTCCACCTCATCGCCCCTGAGATTAGAAACGCGCCGTAAACGTCTAATTTCCCGCATTAAAACCTAAAAAACACATCAGACAATGCCCGGCGTCTCAATCCGAGTCCACTTATCATAAATCTAAATCAAGATAAACGATATTTAGCCTTTTAATGGTGCTTTCGATTTATTACTCCCCATTCACTCACGGAATGCTGTGGACGCACTGGTTAGCGTTATCAGTGGTCACATGTTCCCGTTGCTCTGGGCAGGATAATGTTCTGATGTGACGAGATTGAATTCAACAAATTTCCAAATTTTGAAAAAAATCTGAAGTTTCTGTAGAACGAACAACGATTTCCAAAAATGCTGTTTCCATTTTTGTAAATCGGTGTTCGTTCTACAGAAACTTCAGATCTTTTCAAAATGTATGTCTTGTGAAAGTGTGCATGAATTTCCTAGTAAACCAGCTTTTTACAAAGTTTCCGCTAATAGAAGGCTAATACTAAAGGCAAACCGGTGTAACAATCGAAACTTGATAGGATAATCTTATAAATATTTTGAGGACAATCTGTCAGACAGAGATCTACCTAGCCCTCAAAAAATGGTACATTATAACATTTCCCTGTGAATGGGAAGACCGTACTACCTGACCTAGCTGTCTGATAAAATGCTGTATCTTATGAACCGTAATGGACTCTGTATAAACTGAAATGCCGTATTTTAAAAGCTGCTATAACAAAAACAAGCCTTATAAGCTAACAAAAGCAAAAAAAAATCATAATCAACTGAGCACACTTATGCTGGTTCACCTGAGCTTTTGTCTCGTGTGGCATTTATAATAAAACCCGGTGATTTTTAATCGGTGGCATAAAATGAGGTATTTTGGTGGGAACGCGCCAGTTATCGCCGATCGGAGGTTAGTGCTCATTTGTTTTGCAGCTTTTTTGTTTTAATTGGTAATGAAATCAACTAAAATTTAGAAGGAGAGTGGAACAGCCAGTCACCTTAAATTTTAAAGTGACGTGTACGTATTACGATAATATCTCCTGGAACATCTTTTTTTTTGGGATTACCGACAGACATCTTTAAAAATCCACTGTAGCTTACGTAAAATTAAAGGCAGATGTTTGTCCAATTAAATTTAATAATCATATCTTATTCCAGTGTCTTATGACATACAATACAGGTACGGTAGGACGTTCAAACTTATGGTATGAATAAATTAAATTGAACAATATTGATGTGATAGAAGGGAATTATGATACTTCTTGAATTTCATTTTTAACTTTAGATTTATTTGTACAGCACGATCGATATTGTAATATTTTTATGACACGGGGCCTCGCGAGATTAAAGCACAGATATTTTTTAATTTCAATAATCATAGAAGGCTTTCGCCACATAATATTCTGCCACTCCTAAATACATTCAATGTTTTACTATACGCTTTGTCAATGTTCAACCATAAAGGCTGATGCAATCCTTTGTCTCCGAGTAAACACTCTCCGTAAACAGTTTGTATTGTTTGAAGTCATTGGTACAAGACAG
The DNA here is from genome assembly GCF_910591565.1 of Cydia splendana. Classification (NCBI taxonomy): domain Eukaryota; kingdom Metazoa; phylum Arthropoda; class Insecta; order Lepidoptera; family Tortricidae; genus Cydia; species Cydia splendana. Next base: position 18,692,878 of record NC_085970.1, read on the forward strand.
GATTTTAACACACCTCTATTTGAAATTGAAAGTAGTAAGACTGAATCAGTGGTTACAACTGCTTAATCCGATGGGACTTCAGCATGGTATAATAATATACTCCGCCTGGTACTCTCTTCCCGTCTTTTCTAGGTCACCTAACTGACACAAGCTTACGTCATCTCATCATGCGACAGCGCTATATGATAATATGCGATAGCGCTATATATAGCGGCCATGTTATTGTGACGTAGGCCTGTGTCACTCTTGGAAGAGAAGACCATGTTTTATTAGACTATGGACCTCAGCTACGGTAGAACGGGGTGACTTTCAAATGCAGGGGCGACTTTAAAATTCTAGTTTTTAAGCCATAATATATTTTTATGCGAGATATTTTACAGTAGGTGAATATGAATATATAGTTATCTAACTAGTTATAGGAACATTTTTAGTAAATAATAAATAATGGTAATTCTATGGCCGTTTTAAATCTATCAAAGTAAACCCAAATTTTCCAAAGTACCCCGTTCTACGGTCTTCTTTCCAGTCGTATCCTCATTGCTGAGGGTCGTGATTACCAACGCTTAATACCACTTTCTTCCAGGCACTCCTATCCTGCGCCATTTGCAGGCAGGTCTGGGCCTTGGGTCCTGCATATGCCTTTACTGTGTCTATCCACCGGGTAGGCGCTCTTCCTCTACTTCTCTTCCCTTCTACGTGACCAACCATTATCAATACCTCTAGACTATCTTCGCGTCTAGCCACGTGTCCGAAGAATCGAAGTATGCGCTGTGTGCAAATAATGTTCTACGGTACTCACACATTATATACTCATCATTTTATCACAAAGAGTTTTCCACTCATGCGTATTGATAGCTGGTGGATATTTCAGACACGGTTTTTTTACTTGATTCAAGTTCTAAGCGAGTATTATTTATAAATGTATCTAATAGGTATAATATATTTCATTTGTTTCTGCAGGTTATGAAGCCTAATTTTTATACCGGTTTGAATGAACTGTCGCTCGCGGTATTTCCGGACCGATACGACCTTCAAACCTTCAAGAAAAGGGCGTAATGCCATCTTAAAGACAAACAACACACTTGAAAGTGTTCATGGGTATTGCTGGTGTCCACGGGCGACGGTGATTGCTTACCATTAGGCGATTCTTCTGCTCGTTTGCCTGCTATGTCATAAAACAAGTTATTTATTAGTTGTTTCAATCATTGTTTGAGCGTTTCTTTTATTTTTTGCCATTTTTATATATTGTGACCTTTTTTGCCACTTTTGTGTTATTTCTAGTCAGGATGGCGAGCCCTTTTCATCTTTATAGGAGAAAAAAAGTGTCCTAAAATTTCCATACATTTTTCTAACTTTCCTTTTTGTTATCGCCATACAAAGTATATGGGGAAATGGTAACACAGTAGGAAAAAAATACTGGGACTTTTTTTATCCCATTAGGATCGAAAGAGCTCGTGATTCTGAGTACCTAGAAATAACACAAAAGTGGCAAAAAAAGGCACAATATATAAAAATGGCAAAAAATAAAGCAAACTTTTAATTGATGCTGTAAGCCATATGCCTATTTCTGTCTTGATAACGCATATAAATTAACAAAATAATGATCGACAAACCGGAAAATTCCTAGTAAGCACCTAAATGGCCACCAGTTCACTGGTGACGCAACCTTTTGTCGCGGAGCAAACACACTCTGTAAACACTACAGCTTCTATTGTTTGCGGTTTCGAAAACATGGATGCGGTACGTGGCCAGTTTTAATGGGCGATGGTCTCATTTGGTCCATGGGCACAGAGAAAAAAATACATAGATTGCTCACTCCATACATCAGTTTTGGTACCAAAAACACTATTATTTTCATAGTCGACATCTAGCATCGAGTAGCGGAATTATCAGCACTGCTATCTATTGCCAAGTAGCAGTACTGATAATTCCGCTACTCGATGCTAGATGTCGACTATGAAAATAATAGTCTTTTTGACCAAAACTGATGTATGGAGTGAGCACTCTTGTCTTACTATATTTCTCTATGTCCATGGTTGTTCTAAGTCGCACTGTTTCTAAAAGAAGATGGAATGTCACAGATACATATTTATTAAATCGAGTCTTTCTTTTCTTTTAAAAAATTACTTCCATCTAACATGATTTCGCCAAAAGTGCGCTCCTTGAACATGACGTTGTTCGGAAGTGTATTTATTTAGTACAGTGATATTGATACTTAGCTTGTAAAAGCGCTGGTGGCCTAGCGGTAAGAGCGTGCGACTTTCAATCCGGAAGTCGCGGTTCAACCCGGCTCGTACAAATGAGGTTTCCGGAACTTATGTACGACTAGATTCCCAATTTATATCGCTCGTATTTCAACAATTAGAATTTCGCCGTTTTTCACTGATGTTCGTGTGTCAAAATCGAGCGATCGGAATTCAAAAATTGCTCCCCTGTTCAAAGTAACCAGATCTGAACCACATCCCAAATTATAATAAAACAACTTTGCCGTATCTGATCTCATGTTATTTCAATATTCGTGCGAGTCAATAGTGTCTTGACATACACTTGCAAGCTTTTGTCTGCCCACCGCGCACAAAGGCGTGATGTCATAAGGCCATAGCATGTAAGAGATTTGGCACAGGCTTAGAGATTCTAAAAGTGACATTGACAATTTTTCGCAACAAATACCATCGATCACACTATTAACTGTACATAGGTGGACCTTATTCCAAAAGGCATAAGGTCCACCTATGGACAGTTAAGTGTTGCTGTTTGTAACACTTAATTTGACCTATAAAGTAAGTAAACACCAATTTATTACTACGTAACCTCGCACTTTTAAAGAATAAACATGATCTAATCATTAATTTATACACACCATCCTTGTATTCCCATTCATTTTCAGTTGAAATATTCGTTAATTATGCTGTTTTGGTAATAATAAACATTGCGAAAATTTTCGTATATGCTTATCTTTCTTTTTTGACTTCAAAATAAATAGAACAACTCACATTGTCTCTGAATTTGTGAAGTTATTTCAATATCCCTGCGAGTCAATAGTGTCTTGGCATATAATAATACACTTGCAAGCTTTTGTCTGCCCACTGAGCACAAAGGCGTGATGTCAGTATGACTACCTAAGATTTGGCACAGATTTAAAGACAATTTTTGGCTACATACTCGTCGGTATATTATGATTGTCACATCATAGCTTTCGTGGAGGAGCTGGGGTGGTTAGAGTAGCGCAAATTCGTTTTTTTCATCTAGCCAAATAGGCACAATGGTTCGGTTTGCGAAAAATGCCCAGTAAAATAAACTTAAGACTAGTGTAGGACTGTAGGACAATATTGATATGCATCGCCAAAGTGCCTTAAAAAAATGTCTTTTCTAGCTCCCTATATCTCGGTCCACTCAGCTTAAGCCTATGTCGTAAAATCAATGTTTAGAGTGGACCAAGCAATTCTGCGCACAATGTGTTGGCCGTTTATACTCTTGTTTACGTCGCTAGATACTATCAGTATTGCTGTAATGATGTCAGTATTTTGTCTACTGATTTAATAGTATTTTTTGCAACAGGTACATAGTAAGGGTTCTTAAAATTCAAGAGCCGAAGTTACAAAATAAAACGAAGTTGAGGTTTGTAAAGACAGGCCCGGTTTTAAGACCTATTTAATTAGGTATGTATCGTTGCACACAATATTTTTTCTAAGACAGCGGCATACACCTAAAATAAAAAATAAAATCGAAGTAAAGATTGGTTTGTAGATCTTTGCCTAGAGGTCAGAATTTAAAAAAAAACAACAGTTGTATGAATATCCCTAAGAACACTTACGTTAGGATCCTAAGAACTATAACAACAAATACTAAAAACAGAATAAAATAATAATTTAAGTGGGGCTCCCATACAACAAACGTGAATTTTTGCCTTTTTTTTGCGTAATGGTACGGAACCCTTCGTGCGCGAGTCCAACTCGCACTTGGCCGGTGTTATTACCTCTTCTGCTAATAATAACTCTTTGATATAAATATACACGCCCTGTATGAGCCTGCGGTGGCAATGTTTAAGGACTCATTGACGCGAGGCAATACAAATTCAAAAGCCGACAATTTACTGATATTCTAAGTCAGCTTTGCAAATCAAAACGGAATCTCTCTTGTCATCCGCTTACTCCCACCTTTGTCAATCGAATAAGCTACAGATCACTTGCCCACTAGATAATGTATTGGGGGATATCTCGCGGTTATCACGCTTTGGCGTTCCCATAACTACATCTATTCAGTGTATAGTATGACAGAGCCCCGTAGACAACAATTGTATAAAGTTATGTACTCACTGAGTATAATTGCATGAATTCTATAGTAATTTAAATTGTATTTTTCTTAATTACTTCGTAATGCATGTTAATCATAAGATGTAATAATGTTTCAGTAATCAGTAATCAGTAATCAGTGTATTTATTGCTTTCATAGGTGTTTTGAAAAGATGTGTCCCGCCGAGTTTGTTGCCGGTCCCATATTGGGATACCCTCCTCCAATTGAGGGGGGATTTAAATCTTCTCAGGGCAGAGGTGTACGGTTGGAGCCGGTAAAGGTTTATTTGACGTTCATAAGCGCATTGTAATATGCCTACTTGAATAAACTATTTTTTATCTTATCATGCAATACGCTAACGCTCCGTCGCGAACGAAACGCAACCGCCACTGTCACACAAATTTTGGAAGAGTGACAAAGCGATTCGATAACGAAGCGCAAGCGATTGTCACTTGGCTAGGCCGCCTGTTTACCAGCGAATCGTGCCCGCGCAAATTATCAACAACAAATAAGTTTTAGGTATAAACACTGTTGTGGGTATAAGCAGATGTAATTGCAGAGTACCTACTAACCAAGTAAGTTGGTGTAAGAGCGCCTGTGTTATAGAGTCAACGCACGTGTAAAAGTGGATGAGTGAACATTCAAGGCAATTTGTTTTTTTCATCGTTGTCGTCGCAGTGAACACAAGAGATGAATGCCTAGAGTTAATTGTTCACGTTGTCTTCAGTTTGTTGAGTTTAATTTGATCAAAGATGGCGACAATGACGTTTATCCCGAGGGGTTATATTCTCGAAGACTTCGAACGCTTCATAATGCGCAGTCTATTTGAATTAGTCTACGTGTTGGTCATTCAAGCCGATTTCATAACGCAACTACACTGTGTTGTAAGTAGGTATTTAACAAACCGGTGGATAGCAGATAAATTGTATCTGTTTACAATCGGAATGGACTTGTGCCCCATATCGATATCTTTGTTGCTAGTATTATTGTCTAATAACGGAGTTTCTACATAAAATACATGATATTATTACTAAAGCATGTATGCAAAATGGCTATAAAAGATATAGAAATAGATTGTTACGAAACGAAATGCACACATGACATGTAATACGGAGTTTCAATAGTAGATTGTTAACCAAGGGATGAAAGGCACCCATTTCTGCCGAGTTTTTTTGAGCGCCAATAGTCCGAGGCGGAAATGATGCCTTTCATGCGAGTTAAACACTCGACTTTTCATTTCGAATACGAGGAAAGTAAAATTCATGTGTTTTCGTAAAAACATGACTAAGTATTAATTTTCATAGTATTTCTAATTTTGAGGGTACTTTTTAATTAGTTAGGCAAAAGTATGGTTATTTATGGAATGGGGAGTTAAATATCAGAATGGAAATTGTATAACAAATCTATTGTAACCCAAATTTCAAATGCTTATCGTAAAAAAATTAAACAAAAATCTTACTTGGAACGTAAAATGCTCTAGTGCAGAAACGTATAATTTTTGGCACACCTTTTAGAACAACAATGACCATCTTTCAGAGCATGAGAAATGAAAATACCTTTTTGCATTCCTGAAGAGGATGGTCTTCGCCAAATAATAAGTAATATCGTAGATTTTGTTTTAGGATTTTCTATATCTATCTTTGACCTATCTCAATACTCTCAATAAACTGACCAACAATTTCGTACCCGTAAATTTCGTAGAAAATAAATATCGTAACCGCGTCTAATGATGGTTTATAATTTTAATACCTACCTATTAAATATCCTGACTTTTCTTTTTTTAAATCTGGAATTTTCTTGAAAATTTTGACGAAATTTTCACATTTTTTTAAATCGTTTCCTAAGCTGCTTTCTAAATGAGTTTCAATTGGCTATCTAAATCCAAGAATTGCAATAGAAAGTATTTTTTACGAAAGCTACTATCATCTAACATTTCCTACCAAAAGGTCTTTAAACCTTCTTAGTTAGTACCTGTTTCCTTAAGAGAAAATTCCTCACCTATACGTATCTTCGAGCTGTCTCAATAAACTCTCTAACAATAAGTAATATCGGGTAACCGCGCCTAATGATGGTTTATGGTGCGTACGCGCAGACGCCAATTATAAGCGAACGATTCGTAATTATTTTCATACTTGGTATTCGTTTCCATTGTTCTACGGCTTTGGTTATTTATTGAGACCAGATATATAGGTAGATGTAAAGTTAAAGTATTATAGTGCCATATTAACAGTTTTGAATGAATCACGATTAGTTTCACTAGACTGTATAATATACAGTGTATATCGATCGGGATATGAACAAGATGCATGCAACTGCGTCGAAATATCGGGAGCTCGAAAACAATACAAAAGGTAATACAATCACTGTCCTTATCCCAGTCGATATAAGTCTAGTGACTCTAGTGCCATATTATATAGTAAAAGTACCTATTGCAGTAGTTTAGATATCACCCCTCATATATGTATACTAATAGTTTCACCAATGCTCAATATATATAATTAGCGGATGATAATTATTTGCATGCAAATGCAAAAGGTGCATGCATTTTTTCGCACTCTGCCACTACGGTGACATCTGCCGCCTGACAATGACAATTCGCCGTACATTGTTGGTCCAACAAGTAAAAGCTTGGTAACATCGCCCACACCTTAATCCATCGGTGAACCTTATGCCTACTGTAATAAGGTCCATCGATGGACAGTTGCTGTTTGTACTATCGTTACTCATCGGCCCGGAAATTAACAGGAAAATGTCAGTGCGCTGTAAGAAAAGGCTGGAAATTCTCATTCCTCTTAATTACCAAGGTCCCAGTGACCAAAAGCCTCGTCCGACCGTTTCTTAAACGCTTTTACTTAGACTCTAGTAAGAGCTATTTCCCAATGACGTCCAGTTTTTTGCGGGTACGGTTTTCTGCAGGATCCAGTACGGTTACCATCAGTTTGTCACTGACATAAACGCCGTCGAGAACGTAGTTTACTTTCTATACATCCCGTTTGCACTAATATGTGAGTGCGAGCGAGATGTATAGAAAGTAAATTACGTTCTCGACGGCGTTTATGTCAGTGACAAACTGATGGTAACCATACTGTTTTCTGTAGTATGCGTGCAGTATCCCGCAAACAGAATGCTCGTGTGAACGTTACTATATTAATTAGCACGTATACTACTAAAACGGCATCCTGCAGAAAACCGTACCCGCAAAAAACTGGACGTCAGTGGTAAGGAGCTCTAAGGTGTTATGGAAACGCGTCCATATAATGCCCGTGCGATTATGCCGCGAACGCGCGTTTTTATCCCGCTTGACAAACCGGCAGGCCGGATGGGCCTTTATTACACGCTTTGATTTGCCTACCCGTTCATTAAGACTAACCACTATCTACTATCTAATAACACTTTTAACCATATGTGAAGCTTAAGTCCTTGAAATAAGGTTGACGAATTGGCAGTTATCATGGTATTCATTATCTACGGGATTATCTATGCGACATAACTGAAGTTGATCGATATGTTTATGTTTTTATATTAGGTATGTGTAGACTTTTATTGGCTGTGTACGTGCGACAGTGGCGCCAGCCAATTATGCCACACTTTTGTTGTTTTATACTTGAAATATTATGTCACATAGAATGAACATTCGCAAAAACTAGTGCCTACGTCAATTCTTGGGATTAGTTGTCAAGCGGACCCCAGGCTCCCATGCCATGAGCCGTGGCAAAATGCGGGGATAACGCGAGGAAGAAGAAGATATAATGAACATTCGCATTTTTGCATAGATCTACATTGTACAGTCACCTAAATTAATATGTTACTCTTGCAAGGCCGCAAAAATATGTGACACGCTCTTATAGCTCTACAAATAAGATAGTGTCAGATATCTTTGCGGATTTCGTTGTTTAACATATTATTGCAGGTGACTGTACAGTGGCCATCAGATATATCGGAGCGGCCGAGACGCTCAAAAATATCTGAACACGCACTCTAACGCTTTGACAATATAGGTCCTCATTGGTCACGTGGCTATAAAGTGGCAAAGAACGACGAAGAATGAATGTGAATATTTACCTCTATCTTAAAGTTAGTTCGCTCAAAGAACATTTCAAAGAATTCTAGTCACATACTAAACTTCCAATTTCAGCGTAACAAAGCACGTCAATCAATCTCCAGAGTTTCAATAAGGAGACGCGTTCGGACTTCAATAACCTGAAAATGATTTGATATTAAACCGACCTTACTAGCAATGTCCCTTGCAGGCCTGCCAGGCACAGGTACCTATGGGGCTATTCATAAATTACGTCATTTCAAATTAGGGGGGGGGGGGTCTGGACATCGGATGACGGTAGCATGAAGTAGGAGGAAATGGGGTCATTTGAAGCATGATTTTTGGATGATTATAGGGGGGGGGGTCCAAAATCGTCAAAAATCGATGACGTAATTTATGGACAGCCCCTATGTATAAGTATCGGCTATTTGATGATGTGTCGAAAAAGGTTTCCTAAATGGCTAAATTTTCTATCTAGATAATAACTATTAATAACATTCATTCATCATTCATTCATTTCAGCCTATATACGTCCCACTGATGGGCATGGGCACAGGCCTCCTCTCACGCGCGAGAGGGCTTGGGCTATTGTCCCCACGCTAGCCCAATGCGGATTGGGGACTTCACATACACCTTTGAATTTCTTCGCAGATGTATGCAGGTTTCCTCACGATGTTTTCCTTCACCGAAAGCTAGTGGTAAATATCAAATGATATTTCGTACATAAGTTCCGAAAAACTCATTGGTACGAGCCAGGATTTGAACCCGCGACCTCCGGATTGAAAGTCCGGATTGGAAGTAATTACATTCCTATAAATATTTTTCTCATGCCTTGGGTACAGTGACAGCTGTCATCTCCATACAATTTATAACTTGAAACCGAAAATTGTATTTAGATGACAGGCTGTCACCGTACCCCATGTACCTACCCTTACTTTTACTTTTATGTGAAAAATACTATAAAAGTTCTCATAATTTCTATGGGAAACGACATTATGCGTTTCCGAAATGAAAACTTCCTTTATTTGATATAACATTTTTTGAGAAAAATATCGAGAACAATTAAATTTTAGCATTTTGGAAAACCTTCACTTCTTCAATAGCTATCGACTAAATACGCACTCTGAGCGCCACTTGCACCATCCCACAAACCCGGTGTTAACTGGTTAAACCGTTAACCCAGTGTCAAATTGTACTGGTAACCATGGTAAAAACTACAGGCTTAATCGGTTAACCCCGGGTTAGTGGGATGGTGCAAGTGGCCCTGAGTACTTAATGTACCTACAATCAATATCAAAACCGTGGTAATGTTTTTAAATTAGGAATACGGCTCGAGCGCGCCCGCGCCGTGTCGGATTAGCGAATGCGCCGGCTATTAGCGCGTGATTTATGATGTGAGCCCGATGGAACGCTGCGAGAGATAGGGATGTCCGCAGAACTATCGATAGAGTCGGACCAAGCTATACCTTACAACCCTTCTGTGCGGCTACCACCAGTTTAGCACTGACATAAACGCCATCGAGAACGTAATTTACTTTCTATGCATCTCGCTCGTACTCGCATATTAGTGCGAGCGAGATGTATAGAAAGTAAATTACGTTCTCGATAGCGTATATGTCAGTTTTGACACTGTCAGTGACTCATGGTACGGGCTCTGGTGTTGCGGGTGTCCATGGGCGGCGGTAATCGCTTATACCCATCGGGTGATCCGTCTGCTCGTTTGCCTCCTATGTCATAAAAAAAAAGCTAACTCTGCGTGGCATTTGTAATGAAAAAGTGTGGCAACGTCATCATTAACGTCAAATTTCTATGAAAATATGACGGTTATAATGACACTCTTTGACTATGTTTTGTGTAGTCGGTACAAAGTTAGCTTAGACGAACTCTAAGTGAGGTTTGAGGACCTAAAATCTTTAAAACTTCCCTTCTCGCATGTTCTCCATGAGTAGCCTCGTCGTTCGTTCGTGTAGTCGTTAAAAAATAAATTTATATTTATTTCAAAAACTTAGTTGCGCCTGACTCGATAAATCGATTTATCGATAAAGTGATCGACACTTTTCCCTCTACGCGAGCAGGTCCATTACAGGTAGTACAGGTGCGTTAGGTTCTCACAGGCGCGTGTGTGCGTGCGATTTGTCCGCCGATAACATCTCAAGATCGCCACTTTATTTGTCGCCTACAAACTTTAATGCCGCCTTTATTTTTATTTAATAAAAGGCGGTATGTGAAGTTTGCCTTTTGATGTTATTCGCTTATTATTGAACATTGGTGAAACAATTGTAAAGATGAACGGAGAAAAGCTGCTATAAAAAAAAATTGTAAGTACTTAATATAAAAAACAGCAAAACAAACTACAAAAAACTAAACCTAGATCTCTTTCGAAGGACATTTTGATAGTGGGTCGTCGCAAAAAACAAACGTAAACATGTTTTCTAGCGTAAGATTTTTTCGTCTTTACTTTTATAAAGAACTTACTTATAAATAATGAATACTCAAAATCAAACGGGTTTCTTTGAGCAAGTACCTACTTGTAATTTTTTTTGCGTATAACGTAATTGTTGGCGAGTTTTTACGAGTCAATCCCAAATATCCCAAAAAAACATTGTACGCAACTACATATTTGAAAGGTATCATTAAGCTATATCGATTTAACTATAATTAACTATCGTAATTACTACTTTAAAAGCTTTCGACGCGTGAGAAATTATAAGCAATAGTTTAAAAACAACACCAAATCGACATATTTTACGATACAAACTTTTCACCATGAAGAAACCGTTAGAGCTAAATTATTTCAACAGACAATTAATTGTGGTATCAATATCCAATCGCGTCTCTATCGCGTCAGTAATGATCCGCTGTCAAAGTCCAGAACCCAAGAACTATTAGTCGAACATTTCAATTAAAATGAATTATCGACTATCGATAGTTCGTTTTACACCGATATGCATTTATCTAAATCGATTTGGACATCCTTTTCTGTTGCGCGTAAATAATTAACATTTTTTCTAATTTTAGTTGTTTTCATTAATAATTGTCTAAGTTAATCTAGGTAACTTTTTCTATCTTCCATTATAAATAATCGCAATTTATTTCTTAAACATAAAATAATTACCGTCTAGATTTGTATCTTGTTATTTATGTAGGTTCACAAATGTATTATCATACTTAACTAATCAATTATTGCAATTTACGTCTACAAAATGTACAAATCAATTATGTCATTTCAACTCCGAACTGTACATTTTAGAATTTTATCTCCTCATTTCTTTATCATTGGATCCAACTGTCTCATTAACATAAATTCGTTCAATGTTCCAAATATTACTAGATTTATCTCAAGATATATCTTTAGATGGTATCGTGTTGTGGGTATAACAAAGCAAACAGAACTGATGGATACTTTGAAACAAAAAAGCCTCAAACGTCAACTTACGTTTGTAGAATTTTACACCTCAATGGGTTAGATTACGATTGAATTTCGATTGAGTTTGAGTATCAAGTTAAATCGTTATTGGTTATAGATGTGACAGATGACCAGTTGTTGGCCGTATTTATAGGCATGACCATATTTGAGGGTATTGAAAAGTAAAACCATTGTTTTAGGATAGAGCCGTAAAATAGCTGAGCGTGAGAAATAATTGCGAAGGAACTATTAGGTCAAGGAATTTTATTAGTATTGGTTAAAGAGCATTGAACATTTTGATTTAACTTTATGACTTCTATTTTAATTATTAGCTTTAGTTTGTTAAATTATCAATTAAACGTGAGATTTTTACTACAAAAAGTAACCAATCGATAAGTTTCGACTATTGAAAATTACATCACTATTTTCCTAAACAAAAATATGAATAATACAGCCTATTATATACGTCCGTCTCAATGCTGGGCATAGGCCTCTTCTCATGCTCGAGGTAGATTTTGCTATAATCCCCACACTGGTCCAAAGCGCTATTTTATTTTATTAACTTTAAAAGCGAAATTTCCCATCACAATCTACATTATCAATATACTGCTCATCCACCAAACCCGTTTGAAATGGTACAAAACCCGCACTATAACGCGGCGTGTAAAAAATGATGTAGAAAGTAGTATGACAACGCGCACACATGACTAGCATTGCGTTGATTAGGCGGCCTGGTGTGCGCAGGTGCGTGGCGGTAGATTGACTAGAAACGACATGTATTTCAAGCGTAGTTTGAAGAATGAATAAAAAAAAAGTCAGACTAATGTTTTTTTTGGTTAGGAGATAAACTGAAAACAATCAGGGAAACCACTCAAGCCTTGAGCAAATTAGAAATAGAATGTAAGTATGACGAAAAAATGGAATTACACACATAAAAATGATGTAGAAAGTAGTATGACAACGCGCACACATGACTAGCATTGCGTTGATTAGGCGGCTTGGTGTGCGCAGGTGCGTGGCGGTAGATTGACTGGAAACGACATTTATTTCAAGCGTAGTTTGAAGAATTAATAAAAAAAAAGTCAGACTAATGTTCTTTTTGGTTAGGAGATTAACTGAAAAAAATCAGGGAAACCACTCAAGCCTTGAGCAAATTAGAAATAGAATGTAAGTATGACGGAAAAATTGAATTACACACATAAAAATGATGTAGAAAGTAGTATGACAACGCGCACACATGACTAGCATTGCGTTGATTAGGCGGCTTGGTGTGCGCAGGTGCGTGGCTATAAAGAAACGATCAGTATTAAGTATTATTTACAAGCGTACTGCAAAAAACCGTTTGTACTTATACCTATGTAACATTGTCCTGCCGTAGCGTGCCAGCGGCACGCTATGAGATAGTATATGTATATACGAGATACTCTAAAACTCTAAAGACTCGTCACCATCCCAAAATCTACAGCAGCCCAGATCCAGCTACAGAAGCGAAAACAATGGAGCAGCCACTTATGCGCAAGAATAAAGCATCGATTGATATTGTTCTGTTTGAAAACTCCCAGAAGATACGTTGATATGACTAGTGTGGTAAAATGGTAGCCAAAAGCATGAAATAGAGAAGAAGGCATACATTGAAGACAGTCTATAATAATGACCACCAAAAGGCCTAATGCACCAATTAAAAGGGACACGAATATTTAAGATACCGGCCAAGTGCAAGTCGGACTCGCGCACGAAGGGTTCCGTACAATTACACAAAAAACGGCAAAAATATCACGTTTGTTGTATGGGAGACCCACTTAAATATTTATTATATTCTGTTTTTAGTAGTTGTTGTTATAGCGGCAACAGAAATACATCATTAAATTTGTAAAAATGTCAACTGTCTAGCTATCATGGTTCGTGATATACAGCCTGGTGACAGACAGACGGACGGAACATACAACAAACATGATTTTTTTGCCGTTTTTCTCCTATTAACGGTACTAAACCCTTCGACGCGCAAGTCCGACTTGCACTTGGCCGGTTTTTTTAAATAGCCACTTCCAGCATCTCTCTGCATCTAAACCACATATCTATATAAGGTATGGGATGGCCGCAGCTCCTTTTACTGTTACTTGTATACAGATATATGACGCGATTAAGCGTGTAACTAAGTACGTGGCTATAGTATATTGCTATTCTGGCCACTACGTCTTTGTAGTGTATGGGAATGAAAAAAGGTTTATGGGATAAATGGATGAATTGTTTAATTTTGATATAGTAGTACCAACTGTACCTAGCACTTTATTGAATTATAATAATAAAACTTCCGTGAGACACAGAGATATTAAATATTATTAAGAACGGGTCACTCACGCAGCTCCTGATGACACTCCTCGGTACGGAGTGAAACATGTCGAGCATTTTTCGACTTAACTAAAATACGTGAGTGACCCGTTTTTAATATATTTAATAGAACTTTACTGGTTTAAAAATACGGAAAAGCTTACATTATTTAATAAAATCTTATATATTTTTTTTACCTTTCAAATTTATTAGATCACTGAATTTTTTTTCAAGTTTAAGCATATATTTGGGTTAGGTAAATGTGTTTTCTTATTACCTATTATAGTAGTATACCCTATAATGGACACGGAACCAGTAATGGGACAAAAAAACACAATTCCTCTAAAATAAGTATATAAAAGTAGTTTATAAACACTGGATATATTTTTATCATAAATAAGAGTCCTAGAGCTGATTATGTTTGAATTTTTATTAAATTCGGTTATTTTTTAAGAAATGTGCGTCAACCCAAAAGTTGTCGTGCCACTGAAAAAAAGTATCACTAAAAATTCTTAACAACTTCGCTAAGAGAGGTGAGTTAATTTATTAAATTTTAATTAATTAATACTTGATGAAAACTAGAATGTGTTTTGTTAATTGCATTTACCATGAGATAAGGTATACAACACACTATGTTGTGACTCCACAGATGTAAAAAAATAGTGGTATTTGGCCCAATCCCATTATAGGAGCTGTAAAACTGCATACCTCCTATGATGGGACAATTGACATAATGATGCTTGCCATGCCATAATTTCATGTTTTAAACAATACAGAAGTAAAATGTAGTTACGAAATATGTCAACCAGGAGGTATTCTCGGACTTAGGATAAATTAATATCGTTTTTCCAAACTTTTATTTAACTTGCCTTGTTAGTTAGTGTGGGTCAAATCTTGGTAGCTGAATTTGACCCACTTTTCGATTTCCGATTCAGTTGAAATTTTGTGTAAGTACGTAATTAAGTATGCAAATCGGATGATAATGCAACATTATGATAACATGGACTTGATCTGATGATGGAGACAGGAGGTGGCCATGGGAACTTTATCGCAATAAACCCTAACTAATTGTGTTTGGGTATATTAGAATTGTCTCGATGAATCTAATACAATAATAATTGGCTGTGGAAAGAAAAATACATTCAGCGATAAAAGCTTATACCAAAAATTGTTTTTTTTTTGCCATAACTTATTCCCCATTTCAATATTTTATACTGATAGAGCAATGTCCATTATAGGGGGCCCATTACTGGATCCACGTCCATTACCGGGGGCCCATTACTGGAGCTTTGGTGTCCATGACTGGAGAAAAAAAGCATAGTTTTAATTTGTTAATTATGTGGAAACTCATTGCAGTATCTTTGATACAACACGCCTAAAACATGAAAGGCGGATAGGACTTTCATCTTTTAACACGCTAAGCGGAAGACCATTTACATGTACAAGGGAAATATCATAAATACTCCAAATTTCCTCTTAAATGTCCCATGACTGGTGCTGTTACTATATATTTTTATTCGAGATTGTTTTTTTCCTTGGTATCCGTAATGCTACTTGATTTTATACTTTTAAATAATTATGTACAAACACTTAGTTTTAATTTACTGCATACAACGGTTCCTAGTTCTTAAGTTAGACTAATTATACATATAATAACTCTTAATTGTCTATCCCCCTTATTCACAATACTTTACGGGCCTGATTTACCCTTTCTTACAAATACATAAGTCAAAATGACAGAAAAAGATAAACGATTACCTATTAGCTAATTGAGGGACTATGTCTATGAGAAATACGCTAAAACTCAGTTCCGTATTGTAATAATTTAGGCCATCGACCTTTTAACCCTTTAAGTCCCATGTTAACACCAAATGTATTAATAATCACGGCAAACACAAAAAACCATGACGGTGCAGTACTGTCCACAAAACGGTTACACTGGCCCCTATTTCACCACCGTCACAGGTGCGACAATTGTCGACATCACTGCTACTGACGTCACAGGCCTCCATAGGCTACGGTGACCGCATACCATCAGACAGGCGGTGTGCTTGTTAGCCACCAACATGTTAATTAAAAAAAAAACTCCACTATATCGCCAGTTAATAAGTACTTATTTTGCGAAGCTAATGACAATTGTCACAAGAAATACGACAATTGTCACGAAATTCCGACACAGAACTCATTTGCTGTCAAGAATGACCGAAAGTTCCTTTAAATCTTGTGACAATTGTCATCATTATCATCATAAACATTGCAAGAGAAATACCTGTTTTTTGCCGATATAATAAAGTTTTTTTTTAAATAATGCAATGATGGTGACAAACAGGAATACGGCCCGCCCGATGGTAAGCGGTAACCGTAGCCCATGGATGCCTGTAACGTCATCAACGGTGACATTTGTCGAATTGTCGCACCTGTCACCGTGGTGAAATAGGGGCCTGCTATTGTCAATGGAGGTTTTTATAGCTTTTTTAGCTACTTAGAGTGATTACAATCGATTCATGGTGAGTTGAGATAATCTGATTGTAAGATTGTATACAAATTTAGAAGCACGTCGGCGGTTATTGATTTGAATGTATATGTCTACGAGTATATTTACGGAGATAAGTATTCAATATATTTTTCCAATAAAAATATCTTCAGAAAAGTTTCGGAATTAATATTTTTACGTTCAGATAAATAACTCATTTATTTTATAATAAGTGTTATAAAATGAATATAAAACTAAAATGAACTACAATTAAGATAACTAAAGCTAAAAATTAAAAATTCCTATCAAAATTTTGCGCCCTTGGTGGGTGCCCATCACGCAGGCAGCGTTCCCGCATTGGATTGCTATGGTCAAAAAAGAAAAATTGTTGATCTAATACTGATTCTAAAATGGTGTAACAGATGCTAAGTACCTACATCTTAACAAATAAAGTGTCCTCATCATCATCTTAAAAAAACTAGCCTAGATGGTCGTTATAAGTGAAGTAAGGAGCTACCTTTATAAAGAAAAGTTCGATTATCTCGAAAACCAAGAAACTTTTACTAAACTTTTAGTCAACTGGATCAGCCTAAGGTGCCCTGTCAGCGGTTAGAAGGTAGTCCATTACTCGTATTTACTGGACACCTGGTATACGTTTGTAACGATGTCATATTAATATCTATATTCATTTAAAGTATAATATTAATGTCACAAGCGTTTTGCCAATCCTTTTTAAGTATTCAAATATTTACTGTGTTTACAATATTCTCGTAAATTCTAAAAACCACACATATGAATAAAACTAAAACTAACCACAATTAAAATAACTAAAACTAAAAATTAAGAATATCTATCAAAATTGTGTGCCCTTGGTAGGGTGCCCATCACATAAGGATATTATTGTAATGTTTCCTACTTTTTTTTTTCATACCTAAAACTGACCATCTTGAAACCGTAGATCACGATCCGGGGTCAGACGAGCAAGTACGAGCGTGTGGTATTGTCTTAACCGGAACGATTGTTGGCACAGCCAGCTTTGATTTCACACGATCATATTAGGTGGAGTATAAGCCATGAGAGACTAGAGGACAACAGCAAGTTCTTTAACAAAAATGTTTCGTGAAATATTTTAGACCAACGTTCTACTTCGGGCTTGCCTTGGACTCTCTTGACCTTCTTGGCCGCGAGAAGACAAATTTGTTTCTGTCTCTAGAGTTGACCATGGACATGGCAGAAGATCGGCCAGGTTGGAGAGCAATCCAAGATAAAGCGACTTATGGTTGTCACGACCCTCAGTCATGAGGTTTCGACGAAGAAGAAGAAGATTGACATGGCAAAAGTATGGCATATTTTTGGCAAATAGTCTTTATACTTAATCATCCTTATACGAACAAAGTTCAGCCTCACTTGAAATCATCTTGAATCAACCAGTTCAGCTTCATTTTGCTTAAATCCTTTTGTGTCGATGACTCCTTCCTCAGTGGTATTATTCTGCCTTTTCAAAAATAAAATAAATAAATAATTTACCTATTTTCGCTCTTTAACCGCTAACTAAAGACGTCAACTCCCAGCCCAATATCAACTTTCGTGAATTCCGACAAGGTCGACATACGACGTGGCCTTCAAAATGCCCAATAGATGACACCTTGCTGGCACCTCTATTGACAATGACTTAAGTTACAAGATGACATGTAGGTACTGGGACCGCGTCGAGCACCAGTACGTTTACCTTAAGTACTTATAAATCGTATCGTAGTAAAACTATGTAGTTTTACTCATCACAAACTCTCTTCACTTACCCCACCCCTACCTCTAGACAACGCTTGCGCATCAATCACTCCAAACAATCGTGCTGCGCGCGAGTTATACGCCGTTGACAGATTGTTAGTACAACGTACATCACACGTCATACACACCCTTACACCTCTCACAATAAGGACTATAACACAGCCTACCCATTAGTTGCCTACTGTACACACATGAAAATGCAACTCTAATGGCAAAGACTTAAGGTTGAGATTTGATGGATTATTTTGCGCTACCTCATGCTGTTTTGTGACGTTTATTTGACAGGCGACGCGAAGTTTAGAAGTGATTTTTGCGTAATATGACTGTTGGTAATAAAAAGAAAGGTGATGTTTTAGTGTCATTAGTGCATCTTGATAAAATAAGCGAATAAAAGGTTAAGGCTTCATTATGTGGTGTCTAGTAAAGAATACATATATCCTTACTTATTTCTATTTTGTTGTAGAGACGATTTAAGCTTTAAACTCCCTAGTACAGACACCTGCACTAGTATGTTACTCTTCGAAGGCGGCAAAAATATGTGACACGCTCTTAGGGCTCTACAAATAAGATCGTGTCAGATATTTTTGCTGCCTTCGTTGTGTAACATATTATTGCAGGTGACTGTACAAGCCCAATGTGGTCACGTTTGATGGTTACCTAAATGAATGATATTGTCACAATGTAACAAAAAAATCAAATTATTCAACTGAATAATCAAATCTCAGTAGCGCGATTCAGAGTATATGCACACACGAAACAGTGCCATCTAGCGTGCCTTACACACTAACTTGAGCTTTCCAAACAAGTGCCATTACTATTCTACGACACAATATTTATCGACAAATTACACAAAAACAAACCTTATACACGTATATAATATAACGAAAGTGTTTGACCCTAGCGTTTTACGCGTTAAGGCCAATAAAAATGTGTAGTTTTATTGTATTCTACAACAAGGAGCCGATGTGAAAATGTCATAAAAGCAGAATAGCCACAACAGTCCGCTTTAATACCCGGCTTAGCGGGTATTAAAGGCAAAAATATGCGAAAGATGATACAGGTAGCCAATTCTGTTTCAACAATTTGATAATAGTATCACCTTATTTTGATTTGACTTTGAATACGTAACACAATAAGTGCAAGTGAGATGTCTTATGAGACAAGACATCACCATCTGATTGAGTGTTGTGAACACTAATCAGCGTTAAATGGAATTGGTCGGGACATGTTGCCAAGCAGAGTGATCAGGTGGCCAAAATGTTGACGGATTGGTGGCCGCTTTCGGATGAACTTCGCTGGCGTCCGTTAGCTGGATGACATTAGAAAAATCGCAGGGCACTTCTGGATGAGACTAGCCCAGGACCGGGATAAGTGGCGGACACGAAGAGAGGCCTGTGCTCAGCAGTGGGCGATTGGAAGCTAAAATGATGTTGATGATGATGAACCAGCGTTAGGTACCGGATCAAGGTCGAAATAAAACAAGATCAATAGTTAGATACAACAGAATCGGCCTCTAGGTATTTGCATATAGAAATTGTTTAATGCCAGTTTTACTACTATGGGTTTTAAAGGTAACCTATGAGATGGTACATAAAATTTTCTACGTTTATTAGATTTTAAGCCTTAACAACCTTATAAACTTGACAGTGGAGGAAATAACGGTTTCCTGCCTTTATAAACGGTAATTTTACAAAGAAAAAAGTGGTGAGTGTCGCGTGTCGCGTGTCGTGGAACACTCGGTTGGAACGAAGTTAAGAAAACCTAGACGTGTACATGTTTAACAGTCAAGATGCCTTGATAATTTTTGCTGTAGCGTATGCGTTGCAAAAGTATGAAGTGCTTTATGTTTATTAGATCAGCCACTATCAAAATTATCCCGATTTTGAAGTTATCCCAATCAACTGGGATCGCAGAAATCCGTTTGGTACGAAGATTTTTATGGTTCGGTACCCCAAAAGGGTAAAAACGGAACCCTATTACTAAGACTGTCTGTCTGTCACCAGGCTGTATCTCATGAATCATGATAGCTAGACAGTTAAATTTTTTAAAGATGATGTATTTCTGTTACCGCTATAACAACAAATACTAAAAAGTACGAAATCCTCGGTGGGTGAGTCCGATTCGAACTTGACCGGTTTTTAGATATACAATTTTAGATATCTCGTTGTCTGGATGATGATTCAACTCGAGCAAACAAAAACAATAGGCAAGACCATTACAAATGTATTGCACTTACATAACACTAATAGGTGTAAAAGCTCGGGAATGAACCCGCTGACCCCCAGGTCACGCGCATAATTGATTTATGCCGTTGGACTCTGCATTAACATACGATAATGCTTAACCTTTGACTTGGGTTTTAAAATTTCACTCGACCAGCGTCGCTTGAGCTGGGAATTAGAAATTTAAGTTAACAATAGTTCATTGTTGGGTTTAATTTTTGTATTCCATTGATTAATGACATATATAATGACTTAACGGTATGTTTAATGGTCGATAAAATTTACCTATTTACAATCCAATAGAACATAAAATCTACCGTATGTAATCTTCCTCAATATTGCTAACAGAATAGAAAAACCGGGCAAGTGCGAGTCGGGCTCGCGCACGAAGGGTTCCGTACTATAGTGCAAAAAACGGCAAAAAAAAAATAACGGTCACCCATCCATGTACTGACCCCGCCCGACGTTGCTTAACTTCGGTCAAAAATCACGTTTGTTGTATGGGAGCCCCACTTAAATCTTTATTTTATTCTGTTTTTATTAGTATTTTTTGTTATAGCGGCAACAGAAATACATCATCTGTGAAAATTTCAACTGTCTAGCTATCACGGTTCGTGAGATACAGCCTGGTGACAGACGGACGGACGGACGGACGGACAGACGGACGGACGGACGGACAGCGAAGTCTTAGTAATAGGGTCCCGGTTTACCCTTTGGGTACGGAACCCTAAAAACAGAGAGGCAGAGGAAGCCCGAGACGTGCATATATTGACCAGGCCAAAGAGAAAATTAACGTAGTGACGTATCAGGAGCTCAAAACAGTAGCAGAGAGAAGAACGGAATGGCGATTACTCCACCGACAAGAGCTAGGCTCTTAAGAATAATGATGATGATGGTTATAAAAAAATATACGAGTAAGAGGGTATAGTGACCCGCAAATCGCGGATCCTTGGTGTATTCTCAAGTTACCAAATCAAAAATTATAAGTGTCAAGTTCTACGTTTCCCCGTTTAATTGTCAAAATGTATTTATTTTGAACTAACGTAGAAACCTACCAAATAATCTGATATCGGCAAGCCACTTAGTTGGAGAAAACTAGTTAACTTTGTGAACTATACATACCGTACTGATTCATTTATTGCTTTAATTGTTGATAGTCAGGGCATTTATAGACCGACCGCTTAAATGAGTCCTCGCCTGCGCGGTACGGGGGCGACGGGGTAGGACGACTAAGGGTGGCGGGAAAGGTGCGGGCGCCGTACCGCGCAGGCGAGGACTCATTTAAGCGGTCGGTCTATAGTTTGCATTTGCTATACTTCGTCACTTTTGTTAATTTTCCATCTCCATTGTTACAGGTACATTCCCATGATAAGGATAAGTCTCATCCCACACTGGCCACAACCGATACGCTCACACAGTAATGTATATTCGCCATCAGATATATCGGAGCGGCAGGGTGCTCATAAATATCTGAACACGACTCTATTGTCAAGGCGTTAGAGTGCGTGTTCGGATATTTTGAGCAAATCGGTCGCTCGGATATATCTGATGGCGGCTACTAATGTATGACTATCCGTCGACTAATCGCTGTTGATTTTGTAGCTTTTGTTTTTATTAACGTGTTTCTTTTGTTTCGTTACTTTCGGTTTTGTTCGGTTATGAAACGAAGCAAATGTGCAGTGTAATATATAACAGTGTAGTTATAGTAACAGTGTCGATGAAGTGATATTTTTTTAAAAGGTTGCATATGAAAGAGCATGCCTACGTGACCTAATGTTGGTATAGACAGGATCATAAATAGGTAAAAAATATTGAAATGATTTTAAAACTATAGACGAATGACTCTTTCCTAAAAGGAAATAGGCTTTTAAACATTTTAAGAATATTAGTAGAAAAAAAGTAAGTAAGTAACTAAATATACTTGATTGTGCACCATAAAAAAGGTAAATTTTTAAATTACATTTAGGCTATTTAACATTTACAACAGTATTTTTAAATACAAACAATTATATCACAAAAAAACTGTATATCCTAATAGGTACTATAAAAAAAATGCTGTTCTCGGTTAAACATACACATTGAATCCATGCCAACACTTCATTCTTAACACAGTTACATTTGTATTGAAAAAGCTTTTGTGCAGTTGTGGTTTGTAGTTCACATATTTGTAGCATTTTTACCAGTTTTCACCGTTTCCATGTTAAGTACACTACTATAATATTTGTAGACATTGTAGACACATTCCGTAACTCGCCATGACTCGACTACAAACCGATTTGTTTCAAAACGGCGTATGTCACGCTAAATAACAAGTAATATACGTCTTTTATCAATTAGCTGTACGTTATTGACACGAATCTTGAAATCAATTGTTCCGTTAAGCTAAGCCATTACTAAAGGCTTTGTTCTCGTCGTTAAATACAACATTACGGCCTGGCCAAGACATTGCGCGACTAGCTTCGGCTAAGGCGAACCGAGCGAGCGAGACACAGTGATCGGACCTTTCGTTCCCAACTATGGTTTTCGCCTCAGCCAAAGTCAATCGCGCAATGTCGTGGCTAATAGGCCGTCACGGTATTTTTTTGGCTAGGTTTATCCCGCAGCAAAATCTAAATACATACAATCCTTTTTCCTCATTGTACGGCAATTATTATCCTTTGTTAGGATTTGTTATTTATTTAATAAGGAAAATCTTACGAAATTCTTACCAACCTTAATAATATCACTAGCATTCTCATATGTATGACCTAAATACTTACTTAGCGCCACTTGCATCATCTTACTAACCTAAGGTTAACAGGTTAAACCGTTAACCCAGTGTCAAATTATACTGGTAAACATGGTAACTCCAGGTTTAACCAGTTAACACCGAGTTAGTGGGATGGTGCAAGTGGCTCTTAGTAGATCATTTTTGCGCGAATTTCTCAATCATTATAGTCAAACTTATCAATGCAATAATATCACCAACGATATTTTTATTGTAAAAAAATACATCTACTTAAAAAAAATTTCATGTCAATTACTTATCTCTTATTTCTTTAGACTTTCTGTAAGCTATGTCATTCATAGGTGTATGTCACAAAACCAGCAAAATAAGAAAAACCATACTATGTAAACTTAAAGAATCATACTTAGATCATCGTTAGGTACCTACGGTGGACTACGAGATAAAGAAACTGTTCAACTCAGAAAACCAAATACACAATGAATACACGAAATTACAATAACATCTTTTAACAAATAGCTGAACAAATAATTGAAGAAGCTGTCACACCCAAAACTTCAATCAATATAGATAAATACGCATAGTTCAACTTTATTACGAAGACATACGTGTAAGGGTGGTCGGGTCTTTGCAGCGATTCAGTTGCGCGATACGTGAACGTCTGATTCGCGGCATGTGACCCCCTGTCGCCTTTGCAATGCGCGACAGAAGCGATGCAGTAGCGCCACTGTTTTAATACAGCATCGCTTCTACGTCAATGCAAACGCGCGACTCCATTGATTTAGCGCAATACTAACGCGCGGCTGTTTCGCGCGACTTTGGGTATAGGAAAAGTAGAGGGAAGGTGCCGCGCGGCTATGTTCAAACAGGCAGCCTACCTCGCGACTCTATCGCGGCTGAATCGATGCTGTATCGCGATAGTAACGATAGTGTTTACGTGTGCGAGGTTCCTCCTCCGCCACCCTGCCCCCACACAATATATGACCAGGCCGCGTAGCCAACATGCCAATTGCTTACGCTATGTAGTGATCAAAACGCAATGGTCACTGTCGCACTAAAATAGAAGAGTGATAGAGAGACACAAAGCGTTTCGTTTCGTAGCGATAGCGATTGTAGTAGTAGTAGTAGTAATCACTTTATTGTACACAACACAGCTTTACAAAAATAAATTACAGTAATGGAAGTACAACGGCGAACTTATCCCTATAAGGGATCTCTTCCAGCTAATCTTCGAGTAGATGAGAGGAAAACTCCAGTCAGGTCAGACTGTCACCTTGGCTAGGCTGGCAGTGCAGCATGGCGACTGTAGGTATCGTGGCCTTTTTGCGACTGCATCGCTTCTGAATCACTGTAAAAAGTCGCCGTGTGCGACCTCCCTAAGTCCTAAAGCAAAAGACTGGCTATAGCTGGACCTTATCTGTTTGAAATAAGGTTTAATATCAGTTAACAATTTGAATCTAACTGGCCACTTGACCTTTGACAGGTGATTTCATGGTTTCTCGTATAAATACTACAAGTTGGAAGTAATTGAATGTCTCGAGTGTTTGACTGCGGTTTTGACATACTTTTTGGACAAAAGAACGTCGTTATATCAATGTATTGTGTAGGAAAGCAAAAGTTTTATCGATGTTGAATAATATTGAAGTACTTAAGTCCAATGGACCATTATCATTTAAACGACATAATAACCAGTAATTGGGTACTTCTTAAAATAATATAATAAAAAGACAAAATAATATGAACCCATTTTATTGTTGTTAAACAATTATTGAACTTAGGACTAGGTCGGTTTGAGTAAAATCGTCCCATATTGATATAAATCGCGTTACGCGTATTAACAAATAATGATAGTACGCTCGTGCTAGTGACACTAACTAGATAAAAGTAGACAACCACATAGGTACCTAATAGTGACATAGAGGTACAATTAGAGGTATTTATTTCTATATGTCGCTATCCATGAAGGTCCATGATGCCTTAGAAGTCGCAAGGGATCGGTTAGGCTGGAAATCTGCAATCCGGAATCATGTGCTCCACTAGGAGGTGACGACCCTTAGCACTGAGGAGAACGAAGCAAGGTGGGAGGATTTCTATATGAGATAATCTCTTAAATTGTGTAATAAAACATGTTTTGCAGACGCGTTTACTTGATGTGGGTAGATTGATTTTCCGCCCGTTTTCTACTGCCATGACACACGCTGTTTAGTCACGGCACCGCAATTGCTTGTCAGCGGGGAAGATCGATAGATTCGATAGGCCGACAATAATATGAAGGCGCTTCTTTAGACACGTTGTATAATATGTCGGTAGGGAATATTTAATTTGGACACGACTAAAAAAGTAGTATACTGTTACTTAACAATTATTAATATGTGGTTTATTAAACTTGACTGAGCAAGCCTCTTTATATGAAAACAAGATTTAAAGTGCGGTCAATACCTTCTCACAGTGATAACCGATAACAATATCAGTACGGTTACCATCAGTTTGTCACTGACATAAACGCCGTCGAGAACGTAATTTACTTTCTATACATCTCGCTCACACTCGCATATTAGTGCAAACGGGATGTATAGAAAGTAAATTACTTTCTCGACGGCGTTTATGTCAGTGACAAACTGATGGTAACCGTACAGATCCCTAACGACTTTAACATTGACCGAATGTCGTTGTCGACCCTGATATGGTACGGAAAAAGTAAAGAAATCTGTCCATTAGTTGTTTGGGGGTAATTGACCACTTTAGCTTGGCACCGACTTCAAATATATCAGTTGCTAGCGCATGTAGTAGGGATAATATTTTATTTTATACTGTTTGACTTGGTTTTTCCTTTTTATCAAACAATGTTATATTTATTTTTCCCTTTTTACTTTTACTTTGTTGAGCATGTAGTAATATTTTAAAGTCTTGAAGAACTTTTGAATTCAAACCATGGCGAGTGTTTACGCTGCCATTTTTTAAATAGTAACCGGAACTGCTAGTGTGACTCGATTTGTTTGACGATACGTTGTTTACTGACTGACCGACTGTGCTCACAATGTTGCGTAATTGAGAGCGCTGAGGGTCCTACTTGATGATAAGAGGCCCGAAGTGGCATGTTTTAATTTGTACTTTATTTCAAAAGAAATACCACCACCTAAAAAACCACCGCCTAAATATCGGCCACCTGCTAAGACACGACCACTTCATCAGAAACATCATAGAAGGGAAAATAAATGGATGGACAGGGAGGGGAAGACCAAGGAAAAGTTATATGAGCCAAGTAAAGGAGCATGTAGCGGGCTTGTCGTACCAGGACACTAAAGGGCTGGCTTCGGATCGACCGAGTTGGAGACAACTTCAAAAGAAAAAAATATACCTACTTATTATTAACCAATCAATTTGTCTATATTGAAAGTGATATATTTTGTAACGGAAAATTAAAAAGTAGTTTGCCAATTTTTTTCAGATGCTGATACGTGAATACGCAGTTGAACACTTAATGAAATGAAAACCTATGAAAGTTAAATGAATTAATACATACATAAAATATAGGAAAAACTGTTTACACGTCAGGAAGAAATGTGGTCATCACACAAATCCTTCATTTCCTGCTACTGCTACAAAAGTTGTCTGGAGTACCTATATCGCTTTTCTACTTTTTATAAGACTAAGCTTTGGTTAGTTACTAAACTTATTTATAAGCAGCTAATGCTGTAAATGCTTCATAAAGTCATATTGAATAGTGACCAACGCGACCACCGACTCAGAAAACAAAGCCCACAGCCGCACGTTGCACAAAACCAACATTTTCACACTACTATTTATAATGTCCACAGTTCAAATAAAGGTAAATTTGTACGCAAAAACGCTGTAAATGCTTTATAAAGAATTTTTGAATAGTGACCAACGCGACCACCGACTCGGAAAACAAAGCCCACAGCCGCACGTTGCACAAAACCAACATTTTCACACTACTATTTATAATGTCCACAGTTCAAATAAAGGTAAATTTGTACGCAAAAACGCTGTAAATGCTTTATAAAGTATTTTTAAATAGTGACCAACGCGACCACCGACTCAGAAAACAAAGCCCACAGCCGCACGTTGCACAAAACCAACATTTTCACACTACTATTTATAATGTCCACAGTTCAAATAAAGGTAAATTTGTACGCAAAAACGCTGTAAATGCTTTATAAAGTATTTTTGAATAGTGACCAACGCGACCACCGACTCAGAAAACAAAGCCCACAGCCGCACGTTGCACAAAACCAACATTTTCACACTAGCACATAATATGTCCACAGTTCAAATAAAGCTAATCAAACAACAATGCTAGTCAGGTGGTCTGGACCACACGGTTGCGTTGCTTTCACAATTAACGAACGTACGGAAAAATATGACAGTCATTGTACGGACTAGAAAAATTGTCGGTATGAAGTCGGAAGTTGTTTGGTACTAGTGATGCAACGATATTTACATTGTTCTGATTTTTTTTTTTATGAAATAGGAGGCAAACGAGCAGACGGATCACCTGATGGTAAGCGATTACCGCCGCCCATGGACACCCGCAACACCAGAAGGGTTGCAAGCGCGTTGCCGGCCTTTAAGATGGGAGTACGCTCTTTTCACAGATTTGTAGTTAAGTACCGAAGTAGTTCTGAATTCTGAATACGAAAATATACCTACCCTTTATTGGTTTCTGTGTGGCTACCACCAGTTTGTCACTGACATAAACGCTGCACTGTTAAAAATTATGTAATTTTAAATTAAATTATGTAATTTTACATGCAAAAAAATTACATAATCCTGTAAAATTCCCGAAAAATCTGGGAAATTTACGGAAAAATACGACATTTTACGGATTATGTAATTTTTTTGCATGTAAAATTACATAATTTTTAACAGTGTGTCGAGAACGTAACTTACTTTTCATCACACTCGCTCAGTAAATGTGGAATTGCACGCAGGTTTAGCGGGAGTTATAGAAAAAGCGTTCTCCTTAGGGTGTTATTTTATTTTTATTTTATTTTAGTTTATAAGATTATAAGTTTATAAGATTATATATGAAGTTTCTAGTGCCATAATTAACAGTTTTTTGTCTTTATACTTAATTTTTGTATCGCAAGTGTGATGAAAAACATTGTGTGTAAATCGGGGCGTAATAATATTGCAAACTCTATTCTATAAATTGCTCCGGCAAGCCGTCGCGATTTAACTTACTCTCGTTTGCAATATTCAACTTACGCCCCATGTTGCACAATGTACTATTCTATGCATCACGCTCGTACTCGCATATTATTATTAGTGTGAGCGAGATATAGAAAGTAGGTAAATTACGTAGACGTTGGCGTATATGTCATTTTTGACACTGTCAGCGACTATCCGGGTACTATCCGCAACTTCTCCTGCGTGAAATGATGATGATGATTGATAAAAACTATCCTGTGTCCACGGGCCTCAAACTATCTCCGTACTAAATTACATTTATCTAAATCGGTTCAGCGGTGTAAGCGTGAAGAGGTAACAGACAGACAGAGTTACTGCCACATTTGTAAGTAGTAGACAGTGATTTTAAGTCAACCAAAACCAATTTGTCAGTCTGTAAGAACCAGGAAAACTATACTCATCCTTTTCTTTTGGGTGCTAGTACTAGTGTAAGACAAAGATAGTATGATTCTCTCTGTCTATGATTGAAATGAGGCAGTCCTTTAACAAACTATATTTTCCTTGTGGATTATCCCAGATATTATTTAAAAACATCTCTCCAAGAATCGCTTGTTGATGCACCAAAGCTCTAAAGTATACATAAATTAAAACTTTAAAAAACCTGATTTCTCATCGTCTCGCGAAGACAATGCGATAAAACCATTAATTCACCCATCGGACCTTCCAAAGGTCAAACGTTTTTTTATAACAATTGATGGCTTCATATGAGTCTAAAATACGTAAAAAACTCGAAATCCGTGTATTGTAATACGAGCCATTGTTGAGTCAGCCGCCATGATAAATAGTACGAGTGACGTGTTAATACACGATTCTTTATTGTTTGATTGCCGGGTAAAATGGCGCACTTCACAGATTAAAGGGTTAAATAGTTATTGTACTTGGAAAAAGGGTAAGTAATTAAATACAAACGTGGAACAAAGCCGTCAAGTCATTGTCGTGAAAGCAACGCAACAAAATATAAACTTTGTTGGGTACCTTCAATGTTTGGTATGACACTGAATGATTTTTTTTTTATTATAATTATATTCTATATTTTTTATTCACTCACTCAAACAGGGATCAGACTAGTGTTAAAACTAATAAAATAACCATGCCAAAGTACGCAAAATAAAACAAAGTCGTACTAATTTTTGCATATTTACTTGTTTACAAAGGATACATACATGTGACACTAATGGATTTATTGGAACTCCGAAAAAATTGCGCTCATTCGACGACACACTCAATCACATATTCCCTAATGTTTTCCAGTTCGACAGTTCCATTACTAAAATATTAGTATAAGCAAAATAAACACAGCATTTTCTGCTGCTCAGTCAACTCCCGTGTACCATCGTTCACACTGTTAAGTGTCTATCGTTACGTAAACCTTATTACAAAACGCATAAGGTCCACCAAAACAACAAGCACCAAGGCACAAACCAACTCTCAAAATCTCAGCAGCATTTTAGGCGCCCGGTCAGACTTTTTGCGGTCATCCAAATCTTAAATGATTTAACGGAAAATCGCGTATCCCGGATCAAAGTTCCCCCATTGTTGAGGACTGTTGAGGCCGGTTGAGGTTGAGTCTAATGAGATGAGGTATTTATGGAGGTAATTGGTTGAGGTTTATTGCTAATTGAATACGAACCGTTAAGCATGTGGTGCTTATGTTGATTAAAATACATCTTAAGTGATTAGATTTAGGTGTCAGGTTTGTGAGAAATTACTGTGACGTTTTTTAATCGCATATTGAATAGTCATCTGAAGGAATGTAATACACGATGGTTAAAAAATAACTGCACTCCTGTTGCCAGGGAGGTTTTGAGATTATACTGAGCAACTTTGACTACGGGACCAACCCCGAAATCGCAAAAAATTAACATTACCTTCCCATAGAAAATGGACCAGCCAAAATGTATAAAACAGTTTTTTCGCGGTTGATCCCATAGCAAAAGATGCTCAGTATAATCCCAAAACCTCCCTGGCCACGGGAATGTTATTTTTTAACCAAGTCCAATTAAAATGTATTATATTACAATATTAATGTTTTTATCTTTGAACACTACAGTACATACAATACGTACTTGATGATATTATGTGTTGGCTATGGTTTAGACTATGAGTTTTTCGGAAAATATCAAAATACAGCAGGTAGGCAGGTACTTACTTACTTTCGTCAGAGATATATATAACTCCGTATAAGATAAATAAAGTCTAAGAAAAAAACGTGCCTCGGACGGCCAAGGAAAAGTCATTCTCGAATAGATGGCGCCATTACCTTTGGCCTATTCTCGGCTAGATGGCGTTAACGACACCGTTTGGTATTTAACAATTTTAACACATATCAGTGAAAGAACATGGGTCAGTATGGAACAATAAAAAATAAGAATCATTTATCCGTAAACATATTTTGATTATTTTATACATTTTCAATTTTATTTTAAGTTTTAATCGTGTGTCGATAGATGGCAGTAAATGTACCGTGACTACAAAATTGACAATGACAGGACCCCTCTATACTATCTATTCTCTTTGCTTTCGTATAGGGTTTGCACGACGGATCCGAAATGTATGGGAATATCCGCGGATCCGGATTCAGATCCGGATAATTTCATACATTTCGGATCCGGATTGCAAACCCTACTTTCGTACTTAAGTATTTCATATGTCTAAACACTTGACCCATTTGAAATGAAACAATCGCTTTTCGGTACAGGAAGACATTGCAAGTTTCTAGGCTCAAAAATCAGGTAGAGGTATAAATATGAATACATGTACTTATACATTTTTTATACATACAATTATGTTATAAGTTATAACTTGTTGTTTTACTAAAGTACAGATTTAATGATTCTAACTGTACGTTTTACACATAACATCGATAAACCATCACTTAAGTGGCAATTGTCTTACTTTCTCATTTTAAAACGCTATTAATAATATTTTATTGATCAATATACTTACTTACATACCTATATCAATCGGAGAATATGACCTCATCAGAGAACTTTGTCATTCAAATTTGTTTCTTATCTAAAGGTGTTAAGATTTAATTTAGATTGTGTTCGTAGTGGATTTAGATCGGTTTGAATTAGGTACAGGGTGTTTGGTAATTGCAGATCGATAAATATCTGAAACATCTGTAATCATAACAATCAATTAGGATTGCGAGGTTTTGGCACATTACGATTTGGCCGTAGAGTTAAGAAAGTTTAAGAACTGGAGGGCTTACTCACTTTTTTTAGTACATATATGACATATATTTCAGTTTAAAGAAGTGTATTGAAATAATGCTTTATAGGAAATCATTTATTATTAGTATTTTTTAAGACAATAAGCAGCCTTAATGAATTGGAAAATTAAATTATCTTACGGTAAAGACATTTCAGTACATAGGTACCTAGGTACCATAGGTTTAAACATTTTTATCAGATGAAAAATATTTTTTGCTAACCTACTTAACTAAGTCTTACTAAACATTTAATAATTAGTAAATCATAAGAGCGGAAAATAAGACATAAGGCCAATAATTGACAGACAAAATATTTAGGTGTAGGTATTATAATAATAGCTTAAAATGAGATAATATTACTCTTTATAAGCCTGAATGTTCAACCCTTCGTATGTCTAAACACTGATCAGTGCCCACGAAATAAAGTCCATTTGTTAGCGACGCTACGACAAGACGCGGATAATTATAAATTAGATTAAGATCAAATTCGATTAAGACTGTATTCTCAATAAAGATTTACTTGATAGGTAGGGAAAACCGCGATTAGATTGTCAGTAGTCATAAGTATTCAAAATATCCGTTATTTAAGTCGTAGGTTCGTAATAAGTTTTAGGTCACACAGTAAGTTAGGAAAAACAAAGTTAAACCTATTTTCCAATTCCCAAGTAATCACTATAAACTTGGTAAAATAATGTAGGCTCTGTCATTGGTTAACCAAAGAAAGGCGGATCAATATGAAAGGGACAGACTGACCGCTTCTCATTGGTCGGCCAAATTCGAGCTCAACGCTCCGATACAGCGTAATTTTCACTTAGAAACATACACGTTTCATTAATTAATTCGTAATCTGTTAAAATTACATCATAACAATATTTGTAGATATTATAGGTCGTTAGCCTAGTCACCTAGTTAGATAAGAATCATAAGGCAGTCACAGGTAGACAAAGGCCTGCGAGTCGGCAAAGGGCCATAAACCGTCCATTGTATTCATTTCGGCCGCTTTCCTATCTATTGTAAACCAAGTCGTAAAGACTAGTGAACTTGTTATCGTTTGTTTTTATAACTAATGAACGTAGTTAACTATTTGTAATAGTTTTAAGTTAGTAATTAATCAGATGTATGTAATATGAGTCGCAGAACGATAGCGGGATAATGAAAATTCACCCGAAAATGACCGTATGACGTAATCGACTAATCACAGGCCGATTAATTCCGCGAATTAAAACATGATTTTATCTCCCTATCGTAGGTGACTCTCTTTCTTGATTTTTCGTATAAAAGTAAGACGGAACCGCTTCGGATCGTACAGTACACCAGGAGCAGCCGAAAAGGAAAAACCAAAAGGAAGAAAACCAAAGGAAGAAAACCAAGGAAGACCTGAGGGATCCGAAGCTGTACCGCCTAATCGTTGTAGGAGTATTTTTATATTTGTACCGCGTAAATAAAAGTCAGTTTTTTAAATCGTGTAGTTTATTCCTTAACGCGAGGCGGTTGAAGATATTCGTCGAGGGCTTCGCACATGGGCATCTAGTAGGCTGGGGCGACTGCGGTTTCGAGCGAGGCGCCAGTAGACCAGTTACCTTCTCCAACTGCTATCGTCGGCTATATTGGGCGTTGAGAGTTCAATACCATTGTTCAAAACAATAGGTTTAATACAAGACATCCTAAATTTAGTAATAAGGAACAAAAATTAATAGTTTAATGTAAGCATTTACATTTAGTTTACTAATAAGGTTTATTTTTGTCTGACTTTCAGCCACGAAATTTATATTTTATATTTGCATGCTTAGTTAAGTAGAGTATGATGGACTATATTAATTTAAAACTGTAACTAACCCATATTCCATATAAAACAATCATTAATTCATTCATTCAATTCATCGTTAAATTTTCGCGAGCCTCTAAAAGTGTCTAACTCTACATAGTCCAAGAGGTCAGAACAGAACAAGTCCAGCAGCCCACGATCCCACATTTATTTAATTATCGTATTAGTTGCCACTCTCGATTGTGGCTTGCACAATGACGAGTCCACTTTCGACGGTGGGCGAGTCCATTTGTGTACAGCCTGATTTCATTTGTATAGCCAGGTGCAAAAGTGTACAATAATTATATTACTCAAAGCTGACACGGAAACTTAGATACTGACAACCCGCAGCCTAACCAGTTATTGATAGCACTAAGTTGAAATTTTAAACATATTTTACAAATGTAAAGATCCATTGAAAGGGGTTTTTGAAATTTAACAAGGGAGTGAACATGAGGTTTGAAAGTTTTCTACGCGGAAGAAATCGCAGGCAGGTGCTAGTACAGATAATACATAAAAAAACAATATTTAGTGGAGCTGCACCAGATGTAGAATTGTACTTAGTATTATAATCACTACCCGGATTTAAATAATTACTAAAAATAAATTAAAAAACTTATGAAGCTCATCGTCAATAATTGTAAAAATCAAACAAAATCGATAAAATTAGTCACAAATATCACAATAAATATAATAATAAAATGCATAAGTACTAAAGACGTCCACTATACCTGAACTCCTTAACCATTTCCTATAGAATGCATAAAATATAAAACTACACTCTCTATATAAGTACCTACTAAAATTGAAGCCACCTTGCCAGACAAGCTGCTCTACTTCGTTGCAAACATTATAATTTATTGTGAGAACCGAATACCAAACAGAGTAACTAACTGCCGAGAGGCATTGGCCAATGTTGTTTTATGCCTTTTAGGGTGTTTAATTACTTATTGATGGTCTAGAATGAAGTAATAAAGTTAATTAGCATAGCGACTTATTGCGGTAATCAATTTGAGATAAATTAATCATTCGCAGTTTTTACATTCAAGAACATATTTTATCAAACATTATTAAATTGCACAACGGGACTTAATCGCGTATTTAAGTTTTAAGATTTACCTCCGACGTTTCGAGGACGGCGTTGTCCCCGTGGTCTCGGAGAAGACTGGCTAAAGTTGACATCAACATCTTCTAGCCGCGCGAGTTTTTCGAACTACCCGCACTTGGTCTTGTTTATCAGTTTTAACGTTTTGCGCACTAGGGATGTTACTCTGTCGACACACAACACTAACGATATTCGATTTATCGACTGTCGATATTCGATTCCGCTTACAAATCGAATATCGTTAGTGTTGTGTGTAACATCGCAGAGTAAGTCCCGTTGTGCAATTTAATAACATATTTTATTTTAATGAATTGCAGTTTTTATGAACAAATAAATATACCTAGTATTTTATTTAGTTTAATAATTGAACACGAAGGTAACTACAGAAACTAAGCCTTCTTTAAATCAGTTCATTTTCCCTCGAAATGTTGGTTCTACACTCAAGAAACTCTTTGGTACGCGCCGGTAATCGAACCCAAGACTTCAGGTTTGTAGCCATACTGCTGCCTAAAACGAGTGTCTACCGCCAATATCGAAAAAAAAAAACCGGGCAAGTGCGAGTCGGACTCGCGCACGAAGGGTTCCGTGCCATAATGCAAAAAAAAACGAAAAAAAAAGCAAAAAAAACGGTCACCCATCCAAGTAATGACCACTCCCGACGTTGCTTAACTTTGGTCAAAAATCACGTTTGTTGTATGGGAGCCCCATTTAAATCTTTATTTTATTCTGTTTTTAGTATTTGTTGTTATAGCGGCAACAGAAATACATCATCTGTGAAAATTTCAACTGTCTAGCTATCACGGTTCGTAAGATACAGCCTGGTGACAGACAGACGGACGGACGGACGGACGGACAGCGAAGTCTTAGTAATAGGGTCCCGTTTTACCCGTTGGGTACGGAACCCTAACTAGCAATCCTTATTTAACTTTCCTTTCGCTCCTGTATATTAGAGCGACAGGGAGAGGCATATAAAATTTTCGATATTTCGATGTTGGCGGACACTCTGATACTCCAAATTTCTCCGCCGGGTAGGAAGGTCAAAATAGCAGTCGCTTTCCCTAAGCCTTTGTCAATTCTTGGTATTAGTTCCAAAGGTACCAGTGGGCCCACGTGCCATGGCAAAAAAGAAAAAAAAGTAAGAGGAAAAGTAGGTACTTTCTCACCTTACCAAATAGCATAGAAGGTATTAGGATCCTATAGAAGTGGTATACGCGTGCCTCCGTGAGGGACAAAACATACGCAATGCGTCACTATGATTGGTCGAATTTATTTGTTGCCCACCATTATCCATACTAAAAAAACGGTGGGGAACAAAAAATATGTGAGACTGTGACAAGGACAAACAATAATAGCGCTTTCTCTGCTACTCCTTTCGAAAGATACTTAAGACTATCCCTTTCTGTCAGTTACCCCCACCACTCATGCCCAATCCAGTTTAATACTAAATAGATTCATGCGAAATAGACATGAATGTGTGCTTCATGCCCCCTTTGTTTCCCATAAAGTTTTAAGTCATAATGTATGGTTTGTCATATTATCGTTAGTCATAAAACTGAAACCGTTAACTTTTCAGGATTTTCGTAAGGTTACTCTATAGATAGGTTAGGTTTGTTTTATGGCAATCCTGAAAAGTTACGCGTTTCTGAGAAAAACCAATTATGACTAACGAAATTTCGGACTAACAATAAATTATGACTTAAACTATTTGGGAAACAATAGAGACCCGTGATTCATTGTAGTCCAATCGTCTTTAGTTTAACAATCCCTTTACACCGCCGCTCCATCCATCAGCCGGGCGCCATCTTTGATCGATGAGTTGTCACCTGGCTGCATTATTGGCCGCGCTTGCGCATACTATTGTCTGATCAACCAGTGTTTAAGCGACCTTGGGATGTTTGTGACCAATGGATAATACGCATACTTGTATTAGATCCTCCTATAATATGAGGTAAGGGGATTTATTTGTGTGTTTATCACAAATATTTATTCCTTAGTTATGGATGTTTTCTATATATATAACTATTTATATATAGCTATATATTATATTTATCGTCGTCTAGTACTCACAATATAAGTCTTACTAAGCTTAGTGGGATTAGATCGATCTGTGTAAAATTTTCCTATAATATTTATTTTATGATTATTATTTTCACATTTTTAAATACGCATAAAGTCAATGTGGAGAAGGTCTTTTGCGTGCACGACCACAGATAAAGATAATGACTTGAATTTTGACAACTCTAAATATCCGAAAGGGATAGTGCCATATTAGAAAGGGGTAGCATAATTCGTCCATGAATCGCTGTCAAACTTTGGTTTTGTAGGAAGTGTCCTTTCTGTACCTATAGTGGTACAGTAGAGTCCGGTTAGTACGACTTCGCATATAACAACCAACCGCTTATAGCGACGTAAGTCTGGGCACTTGTTTGGTTTTAGTATGAGCTACTATGAAAGTACATCCGTTTATTACGACTCCGCTTATAACGACCGATCGCTTTTAACGACGGAAATTGACTAAAACTCCGTCCGTCAAGTCCGGTTACAACGACGATCGACGTAGTTTTTACAAATAAATTGTTGGTAAAAAGCTTACTCCATCCCACACACCCAACTCCCCTCTCCCTTTTGCCGATGTGACTTTTCGTAATCTTGCAAACTAAATAAAACCCAATTCCCATTATTAAATTGAGCTTAAACTTCTCATACATAATTATGTAAGTTGGGTGACAATGCAATATTTTGGTAGGTACCTTCGAGCTGATCTGATTATGGACACAGGAGGTGGCCATAGGGACTGAACTGTGTGATAAAACAACGTCATCTTGATTAGAACCCCAAGAATTACGACTTTTTATTTTACGAGATTCGAGTAATTTGTGGATGATGAGTGAGTAACCTTCAAAAGTGGGTTCTTCTAAACACACAAGTCTCTCCATTTAAGACAAGGTGTTGTAATACTAACGTAAATAAATATTTTAAAAGAAATGTTTTTTTTTTCGTTGATTGTCGCATAAGTATTAATAAATACAAAATGATGTAATTGTTTCGATAAAAAAAAAATATTAAAATTGGCAGTTCGTTTAGTACGACGTCCGGTTACTACGACGTAATATCAGCGGTCCCTTGGCGTCGTTATAACCGGACTCTACTGTAGTTCTATTTTTAATTCTGTGCCTATAGTGGTAGTTCTATTATTAATTCTGTGCCTATAGTGGTATTTCCGAGTCCTCGCCTCGCCTGTAGTCGTAGCATTTTGAATAAAACCGCTGCGCTTGATTCAACCATGACTACTTACAAAAGGTCGTAATTACCAATAGTCTCCCCGTCAAATCCGCCATTTTTGATTAAGATTATAATATAATTAATCGACGCTGTAACCAATTGTTGTTTATCCCTGTCCGACGAGTAAGGCGTGTAATGTATAGGGTTGGTGATTGTTTAATTAATTCATTGTATTTCACACTTAAAGGTTAACTTGTTGTTAAGGTTTTGTAGGAAGATAAATTTTCATTGTTATATTATACCAAAAAGAATAGATAGTATAGAGGGGTCCTGTCATTGTAAATTTTGTAGTAACTGTAAATTTACTGCCATCTATCGACACACGACTAAAACTCAAAATGAAAACGTATAAAGTTATCAAAAATGTATATATATGGGTGAATGATTTTATTATTTTTATATCATTTTGATCCATGTTCATTCACTGATATCTATGTGTTAAAATTGTTAAATATGAAACGGTGTCGTCACGCCATCTAGCCGAGGATAGGCTAAAGGTGTGTGCGGCATCTATTCGAGAATGACTTTTACTTGAATTCCGAGGCACGTTTTTTCCTTAGACTTTATTCGTCTTAATTATACGAAGCTACGAAAGGAAGTATAGTTGACTAAATAGAATTTGCACCGATTTATAGAACAAGTTAAGGATGACTCACGCTAGACCGGGCCGGGGCCGGGCCGGAGCTTCCATCGCTTCGTTTTCTATAGAAAGCACCACGTGATCACCGATCAGCCGTCATAGAAAATGACATGTCGGACGCATCGGCCCGGGCCCGGCCCAGACTAGCGTGAGTCATACTTTATGTGGAAAATCAGTACAATTTATATTTCGTCAATCTAAAACAATTTACTATATTGTATCTAGGCATAAACATGTTTTAAATTGTCTTCATTGATGATTTAGATTTTTTTAGTGAGAGAAATATGTAACTTTTCCAGGATTTCGTTGCAGTCAAGACTGTAAGGCACAGTTCAAAAACGACCGAAGTGATCCCATAAGTGAACAAAGTTTTGCACGGAACACTAATAATCAAAGTAACAAAAAAAGAATACGGTCCAATCAGGACTTGAACCCACAACCTTGGTTTCACCTGCGAACGCTTATCCAATTGAGCTATTGGATTATTGTCTAATCTACTGATGCAACTTCGCTTTGTACTTTCTCAACTAACAGTGCAAACTAGAGATGACCCGAATAGTAGTTTTGGCCGAATACCGAATATTCGGCCTCTCTCTCGGCCGAAGCGCCGAATATTCGGCATGACATGCGAACATTTTGAGTCACAATTATTATGAAATCTGTCCGCCAACAAAGCACAATGTTTCTTAAGATATATTTTTTGTTGAACAGGATTAATGAATGAATTAGACCCATGATAAAAATAAAATATTTTATAATCAACAAATACTCAAAAAAGGGTTTCGTATATAACAACGTTCAAGAATCCATTCTAAATATTAAATATACCTAGTTTTGGACTATTTTTAATGTAGATTTTTTTCTTCGAGGTAGGCGAAAAACTGAAATATTCGGCCGAATGTTGCCTACTATTCTACTATTAATAGTAGGCAACATTCGGCCGAATACCGAATATTCGGCATAGTGGCCGAATAGGCCGAATACCGAATAGTTGCCGAATATTCGTGGCAT
The DNA here is from genome assembly GCF_910591565.1 of Cydia splendana. Taxonomy (NCBI): domain Eukaryota; kingdom Metazoa; phylum Arthropoda; class Insecta; order Lepidoptera; family Tortricidae; genus Cydia; species Cydia splendana. Next base: position 18,732,419 of record NC_085970.1, read on the forward strand.
CTCTAGTGCAAACATCGCGCGCAAACATTACCACGGTTCACACCGAGCTCACAAACATAACTTACAAACGGCAATATACGGCTAAGCTTTTAACAGATGCCATACGTAAATCAATTTTTCGCAACAATAGACCACTTTGAAACACTAAACGACGCAACAACCATCTACTCTTCCAACGAATCTGAATCTTAGCGTAAACTAATAAAGCCTGAATTGGGTTGTAGGTTAAATAGGATGTCTGCTGGTTGGTATGATGCAGTACGTAACAATGTACACTTGCGAGCACTTGCTTGAATGCTTGCGCCAGATACGGTCACAGGGAATCTATGTGTTGGTTCGATTTATTTGATAGCATATACTCATAATCTATAGGAATAAACGAAAAATACGAAATTTCCTTTTACCATAACGTTCGTTAGATCAGTTGTAGAGCGAGGGTTGGTATCCCGGAATCGGGAGTTTAAAACTCGCCCGTGACAGTGAAATAATCCATTTTCCTTTTATTTCTAATTTCTTTGGCATCGTTATCAAAAGCTTACTCCTTTAGGTATAGGTTAACTGGAAGAGATCCCTCTTAGCCTTTCGCCTTTGTACTACACATTTATGTTTTATCTGATGTAACCAATATTCCTTTCTTTTCATACAATAAAGTGTTTACTTACTTAATACCGGAAAGTGTGGCTATGGGATAACTGGCCTTCATATTACCGTGGCCTATCTACGCATTGATTAGTGTTTAGTGCGAGTTCATACATTTGCCTACATTTGTTCAACAAGTAGGAAAATGTATGAATCCGCAATAAAAACTAATCTACCTGTAAACAAGCCCCGATTTGAAGGAACCAGACACACTTAACCCGCAGCCACACTTATCCGTATTGACCTTAATTGATCTTTTTAATATCCTGGATGTGGTTATAGTTTTAATTCTGTTCCTGCTATGTTATTGTTGATAATAAACTTTAAGATAAACTTCACCTCCGTAATCGTAATTGCTAGGATGTGGTTCGGTTTTAAATGTAATCGAGTACTTGATTACATTTAAATACCAACTAATATAATGTCGATATCTTCTGGTCAGGTTTCCGTTTCAGATAATGTAATCAATTGATTTGCATCCCGAGTAGCGCAATTTCAAGCAATACGTAATTGTTATAATAAGAATTATATGCAACAGTAATATAACTGAGAGGTCTAGAAAGGTGGGTGGTACTATAAGAATAAGGACTGATTTAGGGTCGGTTGCACCAAACTGTTCGTATCGTTAAAGAGTTCGCTAAATTTTTATGTATGGAAAGTTTCATAGTAAAGTGCCGGGGCGCGCCGGCTGACGTTGATCAGTCTGTCAAATGTGGTTGGTGCAACTGGCCCTTAGACGGCGTGCGAACTCGTATGCAATCTTAGTTACATTACGGACTGTTGGTTACGTCCAATTCAACCGACCGATCAAAACCCGCAATATAATGAAACTCGCATGCGAGTTCTTGCATCGTCTAAATGAGCCCTAAGTAAAAGTGCATTTTTGTCTTAGTTATACAACACGCATTTTGACCATGATTGCTAGCGCTTTCCCTCATCATTGCGTAGTTTGTGCGATTATTCAAACCTTCCTTTTGATCGTAGTGTCCAACGCGTAGTATTTTGCTCACGATTGTGAAAAGACAGTTGTATGTTTTTCTCGGCAGCAAAAGTTTTTATTGAACACGTACTTACTTACACTTTTTTGCCACATTTGTATTTTTTTGACAATACATTTGAAATTAAGGATGACTCACGTTCGACCGGGCCGTGTCCGGGCCGGAGCTTCCGGCGCTTCATTTTCTATGGAAAGCATCACGTGATCACCTGTCATCTGTCATAAAAAAAGTAAGCGTCGGAAGCTCCGGCCCGGACACGGCCCGGTCGGCCCGATCTAAAGTGAGTCATCCTGTAGTCAGTATTTAAAACCTTTCCTCGTTCGTCGATGATTATCCATCGTAACTTGTGTATAAATGCGTAAAATAGTAAGTTCCAATGATCATAATTTTGCAAACTGAACCAATATAATTCTAATACGTAATAATTACGACTGTAATCCTAATACCAATGCAAAAACAATTAAATAAAGCTTATGCAAATAGCACTGATTGTAATTACCATCGGTTGTCTCCACACATACGAGTACATATGTTCGGCCTTGACATACAAACATATGCAATATTATATATTCATTTATCATTACTAGGGATCCCGTTCACTTTCATTAATATGATTATTTGCATATTATGTAATCTCATTACATACTAAGTAGTGTCAATGACGATTTATGCCTTGGCTCGTCAATAGCATTAAGTATGAACGGTAGGCCAGTTTTATTAATACGATGTGATTTAGTTTGGCAATCTGGTATAATTGATTATATATCTTTCTGAGTTACTCAAGGATCTTCTATGTTACAGTTAGCAACAATATTTATTTAAACTTTATTGCACAAAACAATAATGTACAAATGGCGGACTTAATGCCTAATGGCATTCTCTACCAGTCAACCATCGGACCAAACAGAGACATGTAAAAAGTGGTGCAAGGAGAACAGAGGAATTTATTAGAACAATGAAACAACGTGCCAAAATTATCTGCTACCCTCAATACTTTTCCATCTAAGATACCTACAGTCGCCATCAGATATATCGGAGCGGCCAAGGTGCTCACAAATATCGGAACACGCCTCTATTGTCAGGGCGTTAGAGCGCGTGTTCAGATATTGTGAACACCTTGGCCGCTCCTATATATCTGATGGCGACTGTACATCTCGACAGTTTGCGTTTAAAAGTACCTATAATTAACTTGTCTCTATGTAGTGTTCGTAAGGACCCGAGTCTTATGAGTCTACATTTGAAAAACTCGACTCGTTTTTACGAGAATCGGGCGCGAAATCCTTCTGGGTCTTAAGTCCCGTGTTGAGTCCTTTATTCAGTCTTGCTAAGCGCAACTCAAAAGGACTTTTGAGCCTCAGATAAAACTCCGTCAACAATTTCGTACATTTTACCTAAATACTAGTACCTAAATACTTTAAAGAAAATAAGCGTTATTGTAAGGTGCACCTAACCCATAATTTTTACATAACAATGCATATTTTTTTGTAAACTACAGTTCTCTGAAAAGGACTCAAGTCTCTACAAAAGTTTCGGGGCTCTAACAGGTTGAAAACAACTCGAGTTTTGACTAAATTTTATGAGTCGGAAAAATACAGTCGAGTTAAAGCAGAGGGCTCACAGGACTCAAGTCTTAACCAACACTAATGTATGATTGAAATTACAATTGTATTGTATTGTAAGATTAACCCTCTCTTTGCATTTCCGTGTGCGGCCGGTCTGATAAAAAGGTTGACAAAGGATATTGTATGGAGAGAGGTCCTATTGTTGTTTGTTTTCCACAATGCGGTGACAAGCTGTTGACTCGCAAGGACTCGCAGGGCGGTATGCTCTACTTGGATTTGCAAATTGAATTGTACACGAAGAAAGTGATACTTATAACTTAGGTTGTCTAAAAGAGATAGCTTTTTAGCGATAAGACTGCCTGTGGTTACCTGTTTCTATATTTCCGATAAAATTTCTTTGGAGTTTTACATGTATGTAAAATGTAGGTATGGATACGATTGGTGCAATAAAGAATATTTACTTCCTTACTTGTCTTATACATACTTTTATAATAAAAATACCTAACTAGATACATAAAGAAACTCGAACGATTAGGACACCTAACCGTCAAAACAAGCTATAAGTAAAGAATATAAGAAATGAATAATTTACAAATGAATAATTTGGTACAATGCCTCAAGAGCCTATTTTTAGATTTAAGCTAGTTATTAATTTAGTTTTGTGTTATGCAAATAAATATGTCATTCACATTTCACATCTTGATAAAAAAAAATCTTTGAATATAGCTTATTCAACTACAGAAGCTATATGTATATAAAATTAAACTAATCTAAATTAAAATATATCTAAATAAGGCCCCCGCGGTATTGTGCCAAAGATGCTGGCAGCATTCCCTCGCTGAATGGCAATACTAATGCGCTGCGAGAGAAAGCTGCCAGATCTCTGGTCACTTTGCTTAGTTTGGGGCTAGGTTGATCTGTGTAAGGTGTCCCGTAATATTTATTTATCAATAAGAAATCTAGTGATTTGATTTTATCCAAGTATTCAGTGTTATAAATTTAAGTAGCAGAGGCGACATCTAGGCGACAATGCAGTGTTTGACCTCCTTGCAAATACCATAGCAAAAGTAGAGCAACCACACTCGCGGACACTACGAGAACAATAGCGACTTTAGTGGGCAACAACTTCAGATTGCGCTTAAAATATTCACAAACTCATTCTGCGCCCGTCCGTCTGTCCATAACCTAAACACCAACATAAAATACACTTAAACACGGGAAAATGTACCTTATGCGGCAGTCAATAAAGTAGGTTATATAGGCAAAGATAAAGTGGTCTCTCAATAAAATTGTTTAGATGTTTGTATTAAAATGTATTTATGCATAACAATGTGACCCCAAAAGGCTCAATGACCTCGGGAAATTGATTTTTGTTAGTAAATATCGATTTTTAATACAATTTGTTTTATGTCGTATTGAAATAGAGGCTGTTTTTGGAATATTTTTGCTGTTCTCATTGATTTATTTTAGGCGATGTTTATGTGTCGATGATTTATGCAACAGTTTAAGAGTTTTACGGTAAACTTGTATGGAAGCTTGGGGACATTAGTTGGCTATGGCATGGCTCGTTTAGTCGATAGTCACTACTAATTTTGTGTCGTAAATTTAAGGTAAAACTTAATAGAAAAACGGGCCAAGTGCGAGTCAGACTCGTGCACGAAGGGTTCCGTACCATTGCGCAAAAAACGGCAAATAAATCACGTTTGTCGTACGGGAGTTTCGCTTAAATATTTTTTTTTTGTTTTTAGTATTTGTTGTTATAGCGGCAACGGAAATACATCATCTGTGAAAATTTCAACTCTCTAGCTATCACGGTTCACGAGATACAATCTGGTGACAGACAGACAGACGGACAGCGGAGTCTTAGTAATAGGGTCCCGTTTTTACCCTTTGGGCACGGAATCCTAACAAAACATTAAACTTGACACTATAGGCAAACATCGATGAAGTCAGACATACCTATACATTTTTTTTTTTTTTTTTTTTTTTAACATATTTAATACCTTTCAAATACAATATATATACAGTGGTACTACTAAACTAAATTAATAACTAGCTTAAATCTAAAATAGGCCCTTGAGGCATTGTACCAAGGATGCTGGCGGCATATTCAATTAAGTTTTTAATCATATTTAGTTTTCGACCGAAACCAAAATGATTATCAATTCGTCTAACGACTTCTAATTTCACCTAAAAATATGTCACAAACACATTAAAGTTATTATTATAACACAAATCAAACGTAAATAAATTCACACGCTCCTTAACAATCGGCCGTTATTTAAAATTCCTTCAAAATACATTAATAATTAGTTAATTTCCATATCGAATTTCATACGCCGTCGGCCACCTTAGCAACAGTCATTAGACGGACTATTTGTATGGTAAACTCACTAACTTATGTATACGAAGAAAATCATTTAATTAGGGACCCCCTACTGTTTATATTGATTACTTTTCGATGCTTAGGCTATGTAGAAAAAACCTTCTTCGTCTACCAATGTATAAAGACCCCTTATTACCTATACAAAATTTGCAGATTCAGGTCTTTTTAATTTGGGTGTAGGGTGACCATAGTTTTAGAACTATTACACTCGAAAAGAACATGTAATTTGTCGCCTTTCCCACATAACGTGTGGTGACGACGGGTGGTGAACGTTTCATACAAAAATGACGATTTCTCATACAATAATGGATTTGTTTGAACAGATTGTTTATTTAACGGTTCGTTTTGTTTAAAGTTCATGCATTTAAATTAAGATTTTGTTATTCAATGAATGTATTAATTTTAAGTTCTTTTTTTTATAAATTCAATTTATCTTAGATTGTACAACAGTATTCAAATGCAACAATATTACCTATATTAAATAAGTTAGATTTTTTTAAATTGGTATGTTTTATCATTAAATTATTTATTTGACATTTGAATTCATTCGTAAAAGATAAGTATAAACATAAACTAATGAATATAAAATAACAAAATAGTCAAGACTGCAGAATAAGTAGGTACCACTTAAATGCTTAAAAAATCTTTCACATATTTATTAGTAAAATAATATTACCAACACATGTTCAAATGAACCTACAAGTATGTATGTACGTAAGTATGTAGGTTTAGGTAAATAAAAAAAAACGTAAACACAAGGTTCTTTTTAAAAGTAAGTGAGACCATAAATTTTAAGAACTAGTATTTCTTTCTATCACTCATTTAAAAACCCCCGCACCCTTTATCACGGAAAATAATGGCTTCCAAAATGACCGGAAGTTGCCACGATCGAGCGGAAACGCGTCCAGACAGGAAATAGATTTTTGAAAGTTCCGAGTGAAAAGTGCGCTCGTTCGCGTTTTGTTTGGGACGATAACTGGTTTATGGGTGGAAATGAGTTAGTGCCCGAAGGTTGACTGGAAAACATTATTGCAGTTAATTTGAAATACGCGAAACACTTTCCCACAATAATTCTTACTGATGCTTACGAATGTCTCCATTTAAAGGGTTACACATTCGAATTAACAACGAAAGTGGGTTACAATGCGCGTAAAATTTTATGGAGTGCATTATTCAATTCAATTCAATAATCATTTATTTCAAATAACAAAGATTCATAATACATAGTAATACATGGTTAGTAACACAATAAACTTATTATCTAGGTTAGTATTCTTATATCTATGGTATTTGTACATTAATAACTAAATAAATACTCCATTGCAACAGTGCGCACATCACTCGACCACTTGTGCATAGTTAGTGATGTGCAAACTGCAGCAATGCCATATAAATGGACAATCAATCCTATCCGCTATCATGGCCAGGATGCTGTTGCGGCTATCCCGCACCCTCCGCACCAGGGACGCGCATTTCTTTCTAATTGTTGCATAAAAGCAGTCAACTCTCGCCTCTGCAAACATCCCCGATGCGCTGCAGCAGCGGGGCAGCCGCATCAGCATCCTGAACGCATTATTATATTGTACGCGTAGGGCTGAGTACGTTTTTCGAGTGTAGTTTACCCACAGGCTGCTCGTGTAAAAAGATGTGCAATAAGCTTTAAAAAGCGTTTTTTTAACTTCGTTGGAGCAACGAGCAAACCTGCGGGCTAACATATTGGCTCTCACTGACAGCGCCCTACGCTCCCTTTCCATATCACTATCGTCTTTAAGACTCGGAGTAAGTATATGCCCCAAGTATTTAAATTGCTGCACTCTATTTAGTGGAGAACCATACAATTTAACCTCCGGCACACTAGTAGGCACTTGATTCCCCCTGCCAAAAACCATGTATTCGGATTTATTTACATTATATATCAACCCATGATCTGAGGCATACTTTTCACAGGTACTCAGCAATTTCCTTAACCCACACACCGAGGCGCTCAGCAGGACCATGTCGTCCGCGTAACTTATATTGTTGACGGCTACGTCGTCCACATGGCAGCCAACATGTTGACCGCTAAGCTCCTCGATGAGTGAGTTAATATATACATTAAAAAGCGAGGGTGACGTCAGCCCCCCCTGCCTAACACCGCACTCCAGCCTATACCAGTCAGAGTATGTACCTGCCCATCTAACAGCGTTGACCTGATTTCCATACCAGTGTTTGAAAATTTGTATTAACTCCCACGGAACATTAATTTCCTTGAGTTTTTTCCACAAGATATCGTATGAAACCAGGTCAAACGCCTTCGACAGGTCAAGGAAACAGGCATAGATAGGAGTTTCTCGATCTGTGTAGTATCTGACGACATGCTTTAAACACAAGATGGCACTTTCGGTGGAAAGTCCGGGCCGAAACCCAAATTGGTTGTCATGCAGCTGCAGGTGTTGTTGCAATCGTGCGTTCAGCATGCCGTCAAACACTTTAGCTATGATAGTGGCCAGGGATATCGGCCTGTAGTTACTAGTATTGGACAGATCTCCCGTCTTATTTTTCACAATAGGCACCACTACCGTGCGTATGAGCTCAGGCGGTAAATATGAGTGGCTTACACAGAGGGTATAGAGCATAGCAAGTGTTCTTGCGAGGTGGGGACCCGCGAACTGGAGGTGCTCGACGCTGAGACCATCATGACCCGGCGATTTTCCTTTTGACATAGATTTTATCACTTGTCTGACTTCAGCCGCAGTAAAACTTGTTCCCAATATGTCACCCTGATTCTCAGCGTCGAGCATCCCAGCAGTCGGACCCAAAGGTGGCATAACCTTAAAACAATCTTTAAAAATATTAGCTATTCCTCTTGGGTCACTAACCCCCCCCACGCTCATCGGAAGGCCAGGTTTACTATTTAACTTCTCTGTACATTTCCAAAACGCACGAAAATCATGATTTGTATGATGAGTCGCTAAGATGTCCATTTTGATCTGATCTTGGTGGTTTTGGCACCACCTTAATCGGGACTTAAAAATCTTCCTACTCTCACACATTTGATCGAATATGGTACCTGAGGGGGGCTTTCCGTGCAAAATCCATGTTTGGAACTTTATACGAGCATCAGCATGGGCTTGGCCAACGTGCTTATTCCAGCCGACTATCTGCTTTTTCTTCCTACGCCTGCTTACAATTCGACTGGCTACGGCGGATTCACACAAGGCAGACACGATGTTAGTATACATGGTATTAATTATTTTTAAATGTTCAGTTTTATGACATTTATGATCGGAACATTCTCTTAGGGCCGCCGGGAAGTCAATGAGTCTTAGTTTATTATGACATTCTTGCCTATACCTATCAATCTGTTCTTGACTTCTAACCCCCCATAACACCCTATTATCCAAAAGATTATGACTAGTTATTTTTGGCATTAGTACATCTAACTGACACTCTAATATCAAGGGAAAATGGTCCGACCATTGCACATCATACTTAACATACACCTTGATAATAGAACTTAAACAAGATTCCGTCACTACAGCATGGTCCAACCACCTCCTACACCCGTGCACATCACTAATAAAAGTGTAGGTATCCGAGTTCAAACCTAATTTCTCCATATCAACACAACTCCATCTCTGGTCGTCACAAAAATTCATGAGTTCCCTATAAAAAGGTTCGAAAGGATGAGCGTTAAAATCTCCCAAAATATATGCCGAGTCAATATTATTATTGTCTATTAAAGAACTCACCGCGCTTAGACAGTCTGTGAAATCGGGAAGATTACTCGTGTTGTCCGTGGGCATATAAACACTCACCACTAAAAACTGCCTATCTTTTGACTCCACTTTGATAGCGCATATACGCGGATTATCGCACTGTATCACATTCACGTTACTAAAGACGCTCGACCGCCACAGAAGCGCCACTCCTCCATACGGCCTACCACGCAACATACCGGCCGATGTATCCACCGCTGAGGTACCCGAGGCGGAGAAATCACCATCTATGCAGCTTAGGTATGGTAATTCGTCAGGAAGGAGCCATGTCTCCTGTAAGGCTACTATGTCACAAGATTGGCACAACCATTTTATACTATCTATTGATCGCTTAACGTTCTTACAATTATAGCTTGCCATTCTTGCAAGTTAAGAGTGAGCAAGTAACAGAATGCCATAAAAGTGTTTTTATACATTATTTGTATGAAGTTCTTCACGCCATGAAACTTGAGAAAAGTGTTTTTTACGATCTGTCCAAAAAAGTACAGCCATCTGAAATGTTAATACCGTAAAATGGGGTGAGTAGGGTGAGCGGGGAGAGCTGGGTTATGAATGGTGAGAGAAGGGGTGAAGGGGGGGGGGGATGGGATTTTAAGGCTACTGCTACAAAAATAATGTATTCCAATTTAAAATGGAGCTACTCATAATAAAAACAATCGATCCGACAATCTTCCAAAATCACCTTTGTATGAAAACCCAACTCACCCCAAATACGAGAGACTACGGGGTGAGGTGGGATTTCCTGTTTATCGTCAAAGTTATGAAATGGAACTACCCAAAATAAAATAAAAACTAAAATACAAACGTATATTTATAGTAAATATGTAGTAGTTTATATATATTTTATTTATTTATGTAGTTTATATGTATAGTTTGCTTTTTTTATATTCACTGAATAGGTATATTTCTCTCTCTGCACCAATTGTAGATGTCTGTTTGGCCCTATGGTTGACTGGTAGAGAATGCCATTTGGCATTAAGTCCGCCATTTGTACATTTTTGTATATACTTTGTGCAATAAATTTTAAATAAATAATAATAAATAAACGTCCGGAACACTTATTATATACACCATTCAGTTTGCATATGTGAAAATAAAATGTTATCGAGGTTTGAATGTCAGTTTGGCACCTACTCACCCCATTTTACGGTAACTGAAATGTTGACGACCGGTCTGGCCTAGTGGGTTGTTGTGTGGAACTAGACGAACTAATTTGCATCGGGGCTCGTAGTTGTCCCATAGAAATCAACGACATCACATCAGCCAGAATGTATGAAACAGGCTTTTTAGGGTTCCGTACCCAAAGAGTAAAACGGGACCCTATTACTAATAAGACTCCGCTGTCCGTCCGTCCGTCTGTCACCAGGCTGTACCGTGATAGCTAGACAGTTGAAATTTTCACAGATGATGTATTTCTGTTGCCGCTATAACAACAAATACTAAAAAGTATGGAACCCTCGGTGGGCGAGTCCGACTCGCACTTGTCCGGTTTTTTTTCGCCATTTCGGCATTGGTCCCATAATAAAAGTTGTTATGACCTATAAAGTCACTGCGCAGAGTACCGACCTACTGCTGGTGATTAAAATTTCACCTGTATTTAAACATTCTGTTAATCTGTTAGAGAAGGGCAGACGCTTTTGACACGTCGTCTGACGCTGTTGCAGCTGACTGTACTATAGTAGCGGTTTCTCAAAATATGAGGTGAATTTTTCGAGGGAAATGTATACAGTCGGTTTTCGATAAAATCGATTTGAAATATTTTTTGACAATGATGGCTTGTCCATTTATTTATTTACCCCAACGGTCTAAAAAAACCGGACAAGTGCGAGTCGGACTCGCCCACCGAGGGTTCCGTACTTTTTAGTATTTGTTGTTATAGCGGCATCAGAAATATATCACCTGTGAAAATTTCAACTGTCTATGGTTTCACATGATAGCTCTAGCTATCACGGTTCCTGAGATACAGCCTGGTGACGGACAGACGGACAGCGGAGTCTTAGTAATAGAGTCCCGTTTTTACCCTTTGGGTACGGAACCCTTAAAAGACCACCCTATTGTATTTTTTCTTGGTCAGAATTTTTAGGACTATAGATTGGCGATGAGGGTGGGTGAATTGAAGATATTTTTCAGTCTTACCCTTTAAGAGCCAACGGGAGTGGTCATTTCTCCATACAAACGTACTCCTCGTTTTCCTCCGTGGTTTTTGAAGCTAGAGCAATGATTATTTCAACACAGATTAATATTGTCAATATCTGTGTCGGACCGTTTTGCTTTTTTTGATATTTTTGTTTTTTAAGGCGCTAGAGCCCTTCAAAAATCGCCAAAATGGCCTAATTGACTATGCCGTAATGAGAGGCGTGGCATTCAAAACTGATATCAATTAGCCAAAAAAGCAAAACGGTCCGACACAGATAATTTCATAATCATTTAGATTTCCAAATTTGGTTACGATTGGTTAAGTTTTGGAGGAGGAAACAGAGGAGTACGAAACCTCGATTTTTGAGATTTTTACGCAGGATTTTTCGCCTTGTCCTTATCGCACTACTTTTAGGTGCCGCTTCCGTTAGCGAAACGGGTATATTTACCTAAAATATTTAAAACTCAGCTCCTGTTTCGTCTTAAAGAGTTAAAATGCTACTTAATTATGATAATTTACTTGTTCATATTAGGCATAAATAAATACCCATTGTTATCTAAAACAATAGTGGCGACATACTAAAATTGTAAAGGGGCACACACGGACCAATTGCGGTTTAATGACTGGCTATAAGCGTTAATCGTTGGAGCTGCGCGTGGCGCGGGTTACAGGAGGCAGCGTTAGCGGGTGGGGTAGCGTAGCGGTAGCGGTTTAATATTTGACATACCATTTTCAAGTTTCTTTTTATGTTTAGTTCTATTGCTTTACTGAGGCGATTAGAACTAGAGGCCAGTTCAGACTTAATTTTTTACATCAAAATAATGTAATTTTGTTATCGCCCGAGCGTCTGACACACGCTAATACATATATATACGAATAAGTATAATTACGTAATGCACGCGCAAATGATGCGAGAGGAAATTAACTAAATGACATAATATTATATCGTAATTTTCTTTTGAAATTGGCTCCTAGTTTTTTCTGACGGAAATTAAGGGACGACGTGGCTTTAAGAACAATTTTAGCGTTTCATAACTTATATTATATACCTTCCTATATGGGTGAATAACGGTGAAATCAAATACTTCAAGCATAACTAAATATGATACGAAGCATAAGGTCTAAACTTATTTGTTTATATTGACAAGCATGCAGATTTGGGTACTTATGTTGCGCGAGAATACGCTAAACAATGGAATTTCCAATAACTGTTACTTACAGCTGCTATGCTAAGCTCAAGTTGGCTTTCACTTTGCAGAAGTTACGATTATTTTCCGCTCATCGCTCATCCCTCACACCGCCCACTTAATCGTTAAAATAAATCTTGGTACGATAATGCCAAGCTAACGAGTGACGATACAATGCCGCGACAATCGGCGGCGGCGCCTTTCATCTTGACACTTTGTCTTCTGTAGTGCGCTTGAGTGGATTGGCCGATGTACCGGCTTTCACTTGTTCTCGACCGTTTTTTAGATAGCGGAATTGGGGCCTTTGAAGAGTTGATGTAGCACATACTTGAAGATAAAAACGTTTCCATCAGACTTGAAATTTAGAGTTTAGTGAGATAGATTGCTAAATTATTTACACTTATTTTAGCGTGATAAATTGTAAGGAAACTAAAGGTAATTAAATAATATGATTAACTTTAACAAAGAGGTATCTTTACCTTTGTTAAAGTTAATCATAAAAATATTGTGCCTTTTTAAATACATCACTTAACATGAATTTGGCTAGAACAGCAATATTAAAGAGTTTTATAAAAAAATTGCATAGTATAAACTTATCACAAAAGAAGTGTACAGGTTTTAAAGGTGCGGCGTTATCATTTAGCTATTATCATCCATATAGCTCTGCCAGCCGCTTACCATTCGGTAAGCTAAATGTTTGCCCTTAACGTAGATAGTACAAAGCCCTACAGCAAAGAATGCGCAAAGGCCAATCCTCGCCGACCTCACTACATGCTTATTGGTTTATCGGATGCCTGGATAATCTGTGAATTTCACAAAGAGGCGGTCCCTTTGTTCTTTTTCAGATATATTTTAAAATTATCCACTCTCGGGAATCGATTGAACGGATGCTCGGTAAGGCTCAAAGAGTTTTTTTGATTGCAGATTGCGGGAGATAGTGCTGGAAATGGTTCAAATTGCTACCTATTATGCTTTGTTTTTCTTATTTAGTACATACCTTAAGAGTTCTACGGTAATCAGTTTATTTTGCATTTTAATTATTGTATAAGTTCAATGTGGAGAAGACCGACTAAAATGTTTGATGGGGAAGATAGTCACAGGGCAAAAACTCTCGTAGGTACCTATGAATACGAAGTTCGTAAGACACAGCTTAGCTTCTTTTGGTCGACCGACCTTATGCTAGTGGAATATGTGTACAAAAGAACTTGTAGACGGTTTTAGCTGATCGACGGTCATCTCCACATTGACTTTCATCATCATCATCATCATCATCATCATCATCATCATCATCATCTCAGCCGTAAGACGTCCACTGCTGAACATAGGCCTCCCCCTTGGACCTCCATACGTACCGGTTGGAAGCGACCCGCATTCAGCGTCTTCCGGCGATCTTAATAAGGCCGTCTGTCCATCTTGTGGGTGGACGTCCTACGCTGCGCTTGCTAGTCCGTGGTCTCCACTCGAGCACTTTTCGACTTTTCGACCCCATCGGCCATCTTCACATCATCATTGACTTTACATCAACATATATGTATGTTCAAGATCGGGGCGAGTTCACTAATGGACAACATCCTGAATAAGATGATGATAACTATAAATAGATTTCGTGGAACTTCGGTAGCCTAGCCGTAAGGCGTGCAGCTTTCAAAGTGGAGGTCGCGGGTTCAAACCAACGTAAAAGATAACGTACCAATAGAACAATTAACCCCTTACTGCATACGAAGCCATATATGGTGGATATGATATTTAACTCTATTGACAGCTATTAAAGTTCAAATTTCAACTAATATTTGTTATTACATGCAGTAAGGGGTTAAGAGTATTAAAGGTAGCTGAAGAGGTTCCCCTTTTCATGGCAATAAAGTATACATAATAAAAATGTGTGCATGACCCACTTTTTACTTACAACATGATATTGCATAAAACAAAATAAATAATATGATTTCCTTGTTGCAGGTTTTTGACACCGAGTCATCTTTAAAAACGAGAGAGGAATCCAAGTATTCTACTTTTTCGGGATGAGTTAGAAAAAGGTAAATAACTGTCTACATTCATACTTTATTAAATATCGTCACTTCAATCACATTAAGACATTTAATTTTGTGCATTCCCCATTTTTTTGGCAATAATTAGTACTCTATGTTATATCAAATGATAGGGTGCTAGATAGAATTAAAGAGAAAAGAAAATAGAAGAGTAGTACTAATTAAACATCTGCTACGACAGGACCTGTTCTTTAAGAACATCATAGAAGGAAAAATAGAGGGAAAGAGAAGAAGAGGAAGACCGAGAAAAATATATTTCAACCAAATAAAAGATAAAGTTCAGGTCGTGTTATACCAGAAGGTTAAGGAGTTGGCAGAGGACTGGACGAGTTGGATCGCTTCACCGACAAGAGCACAGCTTTTAAATATAAAAAGAAGTACTCTATGCTGTAGCTGTGTGTTCATTTCTCTGAACTCACCTGTCGATAAGTATCTATTTCTCGTCCACAACGCTCTGGTATTCAGTACTAACTATTCGAAGCTCTTAACAGTATCTCTAACAATTACCTACCGTTATACAACAAACTTTGATTGCCTATCCTACTAATTGCTTGTTACACGATTTTATTACTGGCTTTTATATTTCTAACCTCAAAACCAATTCGACTAGACCTATCATTACGTACGAAATATACGTAATAAAGGATCAGATTACACTGGTTAATAGCATTGTATAGGCAATATTGTGTTCTTTATATCTTAATAAGCTATGATTGTAAAGTCTATAACAGAAGTTGGTAATTGTTTCGATGTGTTGTTAGATTTTTTATTGTTTTACTGTCTTTAGGGGACCACAGACACTTTTGGTAAGGTCCACGGTTCTGACAATAATGGCCTTGAAGGTTAAGTTTTTCGAACAGAGTAGACCTTATATAATTTTTTTATTATTATATTTAGTATTTTAGAACACATTTATTTATTTATACTTTTTGCCAAAAGCAATACTTAGTGTACAAAAAGCGAACTTAATGCCTTGAGTCATTCTCTACCAGTCAAATTTAGGGCAAAGCAGAAAGAATAGGTACATATTAACTCTGCACATTTATAGACGGGTCTATCGCGAATTTATTTTATTACCTTTATTTTGTTAATAAAATGTTAGTACCTATTCTTCAAAACGCAAAAGATTTAATTATCATATAGTAGAAAGAAGACATATGTCCTAATAATAAATGCATAGGGCTAATAAAACGCCTTGTTATATGGTGATGTGGTGTTAATGCAATGGGTTGAAAAGCTGAGAAGTAAAAGTAAATACAACCATTTGTACAGATTGGAAAATATTCAAACAAACCAAAAAAATAATATTCAAACGAGAGAAGTATGCAATAATAATAAAAAGCCACGGAATTGGTTAAGACAGTCCGACTCACGCTTAGCCAATGATTTAAATAAAACAGTATGGCGCTGAGTTAGCTATGATATAATTTACTGTTTACAGTTTTATTATATCGAAAAGGCAACCTTAATTGTGAAACTCTATATTGGCTATTAAATGTTATTTAATATGTCCCTAAACATTATAGAATTGTAAGAACTCTAATTAACTTAGGTACATTTTAAATAAAACTAGTCGAAAAGCTTATATAATGGATTCTTAAAAGCTTTACGCATTATTCAATGATCTGGCTTTCAGAAATTCGGGAAAAAACAACGTCGGCTATGTAAACTTTGAATACCGTAAAACGGGGTGAGTAGGTTTTGCGGGGAGAGGTGGGTTATGAATGGGGAGAGAAGGTTTGAGAGGGGGGTGAGAAGGGATTTTAAGGCTACTGCTACAAAAATAATGTATTCCAATTAAAAATGGCGCTATAGTCGTACGCATAATAAAAAAAAAACGATCCAACAATCTTCCAAAATCACCTTTGTATGAAAACCCCTCTCACCCCAAATACGAGGCACTACGGGGTGAGGTGGGTTTTCCTCTTTATCGTCAAAGTTATGAAATGGAACTACCCAAAATAAAATAAAAACTAAAATACAAACGTCCGGAACACTTATTATATACACCATTCAGTTTTCATATGTAAAAATAAAATGTTATCGAGGTTTGAATTTCAGTTTTGACCCTACTCACCCCATTTTACGGTACCCCTCTCGATTGGAAACAGATTTTGATAATTTTACAAAAAGCATACTTATTGTGAATATTTTTTTATGAATTTAAGCATATTTCAAAACGTTTATCACCCACCGCCTTTTACTGTAACTAAACTAATAGTGCTTTTACTCCAGTCAACGCTCCTTTTTTTAGTCCAGTCGAAAAGCTTATCTGGCCGGATCTTGCCATTTGCTAATTACTCTCAAAGGTGCGGTCTTTGTGGCTAGTCTGAAAAAGAGAAATATAGCCTTCGATTTTTAGCCACGAAATACAGGTAAGGCTTTCAGTAGGTAGGACATTTTGTTTGTGCAACTCATTTTCACGCTGTTTTTCTGTGCGATTTACTGTTTTACGAAATATAGGAACCTTTTCCGTTATTAAATAACGCCAAATAGAAATTTCCTTTTTGATGAAGGAAAACATCGTGACGAAACCAGCCAAGGTACATCTGCGAAGAAATTCAAAAGTGTTGGGTAGTCCCCAAAGCGAAAGGACTAAACTCCATCGGATCCTAGGCAGTGTTCTAAGAACAAAGTATTATCCCACGACAGCCTATTAGTACCTGACGGCAGTATAGCCCAAGCCCTCTCGCACATGAGAGGAGGCCTGGCAGCAGTGGGGCGTATATAAACTTATTTAAAAACGTAAAAAAATATTCGTAACATTACCATAACTCATTATATATTTTATACAATTTAATCAACCTAAGTACGAATTGAGATTTGAAGTTTTTAGGTTTCTTCAATATACTTAACAATATTTTTTTATAAATATCTACTGCTTCATTTTCCCCAAAATGTTTACTACACACAAACACAATTCCTCATAAGTAATATTCTCCTAAAGTTACACTAATACTAAGGACACTTTTATAACTTTACATAAACAGCAGGGGGACACATAATAAAATTAATAATTATGATATACAAGATAGCTAGAAAAGTTTAAGAGGCAGTTCTCACATTAATTCGGTAGATTTGGTGACTCCTGATCAGATTTCGAACAAGTTTGTGAGTTTATCTAATGGTCGTTTTAATTGCAAAGTAGCTATGGTGACCGAAACATAATTTTATTAGTGACCCGCCCCGGCTTCGCACGGGTTACACAAAACCTTAACAAATGATACTTACGCCTAAACCTTCCTCAAGAATCACTCTATTGATAAATGAAAACCGCATGAAAATCCGTTCAGTATTTTTTGAGTTTATCACGTTATACTTACACACAAACAGACAGATAAGGTGTAGTGATAGAATTTACACTGATGGAGTTAGCATTTGCCTAAACAGAAATTTGAATAATATCCATCAGTTTCATATTAATAGTATAAACGTGATTAGGGTTTGCACGACGGATCCGAAATGTATGGGAAGATCCGCGGATCCGGATCCAGATCCGGATAATTTCATACATTTCGGATCCGGATTGCAAACCCTAAACGTGATATATACGTATGTGATAGTTAAAATATATCGTGGCAGTCACGATAAACTCATACACATACACCACGTGTATGTGTATGAGTTTATCGCGACCATACAAACACACAAACAGACAGACACGGCGGGAGACTTTGTTTTATAAGATGTAGTCATTTAGATGTCTTTTCGTCCGACATACCTCAGTGCCTCAAGACGAAAGTCTTTAATCAATGTGTGTTACCAGTGATGACTTACGGCTCCGAAACGTGGTCTTTCACTATCGGCCTCATCTCAAAACTCAAAGTCGCTCAACGAGCTATGGAGAGGGCTATGCTCGGAGTTTCTCTGCGTGATCGTATCAGAAATGAGGAGATCCGTAGACGAACTAAAGTCACCGACATATCCCACCGGATTAGCAAGCTGAAGTGGCAATGGGCAGGCCACATTGCACGCAGAAAAGATAGCCAATGGGGCCGAAAAGTGCTCGAGTGGAGACCACGGACTAGCAAGCGCAGCGTATATAGGACGTCCACCCACAAGATGGACAGACGACCTTGTTAAGGCCGCCGGAGGACGCTGGATGCGGGTCGCTTCCAACCGGTACGAATGGAGGTCCAAGGGGGAGGCCTATGTTCAGCAGTGGACGTCTTATGGCTGAGATGATGATGATGATGATGAGTCATTGAGAAAGCATTCCCACAGCTAATTCTAATATTTATAACAACGAAAGCCCTGACACTCTCCATTTGCAACAAAATGCCGGTTTTAGTAAATTAATGAGCTGGAACACGATTATGCAAATATAATGGCGATAGGTAAGCGTGGAGGCCGCTCGGCGACATTGGGTCTGTCGTGTTATTGACCCGCTGGTGAAATCGAGAAAAAATCCGCTATGTCGTGTGGTACGTGTACCTACTAACTTGTCGCCGGCTGAGAATACGTTTGTACCTACCATATCCATTTTTTAGAAAAATCCTTTTTTAATGATTCCTAAAATAACAAAAAATATGTTACAATTGACACTAATCGGTTTTTGAAAAAAAGGTATTTTTCAAAAATGTTGTGCCATATCCGCATTTTACAATCACTCTTGTAACAGAAAATTATCACAAAAGTGTGACATATCCAAAACGTTTGTGTCATGTCATGTATTGTACTTACGTTTAACAATTACTCATACCTTTACATCATTGCGGTAAACTACCTATTGGCACATCGATCTCGTTCATCAAAATTTCATCTAACTTGTTAATAAATTCCGATGCCTATTGTTTTTCTTGATTACGTTTCTAATTACATGTTTTATGTAAGTATATCTTTATGTTTAAAAAAGATAATAATTTTTACTCAAATACTTAGAGGTTTATATGTATATTATTTTTCATTAGTCAAGTTTTTCTTTGTATTAGAAAAACGAACAAAATGGACTGTAGGTAATCTTAAGTAAATGAACAAAATGGACTATAATATTTAATCTTAATATGAATAAGATATTAAAAAAGTTACTCTGAATCGATCGTCAATTTATAACCAAGGTCGTAAATCTGTCTTTAAGATATATAAAAATAGGCACTACATGAAAAAAACTCGTATCTTGTTCTGTCAATCGAAAGAAAAATGTGGTATCTGTGTATGGGATGCATACAGAGTTACTGCCTTTCAACTCCGAGTAGCAGTGTAACGTTACGTTACGTGAGTTACGAGATTTTTTCAAAGCTGTGACGAAATGTTAGAATATAGTGTTTCGTGGGTTTTGTTGTTTATAGAAAAGTAATCTATTATTACTAATCATCATTCAAAATATTAATTATGTTGCTATATACATACTTAGATCCGTATGACATCATGTTTAGATTAATGTCATATTAACCTCGGTGTCATACCTGCTGTATAATTTACCATTTTAAAGCTACTTCGAAAACTAACCTACAAAAAATTTAACTGATTATTTAATAAATTAATGTCATGTTAACTTTATTTTTTCAATTTGTTGGCAATTTGTAGACTTATTTTGAGCAAAGAATGTTAGTTACAACATTTATCACAAATATCGTTCTTTTGGAAGCTATTGAAAATTTATTAGTTTTAAATATATTTTATTTAAATATTCGTTCTTTCGTGTTACCATAGTATCTACCCAAGTCAATGGTGTATCATGTTATTAATACGGACATCGGGATTAATATCAAATCAAGATCATATTCTCAAAGTCTGAATACTATTAGGACTACCTACGTAGTAAACTGAAACGAATTTCAATACTCACTTTAAGAAATTAGAGGTTTATTTTTTTCCATCAATTAAAATAGCGTCATATTAAACGCATTTCGTCATTTCTTGTATTGATAATGAACCATGGAAACGTAAGTTTTTTACTTTTTATTTAAACTACAAGTAAATACGTAAGCATTTACAATGTTCTTTTATACTTATACTTACTGATGTGCCTAAGGAAACTTTCCAAAATTGCGAAATGTTTCGGAAATTTAACGTAGGTAAAATTCGGAAAATTTCTTGCATTATTGTATGAGAATTGAAACTTTCCAATTTTAAATTTAAATTTCCCATATTTCCTAGTGAAAGTTTCATGAAATTTCCGAGAATTTAGAATTTTATGGAAACTTTCCGCAACTTCCACATCCGTATTTATACTGACCCACTCACAACTTCAAATACCAACTGAGCTTTTTAATCCCCCAATCATTTTCCCAGCACTCTGAGGATTGGCACAAGACAGCCAAAAGGCCTCTTATTTTTTACTTTTTACAGGTACAGTCGGAGCCATTAGGGTATTGACACGAACGGGTCGGAAACCGCAATAATTCACAAAGAAAGCGGCCGCAAATAGGAGTAGTTTCCACAGAGTTTGGTATTTGTAGAGTTTGGCAACGATTGGTCATCATCATCATATCAGCCCTTTATCGCCCACTGCTGAGCATAGGCCTCTCTTCTAGTACGCCACTTGTCTCGGCTGGGCTAATCTCATCCAGAAGTGACCCGCAATTTTCCGGATGTCCTCCACCCAACGAGCCAACGGACGCCAGGCGCTTCTTTCATTTGATGGCTCCTCTTCACGTTGGGCCAACGCCAACGCCAACGAGGGACGCATTTATGCGTTAGAGGGAGCAAGTGAGATTGCTATCTCATTCTACCGCATGGCTGCGTCCCTCGTTGGCGTTGGCGTTGGCCCAACGTGAAGAGGAGCCATGAAAGCGGCCACCATTCTGTTAACGATTGGTATTGGTAACTTAGCAACCAACTTATTTAAACAATATTCGAGTTCGATATTCTTTTCAATATTTCCACCAACCTCTGAAACCCTACGGTATTTGGTAGGGTTTCAGAGGTTGGCGGACATGTTGAAAAGAATATAGAACTCGAATGTTGTTGAAAGTTTCTATTATTCTCATATTTGACAGTTATATATTTTATACGACCGGTCTGGCCTAGTGGGTAGTGACCCTGCCTATGAAGCCGATGGTCCCGGGTTCGAATCCCGGTAAGGGCATTTATTTGTATGATGATACAGATATTTGTTCCTGAGTCATGGTTGTTTTCTATGTATTTAAGTATTTATATATTATATAATTATGTATATCGTTGTCTGAGTACCCACAACACAAGCCTTCTTGAGCTTACCGTGGGGCTTAGTCAATTTGTGTAAAAAATGTCCTATATTTATTTATTTATATCCTACGATGAACTACCGTTACCTAGTTTGCGTTTGTAACAGCGCCATCTTTTACGAAAATTGGATATCAAACTTAACAAATGTAGAAGCTAGAATTTTAGCATTGTAAATAGTAATAATCATTTGGGGTAAAACAAACGTGAATGTATATAATCAGGATTCGAATCGATGAAGTCAAAAGAGAAAATCCTCAAGATTGCTAATCAATTCGGTACGATTTTTCAAAAACTCCACTCTCTGAACCTACGGCACCTTAATCTATGGCTGTAGGTACCATCACCCACACTGTTAACTGTACATCGGTGGACCTTATGCCTTTTGTAATAAGGTCCACTGATGTACAGATAGGAGTGTTGCTGTTTGTACAACAATAATTTGCTGATTATATTTTGCTAGTCGGTAAAGAGCACAAAATGGAGCCAAATCACATGTGGTCGCGATCCTCAGCAATGAGGGAACGAGGAAGAAGAAGAAAGACCACTTTACTCCTTCTCAGAAATCGGTAAAAAAAGCAAGTTCTGAATCTACATTACTCTAGACCCAAACCCCGCATTTCAGCGTATACAATATACGTGGTGTTCGCTCCGTTCACCCCGGGACCGCCTTTAATATCGATAGTTTTGCCTCCATTCTGTTGCCACAAAAATGAAAAAGAAATGGTAACTTGTATGTATTGCGGTATATATATGTTTTTAGTTTAAGGACAATAATATTGTGTGCCCTTACAGGGTGTCATGTACCTTTCTTTCGTTTCTTACTTGTAACACCTTACTGTATTATGAACATGACTACAATGAAATAAAGAATTAAAGAAAAATAACCAAAAAACCCAACGACTCAAAAATAAGACGCAAGGAGGTGTTATTTTTGGGTAGTTGGGTTTTTTGGATCGTTTCAACTGCTTATCGGATCGGGATTCCATTCGGCTATTTGGTTGCAGATTTTAGGATATAACATGGTGAGGCTGGTGTCACACAACTGGGAGACGTCACACAGTACACACGGGTCAATTTTACCTACTATCTAAGTATTTCATCAAAAAATTATCACACGACATGCACATATCACACTTACACTGTACGATTGTTTTCGACGTACGTAAATACTTCTACATAAATATAATATTTGTTGTGACCTGGGTTCCGGCAGAAAATCAGTGCTTTGCTCGAAAGAGCGAAGCATATCACTGAGCCGTGACCCTTTTGTCCTGCTGCAACGCACACAGTTTGTACCTACCTACTTTTATAAAATTTTACTTTTGTACCTACTCATTTCTATGTTATTTTCTTTGTAACTCAATTTTCTTTGTTAGTGTAATAATTATTGTTTTTTTTTTTCTGTTATGATATGTTTAAATTTATATTGTGTGTCATTGCAGCTGTCAAATAAATGATTTATCTATCTATCTATCTATCTAACTATCTATCTTATCGTGGACATATTTTCTGCGAATTAACATTGGATGTTTGTGACATTTTCAATTGATCCTGTACTCCTAACAGATATCGGGAGACGCCATCAAAAGCTATTACCTCTTCTACAAAACTATGTTCAAGAAATTGATCCGGAACAAACCTCGAATATGTTTCTTTGAAGACGGATACAATCACAATAAATCAAAATCAAAATTCAAAGAGAGTCACAATAAATTAAAATTATTCTATGATTGTTATTTTAAACCAATCATATCACAAACATCATTATTACGTTAAACGAACTTTATGTTTTATGTTTAGGTATGTTGAACTGCTATACGAACCGTTACGCGTTTTCAAAAAGATACTAGCCACAAGTAGATACTTAAAGAAACAAAGGATCGATATTCAATAAATGACCAAGATCATAAGGAACGTCCTAAACTTAGATGATTTGACATTGAAGAATAAAATTATTCCCCGCAGACAAATAAATCCTTTATTCCCCCATTACTCAAATCACCCCCAACTAGCCATAAATAAAAAAATCGGCGATAAGCATCGATCTTTAATCGATTAAAAATTCACCGTCCGACCACCGATATCAATTTGCTGAATACACTGGAAAGGGATCTTTACAACTTCTTCAAATTTTCATTTCGAAACCGACCACTATAAATAGACCCCTAAAGACCACCTTTATCTACCTACGTTGTTCTTAAAATAAATACGGTGGAGATCACTTTATTATGGTCAGTAGTACATCACAGTTTGGGTAGGGAGAATTTACAACCCTTTGGTGGCAGATTTATGTGCCGTTCATAGGGTTAAGTTAACCCCCACATGCAGAAAAGATCGTGTTTCGTTATTTTATAAATGGCCCACGGAAATAGAGTGGCTTGTAAAAAGTTTGGGCTATTTTGGATTGCCATTTGCGTGATGAGGTCATTTTTAAGGTGTCGTTTTTTTTTTAAAAAACAATATGGATTGCATTTTATTTTAGTAAGTAGGTACCTACGTAACCATCTAATTAAAAAACTATTTTGAAGTATCCAAATCCTTTTAAGTGTACATATTTTTTATAGAAAACTTACTCAGATTATTAATATGCTTCTGTTTGTTTTTATTTGTCTTTAGTGAGTGTTATTCATATGGTTTAAAGAAGGAAATGGTTTATAAAAAAAAATGTAAGGTCTGTTCGTAGAAACCGTAGGTAGAAAAATGACTTTCGACTTAAACTAAAAATATTTCCTTTAAAGATTTTTAAGGGCACTAATTTGCGTTTTTTTTATTTATTTATAGACCGTTCCTTTTAAAACTTAATTAAACTGAGCTACTTCAATTTCACAAAAATTTAAAGTCATAAATTTTTTTTTATTACAATCCAAACAAATACTGGTAAAATTATAATTTAATAAAATATATCGATTCAGCGGGCTCAGCACGGTTCCATTTTTATCGACTATCACTATGCGCTTCCCTTTCGCACTTACATACTTGTTAGAACGTGACAGGCATGGTGACAAGGGATAAAAACACGACCGTGCTAAGCCGCCTGGTCACACACGAAGCAACAGAGCTACCGAAGCCTACTCCAATTCGATATGTTTTCCATATATTTTTTCGTAGTTATTTTTATACTTATGTATTTATATGTTTATCGTTCGTAGTCGTTGGTATTGTAAGGTGCAAGGCGTCGGATACGTCATTACCAAACTCAAGTGGAGCTGGGCGGGACATGTTGCCAGGCAGAGTGATGGCAGGTGGGCCAAAATGTTAACAGAATGGTGGCCGCTTACAGACGAAAGGAGTGCCTGGCGTCCGTTGGCTCGTTGGGTGGATGACATCCGGAAGACTGCGGGTCACTTCTGGATGAGATTGGCTCAGGACCGGGATAAGTGGCGTACTCGAAGAGAGGCCTATGCTCAGCAGTGGGCGATAAAAGGCTGATATGATGATGATGATGATGATGATGTTTATCATAACCTTTTCTTTGAAACTAAAACAAACGTCAAAGTCTGAGCTTTTTCTCAACTGAATCCAATTAGTCTGAACAGGTCGGGACATGCCCCATTAGAGACCTCATTAGTCGCACCGCCCTTTTTACGGCCACCGACAGTTTACCGCCTCTGTCATTGTTTAGAGCCTATAAAATAGGAAGATTTCTAATGTGTCTGTGTGTTTGTAACGTTTTTAATAATGTGGTAGGTTAAAGGCAAGTTTTCCTTTTTTACTTCTCCTGAGACCCTCGGTACAAATTTTTGTACATATACCACAATTTATTTTGAACTTTTTCATAAACTCAAAAACAAAATAACTGCTTCTGGGTCTCAGGAGGATAATTTTCGAACATGAAGTGAGAGGGAGACGCGAGGAGTGTTTTAGTTTCGCGTGTGTTGCGGATCGATTAGTGACAATGGATCGACGTGTTTGCTTCCCTGTCACACTTACGTACGAATATACAAGGGCGACAGAGAGGCAATACGTCAAACGTTGTTCGCTGTGGCCCTCAGCAGAGCAGTGTGCATATGCTTTTTGAGGCGTATTTAGCCAATGGCTTTTCTCAAGGCGTAAAGTTTCGCATTACTTTCAGAATATGCGGAAAGGATTGGAGGAGTCTGTACACAGCGAAGGTCTACATTTATAAAGGGCTTACAATGGATGTAATATTTTAAATATACCAACCTATCCATAATATAGGCCTTTTTATTTCAGTATAAATTTTATAACATGGCATTATAATAGGTAAGTCATAAAACTTTGTTATACTCTTTATACTATTGTCATAAAGTGCGTCTTACTCGTAATACACCAGGTGCATACTTAAGCTTTCCAGTTTCATAAACATTAAAGTACAATAAAAATATATTTATTTGACAATCACCAACATAAAAATACATAATGATTAGATGATTCAAGTACTAAAAATTTAATTATGCACAGTAAAGTTAGAGTTGCCGTGTATGGCTACATCGGCTACTGTGCAAACATTGCACGGGTATAATAAAATAGTTGGGCCGGAGCAGATCACGTCGGTGAGATGCGCACGACCATGGTAGTAAACAGTTTTAATACAGTACTTCACAACCAATCTTTGCTGCATTGCTAGAAGCAGCGGTGGTTTATTCCCTGATCCCTATAAGACAGGTTTACCTAGTTTAGGGCTCAGGACACTATTTCTAGCCTGTCTATTTCTAGACTACTTACTCCTAAAAATGTAATACTCTTTTACTATGTAATAAGCTGCATTTTTGATGCCTAAATAAATCATTTTTCATTTTTCATTTTCATTTTTACAGTAATTGCCAGTAAGTACTTATAAATAATTAAAAAACTAACATTTAAAATGTCTGAGTCAACAAATATAACACCAGATCTTCAACATAATAACGAGAATGGAATGGAGTAAAACGATCTAGGTTTTTGGTGCAAACACATTAAAACTAACTAGAATTACCTAAAGCACTGCAGTTTACTGGGTTGGTCATGTCTGCCGAATGCCGGACGACTTGTGGGCCAAGGTAACCATAGAGTGGGAGCCCCACGAGTCTAACCGGGGAGCGGGCAGGCCTCGTCGGCGATGGCGGAACAATGAGTGGAAGAAGAGGGGGGAGGCCTTTGCCCAGCAGTGGGACACAGTGGGTTCTGAATAATAATAATAATACTGCAGTTTACCATATGATGAAAGCTGATGATTGGTATCATTTGTAAGTGAGCTAGGAATCATAATGTTATTAGGAATGTAATGTAATTGTGATCGAGCCAAGATAATGTGGTGATGGCATACCTACTACTATAAGACATGTCAATTATTGGTATTAGATCACAAATAAAATAGTGACGCGATAAGCAAATATGTCGGTCACTCAATAAGAAAATACTATACAAGTATATACTTGTAGACGATGGACACTAATATTTTTGACTTAATTTAATTAACTGCTTTTCAAAAAAACTCAAATAATCTGTGTGTTAGGATGCCGGTAAACTAGACCCCCGCGGAGGCATCTTGATGCAGTTAACGAGGAACAATGTCTCTATTAGCTTATTCTGGACTTTTTGATTAGGACAGGGGAGGCAGTGGAGTCGGTTTCTTAAAGCAGTA
The DNA here is from genome assembly GCF_910591565.1 of Cydia splendana. NCBI lineage: Eukaryota > Metazoa > Arthropoda > Insecta > Lepidoptera > Tortricidae > Cydia > Cydia splendana. The sequence goes on from NC_085970.1 coordinate 18,759,864, forward strand.
GCGCGTCTACGGGCCCGATTCGGATTTTGAAATAGACATCTATTAGATATCTTTTAGACATCACCAAGATACGATAACGATATGTTTAAGATCTACCCTGTCAAATTTGGCATTTGCGCGATTCTGGAGATACTCTTGAACGATTTCCACAGGATATGACTTAGAGATCCAATTCACATCTAATAGATATCTTACTCTATCTAACGTAAAAGTGACATTGGTTGCCCGAATTGCGCTGCAAAAGAGAACTAGTTGATATCTAAACTATAACGTATCTAGAATGGATCTAGTACGTGTCGTCTCTTGTGAATATCTTGAAGTTCGAATACGGCAGCACGTCTGAGAAATTATTATAAGGGCGCATCTTTGTCATTATTTTAAAGTTAGAGGAGCGGAATTTTAACTTTGAAATTCTCACCTTGATATGATATTCCTCTCAGTGCACCTGAGACCTTGCACCTCTTCCACATGACATGTTTTCGTAGTTTGATTACCTCTGCAGGACTAAATCGCATAATTATACTTATTTTTATTAACCTTAATCTTGGCTGAATATATGAGTACTAATATTCAAAAAAGTCAAAATTAAAATTCTAAAATAAATGAATATTTTAGCTTTTTTTTTCGAAGTGAATGTTCGTAGCTCAAATTTTCACATTAGTTACAATTAGAGTGATATAAAATATCACATTTCTTAGAATAACAAACTTTCTACTACATAATTCTTAAAAAAGCTATCTCCTTAATGTATAGAATACAGAAATATAATATGTTCATTACCCATTAGACCACTCCACGCTTCCCTGTTCTCGCAAAGAATTCCTTCCCTCGACTATGCAAATAAAGTTGGTAGCAAAAACAAAGCGATACACGGTAATTACCGGGGAAATTAACTGACATCGATACAGCCTTAATGAGGAGCCCTAATAGGACTTGTAGAATTCTAAGGGTGGATTTGATCTGAGAAACACGCGAGTAAGGTTCGCCTTACAGCCACATTTACTGGGTTTACATAGTCAGTCCGTTCTTCCTCTCCTTCTTAGTCCTTTTCAATCTTAGAGAGTTAGCCTCCGTCAATTAATATTGCCAAAAATAACTGAAATTAACTGGCATTGATACAGCATCAGGAGCCCTAACAGGACTTGTAGAATTCTAAGGGTGGATTTGATCTGAGAAACACGCGAGTAAAATTCGCTTACAAACACAATTGGGTAGCATCCTAGGTAAAAAATGTGTGTTAATTTATCCACCACATTTTCAGTATTAGGTACATAATAATACTCACATCATAAATCTGCAAATGGAATTACTTGGCGCTAATACAGACTGAATTAATGATAAGTTTTTAATATCAACTACTTCCTGTCTGGAAATAAGACAATAGATATTTTTGTTCGTTATCGTTTTTATTCTGCAAACAATTATCTAAGTAATTAGTAGATTAAGCTTGAAAACTACTAAACTATCATAATATTCAAGCTTGTAACTGTTTTAGTTTCCGGAGACGGCGATAGATGGCAGCATGTGTTCCTAAACTGGCAACCGATAGAATATGTGATAAGACAAATAATAAAATTATGTGGTAGGCTCTTAGAGGATATAACCAACGGAGACGACATGTCTATAATTTTCGGTACAAAATAGTCTGCCGTTTTTTGCGGGGGAGGGGCACATCAAATGTATACGTAACGTAAACATAGCCATGTCAGATAAACGTCAGTCCATACATGTGGTTGACATGTCGTTGACCATTGGCCGCCTATTTTCGACAGAGGGGAACGCCTGTTAATGACCACTCCGAAGGGTAGGCTAGATAAGTAAGTAAGGAATAAATTATTATACTGAAAAGACATTTCACACTTCAGTTGTTGGGTATTCAGCATGATTAAAAGCTTATTTTAAATGAAAGGGAGGAGTTTGTGCTATTACTATTATGGAATTTGAATAACGTTTTACTTCTATTAAATAATTTGTTGTTACAGCGTGTGATAACATGCTCGTATAACACCTAAGGACCTGAATGTCTTACCTTACAGACGCGAACTAAACAAAAATAAATACTCAAGCAAAAAACGCATTAGTATCAACAGACTTACGGTTCAAAATCTCTTATTTGTAAGAGATCTCAATCCACTAAACTCTAAACTAACACTCACAAAACATGGTCATGGGTTATCTACAAAACTAGTATAATTAAGCAATTATAATCAAATTTGATCCAAAAGTGTCAATATTTGCTTACGTTACGGCAAATATCAATATTAATAACTGAGATTAACAACCTAGTCTGGATATCTAGAACAGAAAGACGAATATTACTATCAAAAACGTTGTAGTTACGTCTGAGCTAGGTACAAGTTGGGTTAGGTTTCCTAATCGGCAGGTAGATTCTAGATTTATCCGATCCAAGATTTATTGACAGTATAATAGCAAGAAACAAGTAGTTGTTGGTAATAAATAAGTTAGAATTCGCTACCTACTCGTTTTCGCAGAATAGAACAGCGTGGCGTATTTAATTAATAAATATTGGACAATCTTGAACAAATCGACCTAGTCCCACAGTAAGCATAATAAAGCTTGTGTTATGGGTACTATACGACGATATACCTACATCTGTTAAGTATCATATAGACATTTATGTAGGTAAGTATTTATACATTATATGTAGGTGGGTAATTCTTATTCTTATGCATTTTTTGTGTAACACGTAAGAATAACATGTATTTTTGTGAAAATAAGTAAACTCTATATCAATATACTTAGCAATTTACCTCTAGTTTTAGGTCAACCTAAATGTATTGTCCTAATAGTATTAGAAACATATAAAAAATAATTACGAGTGCGAAATGTTACGGACCGTGTAGTGTGACTTTCCCAGTTTCTGTGATAAGGTCACTGTGGGCAAGTCCGTCTACAAGGCAAGTCCGTCAACACGTTATAACTTTTGAATTTGAAGGCGTATGCGACTTTGGAGTCCAGTCGATTAACCAGTTTTTCGCGCTAGTTCCGTCACTGTAAAACAGATGGCGCTGTGCCAACCAACTTCAGAGCAATCCGCCTCAACAAGTCATTTCGTGTTTTGAACTCGAAGTCATAGTGCGACAGCCGTTCGAAAAAAAATTGTTAAAAATAGTTTTTGAAAAGATTGTGCATCAGAAAGTAACTACGTAGGTAGCATAAGAACCAGTTGTCTTTATTCTATTTTTAAAATATCAGAAATTAGCTTAGTTTTGTAATTATACGTTCTACAATTTATCATATTAAAATTTGACTAAGTTGGGAAGTCCGTCTATTATGTTCAAGGCAAGTCCATCATATGCCGGACTTTCGTTAAATCAGAGATTACCAACTGTTTTTGCGACTTTAATATTATAACGATTTGATAAGGTATCAAAAAATCCTCCTGACTTTACGCATGACGTTACTTTATTAAATTTTGATCTCAGTAAATTAAAAGAAACGATTAAAATTCATTTTAAAATTACTATTGATCTTTTATTTCGGAAATCAAAAAAATAATTATGTTTAATTATTTGCCAAAAAATGTTTACCTTGCCTTTGTTTTAGAAAAATGGTGTTTATTTCGAATCTGAACCGTATATTAACAAGTTTAAAATACACTTTTCATTGTCTTGATCCGTTCTTTTTAGGAATTTGACTACGAACATATACGCACCTATAGATTGGCTGATATCATAACTAGACGGACTTCCCTTAAACTGCAAGGGAAGTCCGTCTACTCGCCGAATTTTAAAAAATGCCAGTGTTTTTGCTTAATTTGTGCTTGAAATGATCTGTCACTAAGGCTAAACTATTAATTATTAAATTCTTCATCGTATGCGATTACAAGCAGTAACATAGGTGAATATTTAACGGAACTAGATCACTCCAAAGTAAAAAAAAAATAAAGTATGCCGGACTTCGCCACAGTGACCTTATTTGATTTGTTTTTTAAATATGAAGTGATTTTGAAATAATTTACATCAAATATAAAACACTATTCCTTGTTCTACAACACTGTTTAAAAATTGTATGGATTTATAACGATTTTATATAATTTTAAACAACATACATTTTGTGATTAGTTTTCGCGTCACCACCGCGCGTGGTAATATAAACATGCGGTACTCGGTAGAAAATTATCTTTACTATTGGCAGCCTTATTAAAGTTTTTTTAGAACAGCAACACTGTGTTGTTGTCAGGATTATTTGTCGAAAATTATTTATTTGTGTTCATTTGAAAAAACGGTCAACCTTAACGCGTCACCGCTGTGTTAGAGTTTTAAAAGTAAGTTGCAGTTTCACGTTATTGTTTGTAACGTAAGATATACCTCATACATTGCAGATCAAGCTAATTATTTAACATTTGCAAAATCAAAGGAAATGTTTATGTAATATCGAACATGTTCCAAATTATCATGACCGTGGCCTCAAAAATAAATCAAAATAGCCGAGTTGGCGACCAAAATGCCGAAATGTCACGACTAAGGGACACTTTGTCACAATCGTGTTTATGTACTCATTTTATTTACCTTTCCTGAGGGTATTAAGCTTGACCATATGAATCAAAAAATTGCTTTTTGTATGTCCTTTTGATATATGTAATAATATGTGAAAAATACAAACGTTTATGAAAAAAAAATTTTTTTTGGACACAATTTAAGAATCACCCAGGTATAAATCTTGACCTATATACATAGAAAACATGCTTAACTCAGGAACAAATATACTTGTAATAAACACACAAACCCCGGGACCTCCAGAGTCACCAACTAGGCTAGAAGTCCATTTTTCCGTATTTCAATGGAATGTAAATTTGGGGATTTTCTTTTAATTCTTCTTGTAGATTAGACAATTTGAAATTTTTGGTGGAAAAAAAACTATTCTACCAATATCAGTGATATATAGACTCTTACAGCAAGAGTATCAGCATACCTACGTTCTCAAATACTTCTACATAAAATAAATATAGGTTTTAAAAATCCTTTTTTTGGTGGCACAATATCGACTGACATATAGATATAACACGCATATTAATATAATTACCTAAATGCTACGACCAAAAACATCACTTCGGCGACACATTTTTGTTTATTTAATGTATTTTCAAGTACAGTGAACTAGCTGATATTTACTTAATCCTGTTTGTATTTGAACAGGATGCTCGACAACTATAATCTTCGATATTATCACACCCTATATTTGAAACTGTACAAGTGTACAATAATTTACACATTTTGAAGCGCAATATCAACATAAAATGCCTATTATAACCTTTGTGATTATCGCTGGAAGTGCGTGCCAATATTAATCCGTACTGAATAGATGCTTGAACAATTTTAGATCAAAGAAATAACTGGGTGGTTCAATACAGTGAGGTGCAATATATTTATGTCCATGTAAAATGTGTTTGCATTGTATGTAGGTAGATAGGTATAGGTTCTCGTACTAACGTATTTAAAGTTATGTTTTATATTAATAATAAATTCTACCTTTGATATTAACATTAAAGATCATGCAGAAAGTATTTTTCTTCAGGAGTCTAAACGCCCAAAGTCGCTATGGTCCATAATGTAAATTAAGTACATAACCATATCGTTGACTTTAATTGGCGATGATGATCGAGTGTTCTTATGTACGGAATATCATTTGATATTTACCATTTGCTTTTCGGTGAAGGAAGACATCGTGAGGAAACCGGACTAATCCCAATAAGGCCTAATTTCCCATCTGGGCTGGAAGGTCAGATGGCAGTCGCTTTCGTAAAAACTAGTACCTACGTCAAATCACGGGATTAGTTGTCAAGCGGAACCCAGGCTCCCATGAGCCGTGGCAAAATGCCGGGATATCGCGAGTAGGAAGAAGATGATCGAGTGTACCAGGTGTCCAACTTTCAATCCGGGTGTCGTGGGTCAGAATTCTAGCTTGAGCTTTTAGTTTTATCTTTTTATCTTTATCTTAACTTTTACTAAGGAACTGCCCTTTTGTAAACTATAGTGCCCAGCAGTGGGACGTATATAAGCTAAAATTAACATTGGCGTGTGGCTTACAGCATTTAATAACTGGAGTTGCCTTTAAGAGCTTACCCCTCTGCCGAAAACCTTGCACAATTGTGCAAACTTTTGTATGGACTGACGTTTACATGGTTTGTACGTTACGTACAAATAGCCATACATTTGACGTGCCCCTCCCCCGTAAAAATTGGCAGACTGTTACTACACTTAGTAACTGGAGACGCCTTGTATAGAAAATTACAAGGCGTCTCAAGTTACTAAGTGCTTTAAGGTGTGTCATGGTGGTGAAAAGTCGTAACATTATAGCTTTGGTACAGAGCAGATTTTTTTTTGCAAAAAGATGACTAAAAATTCGGTCAGGATCCTTATTATACTCAGACAATACAACACAGACAAGCGGTGAATATCAATTTTAACAGTAAATCGTCAATACTAATAAAGTAAATGGGCTGTAAAGCTATTCTGTGGAAAGCAATCAGTCTTTACGACAATGAACGTACAGCAAGTTTGATTGGACCGAACGCGGGGCTTCTCTCGTTATGCTCCCGCTCGTGGGGATTATGCTCGCGCGGGATTATGCTTTTGATATTGTCAGTTGACGGAGTTTTATCCTTGTAAAAGCTGTTTTTTTTACTTCTGATGCAAAAAGAGGGGTATTATATGTTTGACGCCAATGTCTGTCTGTCTGCCTGTGGCATTGTAGCTCTCCAACGGATGAACCGATTTCGATGCGGTTTATTTTACATGAAAACCAGTTTCATGGCGGTGGTTCTGTTTGCTATATTCGATAGAAATCCAGCAGTTTAAAGAGTATGAGCTCTTTTTCAAAATGATATTAAGGCATTTTTGGCATAAAATTTGTAATAGTTATATCAATTGTACCTACATCAAAAAAAACATTCATAACGTCCATGCAATTTTGCAGCTCGCTGTATATGCAGTATAATCCTGAAATCGCAATGAAATTTTCTTGCATTTTAAAAAGCATCGAGATAAAATCGGAACATATTTTTTTGGAATATTTCGCACTGTATAATACCCACTTTTTGGCAAATGTACACTAGATTATAATAATAATATACCTTGTAATACTTTATGTTAAATAAAGAAGTAATATAAAAAAATACCCACTTTTTAAAATAAATAAGTCGCTTTGTTTTTTTTTAGATTGCATTTTATGTTTTTTTTTTTTAATTTTAATTTATTTATCGCAAAAAAACTTACAGGGTATTTACATATTTATATTCCGCCAAACTGAGGACAGTTTGTTGGCGGATAAAGCGCTCTCAATCCTTTTGTGTTCTACCCACTTAACTTACATACTTATACCTAATACATTACTTAACTAGATACATTACTTGTTGTTCGTGCACTTTGTAAATAATGTACATAATGTTTGTTTGTGTTTCTCTGATGTAAGTGAATTATAATTCTTTTGGAGAAATAAATTCTTAAACCATAAACCATTATTTTTTTATTGGATTTTTCTCAATGTTCTCATAATGAAAGTTATTCAGTAAAATGCATATTTAGATCACTTCTTCTCCTCATAGAATTTACGATATTTTTAATTCGTGTTTCACTTTAAGAATTTCAGACGTCATCTGAAATTAAGGAATTCATGACAAGCCTAAATCAAGTCCTGGGTAATAGCACTAAACTCCACCTTTATGTAAACACAAGTGTCTCTGTCACTGGTGACATGACATAATTTACAACATCGCCGAATTTTGTTTACAATATTGTCACGGAGAGAGAATTATAAAAATTATTTATTTACGGGTTAAGCATAACAATCGTATTTTTACTAATAAAACGTGTCAGCGTCGGTATAATTGGGACAGAAATTATTATATTATAAATAGTTTAGAGATTCCGTTATTCCCTTTCATTACCCAAACCCACCATTATAAGCTGAACTCTCTCTCCTCATACTTATTATAGATGTACAGGTCATGATTATACTAGTCCTTACAGATGTGGGGTAAAGTGAAGAGAATGTTAGTCGTGGAATGATTTTATTCTGTTGCGTAGACGCGGCGATAATTCATAATTCTGTGACACGTGCCCGCCCAGTCTTGATGCTTGATGTCATTGGTCTGTGTTAAAAGTAATTGACACTTGTCATTTTATGAAGGTTTAGGCTTCATTATATTGTGAATTGAAATCAATAGCAATAGATAAACTGCATGGGAAAAAGTGAATAGAAAAGTAATTGCAAGAATGCTGAAAAAATGCTTAATTCCAATACAAATAAAATACAATCTACACTGTGTTGCTAAAATACACTGTGTTGCTCATAAATGACTAGTAATTGCATATAGAAAAGCTAACTAAATAAAATTTACTGACGAGTGTTTTAAAATCACGATAGAAATTGGAATGGAAAATAAAGGATATCATGATAAATAGCAGAAAGTACCAAGATTATTGAGCTCCTCACAAAAATATTCCTCTTTGTGTGTTGTAAACAAAATGTCATAAAACTATTTTCGTAACTGCCCTTCGTTAAATGTATTTAAAGTCTTTAATAAATTGGACATAAAAAATGATTTCAGCTACCGTCAGTCTCTCTCCGTCTGCAAATCATAATCATCATCATCATATATTTAAGAGACTCGTGTCGGTGGAGCGATGTCCATGCATGTCGGTCCTCTGCCTTCTCCTTGACAGCCTGATACGACACGACGTTGAGTTGTTCCTTTACTTGATTTATGAACGTTCTCCTTGGTCTCCCCCTCCGTTTTTTGCGTCAACTAATAATCATATTCGTATTTTTTCATCGCCTCGATTAGCTACGATCAAAATGGTTCAGTCGATCTACAAACGCAAATTTTTATTGTATAAAAATTATAATAATAAAATTGTTCATATAAATAAAAAGAGGTTATTTATTTCGCGACGTCAGAAACTACAAGACACTAATTCGTGCTATAATATTATTGTTTTATTGGTTGAAATTGTTGAAAATATCAAGAAGAGGCGGGTTTGAGGACGATTTATCTGTATTTTTTTATTTTTTGTTTCCGCGAAAAATTGAGTATTTCGGGTGTGTCGTCACTGGTGGGTTTTAAAACTCTTTCATCTTCTTCGATTAGTGTGAAATATTGTTCTTATTAATTAACCTAAAGGATGTTCTAACGGAAGTCAATTAGGGGTCTTTTAATTTCCTTGTTAGTAACGAGGGTTGCTACAAGATATTTAATATTTTATATAGGTACCTATCTTCTATTTTATTACAGAACTTTCAGCTGTTCTTGCTAGTTTTATTTTACTATATTTTCTCCAGAATTCCAAAACCTTGTAATGTATTTGACATTTTTACGACAATGATTTTGTCTGACAACTTTAATAGCAGCTTCAAAAATATTTTTTTAATAATATAATCTTACTCCGAATTATTATACGCCGGTCAATCATACATACTTCTTGTAAACTACAGCATTGTCGTAGGAATAAGTACTTTTTTTTTGATAAAAACTGTTAAATTTAATCTATTAATTAATTCAATTATTCGATTCAGTCGCCTAGCTCTTTTTATAATTTAACCCCCTTAGCGCCACTTGCACCATTCCACTAACCCGGGGTTAACCGGTTAAACCTGGAGTTACCATGGTTACCAGTACAATTTCACACTGAGTTAAACCGCTAAAGTTTAACCGCTTAACCCCGGATTAATGGGATGGTGCAAGTGGCTTATTCTTTAAACTTCACATATCTCAGTCGGTTAATTAATGATTTATCCTATTCCTACAAATACATAATTCAAAATGACAGACTTGCAGTTCGTTTAACTTCATAGGTAATAATTATAGACAGTAAGTAAATACGCATAGATGACATAATTATATTAGGTACTTCAGTAATATTAGTGTAATATAGTAGTATAATAGGTACATAAACTCATCTTCACCGTCACCAACTTTACGACCACTAAAATAAAGCTTCCAATTTGTTCACAAGACTAACGCAAATCCAAGTTGGCTACTTTTGTCGGAACTAATCTAACTTGTGCGACTTGGCTGCAGTTTTACCGAGTTGATTGTCCGGCATGGATTAGTGTTAAGCTGTGCACATAGTGGGTGTTTTGACCCGCTAGTGGATGAGTTATTATGCCCGATTTAGGGATGAAAATTCCGGAAAAAAATATTTTTTTTTTGGTGAATTTAAAAACGAAACGTTTTTTTTCGTTTTTTTTTTCAGTTTTATTCAGAAAAATTTAATACGTCATACTCAATGCCACTGATGAGTGATAACAGTGTCAAAGTCAATACAATGCCAGAAACTAACACATTAGACGTGCAACCTTAACCCTAACTTAACTACCTGTTAAAATTCCTAATTATGTACCTTTAAGTATTGAATAATACAGAAATTTCAAACTCGGTTTTTTTCGGCTTTATTCGTTTTTTAGAAATATTGTAACTGAAATTTGCATTGTTTTATTCGAAAGAAACTTGAAAAAACGAACCGATTTGAAATTTTCCCGTATTTTTCCGGGTTTTTTCGACACTAGCCCGATTCCACTTGAAACTGTACATCTACCATCAGTTTTAACATTGACATAACGCTCACTTCTACGTAATTTACTTTCTGTACATCTCGCTTGCACTAATATGCGAGTGCGAGCGAGATGCATAGAAAGTAACTTACGTAGACGTGAGCGTTATGTCAATGTCAAAACTGATGGTAGACGTACTGCACATATAGAATCATAATGTTGACTATTGTTTAATAATTGCCTTACAAGCTCTGCTCTTCAAAGTCAGCATATGGTGGTATTACATACAGTGACTCATCTTGACTAGGCCTCCCTGGTCACTTTAATGAAACGAAAAATTCGGAAACAAAACCAAAGAAAAATTATTTTCATGTTTGCTGTCAACTTAATACGTTACAATGAAACCAGGAGATCTATTCAGAAAGTAATTTATTGTAATCAAACGGATATTGATATGATCTGTCAGCTGTCAACAGGGACATTTTGTAACCACAAATTTCACTGATAGTTTAGTATTCAAAGAGCAAACGAGGAAGTGTGCAGCTAATGAAGAGGAAGTTTTGAAACTCGTTGAACCACTTTAACCATTCTTTATTTATTTATTTAAAATTCAAGTCATGCAATAAGACCTATATTATAAATACCTAACATACATTCATGTATAGGTATTTAATAAACTTAAAAACTAAACACTATTTTTGCGACAAAACGGCGTGGCTCCTTTGAATCGAGTGTTCTTGTGTCGGATTCGACAGTTTGCTCCGGAACCTGAAACACGACACCCATCGGCCAGAAGTCAACGCACTCGATGGTCCCCTGCAGCGGTCGCGGCACGCGCACCACAAAAGAGTTGAAGTGCACCCAACAATCTTTAGCCAACACCCGACAATCTACATATATCATGGCTATTTGTAATGTCCAATTATCACTTCCCTGAACAATGTCATGATGAGCGTTTCACATTGGCGAAATCATGATAAATTTTATGGAAGCCATTGTTAATAAGACCAATGCCACTGATGACAGCTGACAGATCGTATCCGTTACCACAGAATAAATAATACATAGTCTGTTACGATTAGGACAGATATGACCGCTAGGTGGCGACAGCGCCACGCGCGGCCTATGGCTAGCCACCAAAATTGGTGTGGGACGGATGTACTTTTAGCTACTTGTTGCGACGCGACGAAATCGCGGAGTGAGCCACCCCTGCCGTTACCTAACAAAACTTCCGTGAGACACAGACATATTAAATCTATTAAGAACGGGTCACTCACGTGTTAAGTCAAAAAACGCTCGACATGTTTCACTCCGTACCGAGGAGTGTCATTAGGAGCTTGCGTTCACGGTGAAGCTCCTGATGACACTCCTCGGTACGGAGTGAAACATGTCGAGCGTTTTTTGACTTAACACGTGAGTGACCCGTTCTTAATAGATTGTCATCAGGAGCTCATCAGTGTCAGGAGTGTCATCAGGAGCTTCACCGTGAACGCAAGCTCCTAATGACACTCCTCGGTACGGAGTGGAACATGTCGAGAGTTTTTAGACTTAGCATACGTGAGTGACCCCGTTCTTAATAGATTTAACATATCCGTTACCGTTTGATAACAAGAAATCACTATCTGAATTGGCCTCTAGAGTTCAATTCCCTTCTATTTCAGTACCTGTCACACATATATGACAAGATATGACAATAACCATATTTCCCACCATATTGTTACTTTAGCTGTCACGGCTGAGTGACGTTTTTTGTATAAAAAGTGTACGAGTCATTTAAAACGTTTTCTTTTTAAGTCTAAATATGTGCTGAAGTGTGTTTGTTCTGATTATATTTTTAACTTTCCGGAAATTAAAGTCAAAATATAGATTGGGAAGGATTTGCTTTTAATTTTATCATCTACAATTCTTTCATTTAACATATCTGGTGCTGTGAAATTGTTCGCTAATAATTTCGGAGTTGAATTAGCTAGGAGAGGAGATAAGTAGATCTTATACATATATTTTTCTTCACACATATTATCATAATTTCTCTATGATGCGCTCAAAAACCGCAACTTACGGCCAGCAGAGAGATAAACTATTATTTTAGAATAAATTTCTTATCTGTTAAAATGTTATTGCGCAATATATAACGTCGAAAGCTATTTAATAGTGACATTCAAATTTCGAACATCTCTGAAAAAGAAAGGAATTTGTTTGGCGTTTTTTAAATGAAATGTCACTTTTAAACAGTGTTATTAAATGCCGCAATAGTAACATGCGGTTCCAGGACACATGACAGAGAAATTTAAATTCGGTCAAGATCCTTATCATAGTTATCATATATAGACAAGGGGTTAAAATCTTCATACCCCAGTACAGATGTAGCGCATAATTATTTTCCTTCGTATTTTCACGGAAACGTACGAACGTGTCTTGCTATTTCAGTCAGTCTCGGTACAAAAAGTACTGAGGTTGACTGAAGTAGCATGACAAATACGAACGTTTCCGAAAAAATACGAAGGAAAACAATTATGCACTACATCTCTATTTGCACCTCCTCTAAGACCTGAAAGTTAGGCACACAGTTATCTTAGAGCAATCTAAGCTCGGTTATGTACCTAAGGAATTAGGTCACAGTAGATCTGGGATATTGGACTTCTAAAGCGGTCCAGCTTTTCAATAGTAAGACATCGATCGCCATTTTTATTAAGTTGAATCATCATCATCTTCCTCGCGTTATCCGCCCATTTTGCCACGGCTCCTGGGGCCTGGGGTCCGCTTGACAACTAATCCCGATAATTGGCGTAGGCACTAGTTTTTACGAAAGCGACTGCCATCTGACCTTCCAACTCAGGGGGTAAACTAGCCAGTCCAGTTTCCTCACAATGTTTTCTTTCACCGAAAAGCGACTGGTAAATGTCAAATGACTTTAATTAAGTTGAATATTTAATATAAATAATAATTTTATTTATTCTAACGCAAAAAAAGACCTGATTTATCTATCAATTGTATTAAAACTATTAAGATATTTTTAGCAATGAATTAAGTATGTATTACCACTCACATAAGGAGGTACAAAGGGAAACTGGTTAACCTTTTGGACGCCAATGACCGATATATCCGCACCGCAGGTTCAACGCCAAAGACTGATGAATGGGTCACTAACCACAGAGCAACATAGACCTGCGTGCATATGCAAGTTCAATTTCAGTTTTGACACTTCGGTGACGTGGCGTCCGCGTGACAGCTTTTGTGTTTGACACGGCGTCGAAAAGTTTAAAAAACTACTCATCGCTTATCGACAGAGCATTAAAATATTAAGATTAGTAAATAAAATAACTTAATTCGACAGTAAAAACTCAATCAAAACACCGTTTTCGAGATTTTAATGCACAAATATCATAAAACAACTTAAATAAAACTCTTTTCGCACCAATAAATTACCCGGTAAAGTATTAATTACGAAAAAATTGCACTTAAAAAGTAATATTACCGCTCGTACGATTGATATATCGCTACCCAACTTTCTAAAACTCCTATCGAGCTGTTAACTGTTAAAGAAACTTATACTCTGACCGTATTGTCTCAAGGTTTAATTTTAAATATCAGATTGGATGGTATAGGAAGGTTTTGTAGTAGTGGCTGAATATATCTTGGGCCATTAAAAAGAAATGCGAGTTCTTAATTGAGGCACAATGACGGGGGAAGGAAGGATGTCCCGAAATAGACTGAATAACAAACAGATGGTAAAAAGTGTTGGGTGACACGTTATGGGTGCTACAGACAAACCTAAAAACGCTGACTTTTAAACCGGTGGCTAATAAACAAACGACTGCCGAATCGTAACGGTTATATAATGTAGCCGAAGGATTCTTTGAAACTTTCGTGAATGATCTCAGCACGAACGAATTTTCTTCTTCTCCTTCTTTAAACTTCACAAAACGCCGCAAAAGCACGGTGCTGGTTTTAGATAAAAGTGATTCAAAATGTTAAATCAATTCATTATACATATTTTATTGTTTTTAAAGCCACTAGAAACGTCCTTTCAAAATAAAAACAATTAAGCAGCTTCAAAAACTGTTTAACCTCTCTTCTGTATATGATAAGAATGCTCGCCGAAATTTTGGTCATCTTTTTAAATTTTTGTTTAGTTGAAAACTATTTTTTCTGCTGTACTATTCGGCTCGACCGAGATTTGTACTAACGATTTTTTACGACCAACTCGAACGGTTAAGAAAACAAAACGCTGAAATTTTGAACCACATCTGGAACACCTTTAACACACCTACCCTTTTATTTGTCACTCGCTATTTATTGTTCCATGCGCTTCAGGTTACCGCAATAATTTAAAAATAAAAAAACGTAAGGGTTAAAATTAACCCTAAACTGCCAGCGATTTGATAATTGTTGGGGTGTTTTTGTTTCTTAGAGGTTTATTTATGAAGCCAAATGGCCTTTGAAGGGGTTGGCTAATTTGAATTTTATGAAGTTTATTTTCGATTTGGAAAGGGGAAAATCCCTTGAGGATGCTTTGGTTTCTTTCAATTTGCTGTTTAAAAATGTATGTTTGGTTTTTTAATTGGACATCTTCGTAGCAAATGTGTTGCTTGTGTAGAAATAATTTAGTATTTCGTGTATTGTAAAAATTATATGACATATGCTAAATTATTACATAGTCAAGAAATTGCCTTAATATCTGGGAGAATACAGTTTCGGCACGGCCAAAAGGTTCGGTGGGTTTTTAGCCCCAATCGAACCTTCGGCCAAAATATGATTTTTATTCCAAAACCGAAACTTTGGTCGGACACTATACCTATAGGTAAGTACTTATTTGATTAGTAAATATTCCCAATAATAATCTTTTATCTATTGTTGAATGAAATTGTACAGTGAAAAATTAAATTGGAACTAATATCTATGAAACTCATCAAACACTAATTCTAAACGAATCACATTAACATTACTAAAATACTTTAACGACCCATTCAACCCCAACAATCCCTCATACAAATCAAAACACAAACAATAGGGTTCAATTAAATTTCCAATCCGCTGTTTCTTGTCTAAGTTACGGAACCCTTTTGAAAACAACCCGAGAACCAATATACTGGCGTAATGCGCCGTGCCAACAACTTTACAAAGGACACCCTGCAGTTTGGTGAAAGGTAGAACCGAGTTCGTGACTTTTGGTAATACCCACTACGGCTACATTATACTATTCGCACTGCTTTTCGCGCTGCCGCGATGTTGCCCGCTCCGGCCACACACTGCCCTACTCGCGCGATTAATCGCTAGTCTCTCCATACTTCATATTGCAGGTGGACTCGCGCCAAAAACCGACAGAGCAGGGAGCGGTGGGCATGACGAGGAGCATGACGAGCGGCGTGACGAGTAGAGCGGCCACAGTACGTCTCTGCCTACTTCCCTCGCTACTTCCCATGCCACTCGTCGAGTATGTAACCAGTATAAGGTTCTGGGAAGTCCGACATATAACATTTTTGGTTGGGAAGACCGTCAAAGGGCAAGAACTTTCGTATTTGTATGCGTAATTCGCTCAGACACAGTCAGAAAGGAAGAGTTTCGCTCCTTCTGCTCTACCGACCTTCTGTAAGTAGAGTATGTGTGCAAACGCAAGAGTTAAACGCAACGAAAGAGCGTGTAGACTTACCTGATAGACGGTCTTTTATACATTGATCTTATAACTTTTTAAACATGATGCATGACGCTATAGAATCGATGGAGTGCGATTCATGCAAACCTAATTGTTTGTTTTTCTGCTAAAGTAAAGGTCAAAACGAAAAATATGATTCGATATATTATGAATATTATGATAGAGATATTGCAGTGTTACTTATTTGATTTCCTTTTGTTTTGTTTCAGGTAATGTTACTACTTATGTCAAGAAGGTCAATTTATAGGCAGGAATAAAACTAAATTTTGACTTACGTGTTTTTTACAGAAATGTTAAATTTGGTGACTCAATTTTCTTTCAGGACATATGTACTATTTAATTAACCTAAACGAAAAAAGGATGGTATGATAAAGTTATAGAGAAAAGTCATATTTCATAAATTCAAATTTTATTTTTTTCCTGCTGAACCACTGGGAATTTTTCAACAAAACTTGGCACAATTGTGATACTAAATGTAAGTAATTATAGAAAAAAAACTCAGTTCTTAATCATAAAAGGGCATTTTCTCTTCCCTTATCCTGCTACGGCCTTTTAAATGTTGTGGAAAGATATTACCTATCTACTTATTTATTTATCCTCTCAATTTCAACTTTAATCATTATTATACCCGGTTTTAACCCACAGCAGCCCAAAGAAAAGCCCTCGTCATAATCCTTAATATTCGCCGTCACAAAGGTGACGTAATAACGACTAATCCCGCATTGTGGCGCCATCTCTCGGCGAGGGGCGCTTTGTAATTTGCGGGGGCTATTGAGAGTATTGAGGTTTGGGTGATGGATAGATACAGTGGTATTTAGAATTAAGTAAACGGTAAGGTTGGATATTTTTTGTGTTTAGGCATGTTTGTGTAAGAAATTCGTGAGAAGTATAACCATGAAAATAAGACTTAATAATTCTCAATAAGTATAGACTTATTTCAAAGCAATCCGCAACGACAGTTACGCAATTTATCAAGGAAATTGATAGAGACATTACTCGTCTGTATGCTGCAGCCAGCGGTAACGCTGCTGGAGTTGCCATACACCTATAACCTTGATAATTTTTTCACTTCTTTTGCTTCTAAAGTTGCTGTTTAAGTAGCGTGTAAGCGGCAAAAAGTTACTTTTTATGCTCTACTTAGGTATTGACTGAGTAATAAAATTAGAAACCTGTCATACAAACTGCCACTGCTGCGGCTGGCGACAGTAGCGACCCACGCGACCGTGCGGCGGGCCCGAGTACTCGTTTATTTAGTCTTGAATAAATACAGTAAAATAACCACACATATTTGATATTTCTGTATATTTCCCTCGCGATTGAAGAGAAAAGCAGTAGAGGTATAATATACTCAGCTTAATATATAATATTAAAAAAACGGGTATAAATGCCCATTTTATCCTCGACCTAAAATTGCATGCCTAAATTGATTTATCTTGATAACTAGCTGTGCCTTGCCTTGCCTCTCTGCCTTTACCAATGCCACATAAATAAATATATAATATTTTCAAGTAATCGCTAATCCCGTATTATGACGCCATCTCCTGACGGATTGTCGAAAGGGGGCGCTTTGTTCGCTTTGTTCGGCTATATCATTTGTTAAGGATTGGTGAGATTATAAGTTATTGCAAAGAGAATAGATAGTATAGAGGGGTCCTGTCATTGTCAATTTTGTAGTCACGGTACATTTACTGCCATCTATCGACACACGATTAAAACTTAAAATAAAATTGAAAGTGTATAAAATAATCAAAATATGTTTACGGATAAATGATTCTTAATTTTTATTGTTCCATACTGACCCATGTTCTTTCACTGATTATGTGTTAAAATTGTTAAATACCAAACGGTGTCGTTAACGCCATCTAGCCGAGAATAGGCCAAAGGTAATGGGGCCATCTATTCGAGAATGACTTTTCCTTGGCCGTCCGAGGCACGTTTTTTTCTTAGACTTTATTTATCTTATACGGAGTTATATATATCTCTGGTTATTGGAAGCTTGGAGTGATATGGAGACGATTCTGAGGTTTCACGCCTTTGAAATAAAATATTTAGGTAGAGCTTGTAGAAGTTTTTTAATGTAAAATTATACTCGCTTTATTTTCTTTGTAATACAATTCCCAGCAATCAAAACTATGATAAAGATATGGACAAGATAAAGATATGTATGTTAACTGAATTGCCATACCATGTTACAGGTAATTTTACCAAGTCGTTTTAAAATTAGAGCGTATTGAGCGTAAGTTTTTTTTTAATGATATATGAGGCAAACGAGCAGACGGATCACCTGATGGTAAGCGATTACCGCCGTCCATGGACACCCGCAACACCAGAAGGGTTGCAAGCGCGTTGCCGGCCTTTAAGATGGGAGTACGCTCTTTTCTTGAAGGTTTGAAGGTCGTATCGGTCCGGAAATACCGCAGGCGACAGTAACTTCGATTATAATGGCGGCGGAGGAGGCTAGGTTTGCGTGACTCTTAAAAATAATTACATTCCAACATATCGTCTAACAACCAACTGGCAAAGTGAAAAGTGCACCCATAGTTGAATCTACCGCACTTTTCTCAGCGAGTTTCAACACTCAAAAGTAACCTACCTGATGTGCCATCAGAAAGTTTCCAAAATTGCAAAATTTCTGAAACTTCTCATATCTTTGTATCGGGATCTAAATTTTCCGTTTTCAAAATGAAATATTCATTAATTCCCCAATAAAAGTTTTTCCTGAATTTTCTGAGAACTTTTTATTTATTTATTTAAACTTTATTGCACAAAATCCAAAAATTACAAATGGTAACCTTAATGCCTAAAGGCATTATCTACCAGTCAACCATAGGGATAACCAGTGATCAACTTTTTTTTTTAAGTTTCCGCAAATTGCACATCTGTACAGAAAAGGTAGCAATCCCACGGAATTAATTTTCCTCCGCTAAACTATAAACCACTGTAAACTGTTTCAAAGAAAGAAATTGCACTCCCAGTCCGCCATCTTGCACCCCTCTAATTACCTCCCCATATTGAATGTTTAACCCGAAATTATTTAGTTGTGTTCGCGTCAGGGTGATGGATCGCGCAATTATTGCGTCGCGCGTCGACGTTATTGATGGCTTGCGGTATTGTTTTTTTACGCTTTTGAGCGTTATGGATTATTAGATATTTATACAAAACAATAACTATACAAAATAATTACCTATACTTATACAAAAAAAACCGGGCAAGTGCGAGTCGGACTCGCGCACGAAGGGTTCCGTACCATAATGCAAAAAAAAAAAACAAAAAAAAAGCAAAAAATAAAACGGTCACCCATCCAAATAATGACCACTCCCGACGTTGCTTAACTTTGGTCAAAAATCACGTTTGTTGTATGGGAGCCCCATTTAAATCTTTATTTTATTCTGTTTTTAGTATTTGTTGTTATAGCGGCAACAGAAATACATCATCTGTGAAAATTTCAACTGTCTAGCTATCACGGTTCGTGAGATACAGCCTGGTGACAGACGGACGGACGGACGGACGGACGGACGGACAGCGAAGTCTTAGTAATAGGGTCCCGTTTTACCCTTTGGGTACGGAACCCTAAAAATAGGAAAAATTCGATTTGTGTTAGATAATAATTTAAGAATGATACTTAAAATATCATAAAAAATAATCTAGTAATATACCTACGTTATTTTATTATGTATTGTGCGTATTTTTCTACATTTTTGATTAGGTGAACTGTATTATAAAGTAGGTACTACATTAAGGTCTAGGATTTTTCGACCTGAGTAATGAAAATAAAAAACAATTTTTCACAAGAATTAAATAAAATAGGTATTTAATAATGTTCGTGTAAAAAATTGTATAAGATACATTTTATAATAAATCCCTACATAGGATACATACCTCATAATACATAAAACAAGCCTGGTGACTTATTGTTGTTTTGGTGGTGATTCTTAATGCAAATAAATTCATACCAAATTAATAACTTACTGTTAAGAAAAAGTTGACAAGACCTAGGGGTAAAAGTAAAACAAGATTTTGGGAATTATCTACCTTTTCCCCTGAACATAACATAAAAAAACAATCATTTTCTGACGTCCTTACTGCGGCCTCAATTTTCATTCATAAACTTTAAGTAGCACAAATTTCATATAGACAATCGAAAATTGCCGTGATTAATTATGATTTAATCCCGCCATACTCTCAAACCGCGCTTATTTTGACGCAATCTCGCCAAAAATGTAAATAAAATGTTTTTTGACACATCATAACACCGGGTGCTAATTTTGTACACACAAATTGGTTAATTTTGGCGAAAATACGAGCGATTCTCGTGAGCCGAACGTCGTTACGGTTATGACATGTCGACTTTACGTTTAACTTTATGAAGTTTATGCGGCTGAGTGTACAAATTAACACAAATTTAAATAATGATAAGACACAATACTTTGTAAACAAGTTTAATCTTTATTCCTAAAAAGCGATGGGTCAAATTCATCTGTACTTTGATGAGAGTTAAGTCGATGTTTTTTTATAGAGATTTTTGCAGTTAATATGAAAGTTAAATTTTGTTTATTGGTGGTGGCTTGACCTTAATTAATTAAATATTTATGATTGTTCATAAAGGTCATGCAAGCTTCTTATTTGCTAAATAGTAGCTAGTTATTTGAACCAAAAATTCATGTTCATTCACAATCTAATGATCGACTCCACAAAATCAAACAACACAATAAACACAATTAATCGTACAGTCGACCACATTAATAACCACCGCGACTAATATATTTCACCTCATTGCTGACGTCAAACAAATATTCGTATGTTTGTATGTTTTTATATATTTTTACCGCTTGACCGCATCTAGTGGCATATAACTCTTCTATAATGTGACACTCTGATTTGTGTTAAGGCGAAGTACTATAATAATTCATTTCCTGAAATCGTTTAATATGTGATAGCAATTATGTTTGAAGATAATTATCGACATGGGAAGAGACGTGTTTATGATATTTTATAAGGGCAATAAAAGGTGATAAAGTGGCTTCCAGAGTTTCTTTCAGAATGTAAATACAAAAACTGGCCGCAATTGCTTTGCTAAATGCAAAAATTATTAAGTTTATTCACGTAGATGACGTGTAACGTAAAATCTCAACCTTTTCCACTTTATAATTGTGTAACATAATATTTGTCTCACTTGATAAAAGTTCCGTAGTCTACTAGATACAATGAAACTATTGTTTTGATGTATCCGTGTCCGTCATAAGGTTTAATTACAGGATTTTGCACCGAAAGTTGAAGATTCATATTCATTAAAATTTTATGTGTAGGCAGTTTTTTGTAAGGTAATTCACAATATGTATGTACATATTCCTTTAAAGCTGTGATCCTAATTCAACTTCACGAATTACGATCACAGCATTAAAGGAGAATGAAGAATATAACTAGACATAGGTACCTATAAAATAAAACTACGAGTAAACCCACTTATTTTTGTACTAGGTAAATAAACGGAAAATATTTGTCGTAACATTTTATTACAGAAACTTCCCCTTAACGTTTTAAAGAATAGATGCATTCTCAAATTAAAACATGTTTATATTGTCCACATATCATTATGTTCATTCCATACGAGCCGCGTACATCTCGACGATGTTTAGAATATCGGCCAAATATTTATTGTTACATATTAACGATCTTAATAAATAAATTAGTGTGAAATAGTGACGGTCGTAAACTAATTTTATTAAATTTATTTTTGTAATGTAAACAAAAATGGCGAATTATTTGGGGACGTTGCTTTTTGCAAACAATATATTTTTCACGCCACTGTTCGGAAATGTGGCAATAGATGGTCTAAAACCACCCTGGAAGGTAGGCAATAGCTGTAGCACCTGAACCACCGCTACTACAATGTTTCATTGTTATCATCATCTGTCATTGGTGACGGTTCGCTACAGCAATGAGTATCATTTAAAACATAAAAATCAATAAACCGTCTTTTTTGGGGGCAACTTTTTCCTTCAAAAATAAAATTAGGTTATTTATAGGACCAATTTCTTGTTAAAAAAAAGAAATGTCAAAACCATTCATTCATTCAGTCAGTTCATTCGATTCACGCTTAAGGCGTTTTTTACTTTTGTAGCTGTTTGCGGTTTTTTAGCAAAAACGCTTCTAAGTTTAGAGTCGGTTTGAAGCAAACAACAGAAAAACGCCTCTTAAAAGTGATAAAAAAAAGTAAAAAAAAGGCGGGATCGGAAAATACTTACTGAATTGGATAGTGTAAATTGTGTTTGACTAAAAAATACAAGAAACACGTATCTACGCTCGCTATAAAAATGAGTTTTTCTAGTGAAGAAAATTACCGAAATTCAAGACACAGCACAGGCAGTGGCTAGTAATTTGCTACCAGAGAAATCGCGGGCTAGTGCTTATAGTTATGCAAATGTTTTCTTATTTCCTCGCAGTAGTCGTGAAAAGCACTATGTAATGCCTCGGCCGGAAACGCTGAAGATGGACTCATATTATTTCAACAAACTCACTCGTCCATCTTTTAGCGGTTTCCGTCCTCTCCTACAATGTACTATTGATAAACAGTGGAGCCGGACCGAGTTATGACATTAGTGACATTACTCTGCATGGCCTTAGCAATGACAAAGTATGGTCATCTGAAAATAAATGTCAAATGTCTAAGAAAATATGACGTTTATAATGAGACCCCCTCACTTTATTTATTTGTTTATTTTAATCTTTATTGCACAATACATGAAGGTACAAATGGCGGACTTAACGCCTTAAGGCATTCTCTACATATTTACTTTGTTTTTGAAGGATGTGCATTAGTGCAAAGTTAGCTTAGACGCACTTAGACAGTTGGACACCGATTATTGTATTGATCTATCGCAAAATGTGTTAGTTACTTGTAGTTTTTTTATTCATGTGCCCTACCTAAAAAGTCCATCGACAGTCAAATTTAAAAATGTGGCACTTTTTTTAAAGATCGCCATTTTGTCCTTCCAGCTATTTTAGTCTTGTTGGATATGGCTGGTTTCTTACGTTATTATACTTTACAGAAATACTAAAATGATAATTATCAAATAAAAAGAGTTAGACCAAGATAAGTCTGCAGCGATTTTGATAGCATAGACTGCAAGTGTTATTTTAAACGTCAAACTTCTATGAAATTAATGCACACTCTACTCGTATGCGGTTGACTCTATGACTTGCATAGTCTATGTTATGAAAATCGCTGTAGACTTATCTTGGTCTACTTAACTCTAATTATTTTGTAATTAATACTTTCGCTGAGAGTAACGTAGTTAAGCCTACAAGTATGTAGTTAGGCCTGCGTGTCAACGTACTGTCAGTTAACGCGTTAAATAAGTTAATAGGCATATAGGTATGTCACTATTCAATCTCATGACCTCCTGTTTAAAAATGAACTACGAATAAATCATTCACCAATTGGTACAAATTTCTCGCAGGAATTAAATATTTATTAAATAAGATTACATTTTATTTCATGCTCTCAATGCCAAACCTACTCACAACTCCAAATATTTCAACAAAAACAAATACTTAACGTCATTGTCAACTCCAAAATGACTTGAACAAAGTAGCATTCGACAAAATATTCCAATTCTAAACTCCCAAATCTGTGCCGTTGACAATGTAATCTCTCATTGTAACAATAACTCTACACACTTCTCAAACTAACTTGAACTGTATCACAGTGAAATAGAATTCAAAATTGACTAGTACAATTTGTTTTCTTTCTTTGCCGCGGCACGCTAGTGTTGTGCTAACGTAAACAAAAATAGTCACGTATTCGAAATGTGTCAAAGTATGCTTTAGGTGACATCCTCCTTGACATTATAATCTTCAGATTAACGTGACTAAAAAAACTTGACATTTCTTAATAGAAACAAATAAGTCATTGTCTTCGTGATATTGTTTGACGGGGAATATATTGGACCGACTCAACTCGGTATAAATCATTTTTTTTTATTAAATCTTACATATTGTTCGGTTTTGTATTTTAGCATGAATTATTAAGCGTCTCAGATCTGAAGCGTAGAATATTATAACAAGATTATTTTGCACAACAATATTGTTTCGAGAAAACAACGCACAAAGCAATAATAAACCTTTCAACGTAAAACAAAAGCAATAAAAATGTCAAATCCAAAAATCACATTTATTCAAGCGTAACGCCGTACATTATAAAAATTTAATAATCACATTTATCATGCAAACGGCCTCAAAAAAAAGCAAAACAAATTCACGAAAATGTGACAAACAATACTGTAAAAAACAAAAGGCAGACGTTTTGTGGTAATTTGTCAGTCAGTTCTGATGCTGAAAATTCCGATTGTCTTTTTGACGATAGTCAACTGTCACCACTTGAGCTCTATTGTCATCGAGGAACAATGGCCTCCTATTCGACATTTGACATCTGTAACTTATGTCACATCACTAGAGATTCTAATTTGAATCTTATTAGTTTCCGAGCAAAGTACAAATTCGATTCGATTCGATGCGTCTTGTTATTCGCCGGACTAAGAGAAGCCATTAAAAAGATGTTCTAAAATAACACAAGAATTCTTAAGTGAAGATAGAATTGTCTAGTATATTTAAAACAATGGGGCAGATATTTCTGGCTTCGTTAACAAAAGTGACAGGTGCTGATTTGTAACTGATTCCCCGAATACCAGAATAGAAAACCGTCAAAACAATCGTAATAAATAGCTTTTGTTATAACGTGGAATTATATTATTCATTATGTCTTTTGACTACATTCCCGCTATCAATTACGCGAAACAAATTTATTGTGATTTTTTTTCGAAATTTAGGTTAGCCGCAGATAATAAATTAATTAAAAATTAAAAAACACGACTGCGAAAAAGCGAACTGAAAAGATAAAAATAATTTTTAGTTGTGTTAGTTACTCAACTTAATGAATGTAAAAAATTATTAGAATATGAGTGTTTAGTGAAGGTTATAAACAACAAACTCAAAAGTTTTATGCTCATTTAGGATCGTGACTGTACCTGTGTATTTTATTTCAATTTCAGTCGGGGACCTTGATGTATTGACATTTTACCATTTAAAAGGTCCCCGACTGCAATTGAAATAAAATACACAGGTACAGTCACGATCCTAAATGAGCATAAAACTTTTGAGTTTGTTGTTTATAACCTTCACTAAACACTCATATTCTAATAATTTTTTACATTCATTAAGTTGAGTAACTAACACAACTAAAAATTATTTTTATCTTTTCAGTTCGCTTTTTCGCAGTCGTGTTTTTTAATTTTTAATTAATTTATTTTATTTTATACTTTTTAGAATTTTTACATTCATTAAGTTGAGTAACTAACACAACTAAAAAATATTTTTATCTTTTCAGTTCGCTTTTTCGCAGTCGTGTTTTAAATTTTTTATTTATTTAATTAATTTTGGGGTCATGATTTCGTTAATAATCATTTGAAGTCACTTTATATTACTTTTGCGAGGGCGTCCTCAGTACAGAAAGGCACGCAGAGCGCCGCATATATCGGGCTACGCCCGACTACTTTGGAACGCGTGCAGTGCGCCACGAACGTCGGGCTACACCCGACGCTTTGAGCAAGAGGGCACTGAAGGCGTCTTGGTAAGGGTACAGCGTGTCACGTATGTGGGCCTACGCCCGACTCTTAGTGTGAGAGAGTCAAAGGCGCCTGGCTTTGGACCGAGTGCAGCGCGCCACGTACGTCGGGCTACATCCGACTCTTTTACCATTAGGGCGCCTTCGGCGCCCGGCTTTAGAACGCGTACAACGCGCCTCGTACACGCCCGACGCTTTGAGTATGAGGGCGCCGAAGGCGCCCGGCTTTGGTAAGCGTACAGCGTGTCACGTACGTCGGGCTACGCCCGACACTTTTAGTATGAGAATGTTGAGGGGACTGGCTTTGGACCGCGTGCAGCGCGCCACGTACGTCGGGCTACGCCCGACGCTTTGAGTATGAGGCCGGCTTTGGTAATCATACAGCGTGTCACGCTACGCCCGATACTTTTAATATGAGAGAGTCGAAGGCGCCTGGCTTTGGACCGCTTGCAGCGCGCTACGTACATCGGGCTACGCCAGAACCTTTAAGTGTGAGGGCGCCGAAGGCGCCCGGCTTTGGTATGCGTACAGCGTGTCACGCACGTCGGACTACGCCCGACGCTTTGAGCAACAGGGCACTGAAGGCGTCTTGGTAAGGGTACAGCGTGTCACGTATGTGGGCCTACGCCCGACACTTAGTATGAGAGAGTCGAAGGCGCCTGGCTTTGGACCGAGTGCAGCGCGCCACGTACGTCGGGCTACATCCGACTCTTTTACCATTAGGGCGCCGAAGGCGCCCGGCTTTAGAACGCGTATAACGCGCCTCGTACACGCCCGACACTTTGAGTAAGAGGGCGCCTTCGGCGCCCGACACTTTTAGTATGAGAAAGTAGAAGTCGCCTGGCTTTGGACCGCGCGCAGCGCGCCACGTACGTCGGGCTACGCCCGACTCTTTTAGTATGAGGGCGCCGAAGGCGCCCGGCTTTGGAACGCGTACAGCGCGCCACGTACGTCGAGCTACGCCCGACGCTTTGAGTATGAGGCCGGCTTTGGTAATCATACAGCGTGTCACGCTACACCCAATACTTTTAATATGAGAGATTTGAAGGTGCCTGGCTTTGGACTGCGTGCAGCGCGCCACGTACATCGGGCTACGCCAAAACCTTTAAGTGTGAGGGCGCCGAAGGTGCCCGGCTTTGGTATGCGTACAGCGTGTCACGTACGTCGGACTACGCCCGACACTTTTAGTATGAGAAAGTAGAAGTCGCCTGGCCTTGGACCGCGCGCAGTGCGCCACGTATGTACGTCGGGCTACGCCCGACTCTTTTAGTATGAGGGCGCCGAAGCCGCCCGGCTTTGGAACGCGTACAACGCGCCACGTATGTCGGGCTACGGCCGATGCTTTGAGTATGAGGGCGCCAAAGGCGCCCGGCTTTGGTAAGCGTATAGCGTGTCACGTACGTCGGGCTACGCCTGACCCTTTTAGTGTGGGGGCGTCTTTGGCGCCTGGCTTTGGACCGAGTGCATACACTTGGACAAGTTGCAGGAAGCGCACATCTTTCTTACGCTCTGAGCCGTAGGCCCTACGTGGAGCTCACCCTTCGGCCTTAAAAAAAATGTCATCATCATCATAAATGTTAAAATTAAATCAAACCATACGGTTATAATGATACTTTCACGATTTGTTCTGCCAAAGTCGGTGCAGAGTTAGCTTAGACGGACTCTGTATCGTATCGATTAATAAATAGAAGTTATATTTTAAACTTTTCGATTCCATAAGCGCAATTACGAACATGTTTTAAAAACTATGAGTAGTATGTACCTACCTAATATAATATAATTATATTTTTTTATGATCAGCGGTCAAACCCTTTCCTTTTATTTTAATAAGTATCCCATTCAATAATAATATTTGGTTTTATGAGATTAGCTTCTCTTAACATATTTTGTCAATTCTTACTTTCTCAAAATGAAACTTAAACCCACATGTTGCATATATAATATCAATCGGCTTTCAGCCCTTCATTTTGATACCCTACTCGATAGGTTTGCACGATATTTTTTTCTAAAGGTTGCGTAATATGGCGTATTAAGTCCGCCATATTGTTTTTATAATGACGTCACATAGCCTATGTTACCCGGGATGACGTAAGGATTCTAATGATGTATCATACGTCTAAATCGGTTAAGGCATTCAGAAGTTAAGGTGGAATAAAGAAACTCACATACATACAAACATGAACGCTGAAAACAATACACTCTTTTTGTTTGGGCAGTCGTGTAAAAATGAACTACAATGTCCGAATGAACTATAATTATACGCGTTGGTTCCAAATGAACTATTTTTAATAACATTATTAGCAGTTTTTTCGAGTTGTTGCATTAGCGTCAATTATTTGGGACGACTAATAATAAAGAAGAAATTTATAATGTGCTTTTTTTCATAAATAAAACTATAGAATTGTCTGTGGATATCAATAAGCTATTTAGTGAAAATGTGTTACAAAATATTGTCGCTGAAATAAATAGAAATTTAGTTTGTAGTAAAAATATATGATTTTATATCTGGATTATACAGAATGGGTAAAAAATAACTGCATTCCCGTTGCCAGGGCAGTTTTGAGATTATACTGAGCAACTTTTACTATGGCACCATCCCCGAAATCGCGATATGCGCTAATATGAAATAATCTATCTTATTAATACATATATGCAAAATCGTTGTTTTATATTTTACGATTTACTGTTGTGGCAACCAAAAACAAGTCTATTAGGCTTTTTAAAAAGTTATACATAGGCATAACTCAAAAGAGATCTCTAGATTTCTTAATTTTACGGTTTAACCTTTCAAATGTGTGTGGTGGTCAAAAATCATGGGGTAAACCCATGATTTATGACCACCACACACATTTCAGTTACCTCATATATAATATTATTTAAAAAGATTACTAAAAAACCGGTCAGGATCCGGTATCCGGGTTAATTAATAAAAAAAATTTTTTTTTTCATAATAAAAAAAACCGGCCAAGTGCGAGTCGGACTCGCGCACGAAGGGTTCCGTACCATTACGCAAAAAAACGGCAAAAAAATCTCGTTAGTTGTATGGGAGCCCCACTTAAATATTTATTTTATTCTGTTTTTAGTATTTGTTGTTATAGCGACAACAGAAATACATCATCTGTAAAAATTTCAACTGCCTAGCTATCACGGTTCTTGAAATACAGCCTGGTGACAGACAGACGGACAGACGGACGGACAGCGGAGTCTTAGTAATAGCGTCCCGTTTTTACGCTTTGGGTACGGAACCCTAAAAATGAACCCTAAGAATGAATGAGATATGAATAAACATGAAATATATAAAATACAAAACAGGTAGGTATATACTTACTCCACGCCACTACTCTTCATCACAACGTCGTTTGTAATCGTAAAAACGTCTCCGCAATAAAAATAGCTGTTATTGTTAGAATAAACAATGGCGACAGTAAAGAGATGTAGGATGGCCGCAAACTTGTGAACACATAGACTAGAGCTATAAATTCTAATAGGACCAGAAGCGACGAAGTGTTCAATTAAATTTAATTAAAAAAATATATTTTCACGCAGTACTACGTAGCTATAAAGGTATATAGAGTCAGACCTAGAAAAGTCTGCAGTGAATTTGATAGCCCACGCAGTGCAATTGTCATTATGACGTATAAATAACACTTGCACTGCATGGGCTATCAAAATCGCTGCACACTTTTCTTGGTGTAACTCTAACTATATTATTTTATAACGGGAGTCCAAATTCTTTTTAATAAGAGCCGTCTCCATAAGAGTCAGAGGCAAGAGACGACATATCAAAGCGTTCGAATGCGAAGACGGAGCAGGAATCCTGTACCTACTGAAAATTATACCGAAAATCCCTCAAGATATATCATCATCATCATCATTTCAGCCTATATACGTCCCACTGCTGGGCACAGGCCTCCTCCCATGCGCGAGAGGGGGCTTGGGCTATAGTCCCCACGCTAGACCAATGCGGATTGGGGACTTCACATACACCTTTGAATTTCTTCCCAGATGTATGCAGGTTTCCTCACGATGTTTTCCTTCACCGAAAAGCTAGTGGTAAATATCAAAATGATATTTCGTACATAAGTTTCGAAAAACTCATTGGTACGAGCCAGGATTTGAACCCGCGACCTCCGGATTGAAAGTCAGACGTCATATCCACTCGGCCACCACTGCTCAAGATATATACATATATTATATTATTTATAACTTTTACTGTCTCCTCCATGACCAATTGTTTACGTCGAAATAAAATTGTTTCACTAACGGCTGTCACTCGACTTGTAGTTCAAGGAAAAGTCGAAAGCACACGGCGCGGTAGGTCACCAATGCGTTGGTCAGACCTAGTCAAAAATGCACTCAATGGACCACTCCGTGAATGTACAAAAAGGGTTACAGTACGGGAAGAGTGGCGACGGATTGTCAAGCTTTCCACCGGTCCTGATATGACGACCACGATCACTCGGACAAAAGTGTGACAACAAAGAAGGAGATAACGGAAGTCACTCCTGTCTCCCGGTAAAGGTTCAAAACGTCGGGATGTATTTTAAACGCATTACACCCGATAATAATCCGTTTATATTCTTTTATTTCATTTTTAAAGGTACTAGTAATAAATGGAACAACTACAGGTACGGAACAACGCACGTCTTGTGAAAAAGATTAGAGTGATAAATTCTAATTAGAACAGTGCACCGGCGCGGGCGCAGGGAATGTGCGCGGCAATGTAATAAGTAAACATTCTAGTTATACATATAACTTCCAAGAGACATCCTTGGGTCTAAAGTAATTTTATTTTATCTTTTCTGTTTCTAGTAGTAACTGACTTATAAGATTAATTTACTATGGGATATACGAGTATATATACTTTAGGATATGTATTGTTGTGATACGGACAGGACGGCCAATATACGGGATATGTATTTGGATGTGGGTATTCTCACGTACTTTACACCCTAAATTTAAGATCTATTGCCCTTAATTTTTGAAATCAAAACATAAACATAAAAAAAAACCTTTGAGACCCAATGGAAGATCTTATTACTTTGACCTATCATTTATCTGTAAATTATAATATTTAGGTACATTATTTATAATTATTTAGTTTATTAAGATTAGTGTACAAAATTAATAGGTAAAATTCTGAACTGAGAACGTTCTGTATATTCGTTACTCTATGGTTCCTCTATACCGCCGACAGCGCTCCGAGTAACAAAAATAGCGTTTCAAAAATATTGAGCGTTGAAAAATAGTCGTCAAACAAATATGATAATAATAACTTGAGCAAACACTCGATATTTGAGGTTAGCTTCATTTTCACTGGTAACGTGTAGAAAGTAATGAAGACTGACTCGATTCATTCGGTTCATTTATTTTTATTGCAAGTTAAATAGAACATGATTTGTTTGACTAATTCATAGTGTGAAATGCTGTCAAGCTCCACGGGAAGTATTGAAATCGGAAATAATAGGTATGTGTTTGCGTAAATCATTTTCATTTCTCGTGCTCTGAAAGCATGCATTGTTTTTCTAAAAAGTGTGCAGAAAGTGATATGTTTCTGCACTAGAGTATTTTACTTTCCAAGTACGATTTTTTTACTTTTTTTAAGATACGATTTTTTTCAATTCTTTTCATCACTTGGTTAACAATCTACTATTGCTTTTAAAACAGTATATTTCAAGATACATATAACCTCCCACTGTATCTCCTGAACACAGCATTTTGTGTTTTCCAGTTAACTAATCATACGTTTTGGTACATTCAAGCGGCCGCTATGTCGCTCAAAAGTCACTATTTTTTGTTTGTAGCCTGCCTCTATCGCACTCATGAAATGTTCATAATAGGGTATTTTCCTAGAGATACTAGTCAAATCAGTTACTTTTTTAGAACTGTCAAAACGATTTGCTAATATGGAATTTATATGAAACATTACACCGTGACGTCACGGTGAACTCGCCTACTTTTTATATTTCTATCCGATTTATTAAATAGCACTTGTGTTTAAAAATAACTCCTATCTGTGTTTTTCTAATAATTATCTGGTGCTTTATTTCATGCATGGTGTAAAATAATTTATTTTAAATACAGTATAATGCCCTATTATGATGGCTTCCCTTTCACACACTTCAGTTATCGTTAAGCAGAAGTCATTCTAGATCTGTGACTAAAAGACAAACCTAAATCTATCCATTCTTCGCCTCGTTCGTCTTCGCTTCGTTTCCTTGTCACTTATCAGTGAGGTGTCGCATTCCGTATATACGCCTGCCAACGTAAACATCGGTTGACAAATCTATTATGGTGATCTGTGACTTTTAATAGATGACATTTTCAATTTTTACGAGGCTTGAACAGTCACCTGTGAACAGTCACAATAATAATGCAATAATATGTTACTCACACAATAGCACAGGCACCTGCCGCGATAGCAGAGGACGCTGGTTCGATTCCAACCTGGGGCACTGGAGGCCTTTGTCACTTTTTCTTAGTATATGACATTTATTTCAGTTTATAATTATGTTTCTCTCTTCGAAAGCCGCAAAAATATGTGACAAGAGCTTATGGTTCTACAAATAAGATCGTGTCAGATACTTTTGCGGGTTTCGTTTGTATAATATATAATTGCAGGTATTGAACTAAGGAACTTAAAAGACGCGATCACTGTTAGTAGTCTTTACTTTTTTGAACTATGGAGGTTTAAAGGCTTGGGTTGTACATAGGTATAGGTATAGGTACAGTAAGAATTGAATATCACTGTCCTAGTCTTAAACTTTTTTAAACTATGAAATATTCCTTTTCGTTTCTGTTTTTATTTTTATTTTTAGAGTGAGTGGAATAACTAGTTACACTGAAAAGTAGTGCTTTCGACACTCACGAACAATTAAAGTGAATTTGTATTAAATATTTTAAACATAAATTGTAGGTACCTATAATTATTTGCTAAGATTTCCAAATATCATATTTTTGTTGCACGACGAACACACGAATAGGAAACAATATATACATACTTACTAAATTATAATACATAGGTAATCCGTAATCCTGTTATTTTGTGTTTTACTAAAAAAATCGTGTCATTATTTCCAACACTCGTCAGCTACTTTATTCCCCGAATACTTCACATTCTCCCAATTACTTCTTTATGTCCCGACGCGATTATTTGTTGCTATTAGCCGGGAACCATCAATCTCGGCTATCTTGTTTATTGGAATGTTAACTGAGGTTATTTCTACTCGTATGTAATACGGGGAAATTGTAAACACTGTGTTTACGAAAGTATCTGCTACCGGAGAAAGTGTAGGGTTGTTAGGTATTAAAAAAAAAACCGGGCAAGTGCGAGTCGGACTCGCGCACGAACGGTTCCGTACCATAATGCAAAAAAAAAAACAAAAAAAAAAGCAAAAAAAAACGGTCACCCATCCAAGTACTGACCACTCCCGACGTTGCTTAACTTTGGTCAAAAATCACGTTTGTTGTATGGGAGCCCCATTTAAATCTTTATTTTATTCTGTTTTTAGTATTTGTTGTTATAGCGGCAACAGAAATACATCATCTGTGAAAATTTCAACTGTCTAGCTATCACGGTTCGTGAGATACAGCCTGGTGACAGACGGACGGACGGACGGACGGACGGACAGCGAAGTCTTAGTAATAGGGTCCCGTTTTACCCTTTGGGTACGGAACCCTAAAAAAATGATAAAAGTTTGGATGCCACACTAAAAGTCCGGACATATATTATCCACTTACAGAAGTTTAGTTTGGCTGACACTCATTTTGCTTATGCCTAGTGTAGGTTTCTAAAAAAAGCGAATCTTTGCAATTGTCGGCTACAATCCGGACTAAAGAGCAAAAACCCGGATTTCGAACACAAGGCCATATAGGTAGGTGCTAAGGGCCAGCATAAGTAGGTAAACTACCTATTCAAAATGATCTCACACAGACTATTATTCTCTTAACTTTTTATAAGTGTCAGAAATAAGCTAGATCATTTTAAAACAAAGTTCAAAATCATGTGGGAAATATATTCCCTCTGTTTTATAAAATCTTAACAATACTTGGCTTAACTTGTGTTCAGTTCATTCTGTAAGTTCCTGCTTAGGTATTAGTATTTTCTTCTGATGACTTCATAAGTTTTGCAAGTTCATTTAAAAAACTTCAAATAGAGTGATTTTAATTTTCTGTAATGTAATGACTTTTTTCTTTCAAATCACGAACTCAGCACCCTGTAGCATAGCGGAGTCATGATAAACACAGGGCGTGTCGTGACTAATGGCTACAGTGTGTTCCTTATTTTAGCCCGTACTAATTGGACACACAATCCGTCAGACGAAGTCGTCACGTCGATTGTCTACCTGTCGAATAAACACGACTATTTATGTTTTTTTAGCTGTTTTTATATATTTGGGATAAACGATAAAACGCAATTTATATATAGTCAGTTGATTTTAAGAAAAAGTAACAAAAATAAAAATATTATACAAAACCTATCTAAAAATGTGCAGAATTCATTTTCTTCCTCGTGTTAAATGGATGTAATTAATGCATTAGAATACACTTTTTTTGCCTCATCAATAAATACTTGTTCAAAATAATTTATTTCAACTTTATCTAATCTTTTCTTTCTTAATTCTTTATTGTCATACTAATAACCAGTGCTATATTGAATTCATTCGCTCATTCGTCAAATCTTAATGAATTATTATAAGCAAAAACAGATTATACTCTTCCTTGACAGTTGTAGACAACTGTCATGGCGGCCATTTGTCATCTTCATCTACCCACATTTATTAGTTTCGATCATACAACTTCCTGAACATTGCCATTATTAAGATTTACATGGCTTGCATCCGGAAATCTATTTTCTAATTTGCCTGTTTTTATTAGCAAGACGTTTATGTTTGTTTTTTTTTTCATACCTATTGGGAGATATGATTATGATGTATTACCTATTTAACGGCTATTTTTTAAAGTGCTAGGTTTTAATGATTTTTAGTTCATATTTCTTTAATGCTATATTCAAAAATTAATAAAAAAGGCTGATGCCACTTGGCACCGCTTGATACCCGCAAAGGGGTTAGGAACTCCAAAAATGTTGTGTCACTGACATTTTCGTTACCATCAAAGTATTTTCATCGTTCTCTAACGGCCTCGTCACATGTCTATAATCTGCTATTGGTATAATTATGCAATCAAAATCGACCATAACGACTGCCGACAAAGTTATATTTATGACAAAATATTGTTAATTTCTGCTTTTAGTATAATTTAATAATTGCCTGAACCATTTAAACATACATTATTGTCATTAACAGGGCACAGAGGACTCCAAAAATAGTGAACGACATGGGAAAATGAAACTTTTTGTCATTTAATTTGCATAAAAATCTAATAATCAATTAGTGATTCATCAAATTGCAAATTGGATGCTTCTGGATTTAGTAAACTGAAACTAAACTCTGATTTAAGCTTCCTGTGTTTTAACATTTGACCTCAATTGAGTGCTTTTAAAACTTAATTAGATAACAGTAGCATTATAACCCAATAAAGAAGAGAAAACACTTAATTTTACAACTAAAAAGACATTGTATCTTCTCTATGGGTGGCCCGTCGCTATTTTGGTCGGCGGTAGACAAACTGTCCATAAATAACAAGTTTTCGGACAATTAATAATAGGGCTTTTCTTGGCCTATAATGGGGATAATATTAAGCGTATGTTGTTTTTATGGCGCGTTATTTTGGTTACTTGTGTGGCAATATGTACTTTCTATTCCAAGACTTAATGACGTACAAAATTAACGTGTCGCGGTGTTTTTTTATGATTATGTGTATGATATTTTTAGGTTTCTTTGTTTAATCAATGATAATATCAAATAGTTATTAATATGATGAGTAATATCTATTAATATCTAAAGAATTTATTTACGATAGAAATGTAGTACAAGTGATAAAGTAAAGCAAATATTTTAGGAACGAAAATTGACGATGACGGAATTAATATCTAGACTCAAATTATGACATTTACATAGAGCGTTAAAAAAATCAGCTTTTCTTGAAGTTTGATAGGCAGAGAATGCTTTTATGCAGTAATCATCACATAGGTACATGTTTTTTATGTACGACACGACACATGTATTTTTTTATATACGAGTATGTAATTATACCTAATATATGTATGTATGTATATAGTGTCTTACCTATACCTAGTTGTGCCGTTCTCGAGAATGTTCTCAGTTTTGTATGGAAAACGTTCTCGCTCGAGAATATTCCCCATAGTAAACGGAGAACGTTCTCGAGAACGGCATTTCTCCCCTAACATTATCTATGAACATAAATAAATAATCATTCATTCGAGTAATTACTTAATTAGTTTCAATGAATTGCAAAAACCGCCAGTTCAAACATTACAAATAGGTAAAGTTACAGAGTCGACAAAGAAGTCATTACTTACCTCGTTATTATGAAACAAAGCCTTTCGGCTCGCAAGGTTTTAACTGGCTTCTTTCTTGTTTAAATTATGTGTGGCCACAATGTTTTAACGTCAATAAAAGTTGCTACTACGACGTGCATTGTTGTTTTTATTATTTAACTATCGACCCGCCCCGCTTCGCACGGGTTAACAAATTATACACCTAAACCTTCCTCAAGAATCACTCTATTGATAGGTGAAAACCGCATGAAAATCCGATTAGTAGTTTTTGAGTTTATCGCGAACACACCAACAGATAGGCGCGGCGGAGGTCTTTGTTTTATAAGGTGTAAAGATTAATTAAAATTAATTACATGTAAAAATTAAATTGGATAAGAAACAACTCTTATACAATATTTTTTTAACTTAGTTTTACGGTTTCAATCTTTTGGAATACAAATATGCGAGAAAAACCGCAAAGAATTCTAATAATATTATTTTCTGTGACCAATTAAATGTGTTATATTTCTGCTACTTACCTATTATAATGTTTCTGTAATTTTCAAATATTTACTGGTACAAATATTGCGTACATTGGTGAAATATTAGGGTTATCCGCAGATGGTCTAAAACGCAAAATGACTAGTGTGTTGTTTTGCCTAAATCGCAATTAGTCTACATCGCAAATGGTCTAGAACGCAAAATGTCCAATTTTTATATCACCACATTTTACATAGGTAGGTTAGGTTCGTTAGGTATCTTCAAATGGCCGAAGGCCAAACAGCAAAGTATAGGAGCCCCGCGGAAGCGGGGCTCCGTCGACATCGCTATAAAGTTAAGATAAAACGGAAACGCATTTTGCGTTCTAGACCGTTTGCGATGTAGACTAATTGCGATTTAGGCAAAAGAACACACTAGTCATTTTGCGTTTTAATAGACCATCTGCGGATAACCCATTTCTATTGCCGCTATAACAGCAAATACTAAAAACAGAATAAATTCAAGTGGGGCTATACATACAACAAACGTGATTTGTTTGCCGTTTTTTGAGTAATGGTACGGAACCCTTCGTGCGCAAGTCCGACTCGCACTTGGCCGGATTTTCCTCCTTAAATAATTTTAACGAACTGGATGTGTTATTTATGTGTATTAAACACACAATAACCGGTACAGTCGAACTCATAAATCAGACCCAACAAGCAAATAATGCAGGCATTTTATTATCAATAAAGTGTCCGCAAACATTTTCAAAACTAATTCGTCGACTTTACACTTAAAAAATAGTCTGTCTCACTCCGTCGATTCAAATTGTCATTCACGTGTGAGAGAGATAGGCTGATGCAGTAAATTTTCATTATTTTTAAAACATTGGATCTTGTGAATTGTGATTGAAGATATTTCGGGAATAAAAGGGATTCGCAGCATTTTCTAGAAAGAGTCGTCATTTGTTTTGATTTGACTTGTTTATTTTATTTTATTTGCGTATAAGTTCCGTAAATCACAATCAGACATAATTAAATCCATACAGTCATAATATGTGACGTTATCTATGAAAAGGGACCTATTGTTGATGGCGCTTACGCCATTATTAACGATGCTCCGACCGATATAAATACACTGCCGCGCGACGCTGTGCCGCGTAAGCGCCATCGACAATCAGGTCCCTTTTCATAGATAACGCCCCAAATAACTCTGCGAAAAATAACACTTCGTCCGTTCCGTCAAAATATTTTTAAATTTTAGATATTTAGGAGAGATTTTCAAACTTTTTAGGAAGTTTCGGCAACTTGTACAGTGAGCTGCGAAATACAATACAAATGCTATTAAAAGGGGGTATCTATATCATGTAAGTAATTTGTTTTGACGAGTTCCCGATATCTCATCACAGTTATGTGCAATGCCATCTTCACGGAGTAACTAGCAGCCGTATTCGAACAATGAGATACGTCAAATACTAGATATTGAAACGATATGGATTGGATATGTCAGTGTCAAATAAGTGTCAAAAGTGACGTTTTTGTTTGAAGAAACGTCAATTTTGACACTTGTTTGTACTGTATGTACTGTGAATTGTGGTTTTTAAATGTATATTTTACCCTTGTCTTGCTCTATACGCAACGACACCAAAATGATTCCCTAATTGTCTTGCAATTTAGCAACAGTTCGCTTTAATTTATATGATATAAAACATTAGCCATAACCTTAGTCCTAGTGTGGTCCGACCCGTGCAATATACGACCAACCGTCTCCGTCCCATAAAACGGTCATTTAGCTAAACGCGATTAAGTATTATTTATAGTTATCGTAACATTAGACCTCTGTCACAAAACTCGAATGTTAGACTTGACATTAGCTTATGGTCGCGCTTATCTCATATGATATATACTAGCTAAAAATTACAAAGTCAGAGTTTAGGTTAATGTTGGTTTCTTTGAAAGGAGCCCATTGTGAATAGCTTTAATTGTCTGTACAAAACTTGTTTCACTCGAATGCAAACTAGGAATAAATATCAAAATTAGAGTGATTCAATATTTTAACTTTAGAGAACGTAATTTGACTATATCTAATTATCTATAGACTGATGTGCCATCGGAAAATTTCTAAAAATTTCGATATGTTACAATGTATAGAATAATTCCGGAGACTTCTCATATTTTATAAGTTTCCTTTGTTTCCAGTGAAATTTCCGAGAACTTCTCAAAAAAGCCTCGCAAAGCCTCTGTGGGAACTACGCGAGAATACTTGTAATTAGAAAAAAAACCGGCCAAGTGCGAGTTGGACTCGCGTTTCTAGGGTTCCGTACATAATTCCGACCCACGCTTGACTGCACATTTCTAATAGGTTTTCCTGTCATCTATAGGTATAGAACTATTTTGTGTATTTTTTTCAAAATTTTAGACCCAGTAGTTTCGGAGATAAGGAGGGGGGGGGGGTGGTAATTTTTTAGCTACTTTCTTAAATAACTTCGAACCTATGTATTTTAAAATGATAAAAAAAACATGTCCATCTTTGGGTTACTAATTTACATAATTATGTGTACCAGATTTCAACTTAATTGGTTCAGTAGTTTCCGAGAAAATAGGCTGTGACAGACGGACGGACAGACAGACAGACGCATGCACGAGTGATCCTATAAGAGTTCCGTTTCTTCCTTTTGAGGTACGGAACCCTAAAAACAGCTTCTATGTGTCTGGTCCACAGTGACAAACGAAAATATTTAATTTGGAGCTCCGTCAAGTATTTCGCTTTCCACAAACAAAGTTATAGACAACCGCTGCTATAGACAATTAAAAACACAACCCTTACTTTGAGACCTCGATAGTCGGGTAAAAAGTAGTATGTCTATTAATACAAAGCACTATAGCTACCGCATAAAACGCACCATAAAGCATAGATTAAAACAATTTGAGTAAAGTCACGTTTTTAATACATATTTCATCCCAAACGATTACATTGAGACTGATTTTGACAG
The DNA here is from genome assembly GCF_910591565.1 of Cydia splendana. NCBI lineage: Eukaryota > Metazoa > Arthropoda > Insecta > Lepidoptera > Tortricidae > Cydia > Cydia splendana. The sequence continues at coordinate 18,799,525 of NC_085970.1, forward strand.
TTTGTATGACATATGTACGCCGTGGGACGGTTATTTTTGTAAAATTTGACAAATAACTCATTATAATATCTATACATTTAAGTGTCGCTGGGATTATTAAAATAGATAAGAAAGATAAAATTGATAGTGCTAATAGTTTGTGTTTCAACACAAATAATTAATTTAGTTTTTCAAATGTAAGACTCCTTTTAATGTAGGTTTGACTATGACGTTAATGGTTTAATAGCTAATTTCAAAGAAAAAAGACATCGCCTAGAGACGTCATTTTAAATAGCATTAAGTATTTATAATATCTTCAGTGAATAAAAAAAAATCAGTCTATGATTCAAAAGCAGTGGATAGAAAAATCTAAATCATAATTATACAATGATAGGGTTTATTTCATCTGAATAAATGATTTTTTATTATTATTTATGATTAGTTTTATTCAATGGTTTTATTACTTAAAAAACAGCAATGGCATTGATATAATTCTTCATCTCCAAAAATATGGAATCATTATTTAACAGATAATCTCATACTTTGGTAAAAGTTACATCAGTATATTTCCAATCTCACTTGCAATTATCTGAAGAAAAAAATCTTTATGTAAGTAAAATCTGACGATAAAAGCATTGTACGCTGTTATTTCTACCTTTGCCACGAGATTTCGAAGATGGATAATACCACATCTATTACACATTTTACGTACCATGATATATATATACAGTGGTACTACTCCACGATATTAATAACTAGTTTAAATCTAAAGTAGGCCCTTGAGGCATTGCACCAAGGATGCTGGCGGCATTACCTCGCTGTATCGCAATGCTGATAAGTTCGCGAGGTAGCCGCCAGCTCTTCGGACACCAGTTACGTCAACCAGACGCTTCGCGATTTCTGCGAACAACTTGTGCGCGCTGGGACCCCATTACGCTTTTATCCAATTTTCTCCTTATTTCTTAAGGTTTAATGTACTTATATTACATATTAGTTTCAATCTAATTAGAACATATTAGGAACCAAATAAAGGATCTTTTATTTTTGTTTCATTGCATTTGAAAACAAACTAAATTCATCCCTACATACTTAAATTTTGTATGGTGGGACTTACGAGGTTATACCTATTAACATTTCTATCCTTGCTGTAACTTGAATCTTTACTGGAAACCTTAGACAAGGCGGTAACAAGGACCTTCGGGTCGCATAAATATCCTACAAGTCAATTACTGACTTACTGAGTGTAGATGCAGAAAGCTATGGATAAAATAACACCGTAAAACTTAATACATTTTTTGCACTGACATTTTGAACCTCTGAATCTTTCTCCGAACGTCATCACCTTAAGGGTTACATTAGCACTAGCTCTCTACTCATACTCTCATAGGTACCCATATTCATATATTCATAAAGCCAATTTACATGTCAAAATAAAATTAGAATTATACAGTTAAAATTGAGATAAAAATTAAAATTAAATATACAATTATAATTTTAAATTAAAACAAAAGCTTATTCGCATGTCGAATTAAAATTAGAAATCGTTTAAAATTAAAATTGAGATCGAGAATAAAAATTTAAAATTTAAATTAAGATCAAAATTAAAATTACAATTAATATTAAAAACAAAGCCGATTTACATGTCAGAATAATATTGAGATCATAAATTAAAATAATATAAAACCGGGCAAGTGCGAGTCGGACTCGCGCACGAAGGGTTCCGTACCATAATGAAAAAAAAAAAAACGAAAAAAAAAGCAAAAAAAACGGTCACCCATCCAAGTACTGACCACTCCCTACGTTGCTTAACTTTGGTCAAAAATCACGTTTGTTGTATGGGAGCCCCATTTAAATCTTTATTTTATTCTGTTTTTAGTATTTGTTGTTATAGCGGCAACAGAAATACATCATCTGTGAAAATTTCAACTGTCTAGCTATCACGGTTCGTGAGATACAGCCTGGTGACAGACGGACGGACGGACGGACGGACGGACGGACAGCGAAGTCTTAGTAATAGGGTCCCGTTTTACCCTTTGGGTACGGAACCCTAAAAAACCAAAGTCAAAATTTAAATAAAACTAAATTATATTTTATTAATGGATTCTCTGTTAGTGATGTGACTTAATTGCTTTTGTTTACGAATATTTTGGGGTAGTTTCCGTATAGAAATGTTTCTTAACCAACAAAACTACATATTTATTTAGTGGTAAATTTTACGTTCTGCCTAACCCAGATCACAACGAAGTCAGATTTGTATCAAAACTCCAGACTCAATTCAAAAATCAAAATTATAAGTATGTAATATGAACTGGGAGATATATTTTAAAACGTTCGGCTTCGTAAAAATAAGCGCTGTGTCGTATTGAGTTTTATTTCTTGTTACCGCTAAAATTAATTATAAATTGTCACAAAATTCAGGTAAAGTGGCAAAGATTGTATCGCTCGGGTACGCCATTACCCCCGATCCGATCTGATACGCTATCAACAACGAAGTCAGACTTGTATAACGCCGTATGATTAATGTGTTTCCACATTAGTGCGAGGGGGAGAGATAGAATTGTTGGGCTACGAGAAAGGCGGTAAATGTTAAACATTTTAAGCCATGACATTTATAATCAATAAGACATTGACTGGGAAAGGTGTGGATTATTTTAAGAAATCTAGTTTTAAATTTTAATTTTAATATGCCATACGATAAATAAATAATCGTTTTGGCTATTATAATTTTTTTCATCTTATTGTAGCTGAAGAAATAGTTTTACAAGGGGGCAAAGTTGTTGTTTAACTGCTCGTGCTAATATTGATACCCAAGCAAGCGAGCAAGCGAAAGATTCCAAAATTGAGCCACGAGCGTAGCGAGTGGTTCGAAAAATGGAATCTTGAGTGTTGCGAGGGTTTCAATGCACGAGGGTTAAACAAAATTTGGCCCGAGAGAAACACAATTTTTCACCACACCAACCCGAAGAAAATATTAACTGTAAGATATCAAACAAAATCAAACCAAATCAAATCCAAATGAATGTTATTAAATATTTATCATTCAAAATCATCATTTAAAAGTCAATTCTACCAGCAAACATAAGAAAACAGCTCAAAATTTTCATTTGATTACTTTACCTCACATGTGAATAAAATGCAACTTTGCTATCAGTTTTTGAACAATCAAGAGAGGCTTTACCACTTTTACCAGTTGGTGTGGTGAAAAGAATATTCTAGCTGTTTAGGTTAAAACTACCACGTAGGTATAATATTATAATGACATGGACATAATCTCATGATGGACACAGGAGGTGGCCACTGGCCATGGGTACTCTATGATGTAACAACGCAACCTTTGTGTTTAGGATTTTTAGAATTGTCTCGATGAGTATTAGTTGCCTGTGAAAAGAAAATTATCGTCAGCGATAAAAGCTTGTACCAAAAATGAATTTTTTGACAAAAACTTATTTCTTATTTGTAGTAAATGTCGCACCCGCTGCTCTCCTGGCCCGCCGCTAAGGGATTGATACTGTCTCGGCGTGGATCGATGGCGTATCTACATAAACGATTATTGTACGCTAATACCTCATTCGCACAAGAACAAAAGATCTGTTTCGGTTAACATACCTTTGATATTATGATAAATGAGATGTATCGTGTGACAAATATTTTTAGGGTTCCGTACCCAAAGGGTAAAAACGGGACCCTTTTACTAAGACTCCGCTCTCCGTTTGTCTGTCTGTCTGTTCATCTGTCTGTCCGTCACCAGGCTGTATCTCATGAACCGTGATAGCTAGACTGTTGAAATTTTCACAGATGATGTACCTACCTACCGTATTTCTGTTTTCTGTTGACGCTATAACAACAAATACTAAACGATAATTGTACCTCATTCGCAGTAGAACAAAAGATCTGTTTCGGTTAAACATACCTTTGATATTATCGCCGGGTGACCAGCAAAACTCACTAACTAACACCATTGAAATTATTGGACAATAAACCGTGTTTCAAGTGTAATAAAGTGCATTGTTACTTTAATGTTTTGATTGTTAGTGACTTTTGCTTGTCACCCGACGTTATGATAAATAAGATGTATCACGTGACAGATATATTTTTAAATCAACGTACATTTACACTTTCTTTATGATAGAGTTAGAAGTATAGTGATGAAACATATTTTCTTTATCTGTATTGCGACTTACTAACAAAGACAGAAGGTTTATATTATAACTAAGAATAATAAATACAATTCGATTTGAATTGATTACATACGGTGCGGGTTAATTTTCATTAAAACTTATTGTAGGTTATTTTTCTGACGGTGGTTATTACAAAAAAAGTTATTATTATTACATTTATTTCTTTTTCTTTCTCTGCGCAAATACAAAAAAAAAATTAAGTAAAAAAAGCCAAAATAATTTAATTATTATTTAATTTATTTATTTAATTTAATTTTTTTTTTTTTTTAGTAAGCCAATAAAATCCCAATAAGATTTCAATGAGATGGAAACGCAATAAAAAAATAACAAAAAACTTCATCCCTTTATAATAAAGACTAAGAAAAGTCATAGTCAATATACGTCATTTTCATAGAAGTTTGAGAAAATAACACTTGCACTGCGTGTGCTGTCAAAATCTCTGCAGACTTTTCTTGGTCTAACTCTAGTCATAATGGCATGAAGATATTTGTTATTTTTATAATGCGTTTCCATCTCATTGAAATCTTATTCTTATTGGATTATCCTATTATCTACTAAAAAATAATTATATATACTTTAGGGGAGACCGAGGGGTTTTGAAACAGAGGTGAGTTGAAACAACGTTTATTTCGCGGAATCTATAACCGTTGTCGAGCTGGCAACAGCGCTGTTTATCGGCGTTCCACCGCCCGCGGACCCCTCAGTGTGCGTCCTTGGCTCACGGCGCGCGGTTGCGTAGTTCTAGCACACGTGTCAAAATAAATATGAAAAGTAAGTTTTCATCGTTTTTTTCCCTGCCTACTATTTAATAATGTGTTAGTGTTTTGGCATGTATTATATATGTTTCGAAAGCTCATTGACTAAGGATTGTGATGAATAGTATTGGTGGAAATTATTAGTTGTGGTTTGGTTTTAGGTTGTGATTTTATAACGGATGGGTGGATTTTTGCTACTGAGGAGATTTGAAACAGACTGTTTCAACTCTCATCGGTTCTATTTTGTATGGCTTCTGTTTTGTTAATACGGTGAACTTTATTTTTGTTTTGCTTTTTTTGGTTTAAGCATGCCTACGGAGTTTATCTACAGAATTGTCATCTAATATGCAACCTGTACACTCTACATCGCGTGATTGTCGTGAAACTCCTTTCTCACCTGAAACTCTCAGACCTTTGCCAAAAGCTCCACCAAGGAAAGGAAAACAGACCAATCGACGAAAGGTGAAATCAGCCGTTTTAACGGACACTCCCGTTAAAAATGAGCTGCAATTGAAGCAGCTAGGGGGCCGATTTTTGAAATTCGACCGCTCGGTTTCGTGTATTTCGTTCAATAATATCTCCACTACTAGGCGTTTAAATTCTTCTAATAGAATTGAAAACGTGTGGTCAATACCACTCGATCCCAAATTTCTATCGCTCATATTTAAAAAATTAGCATTTCTCCGTTTTCCACCGATTTTCGAGTGACGAAATCGAGCGATCGAATTTCAAAAATCGCCACCTACGTGAGCAAAAAAGAAAGTCAAGGCTCCAAACTTCAAAGAAAAGATAACACCCAAAAGGTCAAAGGCAGCTGCTAAGAATAGTGGAAAACAGGCCAATAAAACAAGAAAAAAAATGAAAGTGAAGAGTACGAGTAAGATGAAGAATGCTTCTGCATTTGTTGTTTTGAACCCTATGCAAATAGTAGGTCCAATGTATGGAATGCAAACTATGGTCTCATGAAGCTTGCACTGGTGGCGAGTTGTCTTATGTTTGTCACAACTGTTTATCTGTCTCTATGTCTGTCTGTTTTGTTCTTATAAGTATATTAAAGTTGATATTTGAGATTATCTAAGTTTAGGATTTGCATTTATTGCATAAGACTTATTAAGATGAAAAATTAAGACTGGTTGCTGTGCCATTACATTAATAAGTGTCATTTAATTATAACATACGTCTCTAAGATACATATTCAAAGCTTTGTGATTACTAGTTTGTTGCTATAATTAAAAATATATTGTTTAAGTCTGATCTTAATTAAAATTTTAAGGCATAATTTGCAGAAACATAATGATTATTTTTAAAAAGAGGTTTTGTCTTGTTTAAATTAAGCAGATATTACTTAATAAGATGATTGTTACATTTTGATTTTATTTTTTAATAAAACCCGTTTTAAATTATTTATTTTTTCTAATTTACAACCCTTTTTCTCTGATATAAATAACTGTTTCAACTCTCCTCGGTCCCTGTTTCATCTTACCTCGGTATTAGGGGAGTTGAAACAAAATGACTTGACACATTTAAGTTTAGATATCTCGCCAGCATTCATACTCATGCTATTTTTGTTGGTCTTACATAAAAGTGGAAGAAATAAGCTGTCGAATGATACCAATCTCGTACGATTCTGACAGTTAGACTTTTGTGTATGTCATAAAATGTGAAAATTGTTTCAACACCCCTCGGTCTCCCCTACTTTTAAAAAGTAATGTTTTGCATTTAATGAAAAGAAATAAATTTAATAGTCTATAACTTTTTTTTGTAGTAACCACCGTCAGAAAGGGTTTTATGAAAATTAACCCGCATCCCAATAAATATAATAAATTCAAATCGAATTGTATTATTCTTAGTTATAACATAAACCTTCTGTCTTTGTTAGTAAGTCGCAATACAGATAAAGAAAAAACCTTTTATAAAAATAAATAATACGACACTTAATTTTGTCCAATTACCTTTAAGTACTAAGCTATTTCAAACCTATTTATATTTACGAACAAACACCTTATTACACTAACCAGTTTAACAACAGACGACACTCGCATAATATCCATTATTACCACACAAAGCCGTAAACACACCTAAAACAACTGCCACTCGTTAAAAACGTCTTTAGTTAACAACTTTAAGCAAGCGTCAATACTTAAGGGGCTACCCCACGCCAATGACCTTCGATCTGAATCCCTTAGTTTTCTAATGTTTTTTGTAGCTTATCACCTATATATTAACAGCAACGGCTTTAAGCAATATAGTATCCCATATTTACTTCAAAGTGCATTGTCATCGAGATATGGCATCAAAATTGAACGATTTTAGGCTAAAAAACATATTATATATTGTAACTTTTGTGTTAATAAGTTTAAAATTAAAACCCTAGACACTACACGTTTTACGAGACGTCAAAGACGAACCCAAATATGTAGATTTCATATATGCGAGATCCTTCACAGCAATCTAGATTTTTTTTATAAGTACCACATCGGTGGCAAACAAGCTTACGGCCCGCCTGATGATAAGCAGTCACCGTAGCCTATGGACGCCTGCAACTCCAGAGGTGTTACAAGCGCGTTGCCGACCTTTACGAAAAAAGTGTTTATTTAGAACACGTTTAAAAAAATTATTAAAAAATAAGAATTCATTTGTTTCACAATCTGTTAGACAAAAATCGAGATAAAAGATTGAAGAACCGATAGCCGTTTGTCGTATAAATCTGTCTGTAGTGCAAAAGTAGGAGATACGATTCAAAACTTGTCAAAAATCGATGAAAACCTCGGGTAGCCCCTTAACAACTTTAAACAAGCGTCAATACTTAATATACCGCGTTGTATGCAGGGTGTCCCATTGACGCGCCGTAATTATTCGCTGATGTCAACTCGAATGCTTAAGAGACTATACAGCTCACAATACCTTTGACGCGACTTTGTCTCTCTTGCAATTACAACACCCCTTATTATTTTTACAAAGTTTTCGTACAGTTATCACAACTTTTACTCAGTTGACTTAAGGTTGAATTTCGTGTGAATTAGCGGTAAGTATTGAGAGTGTTTAAGAACTAGACGTAGGTGGTAGGTATGACAGGTTGGAGATTGTTCAGAAAGCGACACTTGTCATTTTTTTGTTTAATTAGATCCTTTGGAGGAGCTGCGGTGGTGATGGTTTTCTTTATTACGATTGAATAATATAAGTATAATAGTCCTTTATACTTATAATTTATATGATTTGCTTCTTTACAAGGTGGAAATAATATTTTTTATTGTATTTAAATAAACTAGAGCACAATTTTTGTCACAGTCACATGTCACATTTCATAAAAGTGGGGTAAAATTTTTTTCCAGTGCTACTTCTTATAGTGATTATAATTTATTTCGTTTCAATTTTTGTCACAGTCACATGTCACATTTCATAAACGTGGGGTAAAAAAAAAATTCCAGTGCTACTTCTTATAGTGATTATAATTTATTTCGTTTTTTTATTTGTTGGAAGATTAGTAATTTCATTAGACACAGTTTTTTGAAGAACCTTAGGTATTAGACAAAATATGTGTACTGATAACCATTACCTGCTTATTTTATTTGTGAGTGTGTTTTTACTTTTAGGCAATATCCCTCAAATATGTATTGTAAAGCGTATTGTATATTAACTTATCACTATTGGTTTCACATAAAACTTTATGCGAAATTGAGTCTTAATAATTCATAACACAATACTGACCTCCCCTAAAACCACAAAATACAATGAGCATAAACAAAATAGAGGGTAGAACTAGAATTTTACGCTGTAATGTGAGTGGTCTGCTAGCGTATTCTGTATCGAGTCGATATCGAATTCAATTCAATATTGTACGAGAGGAAATACTAACGTCTTTATATTTCTTTGATAAGGTTTGCGAACATTTAGACCTCCTCTCTTACATTTCCTGATATAAGTATTTTAGTATTTTAGTCAATGTATAAATTAACATTCTTACATTTAAACATTTTTTCAGTTCATTTATGTATAATGATATCTTTTCAAATATTATTATTAAATGCAGTACCTTACACGGCAGTGTAATCGAGTTCAACTAAACGAAAAATAACAAAGATTCTTATATTCCGGAGAAATTAAAAGGCTTCGGCAAATTTTTTGCGACGACGAGTGAAGCGAGGAGGAGCGTGTTAGGATAACTGCGACCAAGCTGCAGCTCTAAACCCGACTAACTTTTTTTTTTGTTTTGTTGGTATGTTTTAGTCCTGCGAAGTCATTCTGCTGCCTAAAACGAAATGAAGCCTTGTAAGTTGTACAATAACTATTAGCTCTATTACAATCAGCTTAATCAAACTAATTATTGTGCTGAGATGCACTTCATCATTTCGCTCGAATTAAATTATGCAAAAAAGTGGTTGAGAAATAACATTCGGCAAAATATTTTTTGGCAAAAATTTAAAGAACTATACTAAACATCGATAGTCGACTGTAGACTTGTGCGATATGTAATAGGGTGTGGGCAGTGCATCCATATTTAATTGGCGCCGTAGTTTACAACCCCCGGCGGTCGAGGGTGGTTTACATTTTTTTTTCAAATGCCCGATATATTGGAGTATTGTCGAGGACATCCGACCCGCTGGGAAAATGGGGGTAGGTTTTATTGGTGTTTTTTTTATTGGAAAATTTTAGTAGTTTTTTGGTTATGTTTATTTGTTATTGACGTTATTGTGTCTCAAGGGATTTTGACCAATGATAAATCACAAAAAAATAGTTTAATGTGAAAATTTCTTTGTTTTCCCTCATCATTGTATTTTACGAAATAATTTAAAATACGTTTTTCATAGATATTACTTTAAACTTAGCTAAGCCGTAAAATTACTCACGACACCGACAGTTTAAATTCAAATCCAATTATTTTTTAAATGTATAACGGTTTACCAGCTGAGCTATCGAGGTTCCTGTTCAAGCCGGATAATCTTTAGATTTTTTTTTTTTATATGTATTAAAAACATTATTTTTATATTTTTTATGCAACATACTCGTACTTACACTTCACCAACTCTAAACCCACATAAAACCGACTTATCTATAGCAATCTATCGTTATCGATACAGATAGTCCATAAAGCGGGGTAGGACCGCAATAAAACAGACAAACCCGCGGCATAATCGAAGCGAGTGCCATTGTACGAGCTTTATGAGCCTCGTAATATTTTATCGGTTTCTTTACTTTCTTTACAAAACATTTTTTGGACATTGAGATGAGCGAATTCACTTAGATGAAAAAGTTATTTTTCGCTCGCAAAAAGAAAAGTGAAATGAAATAAATAAGAATGACGACTTAAAGTGTAAACATCGTTATTTTCGGCTTGATATATCATAACAAATTTTACAGTGCGTGCGTAAAATAGCACTTTTCGTGTCTAAGTATGTCAAAAGTTTCTGGCCATATTTTATGTACTGTAAAACGTTGTACGATACATGTGGGAATAGGTAATTCGCCACTCGTTTCGAATTTCCTCTTTTCCGCACTTGTATCGTAAATAACTATTACAGTACATATGGTGCTACTTTACCCTTTATGGTGCGGCTTTAAGTTTATAATATATATATGTATGTTAGTCGGTAAGGTATTTGTAATATGGGCCTTGTTGCCTGATTTAAATTTTAAATAAATAAATAAATAAATTTACCGCCCTAGAGCGGTAATTAGCACAATACGTGCCTAATATGTCGATAATTTAAATAGTCATATGTACTGTAAAACGTTGTACAATACACGTGCGAAAAGGTAATTCGCAACTCGTGTCAATTTAAAACACTCCCTTAGGTCGTGTTTCAATTTATCGCCACTCGTTGCAAATTTCCTACTTTCCGCACTTGTGTCGTAATGTCCTATGAATACTATAATATGATAATTATATTTCGAATATAATGGTCTTGGATTACAAATCATACTATTTTTGCAGTTACCGATACAATCAAGTAGTTTAAATTGCATTTCAGTCACTTAAATTTTACATATTTTTATTTAACGCGTTGCACGTTTCAATGTAATTTTTTTATTAAAGTTATGCCCACACTAATGAGGTTTCCAAATGCGACGCCTGATAAACGCCTTAATGCTTCAAACCATTATAAATGCGTACATAAATCAACACATCCATACCTACACCATCATCAGCCCTAACACAACACAGAATGTCCTATCACATAAATAACCTATAATCCATTGAAACTAGAAATTGTCACTTTAAAATACGAGTATTAACCCTTACTATGACACCCCAATATCAAATCACACGAAATTCAAAAGTCATACATTACCGTCTTGGAAAAACAACATCGAGGAAATCTCTTTGCACGGCGCGCAATGGAATTGAGTATTAAAAAATATGCTCAGATTTTAAAATTTCCTATGAGTTTCGTGGTACGGGGTTGAACAAAAGTGTACCAGTACTAATCCTTGTATTGTTAACAGGATCCAATTTAAGATTCCATAGCAATGTCAGTCGGGGCGTGATTGATTGTGTTTAGAGTGAAAAGTGCACGCGATTGTGACCCTTACGGTTTGTAATGGTATAATTGGAAGTTTTAATAAAGATTTAGGTAGATGTGAGTATTCACATATTTGCCATTTGCGAGACAATGTTGTATCACACATTCAAGCATACTACAGCGAGCTGCAAAATTGCATACCCACCATACATAAATTCCATCACAAAGTGGGCATGCACTTGTGCAGCTGTATGTATGTAGGTACCATCTTTAGTTTGTAATACATACGTTGCCGAAAAAAGAATTTGGCTTTTTCATACATTTTGGTTGGTCCATTTTCTATGGGAGGGTAAAATTTTTTTTCGCGATTTCGTTGGTCCCATAGTAAAATTTGCTCAGTACAATCCCAAAACCTCCCTGGCAACGGGAATGCAGTTATTTTTTTGCCACCGTGTATATTTGTAATGAACACAACTGCAAAAAATAACAAATAAACTTGTGCCCGTGACAGAATAGATAAGAAAATAAACTGATAGGCACCATTGATTAGTTTCTTCAAACAGCAATATTGCCGCGACATTTCCCCCGGCAATGGAGCAGTATTGTCTTATTGCTGAACTAGCTGAATGAACTCTCATTGATGTCTGACAGAAATACATGCGCAAGAGTCGATCCCAGGGCACAGACATTAGAATTACTAGAGATGAGCGACTGTTATCGGAAATGTTTCAAAAAACCGGCCAAGTGCGAGTCGGACTCGCGCACGAAGGGTTCCGTGCCATTACGCAAAAAACCGCAAAAAAAGTCACGTTTGTTGTATGGGAACCCCACTTAAATATTAATTTTATTCTGTTTTTAGTATTTTTTGTTACAGCGGCAACAGAAATATCTCATCCGTGAAAATTTCAACTGCCTATTAGCTATCACTGTACATGAGATACAGCCTGGTGACAGACAGACAGAGAGATAGACGGACAGACAGATAGACGGACAGAGGAGTCTTAGTAATAGGGTCCGTTTTTACCCTTCGGGTACGGAACGCTAAAAACTGTTTCTATTAAATAAACAAGGGTTTCATCTTGATACAATTTATTTTAAACTATGACATGAAAAAAATTAAATAAAAATTAAAAAACACGACTGCGAAAAAGCGAACTGAAAAGACAAAAATAATTTTTAGTTGTGTTAGTTACTCAACTTAATGAATGTAAAAAATTATTAGAATATGAGTGTTTAGTGAAGGTTATAAACAACAAACGCAAAAGTTTTATGCTCATTTAGGATCGTGACTGTACCTGTGTATATTATTTCAATTGCAGTCGGGGACCTTTTAAATGGGAAAATGTCAATACATCAAGGTCCCCGACTGCAATTGAAATAAAATACACAGGTACAGTCACGATCCTAAATGAGCATAAAACTTTTGCGTTTGTTGTTTATAACCTTCACTAAACACTCATATTCTAATAATTTTTTACATTCATTAAGTTGAGTAACTAACACAACTAAAAATTATTTTTGTCTTTTCAGTTCGCTTTTTCGCAGTCGTGTTTTTTAATTTTTAATTAATTTATTTTATTTTATACTTTTTAGAATTTTTACATTCATTAAGTTGAGTAACTAACACAACTAAAAAATATTTTTATCTTTTCAGTTCGCTTTTTCGCAGTCGTGTTTTTTAATTTTTTATTTATTTAATTAATTTTGGGGTCATGATTTCGTTAATAACCATTTGAAGTCACTTTATATTACTTTTGCGAGGGCGTCCTCAGTACAGAAAGGCACGCAGAGCGCCGCATATATCGGGCTACGCCCGACTACTTTGGAACGCGTACAGTGCGCCACGAACGTCGGGCTACGCCCGACGCTTTGAGCAAGAGGGCACTGAAGGCGTCTTGGTAAGGGTACAGCGTGTCACGTATGTGGGCCTACGCCCGACACTTAGTATGAGAGAGTCGAAGGCGCCTGGCTTTGGACCGAGTGCAGCGCGCCACGTACGTCGGGCTACATCCGACTCTTTTACCATTAGGGCGCCGAAGGCGCCCGGCTTTAGAACGCGTACAACGCGCCTCGTACACGCCCGACGCTTTGAGTAAGAGGGCGCCGAAGGCGCCCGGCTTTGGTAAGCGTACAGCGTGTCACGTACGTCGGGCTACGCCGGACACTTTTAGTATGAGAATGTTGAGGGGACTGGCTTTGGACCGCGTGCAGCGCGCCACGTACGTCGGGCTACGCCCGACGCTTTGAGTATGAGGCCGGCTTTGGTAATCATACAGCGTGTCACGCTACGCCTGATACTTTTAATATGAGAGAGTCGAAGGCGCCTGGCTTTGGACCGCTTGCAGCGCGCCACGTACATCGGGCTACGACAGAACCTTTAAGTGTGAGGGCGCCGAAGGCGCCCGGCTTTGGTATGCGTACAGCGTGTCACGTACGTCGGACTACGCCCGACGCTTTGAGCAAGAGGGCACTGAAGGCGTCTTGGTAAGGGTACAGGGTGTCACGTATGTGGGCCTACGCCCGACACTTAGTATGAGAAAGTCGAAGGCGCCTGGCTTTGGACCGAGTGCAGCGCGCCACGTACGTCGGGCTACATCCGACACTTTTACCATTAGGGCGCCGAAGGCGCCCGGCTTTAGAACGCGTACAACGCGCCTCGTACACGCCCGACGCTTTGAGTAAGAGGGCGCCTTCGGCGCACGACACTTTTAGTATGAGAAAGTAGAAGTCGCCTGGCTTTGGACCGCGCGCAGCGCGCCACGTACGTCGGGCTACGCCCGACTCTTTTAGTATGAGGGCGCCGAAGGCGCCCGGCTTTGGAACGCGTACAGCGCGCCACGTACGTCGGGCTGCGCCCGACGCTTTGAGTATGAGGCCGGCTTTGGTAATCATACAGCGTGTCACGCTACACCCAATACTTTTAATATGAGAGATTTGAAGGTGCCTGGCTTTGGACTGCGTGCAGCGCGCCACGTACATCGGGCTACGCCAAAACCTTTAAGTGTGAGGGCGCCGAATGTGCCCGGCTTTGGTATGCGTACAGCGTGTCACGTACGTCGGACTACGCCCGAGACTTTTAGTATGAGAAAGTAGAAGTCGCCTGGCCTTGGACCGCGCGCAGTGCGCCACGTATGTACGTCGGGCTACGCCCGACTCTTTTAGTATGAGGGCGCCGAAGGCGCCCGGCTTTGGAACGCGTACAACGCGCCACGTATGTCGGGCTACGGCCGATGCTTTGAGTATGAGGGCGCCGAAGGCGCCCGGCTTTGGTAAGCGTATAGCGTGTCACGTACGTCGGGCTACGCCTGACCCTTTTAGTGTGGGGGCGTCTTTGGTGCCTGGCTTTGGACCGAGTGCATATACTTGGACAAGTTGCAGGAAGCGCACATCTTTCTTACGCTCTGAGCCGTAGGCCCTACGTGGAGCTCACCCTTCGGCCTTAAAAAAATGTCATCATCATCATAAATGTTAAAATTAAATCAAACCATACGGTTATAATGATACTTTCACGATTTGTTCTGCCAAAGTCGGTGCAGAGTTAGCTTAGACGGACTTTGTATCGTATCGATTAATAAATAGAAGTTATATTTTAAACTTTTCGATTCCATAAACGTAATTACGAACATGTTTTAAAAACTATGAGTAGTATGTACCTACCTAATATAATATAATTATATTTTTTTATGATCAGCGGTCAAACCCTTTCCTTTTATTTTAATAAGTATCCCATACAATAATAATATTTGGTTTTATGAGATTAGCTTCTCTTAACATATTTTGTAAATTCTTACTTTCTCAAAATGAAACTTAAACCCACATGTTGCATATATAGTATCAATCGGCTTTCTGCCCTTCATTTTGATACCCTACTCGATAGGTTTGCACGATATTTTTTTCTAAAGGTTGCGTAATATGGCGTATTAAGTCCGCCATATTGTTTTTATAATGACGTCACATAGCCTATGTTACCCGGGATGACGTAAGGATTCTAATGATGTATCATACGTCTAAATCGGTTAAGGCATTCAGAAGTTAAGGTGGAATAAAGAAACTCACATACATACAAACATGAACGCTGAAAACAATACACTCTTTTTGTTTGGGCAGTCGTGTAATAAACTACTAATGTTATTTTATTAAGCGTACTTTTGCCTCGCCGCTATCTATTTAATTATTTATTAGTCCAGTACCGTCACCCCAGGAAAATGTAGGGTGTCTAGAGATGTCTAATTTCATATTAAGAATAGGTAGATGTTTTTTTTGTTTGACGATGTTATTAAACAAAAAACCGGCCAAGCGCGAGTCGGACACGCACACGAAGGGTTCCGTTCCATTATCTAATCAAAACGGTCACCCATCCAAGTACAGACCCCGCCCGACGTTGCTAAATTTCGGTCAAAAATCACGTTTGTTGTATGGGAGCCCCACTTAAATCTTTATTTTATTATGTTTTTAGTAATTTTTGTTATGGCGGCAACAGAAATACATCATCTGTGAAAATTGCACAACAGCTGTCTAGCTATCACAGATCACGAGATACAGCCTGATGACAGGCGGACGGACGGACGGACAGCGGAGTCTTAGTAATAGGGTCCCGTTTTTACCCTTTGGGTACGGAACCCTAAAAAAAGAATTAACTTAAAAATCTATTTTCCATCATTTCTATTACATTGTTAGCTCTGCGCGTGCGTCGGAGATGAGCCACTGATTATTCGTGAGTATTCCTGTAACAATGATCGAGAGTGGTAGGTATTCTGAATTAATAAATATTATCTTAACTAAGTATTGATTTAACAATACTTGCAATCTTTTCACTGAGAGGCAATGTTTGCATAATATGTAGTAACAAAATATTTTGTTACTATATACTTACACAAAAATAGGACTTGCGAACTACCCGTTACCTATTACAAAATCGGTTGTAGGATATTGAGCAATATTTATTTCTTGTCACCACACCAACTGGTAAAGGCTCTCTTGATTGTTCAAAAACTAACATCAAAGTTACATTTTATTAACATGTGAGGCAAAGTAATCAAATGCAATTTTTGAGTTGTTTTTTTATGTTTTCTGTTAGAATTGACTTTTAAATGATGATTTTGAAAGATAAATATTTCATAACATTTACTATGTGATTTGATTTAGTTTGATTTTGTTTGATATCTTACAGTTAATATTTTCTTTTGGTTGGTGTGGTGAAAAATGTTGTATTACAATCGAGGGCAAATTTTGTATAACCCTCGTGCTTTGAAATCCTCGCAACTCTCAAGAGACTCGCCACGCTCGTGGTTCAATTTTGGAATATTTCGCTTGCTCGGGTATCCATATTAGCACGCGTGGTTAAACAACAACTTTGCCCCCTTGTAAAACAAATATCTATTATTACCTTGTTATTATTTTTACTCAATTTGTTTGGCTTATAATTTGGATCAGCATCAAATCAAGTTGCGATTCCTAAAAGTTGTAATGTGCCTCCGAGTCTACGGGATCCACAATTCCCATTACTTATGCTTCTTTGTGTTCGATTTGTGTAGGCATTTGTTTAAATGAAGCTATTTTATCATTAACCTCAGCGTAGGCTAATGTCTGATTTGATCAAACCGGAATACTTAAGAAAACCTTTTGTTTTGTTTTATGCAGTTGAGAGTATTGGTACAGTCGGTAGCGAAGGTTGCTTACCTGGGGAATACTTAAATATATTTTGACTGATATATGCGGAACTGTATTCTTAAGGTACTTACCTACTATAGTATATTTTAAACAGCTTGGGTACCTACGATGACAGATGTCATCTCAACTCAATACAATACAAGATTTTGCGTTTTCATGTTATACATTATATGGAGATGATATCTGAACCACATGTACCTACAGGTCATTTTGAACATCAATCACAATTTTCTGTTAACAATCTGATACGATTCTGGCAGATTATTTAATCTATTTAATAGGTAAATAAAGCACTCCTACACAATAACAGGACATTCCAAAACCTCAAACCCACTAGCCAGTGGCCACTAGCCACTAGTGGTGGTTGGTATAGCCATACCAACATACTTTAACCTTTCATATGTGTGTGGACTGTGTGGTGGTCAAAAATCGAAGGTTCAACTTCAAACCTACTATCGGAAAAAAAAAGATAACTAGAAATCCGATGAGTATTATCCTTATCAATAGCGACCCGCCCCGGCTTCGAACGGGTTAAAAAATTATAGACCTAACCTTCCTTAAGAATCACTATTGATAGCTGAAAACCACATAAAATCATACAAACATACAAACAGACGGACGCGAGGGACTTTGTGCTATAAGGTGTTAGTGATACACAGACAAGAGTTGTCATCTTAACTTACAAGTTTCCATGAAAAAACTAAGCCAAATATGCTACTGATTGTAACGCCACCAAAACAACAGAAACAATAACCGAACATCCTGCCCTAAGCCACGGATCAAATCCTAAATAACCCTACCCTCATTATCACAGAGCCACTGACAAAATTACGCACTGCCCGAGCTTCGCAAAACGACAAAAACATACTTTCATTCAGAGAATCCACTCTCACAGACAAAGACGTAAATATATTTCTGTAACTAGCGTGATAAAGACACAAGATGTCCTTAGTATGTTCTTGGCAATTGTCCACCGGAAATATTTAGCAAAAGGACTAGAGTGAATGGGACTGGAAATACAAAGAGCGTGTATTGAAATGTGATGGGAGAGAGTAATTAGTTTCGAAAGGTCGGGCGGTTTGATTATTTCGTTGTGTAGTTTGTAAGTCTTACGATAGATGTCACTATAAACCTTCTTTTAGGGATCCTGTACACGATGGCCCAGCGCTGGACCAGCGAGATGGCCATGCGATGGTTGAGAGCACGCACTATGGAATGGGTGTAGATGCGTAAGTACGCACCATTGCTGGCCCACTACCTTTGATGCGCGGACGAAAAACCGTGTCCATCCCATCGCCACCCCGCCGCGCCACAAGCCATCCGACACCATTAGGCCAGGCCAGACAGGTGTCAAAATATATTTAATTAATCGGTTTTTACTTCTTGACTTGTATAATTAATATTATGCTATAAGTCTTTCTACGTAAACAGAGCATAAACTTCACAATAATATTTATATAATACTCGATCCAAGTACAGCCATGAAACCATCAAATAAATTACATACAATAAGCCCTGTGACATCGCAGATTATTGTGCTTATAAAACTCCGTGAAACACAATTACGTCGTTTTTGCTAATCGGCAGTTTTACTGTGATGGTTTTGTAATGTCGTAAATCTACGACATCTACAATTATATTATTCTGTGGAAGTCGCGAAGGAAGTATAAGAGCGGAGAAGACTAACGTTTTGGTGGCGAACTTTAGACCCCACAAGCGTCTCTCGAGGGTCGACGTCTAGTCAATTCTAGTGCTTGACGCAACGTTGGCGCATCTGCGCAGCGACGCCATTTTCTATCGTGCTGATTAGACGCCGACGCTTAAAAGACGATCGCGAGTGTGGGGTTCCTCTTAATAACGTGTAGGTGGAACTGGCTAACCCTTCAAGTGGCGCCACCGAAAACGCAAAAAGTAGGCAAGTGGCGGGGCCCCGGTGGGTGGTCAGCGCAGATTAAGAAAATTTTACAAAATCGTCGATTTAAGCTTTTCTATATTTGAAAGTATATTAAATCTAATATTGTTAGAATCAGCGTTTATATAGGCTATTTGAATATAGCAATGAAATTATTCTAATGTTTATACATTTGGCCAGACGTAATCAAACTCCGGAAGAATGTCAGTTTTCCAACTTCCTTGTTAAAAATGACTAGGGTTTACTCGGGTAATTCCGAATGTCGAAAACTGTCGGATAATTCCGAAAAGAGACTTTTATTATGATGGAATTAAGGGTGATTTTCATCTGAATTTCGGAATTATCCGACATTCGGTATTACCCGAATACACCTTACCACCATAAAACTAATTGATTATTGGAGGTAATTGCTATTTAATTATCAAAGGAAGACTTTTATCTTTAAGATTAAATTAATAAAAAAGACCTAAGATACAATTTCTTTTACAAAACAACCTCTTAAAAAACAAGACTGACCTCGGACTAGGCGGTCGCTCCCGAATCAATGGTCCTCACCAACAAATTTTATACCAAGTGTTTTTGTGTTTCTTATGGTATGCTATCCTTCTCTAACTCGCTACCTAATTTTGGGCGCTAGAAGAGTGTAACTATACTTAAATGCGTTCAATGTCACCTCTAAATACGTCAACACCTCATTAACCACTCACTGGTGGATGACAGTTTACTGGTTTTCGCATCGGTCGATTCATGGGTTGACCGCCACTTGAAGGGCTAAACTTATTTAAACAAATCATTTTCTAGCAAATTCAAGCTCAATCAAACGTACGTTATGTAGGTGAGTTATTAGATTATTGATTACCTACTGCAATTTTAATCGATGTGTAGTTTTTTGAGTTCTTCAAGCCTGCCATGAGAGAAGCCATCAGCCCATCATACGGTGGCAATTCATTAAAATTTCGATTAAAAAAGATTTCACCAAAGACCTACTAGATTCAAATAAGTAATTGTCCCACCTAAATGAAGATTTTCGAGTTAATTTTGGACCAAAGCTTTTAGACTATAGTTTTGTGGTTTACGGTAAGTTGGGAGCTTTAAGACTATAGTTGGGTGGTTTACGGTATTACAAATTCCTCAATATACTCTCCATTCTTCCATAGCCCGTGTCCTCTGCCCAGGAACATTCGCGTGCACGCACGACAACCATAAAATCGCGTAAAGCCGATCGGTTCCGAAGTGACACGACAATCGCCGATGTTATGCCGGCACTATTAATTCTTGTTCGACCCTGTTCGTGTAGTTCGGCCCTTATTTATAAGTTCAGTGCTCTCATATTGTTCATATTAGAATAGATTTTATATTGAAGAAATAAATACTTTAGATTTGTACGGTAAAATTCTATTTTCACCACACCAGCTCGGAAAGGCTTACTTTGCACTTCAAAAACTGATAGCAAAGTTGCATTTTATTCACATGTGAGGCAAAGTAATCAAATGCAAATTTTGAGTTGTTTTCTTATGTTTGCTGGTAGAATTGACTTTTAAATGATGACTTTGGATGATAAATATTTAATAACATTCATTTGGATTTGATTTTGTTTGATATTTTACATTTAATATTTGCTTCGGGTTGGTGTGGTGAAAAATTTTGTGTTTCACTCGGGGGCAAATTTTGTTTAACCCTCGTGCTTTGAAACCCTCGCAACGCTCAAGATTCCATTTTTCGAACCACTCGCTACGCTCGTGGTTCAATTTTGGAATCTTTCGCTTGCTCGGCTATCAATATTAGCACGAGCGGTTAAACAACAACTTTGCCCCCTTGTAAAACAAATAACTATTTTCTCTCTCCACAGCTGCAGGTACCATAACATTGCTTTTTTACTCAAATGGTCGAAGAATGGATTTCAAAACAAGTCCCAGTTTGTTCCTAAGTACCTACGGCTTTCTCGAAGTATTAGAAAGACTTTTATAAAAGTTTAATTGACCTTCTCATGCGAAAATTAGTAGGCAATTTGTTTACCTCTTGGGTTGAAGAAACCTAATTTATAGTGTTCACACGTAACAGGGAATTGGTTTTTCGTAGTCTGCTTTTTCTAAGTCCTACAAGCTACGAGTATGTCACACATATTCTTATTCTTTATAGTGCATAGACTGCTAAAATTTTATTTAAAAGATAGCTGTTATACTATTACCTATACAAACCAATCAATGGTTTCACACAGACTTCCAAGAACCCTTACACCTGAGCTATGAGTATGTCACACATTTATTTTTATTCTTTTTAGTGCATAGACTGCAAACATTTTGGTTTCATCGTAATCGGGTCAAAAGATAGCTGTTACACTCTTACCTATACAAACCAATCGATGGTTTCACACAGACTTCCAAGAACCCTTCCATCTGTTAATACGAAGGGGTAAAGTGTACAAAGGTCCCGCGGGTCAATAAGACAAGTGCGAGGGGAGATGTGTGTCAGGACGTTATCTTGTGACCCCGATAAAGGTGTGCAAGACGCACGGTGTATGCGTTATGCGAGGGTCGCTGTCAACCATTTTGAATTGCGTGAAAGTACAGTTACAGTTTATTAGCATAGGTACTGTCAAGGAATTTAATTTAATTATCTACCATTTCGTACCTCGTCACTGTGACTAGTATGAGGTCTCTAATAAGTAAGGTTGTCTGGAAGAGATCGCTTACAGCGATAAGATCGCCTGTTGCTACCTTTATTTACATTGTAAATCTGTTTTTGAATTTTTCTTTTGTAGTGCAATAAAGTGTATTTACTTACTTTACTTACTTACTTGTGGTTGTGGCTGACAATGAACGAAATGGTACTGAAATGTGATTCTTTGTGTGTATGTGTAACTTACAGTTTACCAATCTTTTTTTTACAAAAGTACCTAATACATTTTTTGATTAGCCCAAGTATATTCTTGTAGAATTGTCATAAGGTACATGTCAAAATTTTCTTCATTAACTGTTTG